>NC_091424.1:600000-1200000 GCF_032191515.1 Phaenicophaeus curvirostris | reverse complement strand
AAGGAAACAGAAAGCACAGTCATAGGGAAGATCCTTACCTTTATAGCAATCCTTTCTTTGACCTTCTCCTTGAGACATCCATTTGGAAATATTCTAGGAGTGACCCAGAGCTCTTCAAGGCAGAATGATTCTGCCTCGCTGTGAGTTTCTCCTTCCACTGACAGTTTCTCCCCACCTCACCAGGATCAACTGCCCTGGCAGGCTGCGTGCTGAGCCTGGAAGGTGCAGAATCTCTGTCCCAGCACACTGGGACACAGGGACCCTGTTTGGAAGGACAGCCCTGAGGAACTCAACGGTGCCGATCCAACTTTATACCTCCACAGCCATCAGCAGAAGGCAGCTCTTTTGTTCTGTCTTTCTGATGGTTCAGTGCAGAGTCCCTCACGTCGTCCTCCTCTGCTCTAAAGAAAGTGAGATATTTGTATTTACAAATACCATGAGTTGTGGGATGTGCTCCCTTCAGGAGATCCCTCCAGGAACGGCAACTGCATTGTTCTACAGCCAGAGACTCACCTTGAGAAGGGCTGTGAGGGTTCCTCTGGCAGGGAGCTCTCAGCATGCTCCTACCCCACCCTGCCTTTCCCCTCTCTCTGTCTCCCTCCTCTCCCCTCGCTGCCTGCAGGCAGTGCCCTCAGCCCTGCTGGGCTTTGCAGAGGAGCTGCTCCTGGACAGACCTGGCTCTTCGTAGCGCTGCCCACTTGCCACCAGCTCCCTCCCTCCCAGGAGCCCAGCCCAGCTCAGCAGCCGAGGAGCAGCCCAAGGCAGCACTTTCTCTGCCCCCTTTGGGCTCCCTCGAGGTGTCCCTGGGGCTCCAGGGGAACCTGCTGAGAAACAGGCTGAAGCCATCCCTGATGTTCCCTCCCTCAGCTGGGAAGAGAAACTTATTTCCTACAATGTTACTGCATTAATTGTGAAGGAGAATCACTGAGGAGGAGGAGGAGGCGGGGTTGTGCCACCAGGAAAGTGACAGATAATGATCTCATTTCCCCAAGCTGTCAGAATGGAAAGGGATGTAAGGAAAAGGGATGCAAGTCCCATGTGGTCACTGCCAGAAATGGTGGGGCTGTGGAGGTGAGGAGCAAGGCTGTCCATGCAGGGTCAGACCTCAAGGGATGCTTTTCCATGCTGCCCAGACCATGAGGTGACACTCAGCATCAACACCCATTGGAGGATGCTTCTGTTTTCTGTTCTCTGAGCTGAAAATTAGTGACATATAAACATTAAACTGAACGTGTTTTTCTTAAGTGCATTTTGAAATCTTTCTCTTTAACCACCCTGGTAAATGACTCCTGGGAGATGTACAAGTCTGAAGACCTGAAGAAAATGCCAGGAAGAGAAAGAGCTTGTTAAGGCTTTCTCTCTTTAATGAGACCCAGGGTGGATTTGCTGATGAGTACACAACCTCAGCTTCTGAGAGGAGATTGAGGAGAGCTCTGAAGAAGTCAAGAACACAACTCAGAGCACCTTGAAGTATTAATTGGTTTCAGTGAGGATTGTTGGTGACAAAGCCTCCCTAGGGACTCGTTAGCACTGATAATTGGAAGCCATGATTGCAGGAGGGCAGAGGCTCTGTGCAGGCAGCTGTGATGCTGAGAAAAGCCTGAGTTTACCTGGTGAGGCAGGAAGGCCAAGCCCTGACCCCCAGGCCCTGAGCAGGGAGATCTGGCTTTGGCTACAACGATGCTGGTGTCATGAACATTCTCACATTGCCATATCAGTCCAGGAGCAGTTATTCTATGTAATTCCAAAAAGGAGGCTGTAGATTTAGAGGAGGAGCCGAGGCTCTCACACAGCTCCATACAGTTGTAGAAGGCTTGGGTCCTAGAATGGTTGGGTCATAAAAGGATTGGTTCATAATAGAATGACAGAAAACTTGGGTGTGAGAAGAATCATGACACAGAACACTTTAGGTCATAGGGGAATAGTGGAAGAGTTCACTTGTAAAAGATTCACAGAAATGTGGGGTCATATAAGATTCCAGTCTTGAAAGGGTCATAGAATATTTGGGTCATGAAAGTGTCGAGTTGTAGAAGTGTGAGATTTATACAGGTTTTAGAAGGGTTTGGTGATAGAGGGGTTCAGAGAAGGGTCAGGTCTGAGAAAAGTCATTGAAGAATCAGTTCACTGAAGGGTCACAGAAGTGTTATAGAAGACTCAGGTCATAGAAGTGCCAGATCGTAGTCATGTCAGGTCATAGAATGGTTGGGTCATAGAATATTGAAGTCCTACAGGAGCTGGGTCACAGAAGAGTCATAGAGAAGTCAGGTCACAGAAAGTCATAGAAGGATCAATGAGTTGGGTTGGGTCATTGGCAGCTTGGTTCAGATAAGGCCAGGGTCTTAGAAGAGTCGGGTCATAGAGGAGTCTTAAAAGATGGGGTTAATAGAAGAGTCAGGTCCTTGAACTGTTTGATTTAGAAGGTGCACAGAAGTCTTGGGTCACAGGAGGCTCATGAGTCATAGAAACTTCAAATTAAAGAAGTGTTGGGTCATAGAAGAGATTTCTCACACAAGCATTGGGTCACAGAGGAGTCATAGAGGAGTCAAGTCATAGGAGGGTCAGTTAATAGTAGGGTTGGTTCATAGAAGGGTTGGGTCCCAGAAGCGTTGTGTCATACCAGAGTCTGGTTGTAGAAGTCATGGGGCACTGGTGATTTATTGCATAGAAGAGTCAGGTCATGGAAGAGTCATAGAAGACTTGGGTCATAGAATGTCAAGTCATAGAAGGGCCAGAGAAGAGCTGGGTCATAGAAGGTCATGGAAGTGTTGGGTAATAGAAAGGTCATAGTATATTGGGGTTGTGGAAGAGTTGAGTCATGGAAGCATGAGGGTTTAGTTGGGCAACACAGGAGTCACAGAAGAATCAAATCAGAGAAGTCCAGTTGATGTAAGGGTTGGATCTTAGAGAAGTCGGGTCACACAAGACTTGGGTTATAGAAGAGTCCTGGAGTCATGATAGAAAGTCGTGATAGAGTCGTGAAAGTGATAGAAGGCTAAGAGAAGTGTTGGGTCAGAGAAGACAGATCATAGAGCATCCTGGTCATAAAGGAGTCATGGAAGAGTGGACTGATAGAAGAGTCAGGTCATAGAAAAGTTCAGTCACAGAAGGTTTATAGAAATATTGGGTCATAGAAGAGTTCGGTCACAGAAGAACTGAGTCGTAGCAGAGTTCTTTAAAAGCTCTGCTCATAAAACTTCTGTAGAAGATTCCAGTTATATAAGGCTCACAGAAGTCAGGACATAGAAGACTCGGGTCCTAAGAGCTCTGGAAGGGTCATATAAGCATCATTTCATACAAGAATTGGGTCATAGGTGAAATCACAGAAAAGGTAGCTCATTTAATTGTCTGGTGATAGAGGAGTCACAGATGAGCCAGGTCATACAAGGACCAGGTCATAGAAGAGCTGAGTCATGGAAGAGCTGAGTCATGGAAGTGGTGGGTCATAGAAGGAGGGTGAGATGCAATCTCAGCAAGGAAAGTCCTGTCCCCTTCTCTTTCAGACATCCAGAAATGGGATTCGAGTGGACAAAGTCTGGGGCAGATCCTTTAGTTCCCCTCCTCCTCCATTGGCTATTTCTGAAAAGAACATGCCACGTGGGAGTGATGCCAGTGGTCAGGGAGATTCCTTAGTCTCCATGACCTTTGGAAGATGATGGAGAGAGGCCTCACTGGGACATTGTCCTGCTCATTAAGTTCCCTGGGATGCTGCCCCTCCTGTCCCACAGACTGGGAAGCATTGCATTTGCTCAAGTGATCCCTGACTTGATCCCCATCCACCACTGGTTGATCTCCAGAGTCCTGCCCTGAGTCACAGAGGCCTGGGAGACCTTGCTGGGGAAGACAGAGGCAAAGTGGCTACATTATCTTTCTTTCTTTTTTGTTTAACTGTTCCTGAAGCAGCAAATACTCATCATGGGGCCTTGCATGGTTTTCAAGTTTATACTGAGTTCTTCTGGACCCTTGCTGATCTTGGAGGATGCTGTCCTTGAAGACCATCTTTCCTGAGTTCTAAGGCAATGTCCCAGCTCTGTCTCCCACAGTAACAGCTCCAGCTCCTCCTGCCTGTGCTCCTGGCTGAGGGCATTGCTGCCCATTGACACTGAAACCCGGCAGCTAGGGCACCAGGTGAGTTCATCCCTGCCATGAGGAAACCTGGGACAAAGTGTTCAGGAACCCACGTGTGCAAAGGCTCTGCTTGGAGCAGAGACATGGCTGGGACAAAAGAGAGCTGAATGTGTTTCCAACCCCGGGTCTAAAGACCCAGGATGAAATGCCTGAATTTACTCAGTGGAACAGATCCTCCAGGTTTGGAGAACTGAGATAATTTCCTGTCATCTTCCTGCTGTGCTGTCTAATTTTGGGGCATGAAAAGTGGTTCTTATGCCCTGTTATTTTTGTAATAGGAGAAATGACTTGCGGGAAAGAAGTATCTCTGCCCATCTGAGGGAGGGAACATCAGGAGTGGCTTCAGTCTGTTTCACAGCTGGTTCCTGTGGAGCCCCAGGACAGCTCGAGGGAGCCCAGAGGGAGCAGAGAGGAGTCTGGTCATAGATGTGTCTGGTCATAGAAGTGTCAGCACATCGATAATTTTTGTCATAGAAGAGTCAGGTCATAGAAGAGTCATAAAAGACTTGGGTCATGGAAAGTCATGTCACAGAAGACTCAGAGAATAGTTGGGTCATAGAAGGGCTTGGTCATACAAATCTTAATTCATACAAATGCTTGGTCATATAAGAGACGGTCACAGAAGAGTCAGGTTATAGACAGGTGTGGTCATAGAGGAGTAATACAGAAAATTACTAATGTATTACTTTATTCTATGGTGGCACTTAAGAAACAACTCAGAACATAACCTTCCGTATTGCACAAAATAGTGCCAGATGTCCCTGCTACAGAGTATAGGAGAAAGGGCGTATAAAATAAATACATTATGGGCGACATTAAATAGGGAGAAAGGTCGATTGAGTGGAGGAAAACTTTAATTTGAAATTTCTAAATTTATATTCTTCGGTATTTAATCTTACAACTTCATTGCATGAAAGAATGGAAAGTAGCTACCAAAGATTTAAAATAGCTCAAATTCTAGACAATTACCAAAAACCTCTTTCTTATATTAAACTCTACAATATATTTCATATATTGGTTAATGAATATTCAAAATCTTGAAGAAAATTATAGATGGATTGTATGGTAAAGTTTAACCCATTCATAATAGAATAAATTTGAGTTCTATGATGTAAAGAAGAGTTCTTACAGCTTCCTCAAGATTTCTACGTAGTGGTAGGGTTATGGTTAGGGTCCTTAGGGTTAGGGTCATTATGGTTAGGGTTGTGATTAGGGTTAGTGACATAAGTTTTAGGGTTACGGTTATGATTCTGTTTATGCTTCGGGTTAGCGATATTAGGGTTAGGATTAGGGTTAGCGATATTAGCGTTAGGGTTAATGTTAGAGTTCCAATGACCAGACGATTTCCCAACCCTGCCCGTTCCCATGCCCCATCCATTCCCACGCTCTGCCTGTATCCACGCCCCACCTATTTCACACACCCCACCCATTCCCACACTCCATACTCAGCCCCACCAATTTCCACACTCTGCCTATATCCCATGCTGTGTTCTTGGCCCAGCCCCTTCCCACTCTCCACCTATATCCCACAATCCACTACAGCTCCACTCCACCTGTTCCCACGTTCCTCCTCTACTTACGTCCCGCTCTTTCCCACGCCATTCCAGTTCCCACACACGGCCCATTCCCACACGCCACCTATGCCCACTCTCTGTGCGTTCCCAGGGCTCATCTGAACCCGTGCACCATCCTCTTCCCTTCTTCATCACATGCTCTGCCTCTTTCCCACGCTCCGCCACTTCCCGTGCTCCACCCTATCCAACACCCTGCCCGTTCCCATGCTCTGCCTCTTTCATGGATTGGAAACATTAACAATACATTTCTGTCACAGCAATTGTCTGCATACTTTGTTATCTTTTATTCAATGCGATATCAGCTGAAAATTTTCCTATATTTAGTTCTTAAAACAATTTTTTTAGAGGATATTAAACAACAGATTATTTTCCATCATATTATATATGAGAACAAGAGCCTCAAGATCAAACATAGGAGCAAATAGGGGTAGGGTTATGGTTAGAGTCTTTACTGTCAGTAGTTTGAGGGTTATGGTTAGGGTTAGTGACATTAATTTTCAGGTTAAGGATATGGTTTGGTTTATGGTTCGCCTTTGAAACATTAGGGTTAGGCTTAAGGTTACTAAAACTAGCCTTAGGGTTAATGTTAAGATTAGAGATCCAAAGACCAGACGATTTCCCACCCCCAGCCCATTCCCAAGCCCCACCTTTTCCCAGGCTCTGCCTGATCCTAAGCCCCGCCTCTTTCCATGCCCTACTAATTCCCACACTCCAAATATGTCCAACACCCCGCCCATTCCCATTCATCACACTACACATGTTGAGCTTATTTCCCAAGCCCAAACTGTTCCCACGCTCTGCCTCTTCCCCTGCTTGATCCTCTGACCTGCCTATACCCACAATGCTCATATTCCTATGAACTGGCTATTGCCACACTCCATCTGTTCTCACACCCAGCCTGTTCCCATGACCCGCTTGTTCCCACATTCCACCTATTTTCCAAGCCCTGCAGATTCCCATCACCTGCTTGTTCTAACGCTCCATCATCAGCCCCGTCAGTTCCCGAGCCCCGCCGATTCCCACACTCTGCCTGTTAGCACATCCCGCCCATTCCCATGCCTCACCCATTCCCATGCTCTGCCTGTTCACATGCCCTGCCCCTTCTCATGCCCCACCCATTCCCACACTCTGTCTTTTCCTGTGCCCCTCCAATTGCCACACTCTGCCTGTTTTAATTCCCCACCCATTCCCACGCCCTGCCTGTTCCCACGCTCTACCCTTACCCACGCTCTACCTTTTCCCACGCCATGCCAGTTCACATGCCCCCCCCATTATAGACGCCCCGCCTATTCCCATCACCTTCTTTTTCCCACAATCCATCCTCAGCCCAGCCCATACTTGCGCCTCGCCCATTCCCACTCACTGCCCATTCCCGCGCCCTGCCTATTTCCCATGCCCCAGCCATTCCCATGCTCCATACTCAGCCCTGCCCATTCCAAACATCTGCCTATTTCCCACGCTCTGATCTTGGCCCAGCTGCTGTCAGAAGAGATGCTGAGCAACAATGACCATGAATGCTGCAGAGCCTCTGGAGATAAAACTGAGGAGAACTTTGATAACCAGCTAGCCTCCAGCCTGAGAAAATTCAACATCTGTGGCAAAACCAAGAAAGCATAGAAACAATAACAGTGGTCATGAGGAGCTGGGAAGGCGAAGAACAGCTGTGGAAGTTTTTATGAAGGACTTGCAGGACTGTTGTTGACATTTCACTATGGTATAAAGATGAGGTTGTAACAATAAACATGGTCTCAGCTTGAAATGAAAGAAGAATCAGTGTCTGTTTAATACACCACAGTCTGCCTCCCACTCTCCACCTATTTACCACGCTCCAACAGAGCTCCAATCCACCTGTACCCACGTTCCTCCTAGAATCACGCCCCGTCCTTTCCCATGCCTTTCCAGTTCCCACAGCCCACCCATTCCCATACGCCATCTATTCCCACTCTCTGCTCATTTCCAGGGCTCATGGCATTCTATGCTCCATCCTCTGCCGTTCACCATCACATGCCCCTCACCACAAGAAGGATGTTGAGGCTCTGGAGTAAGTCCAGAGAAGAGCAACCAAGATGATGAAGGAACTGGAGAACAGGCCCAAGCCACAATATTTCCCATGCTCTGCCCGATCCTTAGCCCCGCCTATTTCCATGACCTAGTAATTCCCATACTCCAAATATGTCCAACACCCCACACATTCCCAGTCATCACACCATCAAAAGTTCTGTTTTTTTCCCATGCCTGCACCATCTCCACGCTCTGGCTCTTCCCCTACTCCATCCTCTGCCCAGCCCATACCCACGCTGCACATATTCCTACGACCTGGCTATTGCCACGCTCCTTCTAGTCTCACACCGAACCGTTTCCCATGACCTGCTTGTTCCCACTCTCTTCCTATTTCCCACGCCCTGCCCATTCCATCATCTGCTTTTTCCCACGCTCCAACCTCAGCCCCGCCCATTCCCGCACCCCACCCATTCCCACGCTCTGACTCTTCCCACACCCTGCCCCTTCTCATGCCCCACCCATTCCCACACTCTGTCTTTTCCTGTGGCAACGTTGGACAGAGAAGAAGGCCTGGATGCTGTGGGACTGAGCAATTCTATCAAAGCCTTGAAACAGAGAGTTGAAAGATAAACAAAGGCCAGCTGAAAGGAATACAAGAGCTAGTTGAATGGGAACAAGCACCAGCTGAAAGAAAAATGATTCAAGAGAAATATCAACACAGTTTATTTGAATGTAACTTGGTTTCTTAGCCTGCACAATATTTTAGCAAATTCTATGTTAGTAATAGCTTTATGGACAGCTACCTTTAACCAAGAATACACTGTAAATACCCTCGTGGGCACCCAGGAATGTGACCAAAAAGGGTTTATAAAGAAAGAGCTAAGCTCAATGAATTGAACACTCGCTGATAATATTGATCTCTGTGTTTGATTCCATGACGCTACTGTCTAAATTTCCCCATGCCCCTCCCATGTTCACGCTCTGGGTAGGGCGTGGGAAATAGGCGGGGCTTGGGAACGGGCAGGGCGTGGGAAAAGGTAGAGCGTGGGAAAGGGTGGGGCTTGGGAATGGGCAGGGTGTGGGAACAGTCAGAGCATGGGAATGGGTGGGGCATGGGAACAGACAGGGCGTGGTAATTGTTGGGGCGTGGGAACGGGCATGGAGTGGGAAGGGGAAGAGTGCAGGAATGGGTGGGGTATGGGAAACTATAGGACGTGGAAACAGTCAGAGCATGGGAACTGGTGGGGGGTAGGTAGAGGCAGAGCATGGGAATGGGTGGTGTTTGGGAATTGGCAGAGCGTGGGTAAAGCAGAGCATGGGAATGGGTGGGGTGCGAGATCAGGCGCGGCTGAGGATGGAGCATTGGAGCAAGCAGGTGGTGGGAATTAGTGAGGCATGGGAAATAGGTGGAGTGTAGGAAGAAGCAGGTGATGGGAACGGGCTTAGTGTGAGAATAGAAGGAGCGTGGCAATAGCCAGGTGGCAGGAATATGTGCCGTGTCGGTATGGGTGGGGCAGGGGATGGAACAGGGGAAGAGGCAGAGCGTGGGAACTGTTCGGGCATGGAAAAGAAGCAGAATTTATAATGGTGTGATGAATGGGAATGGGTGGGGTGTCGGACATAGCTGGAGTGTAGTAATAATTGGGCCTGGAAGGAGGCGGGGCTAAAAATGGGGCAAGGCACGGGACAAGATGGGACTTTGGAATGGGTTGGGGTTGAGTAACAGTCTGTTCTTTGGAACTCTAACCTTAACCCTAACCCTAAGGCTAATATTGCTAAACCTAATCCTAACCCTAGTGTCGCTAACCCAAACCATAAACCGAACCTTAACTGTAACCTTAAACTCTTTACATCATAGAAATCAAATCTATGCTATTATGAAGGGTTTAAACTTTACCATACAATCCATCTCAAATTTTCTTCATGATTTTGAATATTCATTAACGAATAGATGGTATATATAGTAGAGTTTTATAAGAGAAAGAGTTTTTTGGCAATTGTCTAGAATTTGAAATATTTTAATTTATTGGTAGCTACCTTTCATTCTTTTATGCAATCAAAGTGTAAGATTAAATAGCGATTAGTAGAAATTCAGAAATTTCAAAATAGAGTTTTCCTCCACCCAATCGACATTTCTCCCTATTTAATGTTGGCGATAATGTATTTATTTTATACCCCCTTTCTCCTACACTGTGTAGCAGAGACATAGAATTGTAGATTCATAGATTCATAGAATAACCAAGTTGGGAGAGACCAGTGGATCATCGAGTCCAACCATTCCTATCAAGAACTAAACGATGCCCCTTAGGACCACGTCCACCTGTGCCTTAAACACCTCCAGGGAAGGTGAATCAACCACCTCCCTGGGCAACCTCTACCAGTGCCCAGTTAACCTTTCTGTGAAAGGGTTTTTCCTAAAGTCTATCCTAAACCTTGCCCTGGCGGAGCTTGAGGCCATCTCCTCTTGTCCTGTCCCCTGTCACTTGGGAGAAGAGGCCAGCACCCTCCTCTCTACAACCTCCTTTCAGGTAGTTCTAGAGCGCAATGGGTTTTCCCCTCAGCCTCCTCTTCTCCAGGCTAAACAACCCCAGCTCTCTCAGCTGTTCCTCATAAGGCCTGTTCTCCAGCCTCTTCACCACCTTCGTTGCTATTTGGACTCACATTCTTGTGGTGAGGGGCATGTGATGCTGATGGAGCATGGGACGAGACAGGCACTGGCAATGAGCAGAGAGTGGGAATAGGTGTTGTGTGGAAACAGGCGGGGTGTGGGAACAGGAAAGGAGTGGGAATGGGTGGGGCATGATTCTAGGAGGAACGTGGGTACGGGTAGAGTGGAGCTGTGGTGGAGCATGGTAAATAGGTGGAGAGTGGGAGGCAGCTTGTGGCGTATTAAACAGACACTGACTCTGCTTTCATTTCAAGCTGAGACCAAGATTATTGTTACAACCTCATCTTTATACCTTAGTGAAATATCAACAGCAGTACTGCAAGTCCTTCATAAAAACTTCCACAGCTGTTCTTCCCCTTCCCAGCTCCTCGTGACCACTGTTATCGTTTTTATGCTTTCTTGTTTTTGCCACTGATGTTAAATTTTCTCAGGCTGGAGGCTAGCTGCTTATCAAAGTTCTCTGCAGTTTTATCTCCAGAGGCTCTGCAGCATTCATGGTCATTCTTGCTCAGCATCTCTTCTGACAGCAGCTGGGCCAAGAAGAGAGCATGGGAAATAGGCAGAGGGTGGGAATGGGCGGGGCTGAGTATGGAGCGTGGGAATGGCTGGGGCATGGGAAATAAGCAGGGCGCGGGAATGGGCAGGGCTTGGGAAAAGATAGAGCGTGGAAAGGGTGGGGCGTGGGAATGGGCAGGGAGTGGGAAGAGGCAGAGAATGGGAATGGGTGAGGCACGGGTACGGGCAGCGCTGAGGATGGATTGTGGGAAAAAGAAGGTGATGGGAATCGGTGGGGCGTGGAAATAAAAGAGGTGTGTGAACTGGCAGGGAGTGGGAAATTGTAGAGCATGGGAATGGGTGGGGTGTGAGAACAGGAAGGGTGTGGGAACAGGCAGAGCATGGAAGGGGTGGGGCATTAAAACGGAGAGGGCGTGGGAAAAGGCCAAGCATGGGAATGGTTGGGGCATGGGAAAAGGCAGGGCTTGGGAATGGGTGGGGAATTAAAACAGACAGAGTGTGGGAATGGGAGGGGCACAGGAAAAGACAGAGTGTGGGAATGGGTGGGGCATGAGAAGGGGCAGGGCATGCGAACAGGCAGAGCATGGGAATGGGTGAGGCATGGGAATGGGCGGGATGTGGGAACAGGCAGAGCGTGGGAATCGGCGGGGCGTGTGAACTGATTGGGCTGATGATGGAGCGTTGGAACAAGCACATGACGGGAATCTTCAGGCCTTGGGAAATAGGTGGAGTGTGGGAACAAGCGGGTCATGGGAACGGGCTGGGTGTGAAAACTGAAGGAGTGTGGCAATATCTAGTTCATAGGAATATATGCATCGTGGGTATGGGTAGGACAGAGGAACGAGCAGGGGAAGAGGCAGAGCGTGGGAAAAGTTTGAGATTGGGAAATAAGCACAGTGTGTGATGGTGTTATGAATGGTAATGGATGGGGTGTTGGACATAGAGTGTGGGAATTAGTGGGGCATGAAATGATGTGGGACTTAGGATTGGGAAAAGAACGGAAAAGATAGGGCTTGGGAATGGGCTGTGCGTGGGAAATAGTCTGGTCTTTGGAACTCTAACCTTAAACCCAACCCTATGGCTAAGATCGCTAACATTAATCATAACCCTTATGTCACTAACCTGAACCATAAACCGAACCATAACCGTACCCCTAAAACTTATGTTGCTAACGCTAACCATAACCATAACCCTAATGACCCAAAACCTAACCATAACGACCCTAACCATAACCCTACCCCTACATTGAAAACGTGAGGAGGCATTAAGAACTATTCTTTATATCACAGAAATCAAATTTAATCTATTATGAAAGGGTTAAATTTTACAATGAAATCCAACAAAAATTTTCTTTAAGATTTCAAATATTCATTGACCAATAAATGAAATATATAGAAGAGTTCTATATAAGAAAGTGGGTTTTGGTAGTAGTCTAGTAATTGAGATATTTAAAATCTTTGGTAGATACTTTTCATTCACAGAATCACACAATCACAGAATAACCAGGTTGGAAGAGACCCACCGGATCATCGAGTCCAACCGTTCCCATCCATTCATTAATGCAATGGAAGATTAAGATTAAATAGCGATGAATAGAAATTTAGAATTAGCTGATGGTTCTTGCTGAAGATCAATGCATTTACATTCTTATAAAAATATAAAAATATCAATCCAACACACAAACAAAAACACTCTTGCCATAATTAGTTTTCAAACGTATTTATCAGAAGCTATGATTTTGAGATCATTAAATTCACAAATGTTCTCATCTTGAAAGTGTGCCAGAGCAGTTACAAGAAACAGATGATGAGTGGTTGAACAATGAATCTTGAGGAAGCAGTAAGAACTCTTCTTTACATTATAGAAATCAAATTTATTCTATTATGAAAGGGTTAAAATTTACCATAAAATCCATCTAAAATTTTAATCAAGATTTTGAATATCCACTAACCAATAAATGAAATATATATTAGAGATTGATAATAGAAAGAGGTTTTTGCTAATTTTCTAGAATTCGAGCTATTTTAAATCTTTGGTAGCTGCTTTTCATTCTTTTATGATACGGAAGTGTAATATTGTAATAGCGATGCACAGAAATTTAGAAATTTCAAATTAGAATTTTCCTCCACGCAATCGATATTTCTCCGTATTTAATGTCACCCATAATGTATTTATCTTATACTCCTTCCTCCAATACTCTGTAGCAGGGACATAAGGCACTGTCTTTTTATGATAAAGAAGTTTATGATATCAATAGTTTCTTAAGTGCCACCATTGATTAAAGAAATATATTAGCATTTTTTTCTATATATTTTTGCAGGCAGCTTGAAAAACAGGTGATGCACCTCACAACATAGAGATGAATAAGCATAATCCATGCAGATGTTTTCATCCTCCCCGTCAGTTTATTTCAACTACCTCTGGAACATGCTCAATTTTTTTACCTTTTGAGGTCCACAGTTTAACTTAAAGAAGAACACAGCCAGGAAATGTTCTGTTTAATCTCCTCTCAAATAAAGTTTAGTTTTAGGACACAAATATAGGACATCATAAATGGATATCCAATTGAATACAAGATAAAGAGTTATGCAAAGGAAGTATTCATACATAAGAAAGAATTTTAGTGATAACTTCTTAAAATTAGCTGATGGTTCTTCCTTAAGATCTATGCATTCACATTATTAAAAAAAACCCCACGCCATTCCAGTTCCCACACGCCGCACACTCCCAGGCGCCACCTATTCCCACTCTCTGCTCATTCCCAGGGTTCGTCTCATCCCATGCTCCATCCTCTGCCCTTCCCTATCCCATGCTCTGCCTCTTTCCCACGCTCCGCCTCTTCCAAAGCTCCACCCTATCCAACATCCTGCCCGTTCCCATGCTCTGCCTGTTTCATGGACTGGAAAAATTAACAATATATTTCTGTCACAGCAATTGCCTGCATGCCTAATTTTCTAATTTTCTATTCATCGCTATTTAATCTTACTCTTTCATTGCATAAAAGATTGAAAAGTAGCAACCAAAGATTTAAAATATCTCAAACTCTAGACAATTACCAAAAACCACTTTCTATTATCAAAATCTAACATATGATGGGGAGGAGGAAAACATCTGCATGGATTATGCTTATTCCTCTCTATGTTGTCATTTGTCACTTAATGTGCCTGCCAAAAAATATATACAGAAAATTCCTACTGGATTTCTTTATTCTATGGTGGTACTTAAGAAAAAACAGAGAACATAACCTTCAGTATTGTACCAAGTAATGCTAAGTTTCCCTGCTAGAGAGTATAGGAGAAAGGGGATATAAAATAAATACGTTTTGGGTGACATGAAATAGGGAGAATTGTTGATCGGGTGGAGGAAAATTCTAATTTGAAATTTCTATGGTTCTATTCATTGCTATTTACTCTTACTATTTCATTGCAGAAAAGAATGGAAAGTAGCTACAAAAGATTTAAAATATCTCGAATTCTAGACAGTTACCAAAACCCTCTTCCTCTTATAAAACTTTACTATGTATTTAATTTATTGGTTAATGTATATTCAAAATCTGAAGAACATTTTAGATGGGTCGTATGGTTAATTTGACCTTTCATAAAAGTATAAATATGAATTCTATGATGTAAAGTAGAGTTCTTCCTGCTTCCTCAAGATTTCTTTTTAGGGGTAGGGTTACATTTAGGGTCGTTAGGCTTAGGGTCATTAGTGTTAGGTTTATAGTTAGGGTTAGTGACATTAGTTTCAGGGTTACTGTTATGGTTCGGTATATGATTTGGGTTAGGATTAGGATTAGGGTTTGTGATATTAGGGTTAGTGTTAAGGTAAAAGTTAGAGTTCCAAAGGCCAGACTACTTCCAGGGCCCAACCCGTTCCCAAACCCCACCTTGTCCCATGCTGTGCCCCATTAGTGGAATTAGTGGGGCATGGAAAGAGGTGGGGCTAAGGATCGGGCAAGGCATGGGATAAGGTGGGGCTTTGAAATGGGCTGGGCGTGGGAAATAGTCTGGTCTTTGGAACTCTAACCTTAACCCTAACCCTAAGACTAATATCACTAATCATAATCCTAACCCTAATGTCGCTAACCCAAACCATAAACCGAACCACAACCGTAACCTTAAAGCCAATGTCACTAACCCGAACCATCACCCTAACCCTAACACCCCTAACCATAACCCTAGCCCTACGTAGAAAACTTGAGGAAGCATTAAGAACTCTTCTTTACATCATAGAAATCAAATTTAATCTATTAGGAAAGGTTTAAAATTTACCAAACGATCCATCTAAAATTTTTTTACAAGATTTTGAATATTCATTTACCATAAAATGAAATAGATAGTAGAGTTTGACATAAGAAAGAGATTTTTTGGTAATTGTCTAGAATTTGAGATTATTAAATATTTGGGAGATACTTTTCATTCTTTTCTGCAAATGAGGAGTAAGACTAAATAGTAATTAATAGAAATTTAGAGATTTCAAATTAGAATTTTCCTCCACCAGATTGATATTTCTCCCTATTTATTGTTGCCCATAATATATTTATTTCATAAACCCTTTCTTCTATATTCTTTAGCAGGGACATCTGACACTCTTTTGTACAATTCAGAAGGTTATGTTCTCAGTTGTTTCTTAAGTGCCACCACAGAATATAGAAATACATCAGCAATTTTCTGTATTTATTTTTGGCAGTCAGCTTGAGAGACAAATAATGTACCTCACAACATAAATATGAATAAGCATAATCCATGCACATGTTTTCCTCCTCCCCGTCAGTTTATTTAAACTACCTCTGGAATATGCTCAATTTTTTTGCCTTTTGAGGTCCACAGCTTAACTTCAAGAAGAAGATAGCCAGGAAATGTTCTGTTTACTCTCCTCTCAAATAAAGATTTTTTTTTTGGAAGCAACTATAGGACAAGATTCAACGGATATCCAATTGAATACAAGATAAATAGTTTTGCACAGGAAGTATTCATATATAAGAAGGAATTTTAGTGATAAGTTCTTAAAATTACCTGGTAGTTCTACTTAAGATCTATGCATTTACATTCTATGCATTTATAACACTACTAGTTACCAGTGACTTTATCAGAAGCTATATTTTTGAGATCATTTAGTTCACCCATTTTCTCCTCTGAAAAGTGTTCCAGAGCAGTTCCAAGACACAAATGATGAGTGGTGATGTAAATAATCCTGTTCTTTAAGTCACAGACCAAGCTTGCAATATTTCAACTCCTCCCTGCTGCTGTGCCTCCCCCCTGGGTTGTGCCCGTTGGTCTGAGGGATATGGGTGGGGTGGGTCGGGCTCCTTTTTGGTGTCTGTCGGACCCAGATCGAAGGGATTGTTGGCCCTCCCTTCGGGGGGTGCAGAGGCAAGCACAGCCAGTTCAGGGGGGTGGGGGTTTACTGCAGTTGTTGATGATCCTGCACTAGGCTTGGAATTATCACTGTGCTTTTTAGAGCCAACATGCACCTTTAACGCTTCAAAAACTTTCTGCCAGGGACAAAGCAACTTAGTAGCTAATTTCAATAGTTCAATTAGACAAATCTTGTCATATTTAATCCCTCTCTTGGAGACGATAAGTTGGAGGATTTTCACCACTGCCTCTTTATTATATTTAAAAAATGTGGAACTCATTCCTCCCTGACTGCCACTACTTGCCTGTAGCAGATCTTTGACTCCAGAATCTTCTTTATTTGGACGTGCGTCTTACTCCAATCTTCAGCAGTGCCGGGAAGTCATCAGCAGTGCCGGAAAGTCATCAGCAGTGCCGGGAAGTCATCAGCAGTGCCGGGAAGTTTCAATCTTCAGCAGTGCCAGAAAATCTTCAGCAGTGCCAGAAAAATCTTCAGCACCGGGTCAGTGCCAGAAAGTTTTCGGCCGGTCCTTCCACCCTCTAACGTGTCTTCAGTCATTTTGAGCAACTTCGGCAGGTAATCCGAGGGTCCCTGTTTGGGTGCCACTTGTTGACGGGAGCATAACAGAATCAAACACAGAGATCAAGATGATCAGCGAGTGTTCAATTTATTGAGCTTAGCTGTTTCTTTATAAACCCTTTTCGGTTACATAACTGGGTGCCCACGAGGGTATCTACAGTGTATTATTGGTTAAAGGTAGCTGTCCTTAAAGCTATTACTAACATAGAATTTTCTAAAATACTGCACTTGCTAAGAAAACAAATTACATTAAAATAAATGATGTTGATAGTTCTCTCTAATTGTTTTTCTTTTAGCTGGTACTCGTTCCCACTGAACTAGCTGCTGCATTCCTCCCAGCTGGCCCCTGTTTATCTTTAGGATCTCTGTTTCAAGGCTTTGTTAGAGTTGTCCAGTATCAGCATCCAGGCTTTGTTCTCTGTAAAATGTTCCAACAACGCTTGTTCCCACGCTCCACCTATTTCCCAAGCCCTGCAGATTCCCATCACCTGCTTGTTTGCCACGCTCCATCACTAGCCCCATCAGTTCCCACGCCCCGCCGTTTCCCATGTTCTGCTTCTTCCCACATTCCACCCTTTCCCATGCCTCATGCATTCCCATGCTCTGCCTCTTTGCATGCTCTGCCTGTTCGCATGCCCCACCCATTCTCATGCCCCACCCATTCCCACGCTCTGCCTGTTTTAATTCCCCAACCATTCCCGTGCCCCGCCTGTTCCCATGCCCTGCCCTTTCCCGTGCCCCGCCCATTCCCATACTCAGCCTTTTCCCACGCCCTGCCTCTTCCAACACTCTACTCTTTCCCACACTCTACCTTTTCCCATGCCCTGCTGGTTTAAATGCCCCACCCCTTCCCAAACTCTGCCTGTTCCCACGCCCTCCCTGTTCTCACACCCCACCCATTCCCATGCTCTACCATTTCCCACCCCCAACCAGTTCACATGCCCCCCCCATTTCCCTGCCCTGCTGATTCCCATCACCTTCTTTTTCCTACCCTCCATCCTCAGCCCTGCCGGTACTTGCGCCTCACCCATTCCTACCTCTGCCTGTTCCCACACTCTGCCCATTCCCACGCCCCACCCTTTCCCACGCTCTATCTTTTCCCAAGCCCTGCCTGTTCCCGGGCCCCGCCTATTTCCCATGCCCCAGCCATTCCCACGCTCCATACTCAGCCCCGCCCATTCCCACCCTCTGCCTATTTCCCACGCTCTGATCGTGGCCCAGCTTCTGTCAGAAGAGATGCTGAGCAAGAATGACCATGAATGCTGCAGAGCCTCTGGAGATAAAACTGTGGAGAGCTTTGATAACAAGCTAGCCTCTAGCCTGAGAAAATTCAACATCTGTGGCAAAAACAAGAAGGTATAGGAACAATCACAGGGGTCACGAGGAGCTGGGAAGGGGAAGAACAGCTGTGGAAATTTCTATGAAGGACTTTCAGGACTGTTGTTGACATTTCATTATGGTATAAAGATGAGGTTGTAACAATAAACTTGGCCTCAGTTGAATTGAAATGAGAGTCCATGTCTGTTTAATATGCCAAAAGCTGCTTCCCACTCTCCATCTATTTACCACGCTCCAACACAGCTCCACTCCACCCATACCCACATTCCTCCTAGAATCACGCCCCGCCCTTTCCCACACCTTTCCAGCTCCCACACCCCACCCGTTCCCATACACCACCTATTCCCACTCTCTGCTCGTTTCCAGGGCTCATCTCATCCCATGCTCCATCCTCTGCCCTTCACCATCACACGCCCCTCACCACAAGAAGGATGTTGAGGCTCTGGAGCGAGTCCATGAGGAGCAACAAAGATGGTGAAGGGGCTGGAGAACTGGCCTTATGAGGAATGGCTGAGAGAGCTGGGGTTATTAAGCCTGGAGAAGAGGAGGCTGAGGGGAGACCTCATTGCTTTCTGTAACTACCTGAAGGGAGGTTGTAGAGAAGAGGTTGCTGGCCTCTTCTCCCAAGTGACAAGGGACAGGACAAGAGGAAATGGCCTCAGGCTCTGCCAGGGGAGGTTTAGGCTGGACATTAGGAAAAATATATTTCACAGAAAGGTCTTTGGGCACTGACAGAAGCTGCCCAGGGAGGTGGTTGACTCGCCTTCCCTGGAGGTGTTTAAGGCACGGGTAGACGAGGTGATAAGGGACATGGTTTAGTGTTTGATAGGAATGGTTGGACTCAATGATCTGCTGGGTCTCTCCCGACCTGGTTATTCTATGAATCTATGATTCAATGATTTTATGTCCCTGCTACAGAGTATAGGAGAAAGGGGGTATAAAATAAATACATTATGAGTGACATTAAATAGGGAGAAATGTCAATCGGGTGGAGGAAAGTTCTAATTTGAAATTTCTAGAATTCTATTCATCGCTGTTTAATTAGGGAAAATTAGGTTAGGGTTAAGGTTAGACTTCCAAAGACCAGATTATTTCCCACACCCAGACCATTCCCAAGCCCCAACATTTCCCATGCTCTGCCCGATCCTAAGCCCCGCCTCTTTCCATGGCCTACTAATTCCCACACTCCAAATATGTCCAACACCCCACACATTCCCATTCATCACACCATCACATTTTCTGCTTATTTCCCATGCCCGAACCATCCCCACGCCCTGGCTTTTCCCCTACTCGAACCTCTGCCCAGCCCATACCCACACTGCACATAGTAGGATGATGTGGCTATTGCCAGGCTCCTCCTATTCTCATACCCAGCCCTTTCCCATGATCTGCTTTTTCCCACAATACACCTATTTCCCTCGTCCTGCCAATTCCCATCACCTGCTTTTTCTCATGCTCCAACCTCAGCCCCACCTATTCCCGCACCCCACTCATTCCCACGCTCTGCCTGTTCCCACACCCTGCCCTTTCCCGCGCCACACATATTACACATGCCCCACCCATTCCAACGCTCCATACTCAGCCCCGCCTATTCCTAACCTTTGCCTGTTCCCACGCCCTTCCAGTTGTCATGACCCATCCATTCTCACGCTCTGCCTTTTCCCATGCACCCCCCATTCCCACGCTCTACCTGTTCTAATGTCCTGCCAGTTCCCACGCCCCACTTTTTCCCAAGCTCTGATGTTCCCACAACATGCCTGTTTCCATGTCCCACGTATTTCCCACCACCACACATTGGCACACTCTGCCTGTTCCACACCCTTCCCATTCCCATGCCCCATACTTTCCCACGCTCTACATTTTCCCATGCCCTGCCCATTCCTATGCCCTTCCTATTTCCCACACCCCACCCATTCCCACGATCCATAATCAGCCCCGCCCATTCCCACCTTCTGCCTATTTCCCACACTGTGTTCTTGGCCAAGCCCCTTCCCAATATCCACCTATTTCCCAGGCGCCACCACCCCAGCTCCAATACACCCGTTCCCACATTCCTCTTGTACTCACGCCCCTCTGTTTCCCACACCTTTCCAGTTCTCACACCCAGCCCATTCCGATGCACCAACTATCGCCACTCTCTCATGGCTGAATTTAATGATCTCATAACCATAGCTTCTGATAAAGGCTTTTGATACCTAATTATGGTAAAAGTGTATTCCTTTGTTTGTTGGTTGTATTTTTATTATTTTATGAATATAAATGCATAGATCTTAAGCAAGAACCATCAGCTAATTTTAAGATCTTATCATTAAAATACTTTCTTATGTATGAATACTTCCTTTGCATAACTAGATATCTTGTATTCAATTGGACATCCCTTGAAAGGTGTCCTATATTTGCTTCCTACACCAAAAATTTATTTGAGAGGAGAGTAAACAGAACATTTCCTGGCTATGTTCTTCTTTTTATTTTCATTTCTATGATGTAAAGAAAAGTTCTCTCTGCTTCCTCAAGATTTCTACGTAGAAGTAGGGTGTACAGTTAAGGTTGTTATGGTTAGGTTAAGGGTCATTAGGGTAAGGGTTGAGGTTAGGGTTAGCAAAATTAGTTGTAGGGTTACGGTTATGGTTCGGTGTATGGTTCGGGTTAGCATTATTAGGGATAGGTATAGGGTTAGAGGTATTAGCCTTATGGTTAGGGTTAAGCTTAGAGTTGCAAAGACCAGACTATTTCCCATGCCCAGCCCGTTCCAAAGTCCCACTTTTCCCATGTTCTTCCCAATCCTACGACCCGCCGCTTTCCATGCCCCACACTCCAGCTATGTCCAACACCCCGCCCATTCCCATTCATCACACCATCACAATTTTGCTTATTTCCCAAGCCCGAACAGTTCCCACGCTCTGCCTCTTCCCCTGCTCCATCCCCTGCCCCACCCATACCCACACTGCACATATTCCTACGACCTAGCTATTGCCACGCTCCTTCTAGTCTCACACCGAACCCTTTCCCATCACCCGCTTGTTCCCACTCTCTTCCTATTTCCCACGCCCTGTCCATTCCCATCATCTGCTTTTTCCCACGCTCCAACCTCAGCCCCGCCCATTCCCGCACCCCACCCATTCCCACGCTCTGACTCTTCCCACACCCTGCCCCTTCTCATGCCCCACCCATTCCCACACTCTGTCTTTTCCTGTGGCAACGTTGTACAGAGAAGATGGCCTGGATGCTGTGGGACTGAGCAATTCTATCAAAGCCTTGAAACAGAGAGTTGAAAGATAAACAAAGGCCAGCTGAAAGGAATACAAGAGCTAGTTGGGTGGGAACAAGCACCAGCTGAAAGAAAAACAATTCAAGAGAACTATCAACATAGTTTATTTTAATGTAACTTGGTTCCTTAGCATGCACAGTATTTTAGCAAATTCTATGTTAGTAATAGCTTTATGGACAGCTACCTTTAACCAAGAACACACTGGAGATACCCTCGTGGGCACCCAGGAATGGGACCAAAAAGGGTTTAGAAAGAAAGAGCTAAGCTCAATCAATTGAACACTCGCTGATCATCTTGATCTCTGTGTTTGATTCCATGATGCTACTGTCTAAATTTCCCCGTGCCCCTCCCATGTTCACGCTCTGGGCAGGGCGTGGGAAATAGGCGGGGCTTGGGAACGGGCAGGGCGTGGGAACAGGCAGAGCATGGGAATGGGTGGGGCATGGGAACAGACAGGGCGTGGTAATTGTTGGGGCGCGGGAACGGGCAGGGAGTAGGAAGAGGAAGAGTGTGGGAATGGGTGGAGTATGGGAAAATAGAGGGCGTGGGAACAGTCAGAGCATGGGAACTGGTGGGGCGTAGGTAGAGGCAGAGCATGGGAATGGGTGGGGTTTGGGAACAGACAGGGCATGGTAATTGTTGGGGCGCGGGAACGGGCAGGGAGTGAGAAGAGGAAGAGTGCGGGAATGGGTGGGGTATGGGAAACTACAGGGCGTGGGAACAGTCAGAGCATGGGAACTGGTGGGGCGTAGGTAGAGGCAGAGCATGGGAATGGGTGGGGTTTGGGAACTGGCAGAGCGTGGGAAAAGCAGAGCATGGGAATGGGTGGGGTGCGAGATCAGGCGCGGCTGATGATGGAGCATGGGAGCAAGCAGGTGGTGGGAATTGGCGAGGCATGGGAAATAGGTGGAGTGTGGGAAGAAGCAGGTCATGGGAACGGGCTTAGTGTGAGACTAGAAGGAGCGTGGTAATAGCCCGGTTGTAGCAATATGTGCAGTGTGGGTATGGGCGAGGCAGAGGGATCAAGCAGGGAAAGAGACAGAGTGTGGGATTATTTTGGGAGTGGGAAATAAGCAGAACTTGTGATGGTGTGATGAATGGGAGTGGGCAGGGTGTTGGACAAAGCTCGCGTGTGGGAACGTGTGGGGCATTGAAAAAGGCAGGGCTTACGATCGGGCAGAGCATGGGACAAGGTGGGGTTTGGGAATGAGTTGGGTATGGGAAATAGTCTGGTCTTTTGTACTCTAACCTTAACCTTAACACTAAGTCTAATATCAATAACCCTAATCCTAAGCCTAATGTCACTAACCCAAATCTTATACTGAACCATAACAGTAACCCTGAAACTAATGTCACTAACCCTAACCATAAACCTAACACTAATGACCCTAACCCTAACGACACTAACTGTAACCCTACACCTACATAGAAATCTGGAGGAAGCAGGAAGAACTCTTTTTTACATCATAGAAATCAAATATATACTTATATGAAAGACCGAACTTTACCATATAATCCATCTAAAATCTTCTTCAAGATTTTGAATATACGTTAACCAATAAATGAAATATATAGTAGACTTTACTAAGAGAAAGAGGGTTTTGGTAACTGTCTAGAATTTGAGATAGTTTAAATCTTTAGTAGCTACTTTCCCTTCTTTTCTGCAATGAAATAGTAAGGATAAATTACAAAGAAGAGAAATGTAGAAATTTCAAATTAGAGTTTTCCTCCACCCGATCGACAATTCTCCCTATTCCATGTCACCCATAATGTATTTATATTATACCCCCTTTCTCCTATACTCTGTAGCAGGGACATTTGGCATTACTTTGTACAATACAGAAGGTTAAGTTCTCAGCTGTTTCTTAAGTGCCAACATAAAATAAAGGAAGACATTAGGAATTTTCTGTATATATTTTTGGATGGCAGATTGAGAGACAAGTGATGTACCTAACAACATAGATATGAATAAGCATAATCCATGCAGATGTTTTCCTCCTCCCCATCATATAGCAGATTTTGAAAATAGAAAGTGTTTTTTGGTAATTGTCTAGAGTTTGAGAAATTTTAAATCTTTGATTTCTACTGTTCATTCTTTTTTTGCAATGAAGAAGTAAGATTTAATAGTGATAAATAGAAAATTAGAAATTTCAAATTAGAATTTTCCTCTACCAGATAGACACTTCTTCCTATTTAATGTCAGACATAATTGAATAAAATAGAATAAGGCATGCAGGCAATTGCTGTGACAGAAATATATTGTTCATTTTTCCAGTCCATGAAATAGGCAGAGCATGGGAACGGGCAGGATGTTGGATAGGGTGGAGCTTTGGAAGAGGCGGAGCGTGGGAAAGAGGCAGAGCATGTGATAGGGAAGGGGAGAGGATGGAGCATGGGATGAGACGAGCCCTGGGATTGAGCAGAGAGTGGGAATAGGTGACGCGTGAGAATGTGCGGGGTGTGGGATCTGGAATGGTGTGGGAAAGGGTGGGGCATGAGTATAGGAGGAAGGTGGGAATGGGTGGAGTGGAGCTGTGGTGGAACGTGGGAAATAGGTGGAGAGTGGGAAGCGTCTGGGCCAAGACCAGAGCATGGGGAACAGGCAGAGGGCGGGAATGGGCGGGCCTGAATATGGAGCATAGGACTTTGCTCCTATAAGCCTTAGGGTTAGGGTTAAGGTTAGAGTTCGAAGGACCAGACTATTTCCCACGCCCAGCCCATTCCCAAGCCCCACCTTTTCCCATGCTGTGCCCAATCCAAGCCCCACCTCTTTACTGAAATTAAGTTAAGGTAGGTTAAGGTAGGTTAAGTTAAGTTAAGTTAAGTTAAGGTAGGTTAAGGTAGGTTAAGTTAAGTTAAGTTAAGTCAAGGTGAGTTAAGGTATGCTAAGTTAAGGTAAGACAAGGAAAGTGAAGGTAAGTTAAGTTAAGGTAAGTTAAGTTAAGGTAAGTTAAGGCAAGAAAAGGAAAGTTAAGGTATGTTTAGTTAAGGCAAGTTAAGTTAAGTTAAGTTAAGTTAAAGTAAGGCAAGGTAAGGCAAGGTAAGTAAAGGTAAGTTAAGGTATGTTAAGGGAAGACAAGGTAAGTTAAGTTCAGTTAATTTTAGGTAAGGTAATTGAAGGTAAGTTAAGTTAAGTTATGGTAAGTTAAGTTAAGGTAAGTAAAGGTAAGTTAAGGCAAGGCAAGGTGAGTTAAGGAATGTTTAGTTAAGGCAAGGTAAGTTAAGGTAAGTTTAGTTAAGGTAAGGTAAGTTAAGTTTAGGTAAGTTAAGTTAAGTAAGGTTAGTTAAGTTAAGATTAGTTAAGTTAAGGTAATTTAACTTAAGTTAAGGTAAGTTAAGATAAGACAAGGTAGTTGAGGTAAGTTAAGTTAAGGCAAGTTAAGGCAAGGCAAGGTGAGTTAAGGAATGTTAAGTTAAGGCAAGGTAAGTTAAGGTAAGTTAAGTTAAGGTACCCTGCCCTTACCTTACCCTGACGTTGGCCTGACCTTGATCTTGATGTGAGCTTGACCTGACCTGACCTGACCTTACCTTACCTCACATTTCCCTACCCTATTTTACCTTACCCTTCCCTTCCCTTCCCTTCCCTTCCCTTCCCTTCCCTTCCCTTCCCTTCCCTTCCCTTCCCTTCCCTTCCCTTCCCTTCCCTTCCCTTCCCTTCCCTTCCCTTCCCTTCCCTTCCCTTCCCTTCCCTTCCCTTCCCTTCCCTTCCCTTCCCTTCCCTTCCCTTCCCTTCCCTTCCCTTCCCTTCCCTTCCCTTCCCTTCCCTTCCCTTCCCTTCCCTTCCCTTCCCTTCCCTTCCCTTCCCTTCCCTTCCCTTCCCTTCCCTTCCCTTCCCTTCCCTTCCCTTCCCTTCCCTTCCCTTCCCTTCCCTTCCCTTCCCTTCCCTTCCCTTCCCTTCCCTTCCCTTCCCTTCCCTTCCCTTCCCTTCCCTTCCCTTCCCTTCCCTTCCCTTCCCTTCCCTTCCCTTCCCACTCCCCACGTTCCTATCATAGCCAACTGGGGGTGTTGGTTGACAGAGACTGAACAGCTGAGAGAGCTGGAGAAGAGGAGGCTGAGGGGAGACCTCATTGCTCTCTACAACTACCTGAAAGGAGGTTGTAGAGAGGAGGGTGCTGGCCTCTTCTCCCAAGTGACAGGGGACAGGACAAGAGGGAATGGCCTCAAGCTCTGCCAGGGGAGTTTTAGGGTGGATGTTAGGAAAAAGAAATTCACAGAAAGGGTCATTGGGCACTGGCAGAGGCTGCCCAGGGAGGTGGTTGAGTCACCTTCCCTGGAGGGGTTTAAAGCACGGGTGGACGAGGCGCAGAGGAGAATGTTTTAGTGATTGATAGGGATGGTTAGACTCAATGATCCGGTGGGTCTCTTCCATTAGAAGGTGGGGGCACCCCAGAACAGCTCTCAGCTGGAGCCTGTTGAGGTGACCATGGTCCTTGCTTCCTTCACCATCACACCTGGCTCTGCATCATGAGCACCAAGGATGCTTCTTCCCTGAGTACCCAGGCTCACACAGGCACAAGCTGGAGCTGAGCACTGGTCCTCTCCAGCTCTGCTGGACTCCCAAGCTGGAGAAACAATGTTTCCTGCGGTGACCCTGTTTCCATGTTCCGTTCCTTCTGCCATCACTGCTAGCTTGAGCAAAGCCTTGGCAGGGAACCTGGTGCCACTGAGTCAGGCAGAGCATTGTGGAGGTGGGACTGGTGGGGCAGCACTCGCTTCTTGTCGCTGAGGGATCTGCTGTCTCCATCCACCTCATGCCAGTGGGAACCAGGTGAGCCCTCCAAAGGGATGGCTGACTCATGTGGGCACAGGAAACACTGACTCCATCCTCTGGGAAACTCCCACCAGGGCAGGCTGCAGCCCTGCACCTCCCCAGGGAGACACGGGCACAGGGCTGGGGACAGAGAGGCTGCTCTGGGACCAGGGGCTGCCAGCAGGAAAGTTCTGGGACCAGGGCAGAGGGGTCTGTGAGCCTGGACTGCCCCCAGGCCTCCCCAGGGTCACCCCAGGGGTAGAGGAGCTGCCAGCAGGGAGTGGGGTGGGGGCTGGAGCCCAGCAGGAGGAGGGGCTCCCAGGGATGCTGGGGGCCCTGCAGTCCCTGCCCAGCTAGGAAGTGGCTGTGGGGCTCTGATGGGAGATCTCAGGGTCTGTGAGGGCCCAGAGCAGCAGGAAGAGCCCACGGAGACCGAGGCCCTGGCAGAGACCGCAAAGGGGCAACCCCAGCCCTGTGACCCCCAGAAACTGCCCTACACCCTGAGCCAGGGCAGCGGCAGCAGAGCTGCCTCCTGACCCCTGGGGGAGGGGATCCATGGCTGTGATCCCCCTGGGGCCACGGACCAGGGTTCACCCCAACTCAGCAGCTCTGTTGGAACCTCCGAACCGTGGGGAGTCCCAGGTCAGGAGGTGGGAACTGCTGCTGGGGTGCAGCATGGGGATGTGTAGAGAGACAGTTTTGCTGGAAACTGCAGCTGGAAATGTCTCTGCCTCAGGAATGTTCCCCAGGAAGCAGGGGCTCTTGCAGCCCCACAGCTCTGAGGCTGCTGTTTCTGAGCTGTTACCATGCCCCACCACCATGTCCTTGTGTTTTGCTCCCTGTAACCAGCTCAAGGAGACACCCCGACCCCAGCCAGGCCAGAACCTGCTCTGCTGGCACCCAAAGGATTTTAATGACACCAAACACAGCGATACAGGGTGAAATGGGAATAAAAATGGAGGCAATGCCCAATTGTTCCTGCTGCTGTGGACAAAGAAAGACGGTTCCTGGTGCTCATGGCTCTCCCAGCTGCACAGTCCTCTCCTCCCTCCTGGCTGCCCCCAGTCCCACCGCAGGGATGGGCTCTGATGACCTGGGGCTCAGGAACTGCTGAGCACTCAGCTCCTGGGTCCCAGTCTGTGTGTCTTCAGGGGGATAGGCCAGGGACATTTCTTCAGCGTCGTCATAGCCCGTGCTCTCTGGCGATGGACAGCAAGCATCTCCCTCAGCTCTAAGGGCCCCAGCACTGCTCTGGGAGTGCAGTTTTGCCCCTGCAAGCAGCAAGACCATGGCGTGCTCATCCCACGAGGTGCCCCTCCTGGGCCGTGCATCACCTTCCTCCCTCTGCTCCCCGGCCCTCAGATGTTCCACTCCCTCTCCCACCCCTGGCCCTCCAAAGAAAACTCAACAGCACCTTCTCCACCACAGGATTTTGGGCTCTCAGCAATTCATCTGGCACCAGGGTGGCACCCAGGAACCAGCAGTGTTCTCTTTCCCTCTCACCTCCACGTGTATCCCTGGGTCCTGCTCCCTTTTCTGGTGCCCCAGGCATTTCCCAGCCTCCCGGTCCTGACACAGGGTCTTGCTCAGGGTCAGGAACCTCCCTGGCATCATCATAACCATCTGCTGGGTCACCTGCAGGCGAGACAGGGGTCTCTGAAAGGAGAAGGGAGTTGGTGGCAGGGAGGAACCGTGTCCTGCAGAGCAGAGAACGGGAGGATGAGCCGGGACGAGGGCCTCAGACACAGGTGTTGGCAGCAACACAGGAGAACCCGCCATGTCCTCTCTAGCTATGACAGCGACGCTCAGCAACACCACTGTTCTTCACATCTGCAGGAAGGAGAGATCAACCCCTCCCTGCCCTCCAGTACCTGGAAGTGACCCCAGACCATCCTCCTCCTTGCTGTCCTTGGGGTGCAGCTCGGTGAGGGACCCCTTGGAATGGGAGCCTGGGGAGAGGAACAGCGGGGCTGAGGGGAGCGTGCTCTGCTGAGCTGGCTTATGGTCAGTGCTTCTGGGGACAGCGGATGCACAGCGCCCCGGCTGTGTGTGGAGAAGGGCTCAGGGTTTCCTCTGCACCCCTGGGACAAACCCCATCCCAGAGGAGCTCCCAGAACTGCCCCAGGACAGCCCCTTCCCTCAGCCCTTGGGAGCCACAGGGGATGCAGGGGCCGGGAGAGAGGAACCGACCCTGGCTGGACTTGTGGGGAGGAAGGTCCTCTCCCGGGCCCAGGACCTGGCTGCTCTCCCCACACACCCCACAGCACCAGCACAGCCAGGACCGTGGGTCAGGGGCTGCAGTGGGTCAGCCCTGGGTGGGACTGGGGAGAGGGCCCTCCAAATGTTACCTCCGTGAGGGATGCACACCCACCTGTGCCGCTGAACCTCGCCTGCTTCTCCCATGATGGGCTGTTCCCGATCTCCTCATACACGGCCTCAGAGAAGGGCTCCCATGCTCTCTTGGAGCCTGCAGATGGAGCAGGGCTGGTTTGTGGACACACAGAGAGGGGACAGGACCCTGCTCTGCTCCCCAGCCCCATTCCCTGGGCCAGCCCAGGGCTGTCCGCACCCAACAGCCCCACTGTGCTGTCTGGGCACCACTGCACCCTCTCAGGGAGTGCACATGCCCCCATGGAGATCTTCTAGGGCAGCGACACCCTCACACCATCCCTCAGAGACAGACCCTGTGCCCCTCTGCCCCTGGATAAAGTCCTGGTGCTGAGCTGGGGGCAGCTCTTGCCTCTCCTCTCCCCCTGGCTCTGCCCCCTCTCTCCCCCACAGATCTATAGCACGGTCCATGCTCTGCTGTGGGGGGGTCAGGGCTGGATGGGGAACAGCCCTGGGACCAGAAAACTAGGGAGAGACCCGAAACCTAGGGAGAGACCCTGCTCCACCCCACTCCTCCTGGCAGCTCCGCTGACCCAGAGCCCCTCCAGCACTGCCCTGAGCTCTGTCCCTGCTCATTCTCAGCCGTCTTCCCTCTGATCCTGTCTCCCCCAGCCCAGCTCTGCTGTTTCTCTCCTTGCCCCGTCCCTGTCTGGACTCTGTCCTTGGCTGCTGGTGGCCCATGGCCAGGCAGGTGATGGGGCAGCATGTGGGGCAGCAGGCAGCACACACTCTTGTCCCCACAGCTCTGCCCTCGCCCCTCGCTGACACCCACAGACCCTCTGGCCTGACTAGGAGGCCCGTTCCCTCAGGGCTGTGGGGAAAGACCCACCTCTGCGCTCAGCCCTGGCGCTTCGCACTTGCCCAGCCAGGAGGGCCAGGAGCAGGCAGAGCAGGGCTCCCAGGATGATGCAGATGATGACGGGCAAGGAGATTCTCCCACTGCTTCTCAGGAAGGCCCGGGTGGGATCTGCAGGGACAGGAAACAAGAAAGGGCAGCAGCAGGGCTGGGAGAGGTGAGGCTGAGACACATGGCTCCCACCCCCTATTAAAAAGGGGGCTGGAGAACCCAGGGGCTGAGGATGGGGATCTCCCACCCTGCCAGGTAAATGACAGCTGTCCCCAACCTCACCCCTAACGTGGTGCCTCCTTCGGGGAGTTTGACACCCTGGCCAGGAGCCCCTTCTCCCGGCTGTGGGTCCCAGCACAGCCCTGGGCAGCCTCCGCGCAGAAGGAAGGACAGGTTACCTGCTCGGGGGGGCGGTGCTGCTGTGGTGGATACAGCTGCAAGGGATGAGAAGGAGAGCTGGGCTGAGAAGGTGGGCGTGCAAGCACCAGGGAGCTGCTTTCTGACACGCTCAGTGTGTGTGTGTGTGTGTGCGCTTCCCCATCTATCCCTGCCCCATCCCACCCGCATCGCCCCTCCTGCCAGGCTGGGCAGGGGCACTGAGATGGAGCCTAGGGGGCCGCTCTGGGCCATGGGCAGAGTGGCACAGGCAGCCCAGGAGATACTCTGGAGGCTGCAGGGACCCACAGGCAGAATCTGAAGCACATCCCACCCCACGAACTCTGAAGGACATCCCAAAATCATGGAGTCTGAAGGACATCTGAAACCCACGGATTCTGAAGGACATCCCAAACCCACAGAGTCTGAAGGACATCCCAACCCAGAGAAGTCACGGGTGCCTCATCCCTGGAAGTGATCAAGGCCAGGCTGGATGGAGATTTGAGCAACCTGATCCAGTGTGAAATGTCCCTGCCTATTGCACAGGGTAGAACTGGATGGGCTTGAAGTTCACTTCCACCCCAATCCATTCCATGATTGTATTCCACTCTAGGCACCGGGCTCCCACATTCTGCAGGGATGGCCTTGCTCTCAGGAGCTCTGGAGCCACACTGGGAGTAGCCCCAGCTCCTTGCCAATACCCAGGAGGGGCTCTCAGACCCTCCACTCACCCGAGCAGTTCACAGCGGCATCCTCCTTGTGCCGGCAGAGCCCCCTGTCCCCAGTCTGGGCCCAGCAGTCCTGCAGAGACAGCTCTGTCCCCTGGCACTCCACCCGCTCCAGCCAGATGGGGCCCGAGCCCTCCCCAAACGCCGCCTCGCCCAGGGCAGACACCGCGGGGCCGCAGCCCAGCTGCCTGCACGCCACCTCAGCGTCCCGCATGTCCCAGGAGTCGTCACACACCGTCCCCCAGGAGCCGCGGTGCCACACCTCCACTCTGCCCGAGCATCTATTCTTGCCGCCTATGGCGCGGATCTTCTCCCTGTCTGGAGAAGGCAGAGACCTCTGTGGGCAGCGGGACAGCAGGCAGTGCCTGGCCGGGCAAGAGGGGTGGAGAGGAGCCGCTACCTGTGCAGCTGGTGGAGCTTGGGCACTCGGTCCCCAGGGCTGGGGGCACTTCTGGCTGTGTCCCTGCAGGAGGAAATGTGGCAGTGAAGACGATTCTGCAGCAGGTGCAGCAGAGCATGAGGCTGAGCTCTGCCTCCCCGTGCCACCTCCCTCACAGCAGCAGCTGAGCCTGGGACACTCAGAGGACACGCACGGCACTGGGAGGGACCCCGACTGCCCAGCCCCAAAGGGACCCTGCTTCTCAGAGCAGCAGAAGGCTCCCATGGAGAGGATGCTCCTCAGAGACCCTAGGTGGTCTCTTCTGAGATCGTGCCTGGAGACACCTCTGCCTCCCCCAGGCTCTGCTGCGAATCAGGCTGGCAGCTGCTGGGCAGCATGTGGGGCTCTGAGAGCTCAACCCCTACTTTCTGCCCCAGCAGCAGAAGGGTCTGGTGTGGAAAGACAAACCTCTGTCTCTGTGCTGGAGAAGGGACAGAGCTGGGGGAGGCTGGTGACCGGGAAGCTCAGAATTACCATTGCAGGAGATGTGGGTCTCGTCTTGTGGGTCATTGCACGACTGCGGGTCCCAGGGGTCGGAGAGGCACTGCCAGAAGGAGCTGCTTCTCTCCCCACACTCCACGCGATCCAGCCAGGTGACGCCAGACACTGTGCCAGAGGTCCCTTGTGTCTCGAGGAACCCTCTGTCCCCACAGCCCAGCTCCTTGCATGCCAGTGACACCGCTTTGGGAGTCATCGAGTTGGAGCAGACGCTGCCCCATGTCCCGTTATAGAGAACCTGCAGGCGCCCGGAGCAGCCGGTGCTGTTCTCCAGCCTTAGGGCTACAAACTCTGGGAGGAGAAGTCCAAAGAGTATCAGGCTGGTTTGGGTGGTGGGAGCAAGGATGTCCCAGCACCCCCAGGCCCTCAGCCAGGCAAAGACATGATCAGCAAGTCTGAGGAGAACTTAGAGCAGCTTCCAATATGGAAAGGGGCTCCAGGAAAGCTGGGGAGGGGCTCTTGACAAGGGGGATCAGGGGTGGGATGAGGGGCAATTGATTTCATCTGAAAGAGGGGAGATGGAGATGATATCTTAGGAGGAAATATTTTGCTGTGAGGGTGAAGAGGCCCTGGCCCAGGTTGTCCAGTGGTGGCTGCCTCATCCCTGGAGGTGTTCGAGGCAGGTTGGATGGGGCTTGGAGAACCTGATCCAGTGGGAGGTTGGAACTGGATGGGGCTCAGAGGCGGCCAGGAACAGCCTCAGCCATTGTGCACTCTCGCCTTGTCCCTGAGTCCTCCCCAGCTCCCGGCACTGACCTGAGCAGTTGACTCCTGCGTCCTCTTTGTGCCCACAGTCGTGCTGCCCCCAGGCCCCTGGTGGGCAGTCCCAGAGAGCTCCTTCAGCCCCGGAGCAGTTCACGCCGTCCAGCCAGATCTGCCCGGAGCCTTCTCCAAACCGAGCAGAAGCAGGCGCCTCCAGTGCTCCCCCGCAGCCCAGCTGGCGGCACACGACGGTGGCATCGGGCAGGTCCCAGCCGTCATCGCAGACGGTGCCCCAGCTGCCCTGGTGGTAGATCTCCACTCTCCCGGCGCAGCGCCCTTGCCCATTCACCAGCCGCACCCGCCGGCTCCCTGCAGCAGGAAGGAACCCCAGCTGCCACCAGGGGCTGGTGACACCCAGCCCTGAGCTGGCAGGTCCCTGCAGGGCACTTACCCTGACAAACAACCCCCACATCCTCTGCGACACCTGCTGCCAGCGTGCTCTCAAGCACCGAGGTGTTGCAGAGGGTCAGGTTGGCCTCGTGCCCTGCACACCGCACCCCCCGCAGCCCCACGGGACCCGTCCCTTTCTCCGGCTTCGGGGGGTTGTAGGCTCTCTCTGCCTCTCCACACTGCAGCTGCCGGCACACCACGCTGGCCTCCTGCTCTTCCCACTGGTCGTCCAGGACTCTGCCCCACGTTCCATGCTGGAAGATCTCCACTCGCCCATCACAGCGGCTCTCTCCACCCACCAGCCGCAGGGATGCGGAGCTGGGTGGGCCTGGGGAGAGGAGCAATGGCCTCAGCAGCAACAGAGAGACCAGAAACCTGCAGAGCTTCTCCAGGCTCTGGAACCCTCAGGGTGCCCTGAAGTGCACCTGCCCACCCTCAGCCCTCCATGGGGAGCTCCAGGGGAAGGTTTCCTGGTTTGAGTCCAGGTCCCTAAGCATTACTGGGAAAGAATCTCTTTGCTCTTGATGCAGCAGAGCCACTCGGCCAGTCCCTGCTGAGGCCAATGGGGCAGCTCCCAGAGCAGGACGCAGCCGTGCATACAACAGCTGAAGGAACGGCAGTGCCAGGACAAGGTTTGCCCAGCCTTGAGGTCTTCAAGACCGGGTTGGATGGGGTTTTGAGAAACCTGACCCAGTGGAAGGTGTCCCTGCCCACGGCAGGGAGTTGGAAGGGGATGGTCTTTGCCAATTCAAACCATTCTCTGATTCTGACCTCTGTTCTGGCATGGAGGAGACCCAGGGCAGAGCCCACGTCTCTGCCCCTCTGCACCCCTGGGAACTGGGGAGGCAGTGTCCCTGTCAGGGAGCAGAGCAATGCAGGATGTCCAAGCAATGAGGAAACATTTGGAATACGTGCTGGGCAGAAGCCCCAGAAGCAAGGTCAAAGCCCAGCCTTGCAGCTCCCACCTGGGGCTGCTGCTGGGGACACACGGGCAGCCCTGAAGGTTGGCTTTGGGCTCCATGAGGCTCCTGGGGGCTGGGACTGGGTATTTGGCAGATGGAGTGATGGAGCTGAACCTGCAGCCCCATCCTGGACTGGTCCCATAGCAGAAGCACAGGGAAGCCCAGGCCTGGCAGTAGCCCCAGAGCTGAGCTGCTACACCTGGACCCAGTCAGCCCTCAGCTCTCCCACATGAGAGCAGTCAATGTGAGCAGACAAAGCTCTCCAGATCACTCCTGGTGGACCAGGCTTTCTCCAGGCAGAAATTGACCCTGGTGCTGCCATGGAGTCCATGCTTTGGGTGGCCGTGTCGCACCCAAGTGGCAAATGGAATCAACAGAGTTGTTTCCCAGCCCTCACCTGAGCAAATGACAGCAGCGATGTTCTCATGGGAGCATGGCGAGGCCCCCAGGACGGTCACTGGGCACTCTCCCAGGTGGGCTTCAGTCCCATCACAGTGGAAAGAGTCTCTCCAGATGGGGCTGGTGCCTCCTGCAAAAAGCCCTCCTCTGGGAAGGGACTCAGCAAAGCCGCAGTTGAGGTGACGACAGAGAACGTGGGCATCCGAGAGATCCCAATGGGAGGCACAGAGGGTGCCCCAGGTCTCATGCACCTGGACCTCCACCCTCCCGTCACACGCCGTGCTGCCGTTCACCAGCCTGAACCCTGTGAACCCATGGACAGAGAAGGATTATTGGGGCCCGACTTGTGCTTCTTCTCCCTTGGGAGCTGGAGGAGAGACCAAATGGATGGATGGCCTTTCTCCTTCTGGATGCAGACACCCACGTTCCCCTTCTGTCCTCAACCCTGGCTCTGCATGGCCCCTGCCCTGCTCCCACCCCCAGCCCAGCCCCACGGAGCAACACCCCACGCTGAACACTTACGTGTGCAGGTGACCCTGGCAATGCTGCCCTGGGGACAGGGCTGGCCCCTAGAGGATCCCCTGGGGCAGGAAGCGAGGTGGGGTTCATTCCCCACACACCGCAGCTCTCTGTCCCAGAAGGCACCAATGCCTTCTCCAATGAGAGCTGCCCCATGGACGGGCAGGGCTGCACCACACTGCAGGTCCCTGCAAACCACAGCGGCGGCTTCAGGACCAAAGTCCGAGTCACAGACAGTTTTCCACTGGTCCCCCTCACGGATCTCCACGTATCCTGAACAGGGACTGTCCCCTCCAACCAGCTGGACGAAGCCTGGAGAAACAAAACCCTCTGCGAGTTCCCAGCTCCTCATGATGGTCACACATCTATGTTCCCACCTCTTCTTCGGGGCAGCTTGCAGGCAGAGAGACCCACAGATTCCCAGCATCTCCCAGTAGGTGCTGATGGCACAAACACATCCAGGACCCCCTGCTGTCCCCAGACACAACCACCGGGCTTGTGGGCTCGCTTCTGTCCCACCCCCAGTTACAGGCACTGCTCAGACAAACTGCTGCTGTCCTGGAGACCCTGGGTTGCACTGGCCCCAGCATTGCAGCACCCACGGGACTCGAGGCTAAGGAGATGGTCCTTGGTGCTTCTGGCTGCTGCAGCCTGGTCTGCCCAACCGAGCTCACGGCCAGGCTGAGGGACCCCTCAGAGCCACCACCAATGCCCCTCGTCCCCAAGGTTGGGAACGTGCTCTTAGCTGGGACATGTCCTGGGGCACAGATGTGGTACGGGGGCATCTGTGGTTACTGTCCCCACCAGTCCCCACCTCCATTGCCAGCCTAGGAAGGGCCCTCAGCAGAGCCTTTGCCAGCGTCTGGGTGAAGGAGAGCAGGCAGAGGAGCAGCCCTGGGCTGACCCAAGCTCCTAGAGCAGGGACAGGCACCAAGGAGAGCCAGCAAGGGCTGGCAGATCCCTGTGCCCAGGGCAGCCAGAGGCTGGGGTGGGCAGGAGAGGCTGGCCAGGGAAGTGCTGCTGTCACAGGGGTGTTTCCATGTGGGCTGCTTTCAGGAGGTGATCCTGGAAGAGGAATGAGGTGGCCATGACCCACCCTGCTCTTCTGCCCAAGCCCAGTGCTCCTCCCCGTTGCGCAGCCCCTCTGCCCTGGGTCACTCCTTTCTGCCAGGGGACACAACCCAACAATCTCTGGCCACCTTGGACCCTTCCCTGTGAGAGGCATGGGGGCACCCGGTCCTCAGCTCTGCCAGGCAGCTCTTGGGTGAACAGGAGGAGAAAGTTTGCAACCAAGAGACCTCAGGGCAGAGTAGGCATTCATCTCCCGACATAGGAACCCACCAGGGCTCCAGAGCCACATGAGGGTCAGCAGAGGGGTGGTTTCTACTGGGCTTTCATCAGAGACCAGGAAACCAGCAGCGACAGCTTCAGCTTAGCAGAGTCACTGGCCACACCAGCCCTTCCCCACTACCTCCTTCTTTCCCTGAGGGCACAGACAGGTCCCTTCCACCATCCCAACCACAAAGATGGGGAACTGGCTTGCACTGTACCTGAACATGTCACTCCGGCATCCAGGCTGTGATCACAGTACTCCCGAGCATATTCTGAGTTTGCGCAGTCAGACAGGGCAGACTCAGTTCCAGCACAGTCAACATAAAACAGCCAAATGGGGCCAGATCCTGGCCCAAAGTGTGCTGTTCTATGAGCTTCTAGAGCAGATCCACAGCCCAGCTGCTTACAAACCACTGCAGCATCATCCATGTCCCATGAGAAATCACACACCGTCCCCCACTGGCCCTGCTGTTTCATCTCCACTCTCCCAGCACAGCGCCCGCCGCCGTTCTCCAGCCTCAAGTCCGCAGCCCCTTCAAACACAAACACAGGAGGGGTCAGTAGAAAACCAAGAACCACACAGCAGGTCTGGAGAGGTGTCCACTACCCAGACTGATTCACAGGCATGTGGGACAGAGCCCTTCATGCTCAGGGTGATATCCAGAGTGGTGTATGCATCCTTCCTGCCCCATGCACTGGAAAACGCTGAGACTGCCCAGCATCAGGGCTGCTGCCCCACAGCTTCAGACCTCCTCCCACCTCCCGTTGCCTTCTGCCCATGCCTGCTCATTCACTGTGCCCAGCCTGCACAGGGCACCCTCTCCTCCCCAGCCCAGAGCCCCTGTGCAGCCCTGTGCCATAAGCCTACAGCTCCCACTCACACCCAAAGGGGCACAGGGAAAGGCAGGGGGTCCATCGACCCGAGTGCCTTCTGCCCCTTGTCTCAGCGTCACCTGCAAAGAAACCCTATTCCCAGAGGTTTCCCAGTGGCTGCACTGGTGACCACTGGGCCTAGGCTGTGGGACAAGGGGCCCGGCACTCACCCCTGCACGGCTGCACCCAGAGCAGCAGCCACAGCAGCCGAGGGGACAGGAGCCCCTTCATCCCCATCCTGAGCCTCCTGCTCTGCTGGCGCAGCCCTGCTGGACCCCACTCCCTCTCACGGCTTCTGGGGACTCACGGGGAAGTTAACAGGGTGATGTAGCTGCAGATGCCGACCCAGCTTCAGGAGGAGCCAATCAGAGCAGCAGCACCTTTTTAGACATTATCGGGAGTGATCTCCCCTCCAAGGCAGCCCAGTCCTCCAATGAACTTCTCCAGCGCCGTTCATGACCATATATGAGGGACACACACGTCACGGTTGCTGCGATGGGGGATTGGCACGGGACAAGCTGTGTGTGGGGAAATGGTCCTGTCATCCCTTGGACCCTGGGATGGCAACTGGGCACACAGAGCCTCTCCTACGCTGGGCTCATCCAAGCACACAAGAGGGGCGTGTTCGGTGGCACCTGAGCTGTGGGAGGCGTGGAGCTGGGCTGGGACGAGGTCTGTGTCTGGATGGAGAGGAATCAGCCCCTGTGGCTGGCCCAGCCCTGCTGTGCTGAGAGCAGCAGTTGGGAAAAGGTCTCGGCCAGGGGCAGAGCTCCTTCCCAGGGGTGCTGGCTTGATCATCCCTCCCTGCAGAGCCTCACACTGAGCCCTGGCAGGAGCAGGAGCTGAGACATGTCCCTGCCCTGGCAGCATCTCTCCTGCCCCGAGGCTCAGCCGTGTCCCTGCCTCTCAGCGTGTCACCCAGGGGCCGTTATTCCCTGCAGGCGGATCGGGAACTGGAGCCTGCAGGTGCACAAACCACAGCCCACGTGACCTCCCCCCCGCCCGCAGCGCCCAGGCAGGAAGTTTGTGGTTTCCTGCTGGCACCCAGCCCGGCACAGCCCCGCGGAGCCCCCGAGCCACCAACCCCGACTGATCCACCAGGCCTGAAGGGCTGCTCCTTCAGCTTTGCAGGCACCGTGCCGGGCAGCTCCTGTCACCAGGATCCCCTCTGATGGACATGGCTGCTCTGCACTGACCCCACGGCCGTGGGGAGCATCGGTGACGAGACCTCACACCTTCCTGCTGCCACTCTGTGTGCTCAGGGGTGACAGTGACGGTGACTAAACCCCATCCTGCTGCCACCCTGTGTGCTCAGGGGTGACAGTGACAGTGACCTCAGACCCTCCTCCTTTTGCTGCTCTGGGCTCATGAGTTAAATGGTCACACGTATGTGCTGTGCATGGGTTCTACTGGTGATGGTGCCTCCAAACATCCATATTTAGTGGTGTTTAAACACTATTGTGATGTCATCAGAAGCCCCCACACAAGCCCTGTGCCTGCTCATTACCTAAAATCTGCTCTGGCAATGGTGCGATCCCGAGCTCGTACACAGCCAAGTGCCTGCTCCTGGACCATCCACCACTCAGCCACAGGTGACGTCACAGCATCTACCACTGCCATGTCTGCTCCTCGTCTATCAGGCATTCAGGTACCACTGGCATCACAAGCAGGTTCACAAGCCACATGCCACCTCCTGCTCTATCATCTGCTCAGGCACCAGTGACCTCACAAGCACCTGCACCATCTACAGGCCCTCTTCTGCTCTACCAGCTCCTCAGGGGTGAGTGACCCCATAAGAACCTGCACAACCCATGGGCCTTCTCCTGCCCTATGAAGGAATCAGACACGAAAGACCTCACAAACACCTACACAAGCTTTTGTCCTTCCTCTGGCCTGTTGGCTCCTTGGTGACCTGTGACCTGACAACCACATATCCAACTATTTGCTCTCTCCCTACTTGTCAGGAACAAGGGACCTCACAAGCTCCTACAAATGCCACGAGTCTCCTCTACTCGGGCAGTGGTGCTCTCGCAAGCACACACCGACCCCTTTGCTGTGTGATTGTCTTTTGGGGTGACCCCCACCAACATCAAAACCCTTATGTAATCACTGCCTCCCTCTCCCAGCAGGATGGGGGAGACAATTGCAAGGGCAAAAGCAAGAAAACAAAACTCCTGGGTGAAGATAAAGAGAGTTTCATAAGTGGAGGGAAGAAAAATGAAACCAGGGATGGAGAAGAGGTCAGTCCCACCAGCAGAGTGACGTCCAGCCAGTGTCCAAGCAATGGCTGCTTTGGAGAAACTCCCCTCCCAGTTTTAGTGCTGGACAAGGTTCTGTAAGGTGTGGAATTGCTCTTTGGCCCATTTGAGCCACTTGTCCTGATTTTCCCCCTTCCCAGTCTCTTCCCACCCCAAGCCTCCTCGCCCTGGGGCAGAGTGGGAAAGCGAGAAGGCCTTGTCTCTCTGCAAGCTCGGAGCAGCAGGAGATGCAGTTCCAATCTGTTATCAGTGCCCTGAGCAGAGCACAGCCCCACAAGGGCTGCAAGCAAGAAAATTAACTCCATCTCAGCCAGGCTCTGGGCAATCTCCATCTCTTAGTCCGTACTGGTTTGTTCTGGTTTGAGCTAGATCTGAAGTGGTTTTCTCAATTTAAACTCAAAGTTCCTGTCCTTGGACACTTCCAGACGTGGGACATCTACAACTTCTCTGGGCAACCTGTTCCAGCTCCTTGCCACCCTCTTTGTAAAATGTTGCTTCCTTACACCCAATCTAAATTTCCCCTCTTTCTGTTCAAATCCAATGCCCCTTGTCCTGCCACTACAGGCCTTCGTAAAAAGTCTTTCTTGGCATGTGACCACTATGATTTCATCTGTAAACACCCTGAAGAGTGCCCAGAGACCTCCCAGGATGGGGTTTGGAGGCCTCAAGCATATGACCAGTGGCCTCCAGGCTCATTGGTGTGGAGACTGCAAGCATTGTAGGATTCGCCTGAGAGTGCTTCAGGGGTGGTTTCAGAGATAGTGGAGCTGGTTTTAGCTGCTGTTGGGTGCTTTAATTGGCATCTGAATGCTTGGGCCTTTTTCTCAGGAGCCCCCTCCAACCAGAGCCAATGTTGGCTCAAGCAGACCCTGTCTGGACATGAGTGACAGGCATGGGCTAAGCCAGGTCAGGGTGGGAAAGAGCAGGAGCTGAGCTTGCCCTGGAAAGCAAGAGGCGCAACAGCGCCCACTCCTCACAAGGAACTTGTCTGCAGGAATTCCCCTGCTCGGTGGTGCCATCAGGTGCCGGTGTCCCCCTTGGCTAAACTGTCCTGGCAGCTCCCAGCTCGGGGTGTGCAGCCGTGCCAGGTCCATGCCATGGAGGAGAGTCCCTGTCCTCCATCTGCAGCTGAGGCTTCAGCAGCCTTTTCTCTCCACAGGATACGCTCTGCAGCTTCACAAGCCCCAATGGAAACCAGCAGCCACCCCTCATGCACTGACAGCCCAGCCATCCACCACAGTACCCCTGAGAGCTGGACTCGAGCCCAGCAGCCACCACTCCCGCCTGGAGAATCATCACACCCACTCTCCCCGCAGCCATCACTCCCCAACCAGCCCATACCTGGTGTCCATGCTGAAGCAGAACCAGCACTTCAACCTCCAGACGCGGTTGTGATTGAACCCTCGCAAAGCCTGCCGGAGTCCCTCCTGCCATGGGCCCTACCCTAGCAGCCACTGCTCCTGCTGGAACACGGACAGTCCGACCATCGGCCCCCAGCCAGCCCATCCCTTGTGTCCCTGTTGCAGAGGAACCAAGGCCACAGTCTCCAGACGCAGCTCAAAATGAAATGGTCCCTGCAGCTTCCCCAGCCCGCAGGCCGTCCTGATGCCATGGAACCAACAGAACCTTGGCTGAAGCCGGTGGAAGAGAAAAGACCCTTCCTGGTTTTGTACAAAGGTGGAAGCAGAAAGAGGAAACTGTGGAGAACCCTGTAACACCACTGAGCAGGAGAAGTGGTGGAAGATGTGGCTGGATTAAGGGCTCTCTCCAAGTCCCTTCATGAGCTCCTGTTTGATGGAAATTGGATGGTTTTCCCTCATGAACTCCTCACGGCTGTGGAGTGTGGCTCAAAAAAAAGGTGTTCTGGGAACTGACTTGAAGTGAAATGGCACCAATGGGTTAATTTGAACTAATTTGTGCGTTCTAAGGCAGCTTGCAAATATTCAGTCGTCTGTTAGATTAAAATAACTCCCGATGCGTGGTGAAAGCAAAGAGAAGCACGCATATAAACTGTGTAATGTGCCTGTCTGGAAGGGAGCTGCAAAGTGGACTCCAGTAACACCTTTGACACCATCTTCCTCAGCTCTCTCCTGGAGAAGCTGGTGGCTCATGTCTGGGGCAGGCATGCTCTGCACTGGGTGAAAACTCAGGATGGCCGAGCCCAGAGAGTTGTGGAGAATGGAGCTCAATCCAATTGTTGGCCAGCCACAAGCAGTGTCCCAAGGGCTCTGTCTTGGGGCCAGTCTTGTTCAATACCTTTATCCACAATCTTGGTGAGGGGATCAAGTGCTCCTTCAGTCAGTTTGGAGACGTCACCAAATTGTGTCAAGGTGTTGGTCTGGTAGTGGTCAGAAAGGCTCTGCAGAGGAACCTGGGAGCCTCCTGTGACCCAGCTCTTCTGTAAACCTTCAACAACTGAACTCTTCTGTGACCCCACTCTTCTATGACTCTTCTATGATGTGGATCCTCTATGATCTCAGCATTCTATTAGCAGACAGCCCTAAACCATGAGGCTTCTGTGAACCAAACCTTCTATGACCCAACTCTTCTCTGACCCTTCTATCACTTGACTCCTCTAAGATTCTTCTATGACTCGAATCTTCTGTGATCCAGCTGCTCTATGACCTCAATAATCTATGACCCAACCCTTCTATGGCCCAGCCTTTTGATGACCTAAGAGTTCTATGGCTTGACTCTTCTATGACCCGATGTTTATATGACCTTTCTATGACTCTGTCATGACCCAAGACTTCTGAGTCCTGTCTCTTCTTTGACCAGACTCTTCTATAAAAGACTCTTCTAAGTCCCATCTATGACTCAACTCTTCTAGGAGCCTTCTATCACACAGCACTTCTATAAATGTTCTACAACTGAACTCATTCATGACCTGACTCCTATCACCATACTCTTCCATCACTCCTCTATGGCCCGAATCTTCTGTGACCTCAGTCTTCTATGACCCAACACATCTAAAACACGAGTCTTCTATGAACCAAACATTATGAAAGGCAGCTGTGAGAAGCGGGGTTGTTTAGCCTGGAGAAAAGGAGGTTGAAGGAGACCTTATCACTACCTACAACTGCCCGAAAGGAGATTGTAGCAGGGTGGATGTTGGTCTCTTCTCCCAAGTGACAGGTGATAGGATGAGAGGAAATGGCCTCAAGTGTCACCAGGGGAGGTTTAGGATGGACATCAGGAAAAATTTCTTCGCAGCAAGGATTCTCAGGCAGCAGCAGAGGCTGCCCAGGGAGGCGGTGGAGTTGTGGTCCCTGGAGTTATTTAAAAGATGAGGTGATGAAGTGCTCAGAACTCTTATCTAACCCTCTATGACTTTCTATGACCTGACTTCTCAATGACTCTTCTGCGACCAAACATCATTGTTACCCATATATATTATGATCAAACCCTTCCACAACACAACTCTCACATGACCCAACATGTCTGTTACCTTCTACGACTCATATTCTCTGAACCGACCCTTCTATGACCAAACACTACTAAAAACCAAATGAACTCACACTTCTATGACTTGAGTCTTCCATGACTCAAATATTCCATGACACTTTTATGATCCAAATTTTCTGTGGCCCGAGAATTCTACTACCCAACTCTGCTATGAGACGACTATGACCCAACACCTCTATGAACCTTCTGTGACTGAACTCTATGAACTGACTCTTCTAAAACCTGATTCTTCCTACACCCAAGATTCCTGTGAGCCTTCTAGGACCAACACTTTTATGACCCTTGCCTTCTAGGATTCAACTCTTCTGCACCTGCATGGAGCTGTGTGAGAACCTTGGCATCTCCCGTGACACTACAGGCCTGTGTTTGGAATTACATGGAATAACTGCTTCCAATTTGATTCAGCAATGTGAGAATGTCCATGGCACCAGTGACATTGTAGCTAAAGCCAGATCTGCCTGACCAGGGCCCAGGGGTCAGGGCTTGGACATTCTGCTTCACCAAGCAATCCCAAGCTTTTCTCAGCATCACAGCTGCCGGCACAGCGCCTTTGCCCTCCTGCAACCATGGCCTCCAATTATCAGCACTAAGGAGTCCCTGGGGAATGCTGTGTTAGTAACAATCCTCATAGAGACCAATTAATACTTCAAGGTACTCTGAGTTGTGTTCTTGACTTCTTGAGAGCTTGGCTCAATCTCCTCTCAGCAGCTGAGGTTCAAGGACTCATCAGCAAATCCACCCTGGGTCTCATTAAAGTACAGAAAGCCTTAACAAGCTCTTTCTCTTCCTGGCATTTTCTTCAGGTCTTCAAGCGTTGTACATCGCCCTGGAGTTATTTCCCAGTGTGGTTAAAGAGGAAGATTTCAAAGTGCACCTAAATATATATATATATATGTTGTGTTTAATATTTGTATTTCATTATTTTTCAGCTCAGAGAACAAATGACAGAAGCGTCCTCCAATGGGCATTAATGCTGAGTGTCACCTCAGGAGGTCTTGGCACCATGGAGAAGTACCCCTTGAGGTCTGACCCTGCATGGACAGTCTTGATCCTCATCCCCCCAGCCCCACCATTTCTGGTAGTGACCACATGGGACTTGCAACCCTTTTCCTTACATCCCTTTCTCTTTCCATTCTGACAGCTTGGGGAAATGAGGTCATTCCCTGTCACCTTCCTGGTGGCACAACCCCCTTGCCCTCCCCAGTGATTCTCCTGCCCAAGTCATGCAGTAACATTGCAGGAAAGAAGCGTCTCTGACAGATGAGGGAGGGAACATCAGGGATGGGTTCAGCCTCTTTCTCAGCAGGTTCCCCTGGAGTCCCAGGAACACCTCAAGGGAGCCGAGAGGTGGCAGGGAGGGAGCTGGTGGCAAGTGGGCAGCGCTACAAAGAGCCAGGTCTGTCCAGGAGCAGCTCCTCTGCAAAGCCCAGCAGGGCTGAGAGCACTGCCTGCAGGCAGCGAGGGAAGAGGAGGGAGCAGAGAGAGGGGAAAGGCAGGGTGGGGTGAGAGGAATCTCTGCATCTCTTAGTACAAGGCAATGCAGCTTCAGTTCCTGGAGGGATCTCCTAAAGGGGACACATCCCACAGTTGTCCATAAATACAACCCTCACTTTGTCTAGATAGGAAGAGGAGGAGGAGAACTTGCTGCATATCAGGGACTCTGCACTGGACCATTAGATGGACAGAACACCATCTCTGCCTTTTGCTGCTGGCTTTGGGGGTGTAAAGGTGAATCTGCACCGGTGGATGCCCAGGGCTGTCCTTCCAAACAGTTGATCATGGAGGGGTGGGGAGAAGCTGTGTGTGGAAGGAGGAAATCGCAGCAAGGCAGAGTCATTCTGCTTCCAAGAGCTCTGGGTCACCCCTAGAATATTTCCAAAGGGGTGTCTCAAGGAGGTCAAAGCAAGGATTGCTCTAAAGGTAAGGATCTTGCCTGAGACTGTGTTTTCTGTTTCCTTTTTCAGGGGAGTAGGGAGGGGGAGAGAAAAGAAGTAGAAATAAAGCACTCGGTTTATAACAACTCATTGAGATTTTTGAACCGCACCTCTTGAGTTAACAGTAGCTCAGTCAAGACCCTGGTAAAGTCCCCTCACCAACTTCTCTGCCTATGAACAGCACCCGCCTCACCTGTGCTGGACCCATCAGGTTGTTCCTGTAAAGAGGATCCCGTGCTCTGGCAGTGCCCTGCAAAGAGGGAGGTTTGTGTAAGGGAGTGCCCAGAGACCGAGATGGGGTCTGTTTCCTGCAAGGAAAATCTCCAGGCAGAAGGAATAGGATCGCAGAACGCAAGGAACATAAAACAGAGACATCGTGGGAGGGCGAATTCCAAAGTACTATGTGATTCCCTGCAGTGCTGACCCTTCCTCTGAGCAAGCCCCCTTGCTTCCTCTCCCACCCAGCAAAGCCTCTGCCCTCAGGCCTCTGGGCTCCAAGGCTGAGCCCCCTCCTCTGCAGCCACAGCTCCAGTGCCCTCTCCAGAGCCCAGGGGCCGAGAACAACTGCCCGGCAAGGTTGGTGTCTGGGAGAGGGCAAGCACAGCTGGGGAAGAGTAACGCTGTCTGCATGTTTGGCTACCTCTGCCCTGGCCTCTCTCAGCTAGACCCTCACTCTGTTTCTCCCCGTTTCTCCCCTCGACTCTGTTCTTGCTGTTCTTCTCTTCTTGCTGCCTGGCTCTCTGGGGATGGAAGTTTCTCGTACAGAGTCACCCACTGCCCTGGTGGCTCCTTTCCTGCCATTGTGTCCATGGGGACCCATGTCCCAGCTTTACTCTGAGCTGTGAGGCTGTGGGCAATGCGGTCAGAGGGGCTGGGAAAGGAGCTAAATCTCTCTTCATCCAATGCCATTCTGCAGACACTTGGCTTTCTCCTTAGGTGTCCTTCCAAGCTGTGAGTTTCCCTCCAGGATGTAAACATGGCCTGTCACATCTTGGCATGACCTGGAAACCCCATGGAGAAGCAAGGAAGTTCTCCAGCCAAGGTAATTCTCCTGGGTTTGTTAAATGAGCCGTGTGTGTCCTGGGGTGAAAATGGGTTCTGAGAACTTAGGAAAGGGTGAGACATTGAGTGTTGTGAGACAGATCCTTTCGCTCTCGGCAGGGCCTTGCAGCTTTTCAGGGTAACATGGGACTTTGATCCCCCTCCATCTCAGAAAGGCACAAGCCCAGGGCAGCTGAAAACAAGAGCAAGGGACTTGAAGCTTCTCTCCTTCTGCACTGAGACACAGGCAATGCTCTCACCTTGCAGGGACTGCTTTGTTGTTCTTGAGTGCAAGAGAAAGTCTGAGCATTTCTGATATCACCCTCTCAAAAATATTGAAGACTAATTTCTTGGCACTGGGAGTGCAGATGCTGAGAAGCCCTTTTGCATGAGGAGAAGTTTTAACTGTAAAATTGGAATACTAGTTCTGCTCACACCATCCCCATGACCCCCTTGCAGAGTAGGGCTGAATCATTGCAGCCAGCAGGCAGAGGTCCTGCTCTTCTGGCACATTGAGCCAGCATCAATCAGGGCTCCAGGCATGGAGAAGACAGATGAACTCCTGGGAAAGGAGAAGCACTGGAGAGTGGGCATGGTGAGAAATGGCTTTAATGTTCCTCAGAGACATCTCACCTAATTTTCACTGATTTTTTTCATGTTCAGTGCTTCACATCTAGAGGCAGCAGATGTCCAACAGCAGCTCCACCACCCAGTTCCTCCTCCTGGCATTCGCAGACACACGGAAGCTGCAGCTCTTGTACTTCTGGCTCTTCCTGGGCATCTACCTGGCTGCCCTCCTGGGCAACGGCCTCATCATTACCATCATCACCTGTGACCACAACCTCCACACCCCCATGTACTTCTTCCTCTTCAACCTCTCCCTCCTCGACCTGGGCTCCATCTCCACCACTGTCCCAAAAGCCACATTCAATTTGCTTTGGAATGTCCACATCATCTCTTACTCAGGATGTGTTTTCCAGGTCTTCTTTCTATTCTTCTTCCTTGGAGCAGAGTATTTAATTCTTATGTTCATGTCCTATGACCGCTACGTGGCCATCTGCAAACCCCTGCACTACGGGACCCTCCTGGGCACCAGAGCTTCTGTCCACATGGCAGCAGCTGCCTGGGGTGCTGCGTTTCTCACTGCTCTGCTGCACACGGCCAATACATTTTCCCTGCCCCTCTGCCAGGGCAATGCTATGGAATAGTTCTTCTGTGAAATTCCACACATCTTCAAGCTCTCCTGCTCACACTCCTACCTCAGGGAAGCTCGGCTTCTTGTGTTTGGTGGATGTTTATGTTTTGGGTGTTTTGTTTTCATTGTGGTGTCCTATGTGCAGATCTTTAGGGCTGTGCTTAGGATCCCCGCTGAGCAGGGACAGCACAAAGCCTTTTCCACGTGCCTCCCTCACCTGGCCGTGGTCTCCCTGTTTATTAGCACTGCAGTGTTTGCCTACATGAAGCCCTCCTCCATCTCTTCTCCACCCCTGGACATTGTGTTGTCAATTCTGTACTCAGTGGTGCCTCCAGCATTGAACCCCCTCATCTACAGCCTGAGGAACCAGCAGCTCAGGGATGCTGTGTGGAAACTGAGAACTGCATAGTTCCATCAAGCAAAAAAATGTTGGGCTTCTGCATAGCAGATCTAATATAACTCACTGCAGACCCACCCTACATTCTGTATTTTCCTGTTTTGGTGGTATTTTTTAGTTATAATAATGTTCTCATTCTCTCTCTAATTCATTGTCTGCTTGTCTTTTCTGAATTAGTGTCTGTGTAAAAGAGGACATGTGCTCCCTGTATGTTTGAAAAAAATAAAGGGACCTGTAGTACATTTATTTTTTGGGAAGACCCTTCATCCAAGGCCTTTTTGGAACTGCAGGGAGAGTTCCTGTGGGCATGGGTGGAGAGGAAAAGAGTCCCAGCACGGCAGCACTGCCAGGCACCAGCACTTCATCTCCCAGGGCTGTTCTCTCTCCACTTCCCCACTCTCCTCCTCATCCCTTGCCTTGCTGTAAGGTCTGAGGGCTCTGAGCTTGGTCACAGCCGTGCTGCGTGTCAGTGCTGTGCCCGCAGGCAGGGACAGGCAGTGGGCACTTGAGGGACAGAGCTGCCTCAGAACTGCCTTTCCATAAAGCAACGGGATCTCCTCAGGGCAGGACCTAAGTCTCAGTTCTTCTTTCAAGGTCTCCCTCAAGGACATGCCAAGAACACGAGCCACAGGTGAAAACACCAGTAAAGATAAACTGTGGGGTGTGATGGGTTTGGGAAGGATTCAGTTTCCTTTCACAACCAGGTTTCTTTTGAGAGATCTTTAAGATCAGCAGAGCAGGATCTGGTCTGTGCCTATGTACACTGGAGCCTCCACAGAACCTGCCTCAGGGCAATCATCCTGGAGTCGCCCCTCAAAACCACCACCCCCCTCACTGCCCTCCCACCCCAGCTTGAAGAGGTTATTTGTCCCTCCCTGGAAGGAAACAGAATGTGGAGGTCAGAGTCCATGTTCTTACTCTAAAGATAAGATGTGAGCCCGTACGCCATGTACACGAGGTGAGATGATCCCCAGCAAACACAAACAGCTCTTCCTTGAGTTTCCATGAAATCCTGTGGGACAGAAAGTGTCTCAAGGTCACTTTGAGTTGAGAGCGACATCCCAAGAGTAAGTGCCTGAATGCACCTCTGGGATGTGCTTCCTTCAACCAAGGCCCCTGTGCCCATTCCTCATGCTGTGGGCATCTCAGATAAGTGAAGAGCAGGGCAACACACTGCAGGGCTGAGACACCTCCCAATCTCTGGACATGGCAACAGAAGGTCAGAGAGAGACTATGACGTTTATCTCCCCCTGTACAGGGACCTGACTCTGCCTCTGAACATCCCTGGATGCATAAGGAGTCCACAAGGCCAGCTCAGACATGGACTCCTGACAGAACCCTGACATTTCTGTGTGTGACCCCAGGAACAAACCCCACTGGCCCAGGGAGATTGATCTCAGCTCCCCTGGAGAGGCTCAGTGCAAGTGTTCCTGTCTGCTGCATCACCCTTACATGATGTAAGTGCCAGAGCAATCAGAGAGGTTCTGGAAAAGGAAATCATCAAAAATACCTTAAAGATGAGGAAGAAAGAGAATTGGGAGAACTGCAGGTGGAAACCCCTGGAAGGTGAGGGAGATGAAATGCACAGTGTACCAGACAGAGAGATGGCAATGAAAGCACAGGGGAAGGGGAATGCTGCTTCTCCTACAAATCACACACATTCTCAGAATTCATATTTTGACAGCATAGAAATTCCATGGACATTTTGTTGGAAGTTTGGAATCATTTCAGCTGATGAAACAGAGCAGTTTGAGATATCACTTAAGGTACTGAGAGCAGTTCTCATGTTTTCAGACCAAGCACCATGCTCTGACCATCAGCACCCAGTGCAAACCTCTAGAGGCCCCGGTGTGTCTGAGAGGTTTGCCTGGGACTGCAGCTGTCAGAGAAGACTGAGGGAGCCATGTCACTTCCATCATTTCCATCCAGTCCTGAACATTCATACACTTTATTTGGGGAGTTCCAAGAGTTTAGGTAAAGGGGGCGGTACAGGGAGAGCACTTTGAAGAAGTGCCAATAGAATTCTCCAAGTGATGTTGATGCAGGGTGTCTCCTAAGGAGGTGTGGACATGTAGGGAAAGCCTCAAGGTGGACCTTGAGGTCCACCACTACATGGAGAACCTTGCTCTTCACCTCCCCAGCCCCGTCATGTGTCTCTCTCTGTCAGGTTGTCTATGTCAGTAAAAAATGCATATCCTTATGACACGCAAAGTGTTTGGATCCCTCCCAGAGCAGGTCTTAGATTTTCAGTCTATCCAGAAATTGACCTTGGATCCCATAGTCTCCCCAGTTACCCAATAAATAAAAAAAATTACAGAGAAAAACTCCATTCTTGGATTAGTCTTTCCCTTGAAAATAGAGTCATAGAATATCTTGAGTGGGAAGGGATCTATAAGGATCATCATGTCCCATCCACTAGACTACTTAAAGCAAACCTTATGACCAAGAGCATCATCCAGACATTCCTTGAACTCTGACAGGCTTGGTGCCATAACCACTTCCCTGGGGAGCCTTTTCCAGTGACCAACCGCCCTCTCAGTGAAGAACCATTTCCTAATATCCAATGAGAACTTCTCCTCCACCCATTTTCATTTCCTATCGCTGGTCACCAGGGAGCAAAGCTCACCCATCAGTTGTGCAGAATGGCCCGTGCTGGAGCTGGCAATGGGAGTGCCAAGTGCCCTGGGCACCTTCGCAATCTGTCCCTGCCACCAAGGGCACCCACTGGCCTCCTGTCCTGCACCTGCAGGGCTGGGCTCTGCCCCTCACACCTTCTGCCGGTGTCACACCCCCACTGCCTGGGCAGCAACACCTTAAGAAGCACTGAATGAGGATTTGGGCAATCAAAATTGTGAATAATTCTAAATATGAGGCTGTGTTCCTTGAAAGAGGCTTTGGAAGATAAAAATGAGCTTTTCGAACCTATAAATAAGGGTTTGGCCTCTAAAACTCGGGCCTCGGGCTACATATGAGTCTTTTGACAGTGCAAGCAAAGGCCACCTCTGTGGCCCCAAGAAATGAAGCTCTGGTCCTGAATGCAGGTCTTTGGATGCTCCATTTGAGGGTTCATCTGTAAAAGAGGGGATTGGATCCTTTCCATGAGAGTCTGGAGCCTCAAAAGAAGGGTTTGGGTCCTACAAATGGTGCTTTGAAACTGGAACTGAGGCTTTGAGCCCTGACATCAGGCTTTATTCCCTAAAGTGATACTGTGGTAAGAAACACTAAGGTTCTGTGCCCTAAAAATGGGAGTGGAGAGGCTCAAAATGATGATTTGAGCCTTCACAATCATGGACTTGATAGTAAAATTAGGCTTTGTTCCCTGAAAAGGAGGCTTTGAGGGCTGCAAAAGAGATTTGAACCCTTTTAGAGGATTTTGTCTCTGAAATTGAGGCTGTGGAAATAAAAAATTCAGACTTTGGACATAAGAAAAGGTGCTTTTGGCCTTAAAATGAGTTTTTGAAGCTCAAAAAGGGAGGCTCAGGAAAAAAATGAGGGTTTATACCCCAAAAACGTGGCTTTGGGACCCAAAAGGGTGACTTCCCCCCATTCTCTAGTTCTGGGCTCTCCCCAGCCCTCCCCTCCCACTGGGGGCAGGGAGGTCACACCTCATGCTATGGGCCTCTAACTCCATCCTGGCATACCTCCTCAAGGTCCTCTCCAATTTCTCTACTTTGCTTTTCAATTGTACAACTAGCTGGGTCCTGTGGCATCATCCTGGTGCCAGAAAATGGAGGGCAGCCATTGTCTCCTTTGCATAGCATCAAGAGTTGCTTCCTCTGCTCCTTCCAGTGAGTGATGGGGGGTGGGCAAGAAGTTTTCAGGGGGACACAGCCAGGAGAGCTGACCGCGGCTGAGCAGAGGGAGATCCCTTCACATTGATGACATACTCAGTGATAAAAACTTTGATAGAAGAAGAAAGAAGATTTTTATCAATCAAGGTGATGGGTGGTGGTAGATTGGCACCAGGACGCTTGCTTGTCCTCACTCACAAGAGACCTCCAACAATCCCAAAGCCTTTCAAAAGAGATTTTCCAAAGAAATATTGATCTTCTCCTGGAACTTCCAAAGCCTGGAGAATAAAAGGCTTTGGGGAGACCTTATAACAGCCGTCCTGTACACAAAGAGAGCAACCAATAATGCTGGAGAGGGACTTTTTAAAAGGTCATGGAGGAACAGGATGAGGGGGAATAGATTCAAATTGGAAGGGGGAGGATTTATAAATCGCTCAGAAAGAAGGTGGTGAGGCTGTGGCCCAGGTTTCCCAGGGAAGCTGTGGATGTCCCCTCCCTGGATGTGTTCAAGGCCAGCTTGAATGGGAACTTGAGCAGCCTGGTCCGGTGGGAGGTGTCCCTGCCCATGGCAGAGGGGCTGGAACTGGATGGGCTTTAAAGTCCCTTCCAACTCAAACCTGATAAGTATGGAAGTATAAACTTCAACTAAAACAGATTTTTCTTAGTAGCACTTTGAAATCTTTCTCTTTAACCACACTAAGGAATGACACCAAGGAGCTTTGCAAGTCTTGAAGACCTGAAGAAATCTCCAGGAAGATAAATAGCTCGTTAAGGCTCTCTGTATTTTAATGAGACCCAGGGTGCATTTGCTGATGATTTTTTGACTCTCAGCTACAGAGAGGAGATTGAAAAAAAGCTCTCAAGAAGTTAAAAACAGAACTCAGAGTAACTTGAAGTATTAATTGGTCTCAGTGAGGATTGTTACTAACAAATTGTCCCTAGGGACTCGACAGAGTCAGCTGTGGTGCTGAGAAAAGCCTGAGTTTGCTGGATGAAGCAGAAAGACCAAGCCCTGACTTCCAGGCCCTGGGCAGGAAGATCTGGCTCTGACTACAATGATTCTGGTGTCATGAACATTCATGCTGGTGTCATCCTCATGGCCAAATGAAATCTGCAGCAGTTATTCCATGTAATTCCAAACACAGACCTGTAGAATTATGGGAGATGCCAAGGTTCTCACACACAGCTCCATGCAGTAACAGAAGAGTTGGGTCATAGATGGGTAGGTCATGAAAGGGTTGGTTCTTAGAAGAGTTAGAGAAAATGGGTATGACAAGAATAAGTAATAGAAGAGTTGAGTCATAGAGGAGTAACAGAGAAGTGCAGTCATTGAAGGTTTATAGAAGTTTTAGGTTATAGAATTCTCAAAGCAGAAGTGGGTTATAGACTATTCAGGTCATAAAAGAGTCATGGAATATTCAGGCTATGCTAGAGTCGAGTCATAGAAGTGTGAGATTATTTTGGTTTTAGAAGGGTTTATTCATAGAAGGATCACAAAAGAGTTGGTCCATAGAAGGAGTGTGTCATAGAATAGTTGTAGAACAGTCAGATAATGGAAGAATCTGATCACAGAAAGTTCATAGTCAGGTCATGGAAAGTAGGATCATAGAGCAGTCAGACAACAGTCAGGTCATCGTATGAAGTGTTGTGTCATAGAAGGCTTGTGTCATGGAAGGGCCTGGTCATATAAGACGTGGGTCACAGAAGAGTTGATTTATAGATGAGTCAAGTCATGGAGGAATAACAGAACTTTTCAGTTGCAAAAGGTTTATAGAAGTCTCGAGTCACAGATTTTTCACATAACAGAAGAGTCAAGTCAAAGAAACGGGAGAGTTTATTTGAGTAATTGAAGAGTTTGGTCATAGAAAGGTCATTGAAGAGTCAGGTCATAGAAGTGTCAAGTCATAAAATAGTTGGGTCATAGATTATTCAGGTCATAGAAAGCCACAGGGGGATCATAGAAGAATTGGGTCACAGAAGGCTTGACTCATAGAAGGCTCAGACTCTAGATGAGCCAGTTTATGGAGGAGTCCTAGAAGAGTGGGGTGTTAGAAGAGCTGGTTCATAGAAGAGATGGTTCATAGAAGGCTCATAGAAGAGTAGGGTTGTACAAGGGCTGTGTCATTGAATTGTTAGGTCATAGAAGCACTAGGTCATAGAAGGGTCATGGAAGTGTTGGGTCATATAAATCATAAAAACACCGCTGGTGGCTCATAGAAGAGTCAGGTCATAATGGAGTCGGATCACAGAAGTGTCAGTTAATAGTAGATTTGGTTCCTAGAACAGTTGGGTGATAGAAGGGTCAGGTTTTAGAAGAGTTGAGTCATAGAAGCATCAGGGCATAGATGATTTGCGTCACAGAGGAGTAATAAAAGACATGGGTCATAAAAAGTCATGTCATAGAAGAAAAGAGAATACTCAAGTCATTGAAGGTCATAGAAGGCTCAAGTCACAAAAGGGTCAGGTCATACAAGAGAGGGGTCAAAGGAGGGTCAGTTTATAGATGAGTCAGATGATAGAGATGTAATAGAAGAATTCAGTCATAAAATGTTCATAGAGATGCTGTGTCACAGAAGTCTCAGGCCATAAAAGATTTGGGTCATGGAAGAGTTGAGTCATAGAAGCATGAGAATTTAGTCAGGAAAAGGAACAACTGGGTCATAGAAAGTTCTTAGTAGAGTTAGGCCGCAGAACTGTTGGGTCATAGAAGGGTTGGGTCAAAAATAATTCAGGTCATAGAGCAGTCTGGTAAAAGAAGGATGATGAGACACAATCTGCCCAAGGGAAATCCAGTCACCTTCTCTTTCAGACATCTAGAAATAGAATCAAAGAGGAAAACGTCTGGGGAACAGCCTTTAGCTCCCCTGCTCATCCATTGGACATTTCTGAAAAGGACGGCAATGTGGGAGTGGTGCCAGTGGTCAGGGTGTTTCCTTAGTCTCCATGACCTTGTGAAGATGATGGGGAGTGGCCTCACTGGGACATCACCCTGCTCACTCAGCTCCCTGGGATGCTGCCCCTCCTGTCCGATAGATTGGGAAGGATTTTGTTTGCTCAAGGGATCCCTGACTTGATCCTCACTCCTGGCTTGCCCATCTCCTCCAGAGTCCTGCCCTGAGTCACAGAGGCCTGAGAGACCTCGATGGAGAAGACAGAGACAAGGAGAACACAGGGAGTCTCACATCTGTCTGCACCTGTTTACTTCCGATACCCAGTAGGACCCACACAGGGTCTTTGTTTCTTCTTTAACTGTTCCTGAAGAGGCCAACACTCATCATGGGGCCCTTCAATGGCCTTTCATGTTCAGACTGAATCATGGAGGATTCTGTCCTTGAAGACCATCTGTCCTGAGCTCTGTGACCCAGCTCTGTCTCCCACAGGAATGGCTCCATCTCCTCCTGCCTGTGCCCCTGGCTGAGGGCATTGCTGCCCATTTGGGGCTGAAGGCCTCCACCTGTGGCACCAGGCAAGCTCATCCCTGCCATGAGGAAACGAGTTCAAGACCCCATCAGCTGGAAGACTTTGCTTGCAACAGAGACATATCAAGGACAGAAGAGAGTTGAGTGTCTTTCTAGACCCAGGTCTAAAAAGCTAGGATGAATTAGCTAAATCCAGTCAGCGGAAAACATTCTCCAGCTTGGAGAAATCAGATCATTCCCTGTCACCTTCCTGCTGTCCTGTCTAATGATGAGAGAAATAATAGATTGTGATTCTCCTGTTCAGCTGTTTTTCTAACAGGAGTAAGGATACTGCAGGACAGAAGTGTCTCTCCTAGATGAGGAAGGTAACTTCAGGAATGGCATCAACCTGTTTCTCAGCAGGTTCCCCTGGAGCCCCAGAGACACCACGAGGGAGCCCAGTGGGGTCAGAGAAAGCGCTGCCTTGGGCTGCTCCTCTGCTGCTGAGCTGGGCTGGGCTCCTGGCAGGGAGGGAGCTCATAATGAGACAGGAGTTCATAAAAGAGCCAGGTCTGGCCAGGAGCAGCTCCTCTGCAGAGCCCAACAGGGCAGAGGGCACTGCCTGCAGGCAGGGAGGGAAGAGGAGGGAGCAGAGAGAGGAGAAATACATCCTGGGAGGAAAAAGGAGGCTTCATTTGGAGACAAATCTTCACAGCCCTTCTGAAGGTGAGTCTCTGGGTGCAGGACAATGCAGGTGCGGTTCCTGGAGGGATCTCCTATAGCTGGCACAGCCACAGCCTGAGGGATCTGTCAGGAGGGCTCTTGCAGTTTCTCCAACGTAAATTAAATACAGGGTCAGTGCTGCTCCACATCACTCCATGATATTTCTAAGAGGACAATTCAAGGGGAAGATCAGGACAGGGATTACGTTAAAGATAAAAAACTTTGCTGGGTCTGTGTTTTCTGTTACTTGCACTTGAGGTATTTCAGGGGATAAATGGACAAAGGACTCTCACACTGGAACAACTCACTGAGACTCCTGAGCTGTGTCCTTGAGTAATCAGTAGGTTTGAAAGGAGCCTCCTTAATTGTCTCCAGCTGCTCCTCTCTCATGGAGAGCACAAGCATCACCTCTGCTGCACCCATCAGGCTCAGTCTGTCCTGTCCTTTTCTGCTTATAAACAAGACCCTGTGCAGAGCTTCACATGGGAAACAGGCCAGTTTGTGTAGGGCCAGTGGTGTGAAGAGAGGGTCAGATCTGGTCTGTGAGCATTGACAGGGAGAAGATGTGGGACAGGGAAACACCTCCTATGAGGAAATCCCCAGCAGAAGGGATAGGATCAGACGATGAGAGGAATCATAAAATTGAGGCGTTGTGCAAGTGAAAATGCAGAAAGCACTGTGTGATCCCCTGCAGTGCAGCCCCTTCCTCTGAGCAAGCCCCCTTGCCTCCTCTCCCACCCAGCAAAGCCTCTGCCTTCAGGGCTCTGGGCTCCAAGGCTGAGACCCCTCCTCTGCAGTCACAGCTCCAGTGCCCTCTCCAGAGCCCAGGGGCTGAGAACAACTGCCCAGCTAGGTTGGTGACTGGGAGGGGACGAGCACAGCTGGGGAAGGGGAACGCTGTCTGTGTGCCCGGCTAACTCTGTCCTGGCCTCTCACAGCCAGACCTTCACTCTGTTTCTCCCTGTTTCTCTACCTGTCTCTGTTCTTGCTGTTGTTTTCTTATTCTCTCTGCCAGGCTCTCTGGGGATGGGAGTTGCAGAGTCAGGCACTGATCCTCTGTGGGGCTGTGGGCAGTGCATTCCTGAGGAACTAATAGACTCTTCTGTACTGAGATATCATCATTAGGATGCTTGACTTTCCTTGAAGTGTCCTCCCAAGCACTGAGAAGCCCTCCAGAGTGTAAACCTGTCCTATTGCAGCTTTGTGTTACCTAAATGTCTGTGGAAAAGCACACAGATGCTCCTGCCAGGGGAGTGTTGTGTTTGTGAAATGAGATGTGTGTGTACTGGGCTGAAAGTGGAATGCTGAGACCTTGAGAAAGGGTTACATGGTCAGTGCTTGGCAAAAGGTTTGTCTGCTCTCTGCACATCTTGGTAGCTTTTAAGGTGAATATGAAAGTGTGATTACTCTGTCTCTGAGAAGTTCATAGACAGGGTAGCTGGGAACTAGAGCGAAGGACAGAGCTGCTCCCCTCTCTCTGCACTGAGCAACAGGCAACGCCCTCTCCTCCCGGGACTCCCTCTGTTCTCCCTGAGTGCAGCACAGATTCTGAAGTTTTCTGTCAGCCAAGGCACTGCCCAGGGTGGGAGAAGGATCTGTAAAAACCCAGGCTTCTCAACCTGACTTCTGCCCTCTCAGCTCCTCATCCTGGCAGTGCAGATGCTGACAGGCCCTTCTGCACCAGGAGCAGTTCCCCAGGACAAAGCTGAACCCCAGCAGTGTCCCCTGTCCCCACTGTCTCCATAACCCCCTGCTGCAGAGCAGGGCTGACTCCTCGCAGTGAGTGGGCAGAGGCCCTGCTCCTCCTGTGACATTGAGCCAGCACCAAGACAAGCTCTAGGCATGGAGCTGGAGGAAGGGCTGAAAAAAGGGGACAAGATGTGAGCAGCAGGGAGGGGAATGAAAAATGTCTTTGATTTGTCTCAGAGGTTATCCCAACTTGTCACTGTCCTTCTCTCATATGTTAGTGTCCCGTGTCCAGAGGCAGCAGATGTCCAACAGCAGCTCCATCACCCAGTTCCTCCTCCTGGCATTCGCAGACACACGGGAGCTGCAGCTCTTGCACTTCTGGCTCTTCCTGGGCATCTACCTGGCTGCCCTCCTGGGCAACGGCCTCATCATCACCACCATTGCCTGTGACCACCACCTCCACACCCCCATGTACTTCTTCCTCTTCAACCTCTCCCTCCTCGACCTGGGATCCATCTCTATCACTGTCCCAAAATCTATGGCCAATTCCCTCTTGGACAACAGAGCCATCTCCTACATAGGATGTGTTGCCCAAGTCTTCTTTTTATTTTTCTTTTTTTCAGCAGCGTATTTTCTCCTCACCATCATGTCCTATGATCGCTATGTTGCCATCTGCAAACCCCTGCACTACGGGACCCTCCTGGGCACCAGAGCTTGTGTCCACATGGCAGCAGCTGCCTGGGGCGCTGGGTTTCTCTATGCTCTGCTGCACACGGCCAACACATTTTCCCTGCCCCTCTGCCAGGGCAATGCTGTGGAACAGTTCTTCTGTGAAATCCCTCACATCCTCAAGCTCTCCTGCTCACACTCCCACCTCGGGGAAGCTGGGTATCTTGGCGTTAGTGCCGCTTTAGCTTTTGGCTGTTTTGTTTTCATTGTGGTGTCTTATGTGCAGATCTTCAGGGCTGTGCTGAGGATCCCCTCTGAGCAGGGACGGCACAAAGCCTTCTCCACCTGTCTCCCTCACCTGGCCGTGGTCTCCCTGTTTGTCAGCACTGCCATGTTTGCTAACCTCAAATCTCCCTCCATCTCCTTCCCAATCCTGGATCTGATGGTATCACTTCTGTACTCAGTGGTACCTCCAACATTGAACCCCCTCATCTACAGCTTAAGGAACCAGCAGCTCAAGGATGCAGCGTCTAAACTCATGGCTGGATTTTTTAAGCATCACTGATCTGCCCATCTTCTTCTGACTGTCAATCACAGTGACAAGCACTGCAGAAACATCCTTTGGTTGCAGACGTGCTTTGCTTTTTAGGTTTTCTTCACTATGATAATGTTGTCTGAATAGAAATGTCATTATTCTGGTCACTCCTGTGTCAGTATCTCTCTGTCTCGTGTGACCTTGAGACACTGTAAACGAGGAGCCATGCTCTCTGTGTGCTTAAAGAAAATACAGTCCCCTGCAGCTACTTGTTTGTCCATGATCCTTCCTCCAAGGATTTGGAGCCCCAGGGATACCTGCACAAGTATAGGAGAAAAGAGTTCCAGCTCAGCAGCTCTAACAGGGAGCACCAGCGCTTGGTCTGTCTAGAGCTGCTCTCTTGGCACCTCCATGATCTCCTTCCCAGCCCTTGTGCTGGTGGAAGGTGTGAGTGCTCTGAGCTTGGTCACTCTTCAGCCGTGTGGCTGTTCTGTGATCACAGGCAGGGACAGGTAACGGGCACCTCTGTTACAGGGTTGATGTCCATGGGGTTTCTGTGGGGGCCTCTGGGACAGAGAGATCCTCATGGTCACCTCACCATGAGAACAACGTCCCCCGGAAACTGCCTGAGTGCAGCGCTGGGATGTGCTTCCTTGGACCAAGGTCTCCATGTCCATTCCTCATGGTGTGGAGCACCTCAGATGTGTGCAGAGCATGGTGACCAATCGCAGCTCTGGGAGTGACAGCAGGAGAAAAGAGACACTGTGACTGCTGCTGTGCAGCCGCTGTGTAAGCACAGAGAGTCTCTGAGTCCCCTGTGTGTGAGATGGGCACATAAGGTGTCCCAGTTCAGCCTCTGTGATCTGGCAGCAATCAATGGGAAGGAGTTCCTTCCCCACCTTAATTGGGAAGGGGAATCTAGAAAGGAAAGGGTGTCCTGAAGGTTGAAATAAAAAGATGGATTAAATAGAAACAATAAAATTTCACAATACTCCTAACAGTAACACTTACACTAGCTCTCATGCTGGTGCCAGGGCTAGTTTTAGTACCAGTGGTAGTGGCAGAATCATAGAATCACAACACAGAACCATGAAATGGTTTGGATTGTAAGGGATCTTAGAGATCATCCAGTTCCAACCCCCTTTGCATGCGTACTGGATCAGGGTGCTTACAGCCTCATCCAAACTGGCCTTGAACTTCTCAGTACTAAAACTAAAATTAATACTAATTTAAATATACTGATATCAAGTCATTTGGCCCAATTATAGATTGTGCACTACCAGCAATTGTCCCCTGGACACCCTGGGGAAGCTGAGCCAGGGACATCATCCCAGATCAGTCCCACACACTGACCGTTTCCATGTCTGGCTGTACCTCCCAACTCTGATGCGGGACTTTTACTTCATGGACACCTCTTTCACCCTTTGCTCAGTGACAAAATTTTAAAGCCTATTACCCTCACACTTTGTCCCAGACTCAGATGACTCCATTACTCCCAATTCTTCTGCCCAACCCAACTCCAGGAGGAGCACCGAGGATGGAGAAGAGCGAGTTAACAGTCAGTGAAGAACATCCCTACTGCTCCTTCCTCCTCACACTTCTCCCTGCTCCAGCCTGGTTCCTCTCCATGGGATCCCACCATATTAGCAGTTAAGCCTCTGTGTGGTTCATTCCTCTCTCTCTACCCATGGGGCAGTGGCACGGCTCAGAGAGCATCCATGGGCCTTCATGGCCCTGACCAGCATCTCCTGGGGCCTCCACCCACCCCTCTGTCCATGGGCAGGGAGACACTGAAGCCAGGACTGAGTTACAGCTCCAGTTTGACCTGAGCTGTATGTGTGCGGGTCTCCAGACACAGACACAGCCTGGCCTGTCCATGGGCCTTGCTGAGTCAGACTTGCAGAGTCACTTCCCAGTTTGGTTCTTTCTGGGCTGTGCAATGGAATCAAACCATGGGTCTCCAAGTTCCAGACCCCAGTGGATTCACACAGGCCTTGGGCATTTCTGCTGCCGTCCTTCCCATCACTTGGTCAGGTTTGGGGAAGAGAGAAAGGGAAAGCAGGTGAGGTTTAAGAGTGCCAGTGACCGAAAGGGAGTGCAGAGCCATCAAATGTGGAATGATCTAAAGGCAATGCCTCCCCAGCAGGCCAAAGTGTGCCCTCACTCCTCATGCTGTGGGCCCTAACTCCATCCTGCCAGGCCTCCTCCAGATCCTCTCCAGTTACTCCACTTTCCTTTTGAAACGTGAGACTCACTGGGTCCTGTGGCATCGTCCTGGTGCCAGAAGAGTGAAGGCAGCGATTGTCTCCTTTGCCCAGTGTCAAGAGTTGCTCCCTCTGCTCCTCCCAGTGAGGGGCTTGGGTGGGCGAGAAGTTGTCAGGGGGTCACAGCCAGGAGAACTGACCCCGGCTGACCAGAGGGAGATCCCGTAACATAGATGCTACCCTCAGTGATAAAAAGTATGCCAGGAGAAGAAAGAAGTGGAGATTTGTTTTGTTCAAGGTGATGGATGGTGATAGACTGGAGGGGTGTCAGTCTGCTAGAAGGAGGTGGCAAGTGATGATATTTGCATTTGGTTTAGTTTGGGGTTTATGTTGCTTCTTTATCTTTTTCCTTTCATCTATTAAAATATTTTTAGCTCAGCCCGCAAGTCAAAAAACATTTCCATGGAGCAGCATATGCAGAGACCTTGCCAGCTGAGGAGTGCCCTGAGGAGTTTACCTGGGCCCCAGGATGCCTGCTTGTCGTCATTCCCAAAAATCCTCCACCAATCCTATGCCTTTTCAAAAGGGATTTTCTAAAGGAACATTCATCTTCTCCTGGAACGTCCTCAGCCTGCAGGAGACAATGCTTCAGGGAGACCTGATAGCAGCCTTCCAGTACCTGAATGGAGTCACCAAGAAAGCTGAGGAGGGGCTTCTTACAACCACATGGAATGACAGGACAGTGAGAAAAGTTTTAAAGTGCTGAGGGGAGGATTTAGATTAGACATTAAGAAGACACTCTTCACAAAGAAAAGGTGGTGAGGTAGTGGTCCAGGTTGCCCAGGGAAGCTGTGGATGCCCCCTCCCTTGGAGGTGTTCAAGGCCAGCTTGGATGGGGCCTTAAGCAGCCTGATCCAGTAGGAGGTGTCCCTGTCCATGGCAAGGGGGTTGGAACTGGATGGGCTTTAATGTCCCTTCCAACCCAAACCATTCTCTAATGCTGAAAAGTCTTGAAATATAATCTTTAAACCAAAACATATTTTTCTTAGGTGCATTTTAAAATCTTCCTCTTAAACCACATTGCGAATTGACTCCAAGGAGCTGTGCAAGCCTTGAAGACCTTAGGAAGGCAACAAGAAGAGAAAGAGCTCGTTAAGTCTTTCTGTAATTTAATGAGACCCAGGGTGGATTTGCTGATGAGTCCTTGAATGACCACTGCTGAGAGGAGATTGAGGAAACATCTCAAGAAGTCAAAAGCAAAGCTCAAAATTCCTTGAAGTCTTAACTGGTCTCAGTAGGGATTGTTAGTGACAAAGCCTCCCCAGGGACTTGTTAGATCCCAGAATTAGAGGCCATGAGTGCAGGAATGCAAAGGCTCTGTGCAGGCATCTGTGATGCTGAGAAAAGCCTGGGTATTCTTGGTGAAGTAGGAAGGCCAAGCCCTGACCCCCAGGCCCCGGGCAGGCAGATCTGGCTTTGGCTACAATGGTACTTGTGCCATGAACATTTTGACATTGCTGAATCAGAATCACAGCAGTTGTTCCGTGTAACTACTCATACAGGCCTGTATTGTTATGGGAGATGCCAAGGCTCTCACACAGCTTCCTGCAGTTATAGAAGAATTGGGTCCTAGATGGGCAGAGTCATAGAAGAGAAACAGAAATGTTGGGTATGAGAAGGTTCAGCTGAGAGAAGAGTTGAGTCATAGAGGAGTAACCAAGGAGTGCAGTCATTGAAGGGTTATAGAAGTTTTGGATCATAGAATTTTCATAGCAGAACTGGACCATAGATGACTGAGTTCATAAAAGGGTCATAGAATATTCAGGCCATAGAAGAGTCGAGTCATAGAAGTGTGAGTTTGTTTGGGTTTTAGAAGGGTTTATTCATAGAAGGGTCACAGAACGGTTGATTCAGAGAAGGGTTGGGTCATAGAAGAGTCCTAGAACAGTCAGATAATTGAAGAATCTGTTCACAGACGGTTCATGGAAGACTCAGGTCATGGAAAGTTTCATCATAGAACAGTCAGACGAGAGTCAGGTCATGGAATGAAGTGTTGTGTCATAGAAGGCTTGAGTCATGGAAGGGTCTGGTCATGTAAGAGGTGGGTCTCAGAAGAGTTGAATTATAGATGTGTCAGGTGATAGAGGAATAATAGAGGATTTCAGTCATAGAAGGTTCATAAAAGTGTCGCGTGATGGAAGTCTCAGATCATAGAATTTTCAGGAAATAGCAGTATTGAGTAATAGAAGCATGAGAGCTTCTTTGGGTAATGGAAGAGTTTGGTCACTGAAAGGACATTAAAGAGTCAGGTCATAGGAGGATCAGGTCATAAAATGGTTGGGTCATAGATTATTTAATGCAGAGAGGAGTCAAGTCATAGAAGGATCAGAGAAGAATTGTGTCATAGATGGCTTGATTGGTAGAAGGCTCAGACTCTAGATGGGTCAGATCATGGAGAATTCACAGAAGAATGGGGTGGTGGAAGAGTTGGTTCATAGAAGAGGTGGGTCATAGAAGGCTCATAGAAGAGCAGTGTTGTACAAGGGGTGTGTCATTGAAGTGTCAGGTCATAGAAGCACCAGGTAATAGATTGGTGATAGAACTGTAGGGTCATAGAAGTCATAAAAAACACAGGTAGTGGCTCATTTAAGAGTCAGGCCATAAGGGAGTCAGGTCATAGAAGGGTCAGTTAATAGTAGGTTTGGTTCATGGAACAGTTGGGTCATCAAAGGGTTGGGTTTTAGAAGAGTCGGGTCATAGAAGTGCTGGGCATAGATGATTTGTGTCACAGAAGGGTCATAGAAGACTTGGGTCATAGATAGTCAAATCACAGAAGAGTCCAGAGGATAGTCAGGTCATAGAAGGACATAGAGGGGTCATGTCACAGAGGGGTCTGATCATGTAAGAGCAGGTCAAAGAAGAGTCGGGTTACAGATGAGTCGTGTAATGTAGGAATAATAGCATAGTTCAGTCACAAAAGGCTCATAGAGGTGTTGGGTCATAGAAGTCTCAGGCTATAAAAGATTTGGGTCATAAGAAGGGTCATAAAAGATTTGGGTCATGGAAGAGTTGAGTCATAGAAGCATGAGAATATAGTCAGGAAAAGGAAGGAACAGGTCATGGAAAGATCTTAGACGAGTCAGGTCATAGAAGTGTTGGGTCATATAAGAGTAGGGTCAACAACTATTCAGATCATAGAGGAGTTGGGTCATAGAGGGATGGTGAGACACCATCTGCCCAAGGGAAATCCAGTCCACTTCTCTTTCAGATACCCAGAAATGGAATCCAAGGAGACAACGTCTGGGCAAAGCCTTTAGATCCCCTGCTCATCCTTTGACCATTTCTAAAAAGGACATGTAATGTGGGGGTGATTGCAGTGGTCAGGGAGTTCCCCCCATCTCCATGTCCTTGTGAAGATGACGGAGATTGGCCTCATGTGACATCGTCCTCCTCACTCAGCTCCCTGGGATGCTGCCCCTCCTGTCCCACAGACTGGGAGGTATTGGGTTTTCCCAAGTGATCCCTGACTTGATCCCCAGTCACCTCTGGCTGATCTCCTCCAGAGTCCTGCCCTGAGTCTCAGAGGCCTGGGAGACCTTGCTGGGGAAGACAGGGACAAATAGGACACAGGGAATCACAGATGTGTCTACACCTGCTCTTCCTAAATTCACCACTTCCCACAGAGCGCCCCTTACGGTTCCTGAAAAAACAAATGCTCATCATGGGGCACTTGAATGGCCTTTCAAGTTTAGGTGGAGTTTTTGTCAGGACCCTTGCTCAGCTTGGAGGATGCTGTTGTTGAACCCCATCTTTCCTGAGTTCTGTGACCTTATCACAGATCCCCTTCCCACAGGAACGGCTCCAGCTCCTCCTGCCTGTGCTCCTGGTTGAGGGCATTGCTGCTTATTGAGGCCAAAGCCCTGCAGCTGTGGCACCAGCCAACTTCATCCCTGCCATGAGGAAAAGTGGGAACAAGTTTCTAAGACCCTGTGTGTGGTGTGCAGATGCTTTGCTTAGAGCAGAGCCACAGCTGGCAGATAAGGGATCTGAGTGTCTTTCCAGCACCAGGCCTAATAATCCAGGATGAAATGTCTAGATTCACTCAATGAAACAGATGCCCCCATCTTGGAGAAATGTTATCATTCCTTGTTACCTTCCTGCTGTCCTGTCTAATGATGGGACAAAAATATCGATTCTCATGCCCAGGTATTTTTTCTAACAGGAGCAGTGAAACTGCAGGAAAGAAGTTTCTCTCCCCAGCTGAGGAGGGAACATCAGGGATGGCCTCAGCCTGTTTCTCAGCAGGTTCCCCTGGAGCCCCAGGGACACCTCGAGGGAGCCCCAAGGGGGCAGAGAAAGTGCTGCCTTGGGCTGCTCCTCTGCTGCTGAGCTGGGCTGGGCTCCTGGGACACTGTGAGCTGATAATGAAAGGACAGTTCTGAAAAGAGCCAGGTCTGTCCAGGAGCAGCTCCTCTGCAAAGCCCAGCAGGGCTGAGGGCACTGCCTGCAGGCAGCAAGAAGAGATAACTAAGACAGCAATCTGGAGTTGGAGCAGAGCTGAGTGTTCACTTGAGGAGAAACCATCACAGTCACAAATACAGTAAGTCTCTGGGTGCAGGGCAGTGCAGTCATAGTTCCGGGGAAGATCTCCTAAAGCTGCCATGTGCCACAGATTTCAGAGTCTATGAAGAGGACTCTCAGAGTTTCTCTAGTGCAGAGGAGAAGGACACTGCTCTGGAGCCAGGATTCTCCACTGCACCACCAAAGGACTGGGTGTGAGGGCTGTGAGTGCAGCCAGGGCTGCCCTGGGCTGTCCTTCAGCTGCCTGCCAGGGAGCTCCCTGTGCTCCTGTTGGGGGAAGGAGCGACCCCTGGCAGGTCAGGGCAGGGTCCTCCTGCTGTTGAGAGGGTGCTGTGTGTGTCAGGGCTGCTCACAGCTCCAGGTCATCCCCACGGCAATTGCAGAGGGTTTAGTTGTAGAATGACATCAGGACAGCTTCTGCCTGGAAGCAATGGAGTCTGTGCTTCCAGGTTTCCACTCCTGGTGCTGGGGGGGGTGCAGCAGGGATGGGAATTTATTTCTCTGTTCTTGAAAGGCACTGGTACTCCAGTTCCCATTAGGATTTATGTGAGCTGCTCCTCAGCCCCTGCACACCCAGAGATGCCCCTGGGCAGGGTCCCACTGCCAGGAAGGGTCTGCAGGGCAGGGCTGAGCACACAGTGGGTGGGGTGGACTCTATGAGCACAGACAGGGACAGAGAAACAGCTCCCAGCAGGGACAAGCTCCAGGCAAAAGAGACGTGGGCAGGGATAGAAAAGGATCTGCTTCCATTAACACCATGGGAAGTGGGACTTGGGCACCTCCCTGCCACCCTGCAGTGCAGGCAGCACCTACCATGGAGCAAACCCACGTTATCCTCTCCCACCTCTTCTCTTCAGGCCATGGATGGTCAGTCACCTTATCATTATCTTCACCCCTTCAAAGGAGAAATTACCACCCCTTGACTGTCTGTGTCTCTGCTGCCTCCATCTGCAGCAGTGCTGTGCATTTCTCCCTCTTCCTTCTCCTGCCTTTGCTTCAGATTCTTATCACTGGACCTTCTAGGATGGGGTTTGAGTTAAGCTGCAGTTCAGCGACCAGTCCTGTGGGTCCTTTCATGCAGATGTAGCTGTAGGTGTAAAGAGTCTAATCCTTCTCCTAACTGACAGGGTCAGGCAATGAAAATAAGCAGATTCTCCTTTCAGGACACCCCGCATTGGTGACATTTGATTCCTTGCTTGCAGAGTCCTGCTGTGCTTCAGGTTGCCCTCCAGAAGGCACAGCTCTCCCATGATATCTCTGTGTCATCTGGCTGCTCTTCTGTGTGGGGGCAGCAGCAATGAGACCTCCGTGTCCCTGACTAGGAGGGGAGAGAAGGGATCTGCTCTCCGGTAGGACAGGGTGAGGGCGTTTGGAGCTCTGCATTGGGAAACTGGATTCCTCTGGTCCCAGCAGTGCCAGTTACTTTTGCTGGGAACACTCGAGTGCACAAGTCCTCCAGCACAGGGAAGCTGAGACCATGGTTGATGGACAGACCAGCTGTGCTCACTCTCCACGAAGGGACAGTCCGTTTGCCTGTCAGGACTCAGGAGATTTTACTTGGAGTGCAGCAGAAAATCCTGGAGTTTCTGCATCAAAACCATCCTGAGCTGTGTTGGGGCAACCAGAACAGGAGGCACGCCTCCTCTCAGCTCTGCTCTGCAGTCGGGTGAACGGGAAAGGACATTCCCTCTCAGAAAGTGTCCCATGCCTAGAGGCAGCAGATGTCCAACAGCAGCTCCATCACCCAGTTCCTCCTCCTGGCATTTGCAGACACACGGGAGCTGCAGCTCTTGCACTTCTGGCTCTTCCTGGGCATCTACCTGGCTGCCCTCCTGGGCAACGGCCTCATCATCATCACGATCGTCTGTGACCACCACCTCCACACCCCCATGTACTTCTTCCTCCTCAACCTCTCCCTCCTTGACCTGGGCTCCATCTCTACCACTGTCCCTAAATCCATGAATAACTCCCTTTGGGATACAAGGGCCATCTCCTACACAGGATGTGTTGCCCAAGTCCTTCTGCTTGTCTTCTTTTTTTCAGTAGAGTATTTTCTTCTGACCATCATGGCCTATGACCGCTACGTTGCCATCTGCAAACCCCTGCACTACGGGACCCTCCTGGGCACCAGAGCTTGTGTCCACATGGCAGCAGCTGCCTGGGGCGCTGGGTTTCTCACTGCTCTGCTGCACACGGCCAGTACATTTTCCCTGCCCCTCTGCCAGGGCAATGCTGTGGACCAGTTCTTCTGCGAAATTCCCCACATCCTCAAGCTCTCCTGCTTGCACTCCTATTTCAGGGAAGTTTGTTTTATTGTGGTCAGTGTCTCAGTAGAATTTTTCTGTTTTGTTTACACTGTGGTGTCCTATGTGCAGATCTTCAGGGCTGTGCTGAGGATCCCCTCTGAGCAGGGGCGGCACAAAGCCTTTTCCACCTGCCTCCCTCACCTGGCTGTGGTCTCCCTGTTTCTCAGCACTACAGCATTTGTCTACCTGAAGCCTCCCTCCATCTCCTCTCCATCCCTGGACCTTGTGGTGTCAGTTCAGTACTCCATGGTGCCTCCAGCGCTGAACCCCCTCATCTACAGTTTTAGGAACCAGCAGCTCAAGGATGCAGTGTGGAAACGGTTAACTGGATGGTTCTCTGAAGCAATGAACTGCTCATCAGCTTCTGCATAGCAGTTATCGTGCAACTCATGGCAGACTGGCTTCTGTATTTGTTGTTCATGTTGCTGTTTTTTCACATGTGATAATGTTGTCATCCTGTCTTTAATTCACTGTCTTCTCTTTTCTTGCTCATTGGTTGTGTAAATGGGGAGATGTGCTCTCTCTGTGTGTTTAAACAAAATAAAGGGATATTCAGCTACTACTGTTTCCTGTTATCTTTCTTCCAAGGCCTTTTTGGAGCTGCAGGGTCAGTTCCTGTGGGCATGGGTGGAGGAGAAAAGAGTCCCGACACAGCAACGCTGTGAAGCACCAGTGCTTGATCTCCCAGAGCTGTTCTTGGACTCTATGATTTAGTGTGTCTTTTCCAACCTAGTCATTCTGTGATTCTGTGTGTGTGATTCTATTCACTTCCACACTATCCTCCACACCTATTGCCCTGCTGTAAAGCCTGAGGGCTCTGAGCTTGGTCACACTGCCTATGGTTTGCATCATGTCACATTGCTGATGGTTTGCATCATGTTTGGATGTTTAAAAACATGATTGCTGCATTTGTTTAAACCATGGAATAAAATCTATCTTCATTTCAGTAGAAGTGGGTCCCAGCAACCCAACAAAGCCAGGATAAGGACAGTGAGGTCTTTTCCCACCAGGATCCCCAAATCACAAAACGCTACATGAGTTGGAGAAACCATGGGCAGATCTGTGGTGATTCCCTCTGTGAAACATGTAGGACCATAAGAGTGCAGAGACACAGAAGAGCTACTGCACAAAGTATTGGCCATCTGCTGCTTGGGTATCTGTCACAATCCATAGTGTTGATAAAATCAGAAAAGAGGTTCATATGACCCAAAACTCTGACTTGGATGGCACAGAGTGGTGCTTCCAAAACAGGAGGATTCAGTGGGTAGTTCCTTATGCTCCCAAGTCTTTAACTAGTTTAACAAGGTGATAGAAGGATGTTCACCAGTCCCAGTTGTCCTGCCTCTAGAAACACATTTGGGTTTTTCAGCAGCACTGCCAGGGAGAACCAGCACCTGGTCCTTCTAGAGCTGCTCTCTTCACATCTCTGAGATCTCCTTCCCAGCCCTTGTACTCGTGGAAGGTCTGAGTGCTGTGAGCTGGGTCAATCTCCTACGGTGTGGCCGAGTTGGGATCACAGGTGGGGACAAGGCAATGGGCACTTGTGTAAAAGGGCTTATGTCCGTGGTGTTGGTGTGAGGGCCTATGGGACAGAGAGAGGATCAAGGTCACTTCATTTTGAGAACAACATCCCCCAGAAACCGCCTGAGTGCAGCACTGGGATGTGCTTCTTTGGACCGAGGTCTCTGTGTCTATTCCTCATGGCGTGGAGCATCTCAGATGAGTGCAGAGCAGGGTGACCAACCCCAGCTCTGGGAGTGGCAGCAGGAGAACAGAGACACTGTGACGGCTGCTGTGCAGCCGCTGTGTGAGCATGGGGAGGGTCTGTCTCTGAGCCCCCTGTGTGTGAGATGGGGGCACACGGTGTCCCAGTTCTGCCCCTGTGATCTGGCAGCAAACAACAAGAATTGGTTGGTTACCCTTGTCTCCCTCTTAATCACAAAGGGGAATCAGGAAAGGAAAAAAATCCTGAAAGTTGAGAAAAAAAGATGGGTTTAATAAAAGCAATAGAACTACACGCTATCCTATCAGTAGCACTCACACTAACACTCATGCTGGTGCCAGGGCATTTTTTAGTACCAGTGGTAGTGGTAGAATCATAGAATCACATCATAGAACCATGGAATGGTTTGTGTTGGAAGGAACCTCAGAGATCATTGAGTTCCAACTCAGCTGCACTGGCCTGGACACTTTCCAATGGATCAGGTTGTCATAGCCTCATCCAACATGGTCTTGAAGTCCTCAGCAGTAATACTAAAGCGAATGCTAATTTGTATTTAATCATATCAAAGCATTTGGCACAATTACAGGTTGTGCAGCACCAGCAATGGTCCCCTAGACAACCAGGGGAAGATGCCCCAAGGAAATCATCCCAGAACAGTCCCACACACGGACCATTTCCATGTCTGCCTGCACCTCCCAGCCTCAAGTAGGGACTTCTACTGCACCGTCCTTTCTGCCCATGCCTTTGCTCAGTGATACCCACCTCCACCACCATTATTGATAAAAAGGAAACCCATTTCCTACTGACATTTCCTGCACACCAGTCCCACAGCTCTTGTCACTGTTGGTCTCTCAGCCAAGCCCTTTCTCACATAGCTCCAAACACATCAAGGGCTCATAACTTTCTCTCATCAAACACTGAGAACATCCAAGAATTGAAATTCCCCCAGCTGCCCTGGGTCCTTGCTCAGTGTTTCAGCCCAAAAAGTTTCTCAGACCCCAGCTCTCCCAGCTGTCCATGATGTGCTCCATCCCCAACCATCCTTCTGGCCTCAGCAGGACTCGCTCCAGGCTGGGCAGGGTCTTCCTTGTGCTGGGAGCCCCGTACTGGACACGGCAGCCCTGATGTGTCCTGTGGTGGGTTAACCTTGGCCAGCAGCCGGACATCCCCAGCTGCTCCCTCCCTGCCCAGAACCAATGGGACAGACGGAGAGAATGAACCAGAAAAGCTCATGGGTCAAGAGAAAGCAAAGGAGGTTCAGTGACCAGTGCCTGTCACTGGCAAAGACGTGTGGACTTGCCGAAGGTCGATTAAATTTATTGCCAGTTAAGAAAGGTTTGGGTTGGGAGCAACAAGGACAAAATATTAAAGGTCATTCCCCTCCCACTTTCTCCCAGACTGAAATAGCTCCATGGCTCCCAATTCCTTTGCCTACCCAAGTCCCAGGAGGAGAAGGAGGATGGTGAAGAAGGGGTTAACAGTAAGAGAAGAACATCTCTGCAGCTCCTTCCTCCTCAAAGTTTTCCCCTGATCCATCCTGGCTCCTCTCCATGGGATCCCACCATATTTAGGTGGGATCCCACCATATTTAGGTGGGATCAACATTAGGATGTTGAGGCTCTGGAGAGAGTACAGAGAAGAGCAACAAAGCTGGTGAAAGGGCTGGAGAACAGGCCTTATGAGGAGCGGCTGAGAGAGCTGGGGTTGTTTAGCCTGGAGAAGAGGAGGCTGAGGGGTGACCTCATTGCTCTCTACAACTACCTGAAAGGACGTTGTGGAGAGGAGGGTGCTGGCCTCTTCTCCCAAGTGACAGGGGACAGGACAAGAGGGAATGGCCTCAAGCTCCGCCAGGGGAGGTTTAGGCTAGACGTTAGGAAAAAATTCTTTACAGAAAGGGTCATTGGGCACTGGAACAGGCTGCCCAGGGAGGTGGTTGAGTCACCTTCCCTGGAGGTGTTTAAGGCACGGGTGGACGAGGTGCTGAGGGATATGGTTTAGTGTTTGGTAGGAACGGTTGGACTCGGTGATCCGGTGGGTCTCTTCCAACCTGGTTATTCTGTGATTCTGTGATTCTGTGATATTTGTGGTCAGGGGTCTGTGTGGTTCATTCCTTTCTCTCTACCCATGGGGCAGCGTCAGGGCCCTGAGAATATCCATGGGCCTTCATGGCCCTGACCAGCATCCCCTGGGCCTCCACCCAACCCTCTGTCCATGGGCCAGGAGACAATGAAGACAGGACTGAGTTTCAGCCCCAGGATTATCTGAGCTCTAGGTGTGTGGGTGTGCAGAAAGAGGGGAACAGAGCCATCACATGACATGATCTAAAGTCCATGTTTGTTCAAAACTGTTCTCTTCCTTTCATGGAGCTCTTAACCTGGAAGCTCTGCAATGCCTCTACCTCTACCTCTTTGAGCAATTAACGTGACAGCACCCATGTCATTGTGTTCAAATTCTGTTTCCAGCCTAAAGCACCTCATGGGCTGGAGATGTGCCAGGAGACTAGCAGAGGGATCCCACTCCTTTGCAGAAGAAGGTGGATGTTCCCAGGTGTCACAGGAGCTGTGGCCGACCAATAGCTGTGTCCATGGAGCCGATAAAATGCCAAAATCCTTCCTTCTAATCGTGGCCTCGGTGCCTTGTTGATGTCTAAACTCTCTCTGTGGATGCTGACATGGACTGAGCAGCCTAGTCTGACCTCAGAGCTGGCCCTGCTTGCAGCCGGACGTTGGATTAGAGGTCATCTGAGGTCTCTTGTTCCTTTAGTTTTTCCATGAGCATAAGATGCAGAGACCCACTTAGCAGGTTGCCCCGAGCCTCCCCAGCAAACCAAAGTGTGTCCTCACCCCTCATGCTGTGGCCCCTAACTCCATCCTGCCAGACCTCCTCCAGGGCCTCTCTACTTTCTCCACTTTCCTTTTGAAATGTGAGACTCACTGGGTCCTGTGGCATCGTCCTGGTGCCAGAAGAGTGAGGGCAGCGATTGTCTCCTTTGCCCAGTGTCAAGAGTTGCTCCCTCTGCTCCTCCCAGTGAGTGGCTGGAGGTGGGCAAGAAGGTCTCAGGGGGACACAGCCAGGAGAGATGACCAGAGGGAGATCCCATAAAATACATACCATGTTTAGGAACAAAAATTCTGCCAGAAGAAGGAAGAAATGGGGGTTTTTATTGTTCAAGGTGATGGGTGGTGAAAGACTGGTACAGTTTGAGTCTGCTTGAATGAGGTGGCAAGTGATGGCATTTGCATTTGCATTGGGATTCGTTCATGTTGGTTTTTATCTTTTTTTTCTTTCACCTATAAAACTATATTTATCTCAACCCACAAGTCAATAAACGTTTCTGTGGAGCAGTGTGGGCAGAGACCTGGCTGGCTGAGGAGTGCCCTGAGACCTCCACCAATCCCATGCCCTTTCAAAAGAGATTTACCAAAGAAATATTGATCTTCTCCTCCAGATTCCTCAGCCTGGAGAAGAGAAGGCATCGAGGAGACCTTATAGTGGCCTTCCAGTACCTGAAAGGGGTCATCAAGAAAGCAGGGGAGGGACTTCTTCCAAGAACATGGAGTGACAGGAAAAGAGGGAATGGCTTTGTATTGGAAGGGGGAAGATTTAGATTAGAGATTAGGAAGGAATTGATCACAAAGAAGGTGGTTAGGCAGTGGCCTAGGTTGCCCAGGGAAGCTGCGGCTTCCCCCTCCCTAGAGGTGTACAAGGCCAGTTTGGATGGAGCCTTGGGCATCCTGGTCCAATGGGAGGCGTCCCTGCTCATGACAAGCGGATTGGAACTGATTGGGCTTTACGGTCCTTTTCAACCCAAACCTGAAAAGTATGGAAATATAATCTTTAAACTAAGACATATATTTTCTTACGTGCACTTTGAAATCTTCCTCTTAAACCACACTGGGAAATGACTCTAAGGAGCTGTGCAAGACTTGTAAACCTGAAGAAATCTCCAGGCAGAGAAAGAGCTTGTTTAGACTTTCTGTACTTTAATGAGACCCAGGGTGGATTTGCTGATGAGTTCTTGAATCTCAACTACTTATAGGAGATGGAGCAAAGATCTCAAGAAGTCAAAAGCAGAACTCAGAGTACCTTGAAGTATTAATTGGTCTCATTGAGGATGGTTTCTAAAAAAGTGTCCGCAGGGACTCGTTAGAGCTGATAATTGCAGGCCTTGATTGAAGGTAGGCAAAGGCACTGTGAGGCAGCTGTGATGCTGAGAAAAGCCTGGGTTTGCTGGATGAGGCAGAAAGGCCAAGCCCTGACCCCCAGGCCCCGGGCAGGAAGATCTGGCTCTGACTACAATGACACTGGTGTCATGAACGTTCATGCTGGTGTCATCCTCATGGCCAAATGAAATCTGCAGCAGTTATTCCATATAATTCCAAACACAGACCTGTAGAATTATGGGAGATGCCAAGGTTCTCACAGACAGCTCCATGCAGTAACAGAAGAGTTGGGTCATAGATGGGTAGGGTCATGAAAGGCTTGGGTCTTAGAAGAGTTAGAGAAAATGGGTATGACAAGAATCAAGTAATAGAAGAGTTGAGTCATAGAGGAGTAACAGAGAAGTGCAGTCATTGAAGGTTTATAGAAGTTTTGGGTTATAGAATTTTCAAAGCAGAAGTGGGTTATAGACTATTCAGGTCATGAAAGAGTCATAGAATATTCAGGCTATGCAAGAGTCAAGTCATGGAAGTGTGTGACTATTTTGGTTTTAGAAGGGTTTATTCACAGAAGGATCACAAAAGAATTGGTTCATAGAAGGAGTGTGTCATAGAATAGTTGTAGAACAGTCAGGTAATGGAAGAATCTGGTCACAGAAAGTTCATAGTCAGGTCATGGAAAGTAGGATCATAGAGCAGTCAGACAACAGTCAGGTCATGGAATGAAGTGTTGTGTCATAGAAGGCTTGCGTCATGGAAGGGCCTGGTCATATAAGAGATGGGTCACAGAAGAGTTGAGTTATAGATGAGTCAGGTCATAGAGGAATAATAGAACTTTTCAGTCGCAAAAGGTTTATAGAAGTCTCGGGTCACAGAATTTTCCCGTGACAGAAGAGTCAAGTTAAAGAAATGGGAGAGTTTATTTGGGTAATTGAAGATTTTGGTCATGGAAGGGTCATTGAAGAGTCAGGTCATAGAAGTGTCAAGTCATAAAATAGTTGGGTCATAGATTATTCAGGTCATAGAAAGCCACAGGAGGATCATAGAAGAATTGGGTCATAGAAGGCTTGACTCATAGAAGGCTCAGACTCTAGATGAGCCAGATCATGGAGGAGTCATAGAAGAGTGGGGCGTTAGAAGAGCTGGTTCATAGAAGAGATGGTTCATAGAAGGCTCATAGAAGAGTAGGGTTGTACAAGGGCTGTGTCATTGAATTGTTAGGTCATAGAAGCACTAGGTCATAGAAGGGTCATGGAAGTGTTGGGTCATATAAATCATAAAAACACTGCTGGTGGCTCATAGAAGAGTCAGGTCATAATGGAGTCGGATCACAGAAGTGTCAGTTAATAGTAGATTTGGTTCATAGAAGAGTTGGGTGATAGAAGGGTCAGGTTTTAGAAGAGTTGAGTCATAGAAGCATCAGGGCATAGATGATTTGCGTCACAGAGGAGTAATAAAAGACATGGGTCATAAAAAGTCATGTCATAGAAGAAAAGAGAATACTCAAGTCATTGAAGGTCATAGAAGACTCAAGTCACAAAAGGGTCAGGTCATACAAGAGAGGGGTCAAAGGAGGGTCAGTTTATAGATGAGTCAGAAGATAGAGATGTAATAGAAGAATTCAGTCATAAAAGGTTCATAGAGATGTTGTGTCACAGAAGTCTCAGGCCATAAAAGATTTGGGTCATGGAAGAGTTGAGTCATAGAAGCATGAGAATTTAGTCAGGAAAAGGAACGATTGGGTCATAGAAAGTTCTTAGTAGAGTTAGGCCGCAGAACTGTTGGGTCATAGAAGGGTTGGGTCAAAAATAATTCAGGTCATAGAGCAGTCTGGTAAAAGAAGGATGATGAGACACAATCTGCCCAAGGGACATCCAGTCCTCTTCTCTTTCAGACATCTAGAAATAGAATCAAAGAGGAAAATGTCTGGGGAACAGCCTTTAGCTCCCCTGCTCATCCATTGGCCATTTCTGAAAAGGACGGCAATGTGGGAGTGGTGCCAGTGGTCAGGGTGTTTCCTTAGTCTCCATGACCTTGTGAAGATGATGGGGAGTGGCCTCACTGGGACATCACCCTGCTCACTCAGCTCCCTGGGATGCTGCCCCTCCTGTCCGATAGACTGGGAAAGATTTTGTTTGCTCAAGGGATCCCTGACTTGATCCTCTCTCCTGGCTTGCCCATCTCCTCCAGAGTCCTGCCCTGAGTCACAGAGGCCTGAGAGACCTTGATGGAGAAGACAGAGACAAGGAGAACACAGGGAGTCTCACATCTGTCTAGACCTGTTTACTTCCGATACCCAGTAGGACCCACACAGGGTCTTTGTTTCTTCTTTAGCTGTTCCTGAAGAGGCCAACACTCATCATGGGGCCCTTGAATGGCCTTTCATGTTCAGACTGAATCATGGAGGATTCTGTCCTTGAAGACCATCTGTCCTGAGCTCTGTGACCTTGCTCTGTCTCCCACAGGAATGGCTCCAGCTCCTCCTGCCTGTGTCCCTGGCTGAGGGCATTGCTGCCCATTGGGGCTGAAGGCCTCCACCTGTGGCACCAGGCAAGCTCATCCCTGCCATGAGGAAACGAAGAGTTCAAGACCCAATCAGTTGGAAGACTTTGCTTGCAACAGAGACATGTCAAGGACAGAAGAGAGTTGAGTGTCTTTCTAGTCCCAGGTCTAAAAAGCTAGGATGAATTAGCTAAATTCAGTCAGTGGAAAACATTCTCCAGCTTGGAGAAATCAGATCATTCCCTGTCACCTTCCTGCTGTCCTGTCTAATGATGAGAGAAATAATAGATTGTGATTCTCCTGTTCAGCTGTTTTTCTAACAGGAGTAAGGATACTGCAGGACAGAAGTGTCTCTCCTACATGAGGAAGGTAACTTCAGGAATGGCATCAACCTGTTTCTCAGCAGGTTCCCCTGGAGCCCCAGGAACACCACAAGGGAGCCCAGTGGGATCAGAGAAAGCGCTGCCTTGGGCTGCTCCTCTGCTGCTGAGCTGGGCTGGGCTCCTGGCAGGGAGGGAGTTCATAATGAGACAGGAGTTCATAAAAGAGCCAGGTCTGTCCAGGAGCAGCTTCTCTGCAAAACCCAGCAGGGCTGAGGGCACTGCCTGCAGGCAGCGAGGGAAGAGGAGGGAGCAGAGAGAGGAGAAAGACATCCTGGGAGGAAAGAGGAGGCTTCATTTGGAGAAAAATCTTCACAGCCCTTCTGAAGGTGAGTCTCTGGGTGCAGGACAATGCAGGTGCGGTTCCTGGAGGGATCTCCTATAGCTGGCACAGCCACAGCCTGAGGGATCTGTCAGGAGGGCTCTTGCAGTTTCTCCAACGTAAATTAAATACAGGGTCACTGCTGCTCCACATCACCCCATGATATTTCTAAGAGGACAATTCAAGGGGAAGATCAGGACAGGGATTACGTTAAAGATAAAAAACTTTGCTGGGTCTGTGTTTTCTGTTACTTGCACTTGAGGTATTTCAGGGGATAAATGGACAAAGGACTCTCATACTGGAACAATTCACTGAGACTCCTGAGCTGTGTCCTTGAGTAATAAGTAGGTTTGAAAGGAGCCTTCCTAACTGTCTCCAGCTGCTCCTCTCTCATGGACAGCACCAGCATCACCTCTGCTGCACCCATCAGGCTCAGTCTGTCCTGTCCTTTTCTGCTTATAAACAAGACCCTGTGCAGAGCTTCACATGGGAAACAGGCCGGTTTGTGTAGGGCCAGTGGTGTGAAGAGAGGGTCAGATCTGGTCTGTGAGCATTGACAGGGAGAAGATGTGGGACAGGGAAACACCTCCTACGAGGAAATCCCCAGCAGAAGGGATAGGATCAGACAATGAGAGGAATCATAAAATTGAGGCGTTGTGCAAGTGAAAATGCAGAAAGCACTGTGTGATCCCCTGCAGTGCAGCCCCTTCCTCTGAGCAAGCCCCCTTGCCTCCTCTCCCACCCAGCAAATCCTCTGCCCTCAGGGCTCTGGGCTCTGAGGCTGAGCCCTCTCCTCTGCAGCCACAGCTCCAGTGCCCTCTCCAGAGCCCAGGGGCTGAGAACAACTGCCCAGCTAGGTTGGTGACTGGGAGGGGACGAGCACACCTGGGGAAGGGGAACGCTGTCTGCGTGCCCGGCTAACTCTGTCCTGGCCTCTCACAGCCAGACCTTCACTCTGTTTCTCCCTGTTTCTCCACCTGTCTCTGTTCTTGCTGTTGTTTTCTTGTTCTCTCTGCCAGGCTCTCTGGGGATGGGAGTTGCAGAGTCAGGCACTGATCCTCTGTGGGGCTATGGGCAGTGCATTCTTGAGGAATTAACAGACTCTTCTGTACTGAGATATCATCATTAGGATACCTGGCTTTCCTTGAAGTGTCCTCCCAAGCACTGAGAAGCCCTCCAGGGTGTAAACCTGTCCTATTGCAGCTTTGTGTTACCTAAATGTCTGTAGAAATTCACACAGATGTTCCTGCCAGGTGAGTATTTTGTTTGTGAAATAAGCTGTGTGTGTCCTGATCTGAAAGTGGAATGTTGAGACCTTGAGAAAGGGTTAGATACTCAGTGCTTGGCAGAAGGTTTTTCTGCTTTCTGCACATCCTGATGGCTTTTAAGGTGAATATGAAAATGTGATTACTCTGTTTCTGAAAATTTCATACCCAGGGTAGCTGGGAACTAGAGCGAAGGACAGAGCTGCTCCCCTCTCTCTGCACTGAGCAACAGGCAATGCTTTCTCCTCCCGGGACTCCCTCTGTTCTCCCTGAGTGCAGCACAGATTCTGAAGTTTTCTGTCAACCAAGACACTGCCCAGGGTGGGAGAAGGATCTGTAAAAACCCAGGCTTCTCAACCTGACTTCTGCCCTCTCAGCTCCTCATCCCTTGCAGTGCAGATGCTGACAGGCCCTTCTGCACCAGGAGCAGTTCCCCAGGACAAAGCTGACCCCCAGCAGTGTCCCCTGTCCCCACTGTCCCCATAACCCCCTGCTGCAGAGCAGGGCTGAGTCGTTGCAGCGAGTGGGCAGAGGCCCTGCCCCTCCTGTGACATTCAGCCAGCACCAAGACGAGCTCCAGGCATGGAGCTGGAGGAAGGGCTGAAAAAAGGGGATAAGATGTGAGCAGCAGGGAGGGGAATGAGAAATGTCTTTGATTTGGTTCAGAGGTTATCCCAACTTGTCACTGTCCTTCTCTCATATGATAGTGTCCCGTGTCCAGAGGCAGCAGATGACCAATGGCAGCTCCATCACCCAGTTCCTCCTCCTGGCATTCACAGAAACACGGGAGCTGCAGCTCTTGCACTTCTGGCTCTTCCTGGGCATCTACCTGGCTGCCCTCCTGGGCAACGGCCTCATCATCATCACCATCGCCTGTGACCATCACCTCCACACCCCCATGTACTTCTTCCTCTTCAACCTCTCCCTCCTCGACCTGGGATCCATCTCCACCACCGTCCCAAAATCTATGGCCAATTCCCTCTGGGACAACAGGGCCATCTCCTACATAGGATGTGTTGCCCAAGTCTTCTTTTTATTTTTCTTTTCTTCAGCAGAGTATTTTCTCCTCACCATCATGTCCTACGATCGCTATGTTGCCATCTGCAAACCCCTGCACTACGGGACCCTCCTGAGCACCAGAGCTTGTGTCCACATGGCAGCAGCTGCCTGGGGCGCTGGGTTTCTCAATGCTCTGCTGCACACGGCCAACACATTTTCCCTGCCCCTCTGCCAGGGCAATGTTGTGGAACAGTTCTTCTGTGAAATCCCTCACATCCTCAAGCTCTCCTGCTCACACTCCCACCTTGGAGAATCTGGGTATCTTGGTGTTAGTGCCGCTTTAGCTTTTGGCTGTTTTGTTTTCATTGTGGTGTCTTATGTGCAGATCTTCAGGGCCGTGCTGAGGATCCCCTTGGAGCAGGGATGGCACAAAGCCTTCTCCACGTGCCTCCCTCACCTGGCTGTGGTCTCCCTGTTTGTCAGCACTGCCATGTTTGCTAACCTGAAATCTCCCTCCATCTCCTTCCCAATCCTGGATCTGGTGGTATCGCTTTTGTACTCAGTGATACCTCCAACATTGAACCCCCTCATCTACAGCTTAAGGAACCAGCAGCTCAAGGATGCAGCGTCTAAACTCATGGCTGGATTTTTTAAGCATCACTGATCTGCCCATCTTCTTCTGACCATCACTCACAGTGACAAGCACTGCAGAAACAGCCCTTGGTTGCAATTGTGCTTTGCTTTTTAGGTTTTCTTCACTATGATAATGTTGTCTGAATAGAAATGTCATTATTCTGGTCACTCCTGTGTCAGTATCTCTCTGTCTCGTGTGACCCCGCGACTCTGTAAACAAGGAGCCATGCTCTCTGTGTGCTTAAAGAGAATATAGTCCCCTGCAGCTACTTGTTTGTCCATGATCCTTCCTCCAAGGATTTGGAGCCCCAGGGATACCTTCACAAGTATAGGAGAAAAGAGTTCCAGCTCAGCAGCACTAACAGGGAGCACCAGCGCTTGGTCTTTCTAGAGCTGCTCTCTTGGCACCTCCATGATCTCCTTCCCAGCCTTTGTGCTGGTGGAAGGTGTGAGTGCTCTGAGCTTGGTCACTCTTCTGCATTGTGGCTGTCTTGTGATCACAGGCAGGGACAGGCAATGGGCACCTCTGGGACAGGGATGATGTCCATGGGGTTTCTGTGGAGGCCTCTGGGACAGAGAGATCCTCAGGGTCACCTCACCATGAGAACAACGTCCCCCGGAAACTGCCTGGGTGCAGCTCTGTGATGTGCTTCCTTGGACCAAGGTCTCCATGTCCATTCCTCATGGTGTGGAGCACCTTAGATGTGTGCAGAGCATGGTGACCAACCCCAGCTCTGGGAGTGGCAGCAGGAAACAGAGACACTGTGACTGCTGCTGTGCAGCCGCTGTGTGAGCACGGGGAGGGTCTGTCTCTGAGCCCCTTGGGTGTGAGATGGGGGCATAAGGTGTCCCAGTTCAGCCTCTGTGATTTGGCAGCAATCAATGGGAAGGAGTTCCTTCCCCACCTTAATCGGGAAGGGGAATCTAGAAAGGAAAGGGTGTCCTGAAGGTTGAAATAAAAAGATGGATTAAATAGAAACAATAAAACTTCACCGTACTCCGAAGAATAACTCTTACACTAGCTCTCATGCTGGTGCCAGGGCTTGTTTTAGTACCAGTGGTAGTGGCAGAATCATAGAATCACAACACAGAAGCATGAAATGGTTTGGATTGTAAGGGATCTTAGAGATCATCCAGTTCCAACCCCGTCTGCATGCGCAAGGACACCTCCCACTGGATCAGGGTGCTTACAGCCTCATCCAAACTGGCCTTGAACTTCTCAGTACTAAAACTAAAATTAATACTAATTTAAATATACTGATATCAAGTCATTTGGCCCAATTATAGATTGTGCACTACCAGCAATTGTCCCCTGGACACCCTGGGGAAGATGAGCCGGGTACATCATCCCAGATCAGTCCCACAAACCCACCATTTCCATGTCTGGCTGCACCTCCCAACTCTGATGAGGGACTTCATGGACACCTCTGTCATCCTTCTTTGCTCAGTGACAAAATTTTAAAGCCTATTACCCTCACACTTTGTCACAGACTCAGATGACTTCATTACTCCCAATTCTTCTGCCCATCCCAACCCCAGGAGGAGCACCGAGGATGGAGAAGAACGAGTTAACAGTCAGTGAAGAACATCTCTACTGCTCCTTCCTCCTCACACTTCTCCCTGCTCCAGCCTGGTTCCTCTCCATGGGATCCCACCATATTAGCAGTTAAGCCTCTGTGTGGTTCATTCCTTTCTCTCTACCCATGGGGCAGTGTCACGGCTCTGAGAGCATCCATGGGCCTTTCATGGCCCTGACCAGCATCTCCTGGGGCCTCCACCCACCCCTCTGTCTATGTGCCGGGAGACACTGAAGCCAGGACTGAGTTACAGCTCCAGTTTGATCTGTGCTGTGGGTTTGTGGGTCTCCAGACACAGACACAGCCTGGCCTGTCCATGGGCCTTGTTGAGTCAGACTTGCAGAGTCACTTCCCAGTTTGGTTCTCTCTGGGGTGTGCAATGGAATCAAACCATGGGTCTCCAAGTTCCAGACCCCAGTGGATTCACACAGGCCTTGGGCATTTCTGCTGCCGTCCTTCCCATCACTTGGTCAGGTTTGGGGAAGGGAGAAAGGGAAAGCAGGTGAGGTTTAAGAGTGCCAGTGACTGAAAGGGAGTGCAGAGCCATCAAATGTGAAATGATCGAAAGGCAAGGCTTGTCCAGAACTGGTCTCTTCTGTTCCTTTCTTGGACAACTTATATGTTCAAAAGGAACATGGAAGTGCTGAGATCCCTCATCTCCCCCTCTTTTAGCATTTAAGCTGAGAGCACACAAGTAATTTTGTATGAATTCTGTTTTCAGCCTAAAGCGCCTCATGGTCTGGAGATTTGCCAGGAGACTCTTAGAAGGATACCCCTCCTCTGGACAGGAATGTGAATGTTCCCAGGAGCCATGGCCGACAGATACCTGTGTTCATGGAGCTTGTCAAATGCCAAAATCCTTTCTTTTAATCGTGGCATCGGTGCCTTGTTGATGTCTAAACTCTCTGTGTGGATGCTGACATGGACTCAGCACCTAGTCTGATGTCAGAGCTGGCCCTGCTTGGAGCTGGCATTGGACTAGAGATCACCTGAGCTGTCTTATAAGATGTAGATAAGTTGTATAAGATGTAGAGGTCCACTTAGCAGGTTACCCCAAGCCTCCCCAGCAGGCCAAAGTGTGCCCTCACCCCTCATGCTGTGGGCCCTAACTCCATCCTGCCAGGCCTCCTCCAGATCCTCTTCACTTTCCTTTTGAAACGTGAGACTCACTGGGTCCTGTGGCATCATCCTAGTGCCAGAAGAGTGAAGGCAGGGATTGTCTCCTTTGCCCAGCATCAAAGTTGCTCCCTCTGCTCCTCCCAGTGAGGGGCTGGGGGTGGGCCACTCACTTTTCAGGGGGTCACAGCCAGGAGAGCTGACCCCGGCTGACCAGAGGGAGATCCCACAACATAGATGCTACCCTCAGCGATAAAAAGTATGCCAGGAGAAGAAAGAAGTGGAGATTTGTTTCGTTCAAGGTGATGGATGCTGATAGACTGGAGGGGTGTCAGTCTGCTAGAGGGAGGTGGCAAGTGATGGTATTTGCATCGGGTTTAGGTTTGGGTTTATTTTGTTTTTTTATCTTTTTCCTTTCATCTATTAAACTATTTTTAGCTCAGCCTGCAAGTCAAAAAAAATTTCCATGGAGCAGCATGTGCAGAGACCTTGCCAGCTGAGGAGTGCCCTGAGGAGTTTACCTGGGCCCTAGGATGCCTGCTTGTTGTCATTCCCAAAAATCCTCCACCAATCCCATGCCTTTTCAAAAGGGATTTTCTAAAGGAACATTCATCTTCTCCTGGAACGTCCTCAGCCTGCAGGAGACAATGCTTCAGGGAGACCTTACAGCAGCCTTCCAGTACCTGAATGGAGTCACCAAGGAAGCTGAGGAGGGGCTTCTTACAACCACATGGAATGACAGGACAGTGAGAAAAGTTTTGAAGTGCTGAGGGGAGGATTTAGATTAGACATTAAGAAGACACTCTTCACAAAAAAAGGTGGTGTGGCAGTGGCCCAGGTTGCCCAGGGAAGCTGTGGATGCCCCGTCCCCTGGAGGTGTTCAAGGCCAGCTTGGATGGGGCCTTAAGCAGCCTGATCCAGTGGGAGGTGTCCCTGTCCATGGCAAGGGGGTTGGAACTGGATGGGCTTTAATGTCCCTTCCAACACAAACCATTCTCTAATGCTGAAAAGTCTTGAAATATAAACTTTAAACCAAAACATATTTTTCTTAGGTGCATTTTAAAATCTTCCTCTTAAACCACATTGGGAATTGACTCCAAGGAGCTGTGCAAGCCTTGAAGACCTTAGGAAGGCAACAAGAAGAGAAAGAGCTCGTTAAGTGTCTCTGTAATTTAATTAGACCCAGGGTGGATTTGCTGATGAGTCCTTGAATGACCACTGCTGAGAGGAGATTGAGGAAACATCTCAAGAAGTCAAAAGCAAAGTTCAAAATGCCTTGAAGTCTTAACTGGTCTCAGTAGGGATTGTTAGTGACAAAGCCTCCTCAGGGACTTGTTAGAGCCCAGAATTAGAGGCCATGAGTGCAGGAATGCAAAGGTGCTGTGCAGGCAGCTGTGATGCTGAGAAAAGCCTGGGTTTTCTTGGTGAAGCAGAAAGGCCAAGCCCTGACCCCCAGACCCAGGGCAGGCAGATCTGGCTTTGGATCCAATGGCACTTGTGCCATGGACATTTTGACATTGCTGAATCAGAATCACAGCAGTTATTCCATTTAATCCCAAATACAGGCCTGTAGGGTTATGGGAGGCTCTCACTCGGCTTCCTGCAGTTATAGAAGACTTGGGTCCTAGATGGGCAGGGTCATAAAAGGGCAGAATCATAGAAGAGAAACAGAAATCTTGTGTATTAGAAGGGTCAGCTGAGAGAAGAGTTGATTCATAGAGGAGTAACTAAGGAGAGCAGTCATAGAAGGGTTATAGAAGTTTTGGATCATAGAATTTTCATAGCAGAACTGGACCATAGATGACTGAGTTCATAAAAGGGTCATAGAATATTCAGGCCATAGAAGAGTCGAGTCATACAAGTGTGAGTTTGTTTGGGTTTTAGAAGGGTTTATTCATAGAAGGGTCACAAAACGGTTGGTTCAGAGAAGGGTTGGGTCATAGAAGAGTCCTAGAACAGTCAGATAATTGAAGAATCTGTTCACAGACGGTTCATGAAAGACTCAGGTAATGGGAAGTCACATCATAGAACAGTCAGACGAGAGTCAGGTCATGGAATGAAGTGTTGTGTCATAGAAGGCTTGAGTCATGGAAGGGCCTGGTCATGTAAGAGGTGGGTCTCAGAAGAGTTGAATTATAGATGTGTCAGGTGATAGAGGAATAACAGAAGATTTCAGTCACAGAAGGTTCATAAAAGGGTCGGGTGATGGATGTCTCAGATCATAGAATTTTCAGGTAATAGCAGTATTGAGTAGTAGAAGCATGAGAGCTGATTTAGATAATAGAAGGGTTTGGTCACTGAAGGGACATTAAAGAGTCAGGTCATAGGAGGGTCAGGTCATAAAATAGTTGGGTCATAGATTATTTAATGCAGAGAGGAGTCAGGTCATAGAAGGATCAGAGAAGAATTGGGTCATAGATGGCTTGATTGGTAGAAGGCTCAGACTCTAGATGAGTTGGATCATGGAGAAGTCACAGAGGAATGGGGTGGTAGAAGAGTTTGTTCATAGAAGAGATGGGTCATAGAAGGCTCACAGAAGAGTAGTGTTGTACAAGGGGTGTGTCATTGAAGTGTCTGGTCATAGGAGCACTAGGTAATAGATTGGTGATAGAACTGTTGGGTCATAGAAGTCATAAAAACACAGGTGGTGGCTCATTTAAGAGTCAGGTGATAAGGGAGTCAGGTCATAGAAGGGTCAGTTAATAGTAGGTTTGGTTCATAGAAGAGTTTGTTCATCAACGGGTTGGGTTTTAGAAGAGTCGGGTCATAGAAGTGTCAGGGCGTAGATGATTTGTGTCACAGAAGAATCAGAGAAGGCCTGGGTCATAGAAGGACAAATCACAGAAGATTTAGAGGATAGTCAAGTCATAGAAGGGTATAGAGGGCTCATGTCACAGAATGGTCTGATCATATAAGAGCAGGTCAAAGAAGAGTCGGGTTACAGATGAGTCGTATCATGGAGGAGTAATAGAATAGTTCAGTCATAAAAGGCTCATAGAGGTGTTGGGTCACAGAAGTCTCAGGCGATAAAAGATTTGGGTCATAAGAAGGGTCATAAAAGATTTGGGTTATGGAGTAGTTGAGTCATAGAAGCATGAGAATATAGTCAGGAAAAGGAAGGAACAGGTCATAGAAATTCTTATATAAGTCAGGTCATAGAAGTGTTGGGTCATAGAAGATTTGGGTGAACAATTATTCAGATCATAGAGGAGTTGGGTCATAGAAGGATGGTAAGACACAATCTGCCCAAGGGAAATCCAGTCCACTTCTCTTTCAGACATCCAGAAATAGAATTGAAGAGGAAAACATCTCGGCAAAAGCCTTTAGATCCCCTGCTCATCCGTTGGCCATTTCTAAAAAGGACATGTAATGTGGGGATGATGGCAGTGATCAGGGAGTTCCCCCCATCTCTGTAACCTTCTGAAAATGATGGAGAGTGGCCTCATGTAACATCATCCTCCTCACTCAGCTCCCTGGGATGCTGCCCCTCCTGTCCCACAGACTGGGAAGGATTGTGTTTGCTCAAGTGATCCCTGACTTGATCCCCACCCACTGCTGATTGATCCGCTCCAGAGTCCTGCCCTGAGTCATAGAGTCCTGGGAGACCTTGATGGGGAAGACAGAGGCAAAGAGGACACAATTTCAGATCAGTCTACACCTGCCCACACAGTGCCCATTACTGTTCCTGAAAAAGCAAACACTCATCATTGGGCACTTGAAGGGCCTTTCAAGTTGAGATGGAGTTTTGGTCTGGACCCTTGCTCAGCTTGGAGGACGCTGTTTTTGAAGACCATCTGTCCTGAGCTCCGTGACCATGTCCCAGCTCTGCCTCCCTCAGGAACAGCTCCATCTCCTCCTGCCTGTGCCCCTGGCTGAGGGCATTGCTGCCCACTGGGGCTGAAGGCCTCCACCTGTAGCACCAGGCAAGCTCATCCCTGCCATCAGAAAACATGGGAACAAGCTTTCTAGACCACGTGTGTGGAAAGGCTTTGCTTAAAGCAGAGACATAGCTGGGACAGAAGAGAGCTGAGTGTCTTTCCAGCCCTGGGTCTAAAGACCCAGGATGAAATGCTTAAGTCACTCAATGAAATACAACCTCGCAGCTTGGAAAAATGAGCCATGCCCTGCCACCTTCCTGGGGTCCTGTCTAATGATGGGACAAGAAAAGTGATTGCCATTCCCCATTACTTTTCTAACAGGAGCAATGACACTGCATGAAAGAAGTTTCCCTCCCCAGCTGAGGGAGGGAACATCAAGGATGGCTTCAGCCTGTTTCTCAGCAGGTTCCCCTGGAGCCCCAGGGACACCTCGAGGGAGCTCCGAGAGGGCAGAGAAAGTGGTGCTCCTCTGCTGCTGAGCTGGGCTGGGCTCCTGGCAGGGAGGGAGCTCATAATGAGACAAAAGTTGAGAAAAGAGCCAGGTCTGGCCGGGAGCAGCTCCTCTGCCAAGCCCAGCAGGGATGAGGGCACTGCCTGCAGGCAGCGAGGGGAGAGGAGGGAGACAGAGAGAGCGGAAAGGCAGGGTGGGGCAGGAGGAGAAAGGAGGCTTCGTCTGCAGAAAAATCTTCACAGCCCTTCTCCAGGTGAGTCTCTGGGTGCAGGACAATGCAGTTGCGGTTCCTGGAGGGATCTCCTAAAGCTGGCGCTGTGGGATCTGTCAGGAGGGCTCTTGCAGCTTCTCTGGTTGAGAGAAAAAACAGTGTCAGCGCTGCTCCACATCACCCCATGATATTTCTAAGAGGACATTTCAAGGGGAAGATCAGGGCGGAGATTACATTAAAGATAAAGAGCTTCCCTGAGTCTGTGTTTTCTGTTTCTTGCAATTGGTGTATTTCAGAGGAGAAATGGACAAGGGTCTCTCATGCTTGAACAAATCACTGAGACTCCTGTGTCTCTGAGTAGTCAGTGGATCTGATAGGAGCCTCCTAAAGTGTCTCCAGCTGCTCCTCTGCCCATGGACAGCACCAGCATCACCTCTGCTGGACCCATCAGGCTTAGCCTTTCCTGTCCTTTTCTGCTTATAAAAAAGAAGCTGTTTCAAGCTTTACCTGGCAAACAGGCAGGTTTGTGTAGGTCCAGCGGGATGCAAAGCACGACAGATGGGGTCTGTGAGCACTGACAGGGAGAAGAGATGGGACAGGGAAACACCTCCCAGAAGGAAAATCTCCAGGCTGAAGGAAGAGGTTCATGGAATTAGAGGAAATTAAAACCAGAGATGTTGGAGGGAGAATTCAGAAAGCTCTATGTGATCCCCTGCAGGGCTGACCCTTCGTCTGAGCAAGCCTCCTGCCTCCTCTCCTACCCAGCAAAGCCTCTGCCCTCAGGGCTCTGGGCTCCAAGGCTGAGCCCCCTCCTCTGCAGCCACAGCTCCAGTGCCCTCTCCAGAGCCCAGGGGCTGAGAGCAACTGCCTGGCAAGGTTGGTGTCTGGGAGGGGACGAGCACAGCTGGGGAAGGGGAATGCTGTCTGCATGACCGGCTGCCTCTGCCCTGGCCTCTCGCAGCCAGACTCTCACTCTTTTTCTCCCTACTTCTCCCCTTGTCTCTGTTCTTGCTGTTGTTCTCTCATTCTCGCTGCCTGGCTCTTTGGGGATGAGAGTTTCAGCTGCAGAGTCACCCACTGCCCTGGTGGCTTCATTCCTGCAGTTGTGTCCATAGGAACCTGCGTCCCAGCTTTGCTCTGAACTGTGAGGCTGAGGGCAATGCAGTCAGTGGGGCTGGGGAAGGAGCTGAATCTCCAGTAATCAAATGTCATCTTGAGGACACTCGGCGTTCTCCATAGGTGTCCTTCCAAGCTGTGAGTTTCCCTCCGGGGTGTAAACATGACTTGTCACATCTTGGTGTAACCTGTAAGCTCCATGGAGAAGCAAGGAGACACTTCAGCCAAGGAAATGCTCTTGGGTTTGTGAAATGAGCTGTGCGCGTCCTGGGCTGAAAGTGAGTGCTGAAACCTTAGGAAAGGGTGTCATACTAAGTCATGTGAGGTGGATCCCTCTGCTCCCAGCAGGGCCTGGTGGCTTTTCAGGGTAACATGGGAGTGTGATCCTCCTCCGCCTCAGAAAGGTGCAAGCCTAGGGCAACTCGGAAGCAGAGTGAGGGAAAGAGCAGCTCCCCTCCCTCTTCACTGAGCCACAGGCAATGCTCTCGCCTTGTCAGAATTGCTTTGTTGACCCTGGATGCAATATAATTACTGAGGTTTTCTATCATCCATGACAATCTCCAGCCAGGATTGGAGAGCGCTGTAAATAAATCTCTCCCTCTCAAACATGTTGGAACTTGTGGTTTCTTATCACAGGGTGTGCAGATGCTGAGAATCCCTCTTACATTAGGAGCAGTTTTAACAACACTCCCATGACCCCCTGCTGCACAGAAAGTCTGACTCCTTGCAGACCCCAGGAAGAGATCCTGTTCCTTCTGACACATTCAGCCAGCACCAAGTAAGGCTCTAGGCAGGGAGCTGAATGATGATCCCCTTGGAAAGGAAAAGCAATGGAGAGTGTGCATTGTGAGAAATGGCTTTAATGTTGCTCAGAGACATCACACCTAACTTGTGACTGTCTTTTTCTTCATGATTGGTGCTTCAAATCCAGAGGCAGCAGATGTCCAACAGCAGCTACATCACCCAGATCATCCTCCTGGCATTCGCAGACACACGGGAGCTGCAGCTCCTGCACTTCTGGCTCTTCCTGGGCATCTACCTGGCTGCCCTCCTGGGCAACGGCCTCATCATCACCACCATCGCCTGCGACCACCACCTCCACACCCCCATGTACTTCTTCCTCCTCAACCTCGCCCTCCTTGACCTGGGCTCCATCTCAACCACTCTCCCCAAATCCATGGCCAATTCCCTCTGGAACACCAAGGCCATTTCTTATGCAGGATGTGCTACCCAGGTCTTCTTTGTAGTTTTCTTGTTTGGTGCAGAATATTGTCTTCTCACAGTCATGTCCTATGACCGCTACGTGGCCATCTGCAAACCCCTGCACTATGGGACCCTCCTGAGCAGCAGAGCTTGTGTCCACATGGCAGCAGCTGCCTGGGGTGCTGGGTTTCTCAATGCCCTGCTGCACACAGCCAACACATTTTCCCTGCCAGGGCAATGCTGTGGAACAGTTCTTCTGTGAAATCCCACAGATCCTCAAGCTCTCCTGCTCACACTCCTACCTCAGGGAGCTTGGGCTTCTTGTGTTCAGTTCCTGTTTATTTTTTGGCAGTTTTGTTTTCATTGTGGTGTCCTATGTGCAGATCTTCAGGGCTGTGCTGAGGATGCCCTCTGAGCAGGGACGGCACAAAGCCTTTTCCATGTGTCTCCCTCACCTGGCCGTGGTCTCCCTGTTTATCAGTACTGGTTTTTTTACATACCTGAAGCCCCAGTCTTCCTCCTCTCCGTCCCTGGATCTGGTGCTGGCAGTTCTGTACTCAGTGGTTCCTCCAGCACTGAACCCTTTCTTCTACAGCTTGAGGAACCAGCAGCTCAAGGATTCAGTCTGGAAACTTATGTCTGCCTCCTTTTAATCAGCAACAAACTGTCCACCTTGATCTCTGTTTCCCTTGCAATGTAATGCACTGCAGAACCAATCTTTCTTTGGTAGCTTATTTAGATTCATTTGGGATTTATTTTTCTTGGTTTTAATAAAGTTGTCCACAGAGAAATGTCATTGTTCCTCCCACTGCTGTGTCAGTCTCTAGTTGTCTTGTGTGACTCAGAGACAGTGCAATCAGGGACCAGTGCTCTGTTCGTGTTTAAAGAAAAGAAAGGCCCCTGCAGTCACTCGTTTGTCCATAATCCTTCCTCCAGGAATTTATGCGGAGCTGCTAGGTCACCTCCAGAAGTGGTGGGGAAAAGAAACCCAGCACAACGTTACTGCCAGGGAGAACCAGCACTGGGTCTGTCTAGAGCTGCTCTCTTGGCCCCTCTCTGATCTTCTGAGCCCCTGTGCTGGTGGAAGGTCTGAGTGCTCTGAGCTTGGTCACTCTTCGGCATTGTGGCTGTGCTGTGATCATAGGCAGGGACAAGCAATGGGCACCTCTGGGACAGGGATGATGTCCATGGGGTTGCTGTGGGGGCCTCTGGGACAGAGAGATCCTCATGGTCACCTCACCTTGAGAACAACGTACCCCGGAAACTGCCTGAGTGCAGCTCTGTGATGTGCTTCCTTGGACCAAGGTCTCCGTGTCCATTCCTCATGGTGTGGAGCACCTCAGGTGCGTGCAGAGCACAGTGACCAACCCCAGCTCTGGGAGTGGCAGCAGGAGAACAGAGACACTGTGACGGCTGCTGTGCAGCCGCTGTGTAGCCGCTGTGTGAGTAAGGGGAGGGTCTGTCTCTGAGACCCCTGTGTGTGAGATGGGGGTGCAAGGTGTCCCAGTTCAGCCCCTTGATCTGGCAGCAAACAATAGGAAGTGGTTCCTTCTCCAACTTTAATCAGGAAAGGAAAAGAAGTCTTGACAGATGAAATTAAAAGTTGGATTTAAGAAACACAATAAAACCTCACACTATTCCTATCACTAAAACCTCCATTAATGCTCATGCTGGTGCCAGGGTTTGTTTTAGTACTAGTGGTAGTTGTAGAATCATAGAATCACAATTGTTTTAGTACTAGTGGTAGTTGTAGAATCATAGAATCACAACGTAGAATCATGGATTGGTTGGGTTGGAAGAGACCCTAGAGATCAGCCTGTTCCAATTCCCTTTCCATAAGCCGGGACACTTTCCACTGGACCAGAGTGCTTAGAGCCTCATCCAACGTGGACTTGAACACCTAAGCACTAGTAATAAAACTAATACACGTTTATATACAATGATATCAAGGCATTTGGCCCAATTATAGATTGGGCACCACCAGCAATTGTCCCCTCGGCACCCTGGGGAAGCTGCCCCACCAAAATCATCCCACATGAGTCCCACACAAAGGCTATTTCCCTATCTGGCTGTAGCTCCCAACCCTTTGCAGGGACTTTTACTGTATGGATATCTCTGTCGTTCTTTGCTCAGTAGACAACCAACTCCACCACAATTATTTATAACAAGGGAAGATGTTTCCTAATGACATTTCTTACACACCAGTCCCTTGGCTCTTTCCACTGCTGGTCTCTCAGACAAGCCCTTTCTCACACAGCTCCAAACACATCAGGGGCTCATGGCCTTTTCTCATCAAACACTGAGAAAGTCCATGGATTGGGATCCACCAGCTGCCCCAGGTCCTTGCTCTGTGTTTTGCCCTGAAAGGTCTCTCAGACCCCATCTCTCCCAGCCGCTCCTTGTCCATGATGTGCTCCAGGACCAATCATCCTTCTGTCCTCAGCAGGACTCACTCCAGCCTGGGCAGAGTCTTCCTTTTCCTGGGAGCCTCGTACTGGACACGACAGCCCTGATGTGTCCTGTGGTGGGTTAACCTTAACCAGCAGCCAGACACCCCCAGCTGCTCCCTCCCTGCCCAGAACCAATGGGACAGATGGAGAGAATGAACCAGAAAAGCTCATTGGCCAAAAGAAGGCAAAGGAGGTTCAGTGACCAGTGCCTGTCACTGGCAAAGACATGTGGACTTGCTGAATGTCGATTAAATTTATTGCCAGTTAAGAAAGGTTTGGATTGGGAGCAACTAGGACAAAATATTAAGGCTCATTCCCCTCCCACTTTCTCCCAGACTGAAATAGCTCCATGGCTCCCCATTTCTCTGTCTACCCAAGTCCTAGGAGGAGAAGGAGGATGGTGATGAGGGGGTTAACAGTAAGAAAAGAACATCTCTGCAGCTCCTTCCTCCTCACAGTTTTCCCCTGATCCATCCTGGCTCCTCTCCATGGGATCCCACCATATTTGTGGTCAGGGGTCTGTGTGGTTCATTCCTTTCTCTCTACCCATGGGGCAGTGTCATGGCCCTGACAAGCATCTCCTGGGCCTTCATGGCCCTGACCAGCATTTCCTGGGCCTCCACCCACCCCTCTGTCCATGGGCCAGAAGACAATGAACACAGGACTGAATTTTAACACCAGGTTAATCTGAGCTGTAGGTGTGCAGACACAGACACAGCCTGGCCTGGCCATGGACCTCGTTGAGTCAGACTTGCAGAGTCACTGCCCAGCTTGGCTGTCTATGAGGTGAACAACGGAACGATATCACAGTCATCAGAATTCCAGACCCGAGGAGATTCACAGAGGCCTAGGACCATTCTTCTTCCTTTCTTTCCATCAGGTGATCAGGTTTTAGAGGCGAGGTGGAAAAGCAGGTGTAGTTTCAGGGTGCAGATGATGGAAGGGGGAGAGCAGAGCCATCTCCTGACATGATATGAAGTCAATGTTTTTTTAAAATTGTTCCCTTCCTTTCATGGAGCTCTTAACCTGGATCCTCTGAGATTCCTCTACCTCTTTGAGCAACTAAGGTAACTGTACCCATGTCCTTGTGTTTAAATTCTGCTTCCAGCCTAAAGCACCTCATGGGCTGAAGATGGGCCAGGAGACTGGCAGAAGGATCCCACTCCTCTGCGCAAGAATGTGGACGTTCCCAGGTGTCACAGGAGCTGTGGTCGACCAATAGCTGTGTCCATGGAGCCGATCAAATGACAAAATCCTTCTTATTGTGGCCGTGGTGTATTTTTGATGTCTAAACTCTCTCTGTGGATACTGACATGGAATGAGCAGCCTAGTCTGACCTCAGAGCTGGCCCTGCTTGGAGCTGGCATTGGAATAGAGGCTACTTGTGCTCTCTTGTTCCTTAAGTTTTTCCATGAGCATAAGATGTAGAGACCCATATGGCAGGTTGCCCCGAGTCTCCCCAGCAGGCCAAAGTGTGTCCTCACCCCTCATGCGGGGGTCCCCAACTCCATCCTGGAAGACCTCCTCCAGGGCCTCTCCGGTTTCTCCACTTTCCTTTCAAACTGTGAGACTCACTGTGTCCTGTGGCATCGTCCTGGTGCCAGAAGAGTGAGGGCAGCAATTGTCTCCTTTGCACAGCATCAAGAGTTGTTTGCTTTGCTCCCTCCCAGTGAGTATCAGGGGGTAAGCAAGAAGCTGTCAGGGGGAAACAGCCAGGAGAGCTGACCCCGGCTGACCAGAGGGAGATCCCATAACATAGATGCCACGCTCCGTGATAACGAGTATGCCAGGACAAGAAAGAAGTGGAGATTTTTGTTGTTCATGGTGATCGTTAGTGATAGAGTGGTGGGGTGTCAGTCTGCTTGAGGGAGGTGGCAAGTGATGGCATTTGCATTGGTTTGGGGGTTGGATTATGGTGGTTATTTTCTTTGTTCTTTCACCGATTAAAGTATTTTCAGCTCAGCCCACAAGTCAAAAAACATTTCCATGGAGCATCATGGGCAGAGACCTAGCTAGCCAAGGAATGCCCTGAGCAGAAGGACCCAGGCACCAGGACGCTTGGTTGTCCTCACTCACAAGAGATCTCCACCAAGGCCATGCCCTTTCAAAAGAGATTTTTTTTAAAGAAATCTTACCCTTCTTCTGAAAATTCCTTAGCCTGGAGAAGAGAAAGCATCAGGGATAACTTCTAGTGGCCTTCCAGTACCTGAAGGGTGTCACCAAGAAAGAAAAGATTAGAAATATAAACTTTAAAATTTAACAATTTTTTCTAGGTCCACTTTAAAATCTTCCTCTTTAACCACACTGGGAAATGACTCCAAGGAGCTGTGTAAGGCTTGAAGACCTGAAGAAATCTCCAGGCAGAGAAAGTGCTTGTTAAGTCTTCCTATGTTTTAATGAGACCTCAGCTTCTGAGAGGAGATGGAGCAAAGCTCTTAAGAAGTCAAAAGCAGAACTCAGAGTATGGAGGATATTAATTGGTTTCAGTGAGTATTGTTAGAGACAAAGTGTCCCCAGGGACTCGTTAGAGCCGATAATTGGAGGCCATGATTGCAGAAAGGCAAAGGCGCTGTGCAGGGAGCTGTGATGCCTGTGTTTGACTGATGAAGCAGAAAGGCCAAGCCCTGACCCTCAGGCCCTGGTCAGGGAGATCTGGCTTTGGCTACAATGACACTGGTGTCATGAACATTCTCACATTTCTGAATAAAACTGGGAGCAGTTATTCCATATAATTCCAAACCAAGGCCTGAGATTCTGAGGCTCTCAGACAGCTCCATGGAGTTGTGGCAGAGTTGGGTCAAAAAGGGTAGTACCGTAGAATGGTTTGTTCATAGAATTGTAACAGAAAACTGTTTGAGAAGAGTCAGGTGATAGAAGAGTTGGATTTATAGAATATTTGGGCAGTGGAAGAGTCGAGTCATTGAAGTGTGAGTGTATTTGGGGCTTAGGAGGATTTGATCATGGAAAGGTCACAAAAGGGTTGGTTCAGAGAACGGTTGGGTCATAGAAGATTCATAGAACCTTTAGAAGATAAAAGAATCAGGTCACAGAAGGTTCATAGAAGTGTCAGGTCACAGAAGAGTCATAGAGTCAGGGCATAGAAAGTCCCATCATAGAACAGTCAGACAACAGTCAGGTCATGGAATGAAGTGTTGTGTCATAGAAGGCTTGAGTCATGGAAGGGCCTGATTATGTAAGAGACAATTCACAGAAGTGTTGACTTATAGATGTGTCAGGCCTTAGAGGAATAATAGAAGAGTTCAGTCATAGAAGGTTCATAGAAATCTCAGGTCACAGAATTTTCCCTTACTAGAAGAGTTGAGTCAAAGAAACATGAGAGTTATTTGGATAATAGAAGAGCTTGGTCACAGAAGGGTCATCAATGAGTCAGGTCATAGAAGTGTCAGGTCATCAAAGAGTTCTAGAAGAGGAGTGTCGTTGAAGTATCGGGTCATAGAAGCACTAGGTCACAGAAGGGTCATAGAATTTTGGGTCACAGAAGTCATAAAAAAGCAGCTTGTGGCTCATGTAAGAGTCAGGTCATACAGGAGTCAGATCACAGAAGGGTCAGTTAATTGTAGGTTTGGTTCATAGAGCAGTTGGGTGATAGAGGGGTTGGGATTTAGAAGAGTCGGGTCATAGAAGCGTCACGGCATAGATGATTTGTGTTGCAGAAGACGCATAGAAGACTTGGGTCATAGCAAGTCAAATCACACAAGAGTCAGAGAAGGTCACAGAAGTGTCAGGTCATATAAGGGATGGGTCAAAGAAGAGTCAGGATATAGATGAGACGGGTCATAGAGGAGTAATAGAATAATTCAGTCATAAAAGGTTCATTGAGGCGTTGTGTCACAGAAGTCTTAGGCCATAAAAGATTTGGGTAATAGATGAGTCATGAAATATTTGGGCCATGGAAGAGCTGAGTCATAGAAGTATGAGGGTTTAGTCAGGAAAAGGAAGGAGCGGGTCATAGAGAGGTCTTAGAAGAGTCAGGTTATGAAAGTGTTGGCTCATAAAAGAGTTGGGTCAAAAATAATTCAGGTCATAGAGGAGTTTGGTAATAGACGGATGATGAGACACTATCTGCCCAAGGGAAATCCAGTCCCATTCTCTTTCAGATATCCAGAAATATAATTTGAGTGGAAATTGTCTGGTCAACTACCTTTGGCTCTCCTGCTCATCCATTGGCCATTTGTAAAAACGAACGCAATGTGGGAGTGGTGCCAGCGGTCAGGGAGTATCCTCACCCTCCACGACCTTTAGAAAATGATGGAGAGTGGCCTCACTGTGACACTGTCCTGCTCACTCAGTTCCCTGCGATGCTCCCTCTCCTGTCCGATAGACAGGGAAGGATTGTGTTTGCTCAGTTGATCCCTGATTTGATTGCCAGTCACTCCTGGTTATCTCCTGCAGAGTCCTGCCCTGAGTCACAGAGGCCTGGGAGACCTTGCTGGGGAAGACAGAGACTAAGAGGACACAGGCAATCTCAGATCTGTCTACAACTCCTCTTCCTAAATCCAGCAGTGCCTACATAGGGTCTTTGTTTCTTCTTTAGCTGTTCCTGAAGCAGCAAACACTCATCATGAGGCCTTTGAATGGCTTTTAAAGTTGAGAGTGAGTTTGCCTGGACCACTGTGAGCTTGAAATATGCTGTCTTTGAAGTCCATCTTTCTTGTGTTCTGTGACCATGTTGCCCGTGTCTCCCACAGGAATGGCTCCAGTTGCTTGCACCTTTGCCCCTGGCTGAGGGCATTGCTGCCCATGGGGCTGAAGCCCTGCAGCAGTGGCACCAGGCAAGGTCATCCCTGCCAGGAGGAAATATGGGACCAAGTGTCCAAGACTCCATGTGTGCAAAAGCTTTGGTTGGAGCTGAGACACATCAAGGACAGAAGAGAGCTGAGTGTCTTTCCAGTCCCAGGTCTAAAGGTCCAGGATGAAATGCCTGAATTCACTCAATGGAACACATCCTCCAACTTGGAGATTTGAGATTATTCTCTGTCACCTGTGCTCCATCACATCGTACAGGATGGTAATAAAGACAATTGACAGTGCTGGCCCAAGCGCTGGTCACTGGGGGATGCCACAAGTCACTGGCTGCATGAAGGACTTTGTACCACTGATGGCATTTGGGCTTTGTCCTTCAGACAACTTCCCACCCAGGGTCACTTCTTCAGCCCAGACTCTGGCTATGAGGACACAAAGGAGACCATGTCTAAGGCCTTGCAGAATTCCATGTAAACAACATGCCCTTCTTTCCCTTCTCATTTTGGTTCAGAAACTCATTTCTTGTTATTTGAGGGCCTGGAAATGGCTGCAGGACATGTGCCACCCCCTTCCTGGGATTGAGGGTTGGCAGATCTGCCTGTAATCTCTAAATTCTCATTTCTACTTTTCCAGAAGACAGATTTGGCATCTGCCTTATCCAAGGACCCCAGAACTGCTCTGATTGCTCTAGCACCTTTGAAAGCAAAATCCAGAGTCGTGGACCTAGGTGACGCAGCAGACAGGAACACTTGCACTGGGCCTGTCTAAGGCAGCTGAGATGGATCTCCCTGGGCTGGTGGGATTTCTTCCTGGAGTCACATACAAATCCAGGGTTCTGTCAGGAGTCCATGTCTGAGGTGGCCTCGTGCACCCCTAATGCACCTAACGATGCTCACTGACAAGGTCTTTCCTTTTCACACAGAGAGGCACTTGAGGAGTCACAGTGTCTCTCTGGCTCCTGGTTGTCACTCACAGAGGATGGGAGGCACCTCAGCCCTGCAGTGTGTCACCCCGATCTGCATTTCTCTGAGATGCCCCAAGCCATGAGGAATGGACACAGGGAGCTCGGTTCATGGAAGCAGATCCCAACATTATGTTCAGGTGATTCCCATGGGATTTTACTCTTAATGTGAAGTGACCTCGAGGAAATATGATTCCCACAGGCCCTCATGGAACCCAAGGAACACTTGATCTCAAGTCTGGTCTCACCTGAGTCCTTGTCAACTCACTCAAGCTGGGGTGAGAGACCAGTGCTGGCAATGATGGTTGTGAGGGGCAACTCCAGGACGATTGCCCTGAGGCAGATTCCTCAGGGTGTCCAATGCATATGGGCACAGATCAGACCCTGCCCGGCTGCTCCTTCAGGTCTCTCACAAGAAGCATGGTTGTAGTAGCCTGTCCCAACCCTGCAGAGCCATAATGATTAACTGTACACCTGGGCTTTCATCTTGGGGCAACTACTTGGAAATTCTCTTAAGAGAATCATTGGGGAAAAGGCCTAAGCCTTCACGCAGTGCTCTGAGGAGATCCCCTTGCTTCATGGAAAGGCTGTGTGTCCCACAAGTGCCCACTGCCTGTCCCTGCCTGCGGGCACATCACTGCCACGCAGTACAGCTGTGACCAAGCTCAGAGCCCTCAGGCCTTACAGCAAGTCAAGCGGTGAGGAGGAGAGTGTGGGAGTGGAGAGAGAATAGCACTGGGAGATCAAGCACTGGTGCCAGGCAGTGCTGCCATGCTGGGACTCTTCTCCTCTCCACCCACGCCCTCAGAAACTCTCGCTGCAGCTCCAGAAAGGCCTGGGAGGAAAGATATCAGGAAATAAGAGTCGTTGAGTACCCCTTTATTTTGTTTAAACACAGAGAGAATGCAGCTCCTCATTTACATGGCCAATCAGTGAGAAAAGAGAAGAAGACAGTGAACTAAAACTAGGTTGATAAGATTATCACCACTATGAAACCAGATACAACAACAAATAGAGAAGCCAGTCTGGGCCTGCCATGAATTGCATGATAACTGCTATGCAGAACATGATAAGCAGTTCATCGACTCAGAGAACCATCCCATCATCAGTTTTCTCACTGCATCCTTGAGCTGCTGGTTCCTCAAGCTGTAGATGAGGGGGTTCAGTGCTGGAGGCACCACTGAGTACAGAACTGAAAACACAACGTCCAGGGGTGGAGAGGAGATGGAGGGAGGCTTCAAGTAGGCAAACCCTGCAGTGCATACAAACAAGAAGACCACGGCCAGGTGAGGGAGACACGTGGAAAAGGCTTTGTGCCGTCCATGCTCAGAGGGGATCCTCAGCACAGCCCTGAAGATCTGCACATAAGACACCACAATGAAAACAAAACACCCAAAAGCTAAACAGACACCAAACACAATAATCCCAGCTTCCCTGAGGTAAGAATGTGAGCAGGAGAGCTTTAGGATCTGTGGTATTTCACAGAAGAACTGATCCACAGCATTGCCCTGGCAGAGGGGCAGGGAAAATGTACTGGCTGTGTACAGCAGAGCAATGAGAAACCCAGTGCCCCAGGCAGCTGCTGCCATGTGGACAGAAGCTCTGGTGCCCAGGAGGGTCCCGTAGTGCAGGGGTTTGCAGATGGCAATGTAGCGGTCGTAGGACATGACTGTGAGAAGAAAATACTCTGCTGAAATGAAAAAGGCAAATAGAAAGACTTGAGAAACACATCCTGAGGAGGAGATGGCTCTGGTGTCCCAGAGGGTATCGGCCATGGATTTAGGGAGAGTGGTAGAGATGGATCCCAGGTCGAGGAGGGAGAGATTGAAGAGGAAGAAGTACATGGGGGTGTGGAGGTGGTAGTCACAGGTGATGGTGATGATGATGAGGCCGTTTCCCAGGAGGGCAGCCAGGTAGATGCCCAGGAAGAGCCAGAAGTGCAGGAGCTGCAGCTCCCGTGTGTCTGCGAATGCCAGGAGGAGGAACTGGGTGATGGAGCTGCTGTTGGACATCTGCTGCCTCTGCATGTGAAGCACAGAACAAAAGAATAAAAACATACAGTAAGAACTTACAGGAGACTTTATTGAGTAAAATCAAAGCCATTTCTCACACTTTACCCTTGCTACTGTTTTTCCATTTCTCTCAGCCCTTCCTTTAGATTTGTGTCTGGAACCTTTCGATGTGCCAGCTGAATGTGCCGGAGAACCAGGTCCTCCGCCCGCTAGCTGCAAGTAGTCAGCTCTGAAGAGGGATCCATCTCACACCACCTAATATCTAACCCTTTCCGAAGGTCTCAGCCCCCACTTTCAGCCCAGGACACACACGGCTCATTTCAGAAACAAAACAACATTTTCTCTCTCATTGCATCTCTGCGCTTCTCTGTGTGGCTTACAGCTAAAACCAAGATGTTACAGGACAGGCATCCTGGTAGGAAGCTCAGAGCTAGGAAGGACACATCCAGGAGGAATTTTAGCATCCTAATGATGATATCTCACAGTAACGGACAGTCAGCTTATTCCCTGGGGAATGACATAGACTGCACTGCCCGCAGACCCACAGGTGACATGCAAGCTTGGACTCTGCATTCCCATGAATCCACCTGCATGGGAGAAATGAGAAGATTAGTGCCTGACTCAGCTGCTGAAGCTCCCACCCCCAGAGAGTCTGGCAGTGAGAAAAAGAGAGCAACAGCAAAAGGGAGTTAAGGGGAGAAACGAGGAAAAACAAAGTGAGATTTTGGCTGTAAGAGGCCAGGGCAGAGGCAGCCGGGCACGCAGAAAACGTTCCCCTTCCCCAGCTGTGCTCTCCCCCTCCCAGACACCAACCTTGCCGGGCAGTTGCTCTCAGCCCCTGGGCTCTGGAGAGGGCACTGGAGCTGTGGCTGCAGAGGAGGCGGCTCAGCCTTGGAGCCCAGAGCCCTGAGGGCAGAGGCTTTGCTGGGTAGGAGAGGAGGCAGGGGGCTTGCTCAGAGGAAGAGTTAGCACTGCAGGGGATCACATAGAGCTTTTGGAATTCTCCCTCCACCATCTCTGGTTTAAATTTCTTCTAATTCAATGAAACTCTTCCTTCAGCCTGGAGATTTTCCTTCTGGGAGGTGTTTCCTTGTCCCATCCCTTCTCCCTGTCAGTGCTCACAGACCCCATCTGACCCTCTCTGCATCCCCCTGGCCCTACAAAAACCTGCCTCGTTGCCAAGTAAAGCTGGACACAGGCTCTTGTTTATAAGCAGAAAAAGACAGGAGAGACTAAGCCTGATGGGTCCAGCAGAGGTAATGCTGGTGCTGTCCATGGACAGAGGAGCAGCTGGAGACAGTTTAGGAGGCTCCTGTCAGATCTACTGACCACTCAAGGATACACCCCAGGAGTCTCAATGATTTGCTCAAGCATGAGACCCTCTTGCTGCATTTATCCTACAAAAATCCACAAGAGTAGGAAACTGAAAAGTCTGACTCAGGTGAGTTTCTTATATAAAGTGTAAACCCTGCACTGACCTCCCCTGTGAAATATTCTCTTAGAAATGTCCTGGTGTCATTTGGAGCTGTGAGCAGCCCTGACTCACACTGCACCCTCTTGAAAGCAGAAAGAACCTCTCCTGCCAGAAGGTGCTTTTTCTACCCACAGTTTCTCCCTGTCCCACCATGAGGAGCTCCCAGGCAGGCTGAGCATGAACGTGTTTTTCTCTCAGAAGATAAAATGACAATAGCTCTCCTGAGAGATCCCACAAGCTGTGGCTGTGCTGGCTTTAGGAGATCCCTCCAGGAACAGCATCTGCATTGTCCTTCACCCAGAGACTCACCTGGGGAAGGGATGTGAAGATCTTTATCCAAATGAAGCCTCCTCTCTCCTCCCACCTGACCCTGCCTTTCCCCTCTCTCTGCTCTGTCCTCTCCCCTCCCTGCCTGCAGTCAGTGCCCTCAGCCCTGCTGGGCTTTGCAGAGGAGCTGCTCCTGGACAGACCTGGCTCTTTTATGAGCTCCTGTCTCATTATGAGCTCCTGTCTCATTATGAGCTCCCTCCGTGCCAGGAGCCCAGCCCAGCTCAGCAGCAGAGGAGCAGCCCAAGGCAGTGCTTTCTCTGCCCACTCTAGGCTAGTTTGGGGTGTCCCTGGGGCTCCAGGGGACCCTGCTGAGAAAAAAGCTGAAGCCATCCCTGATGGGAACAGAAACTTCTTTTCTGCAGTGTCACTGCTCCTTCTGCTTGAGAATTGATATCTTTTTTTCCCATCATTAGACAGGACAGCAGGAAGGTTACAGGGAATGGTCTCATTTCTCCTAGCTGGGAGGACCTTTTCCATTGAGTGAATTCAGGCATTTCATCTTTGGTCTTAAGACCTGTGGCTGGAAAGTCACTTATCTCTCTTCTGTCCCAGCCGTGTCTCTGCTCTCAGCAAAGCCTTTGCTCACATGGGCTCTTGGACATTTTGTTTCCTCATGGCAGGGATGAGCTTGCCTGGTGCCACAGCTGCAGGGCTTCAGCCCCAGTGGGCAGCAATGCCCTCAGCCACAGGCACAGGCAGGAGGAGCTGGAGCTGTTTGTGTGGGATACAGAGCTAGGACATGATCATAGAGCTCAGGACAGATGGTCTTCATGGGCAGCATCCTCCAAGCAAGGGTCAAGATTGTGATTCAGTCTCAACATGAAAGGCCATTCAAGTGCCCCATGATGAGTGTTTATTTTCTCAGGAATGGTAAAGGACACAGTGTGGGCAGTGCTGAATTTAGGAAGAGCAGGTGTAGACAGATCTGAGATTTCCTGTGTCCTCTTTGCCTCTGTCTTCCCCATCAAGGTCTCCCAGGACTCTGTGGCTCAGGTCAGGACTCTGGAGGAGATCAGCCAGAGGTGACTGGGGATCAAGTCAGGGATCACTTGAACAAACACAATCCCTCCCAGTCTGTGGGACAGGAGGGGCAGCATCCCAGGGAGCTGAATGAGGAGGATGATGTCACATGAGGCCACTCTCCGTCATTTTCAGAAGGTCATGGAGATGGGGGGATCTTCCTGACCACTGCCATCACCCCCACACTACATGTCCTTTTTAGAAATGGTCAAAGGATGAGCAGGGGATCTAAAGGCTTTGCCTAGGCATTGTCTCCTCAGATTCCATTTCTAGGTGTCTGAAAGAGAAGTGGACTGGATTTCCCTTGGGCAAATTGTATCTCACCATCCTTCTATAACCCAACTCCTCTATGTTCTCAATAGTTGTTCACCCAACTCTTCTATGACCCAACACTATGATCTGCCTCTCATTAGAATTTCTATGACCTGTTCCTTCCTTTTCCTGACTATATTCTCATGCTTCTATGACTCAACTTTCCATGACCCAAATCTTTTATGATCCTTCTTACCACCCAGATCTCTTATAGCCTGAGACTTCTCTGACCCAACACCTCTATGAGCCTTTCAGGACTGAACTATTCTATTACTCCTCCATGATACGATTCATCTACAACCCGACTCTTCTTTGACTTGCTCTTATATGATCAGACTCTTCTGTGACATGAGCCCTCTATACCCTTCTATGACTTGACTATCCTCTGAATCTTCTGTGATTTGTCTTTCTATGACCCAAGCCTTCTATGATTCTTTTGACACAAATCATCTGTCAGACGCTTCTATGACCCGACTTTTCTAAAAACCGACCCTTTGATGACCCAACTGTTCTAAAAACCGACCCTTTGATGACCCAACTGTTCTATGAACAAAACTTACTATTAATTGACCCTTCTATGACCTGACTCCCTTATCACCTGACTCTTAAATGAGCCACCACCTGTGTTTTTATGACTTCTATGACCCAATAGTTCTATCACCAATCTACGACCTAGGGCTTCTGTGACCTGACACTTCAATGACACACCCCTTGTACAACCCTGCTCTTCTATGAGCCTTCTATGACCATCTCTTCTATGAACAAACTCTTCTACCACCCCATTCTTCTGTGACTTCTCTATGATCCGACTCATCTAGAGGCTGAGCCTTCTACCAATCAAGCCATCTATGACCCAATTCTTCTCTGATCCTTCTAAGACCTGACTCCTCTCTGAATTAAATAATCTATGACCCAACCATTTTATAACCTGACCCTTCTATGACCTGACTCTTTAATGTCCCTTCAGTGACCAAAATCTTCTATTATCCAAATAAACTCTCATGCTTCTATTACTCAATACTGCTATTACCTGGAAATTCTATGATCTGAGACTTCCATCACCCGACCCTTTTATGAACCTTCCATGACTGAAATCTTCTGTTATTCCTCTATCACCTGACACATCTATAATTCAACTGTTCTTAGACCCACCTCTTACATGACCAGGCCCTTCCATGGGTCAAGCCTTCTATGACACAACACTTCATTCCATGACCTGACTCTCGTCTGACTGTTCTATGATGCAACTTTCCATGACCTGAGTCTTCCATGAACGTCTGTGAACAGATTCTTCCATTATCTGACTGTTCTAGGACTCTTCTATGACCCAACCCTTCTCTGAATCAACCGTTCTGTGACCCTTCTATGAATAAACCCTTCAAAAACCCAAACAAACTCACTCTTCTATGACTCAACTCTTCTATGGCCTGAATATTTTATGACCCTGTTATGAACTCAGTCATCTATGATCCAGTTCTGCTATGAAAATTCTATGATCCAAAACTTCTATAAACCTTCTATGACTGCACTCCTTAGTTACTCCTCTATGACTCGACTCTTCTCTCAGCTGACCCTTCTCATACACAAGATTTCTGTTTCTCTTCTATGACTAAACCCTTTTATGACCCTGACCATCGACCCAAGCCTTCTATAACTGCAGGAAGCTGAGTGAGAGTCTTGGAATCTCCCATAACCCTACAGGCCTGTATTTGGGATTAAATGGAATAACTGCTGTGATTCTGATTTGGCGATGTCAAAATGCTCATGGCACAAGTGTCATTGGATCCAAAGCCAGATCTGCTGCCCAGGGCCTGGGGGTCAGGGCTTGGACTTTCTGCTTCACCAAGAAAACCCAGGGTTTTCTCAGCATCACAGCTGCCTGCACAGCACCTTTGCATTCCTGCACTCATGGCCTCTAATTCTGGGCTCTAACAAGTCCCTGGGGAGGCTTTGTCACTAACAATCCCTACTGAGACCAGTTAAGACTTCAAGGCATTTTGAGCTTTGCTTTTGACTTCTTGAGATGTTTCCTCAATCTTCTCTCAGCAGTGGTCATTCAAGGACACATCAGCAAATCCACCCTGGGTCTCATTAAATTACAGAAAGTCTTAACGAGCTCTTTCTCTTCTTGTTGCCTTCCTAAGGTCTTCAAGGCTTGCACAGCTCCTTGGAGTCAATTCCCAATGTGGTTTAAGAGGAAGATTTTAAAATGCACCTAAGAAAAATATGTTTTGGTTTAAAGATTATATTTCAAGACTTTTCAGCATTAGAGAATGGTTTGGGTTGGAAGGGACATTAAAGCCCATCCAGTTCCAACCCCCTTGCCATGGACAGGGACACCTCCCACTGGATCAGGCTGCTTAAGTCCCCATCCAAGCTGGCCTTGAACACCTCCAGGGGAGGGGGCATCCACAGCTTCCCTGGGCAACCTGGGCCACTACCTCACCACCTTTTCTTTGTGAAGAGTGTCTTCTTAATGTCTAATCTAAATCCTCCCCTCAGCACTTTAAAACTTTTCTCACTGTCCTGTCATTCCATGTGGTTGTAAGAAGCCCCTCCTCAGCTTTCTTGGTGACTCCATTCAGGTACTGGAAGGCTGCTGTAAGGTCTCCCTGAAGCATTGTCTCCTGCAGGCTGAGGAAGTTCCAGGAGAAGATGAATGTTCCTTTAGAAAATCCCTTTTGAAAAGGCATGGGATTGGTGGAGGATTTTTGGGAATGACGACAAGCAGGCATCCTGGGGCCCAGGTAAACTCCTCAGGTCACTCCTCAGCTGGCAAGGTCTCTGCACATGCTGCTCCATGGAAATGTTTTTTGACTTGTGGGCTGAGCTAAAAACAGTTTAATAGATAAAAGGAAAAAGATAAAGAAACCACATAAACCCAAACCTAAACCCGATGCAAATACCATCACTTGCCACCTCCCTCTAGCAGACTGACACCCCTCCAGTCTATAACCATCCATCACCTTGAACGAAACAAATCTCCACTTCTTTCTTCTCCTGGCATACTTTTTATCACTGAGGGTAGCATCTATGTTGTGGGATCTCCCTCTGGTCAGCTGGGGTCAGCTCTCCTGGCTGTGATCCCCTGAAAAGTGAGTGGCCCACCATAGCCCCTCACTGGGAGGAGCAGAGGGAGGAACTCTTGATGCTGTGCAAAGGAGACAATCACTGCCTTGATGATAAACCAGGATGATGCCACAGGACCCAGTGAGTCTCACGTTTCAAAAGGAAAGTGGAGAAACTGGAGAGGATCTGGAGGAGGTCTGCCAGGATGGAGTTAGGGGCCACAGCACGAGGGGTGAGGGCACACTTTGGCCTGCTGGGGAGACTCGGGGCAACCTGCTAAGTGGGCCTCTACATCTTATACATCTTATCTACATCTTATAAGACAGCTCAGGTGATCTCTAGTCCAATGCCAGCTCCAAGCAGGGCCAGCTCTGACATCAGACTAGGTGCTGAGTCCATGTCAGCATCCACACAGAGAGTTTAGACATCAACAAGGCACCGATGCCACGATTAAAAGAAAGGATTTCGGTATTTGACAGGCTCCATGAACACAGGTATCTGTCGGCCATGGCTCCTGGGAACGTCCACGTTCTTGTCCAGAGGAGGGGGATACTTCTGAGAGTCTCCTGGCAAATCTCCAGACCATGAGGCGCTTTAGGCTGAAAACAGAATTCAAACAAAATTACTTGTGTGCTCTCAGCTTAAATGTTAAAAGAGGGGGAGATGAAAGATCTCAGCACTTCCATGTTCCTTTTGAAGATTTAAGTTGTCCAAGAAAGGAACAGAAGAGACCAGTTCTGGACAAGCCTTGCCTTTAGATCATTTCACATTTGATGGCTCTGCACTCCCTTTCAGTCACTGGCACTCTTAAACCTCACCTGCTTTCCCTTTCTCCCTTCCCAAAACCTGACCAAGTGATGGGAAGGACGGCAGCAGAAATGCCCAAGGCCTGTGTGAATCCACTGGGGTCTGGAACTTGGAGATCCATGGTTTGATGCCATTGCACAGCCCAGAAAGAACCAAACTGGGAAGTGACTCTGCAAGTCTGACTCAACAAGGCCCATGGGCAGGCCAGGCTGTGTCTGTGTCTGGAGACCCGCAAACCCACAGCTCAGATCAAACTGGAGCTGTAACTCAGTCCTGGCTTCAGTGTCTCCCTGCCCATGGACAGAGGGGTGGGTGGAGGCCCCAGGAGATGCTGGTCAGGGCCATGAAGGCCCATGGATGCTCTCTGAGCCGTGACACTGCCCCGTGGGTAGAGAGAGAGGAATGAACCACACAGAGGCTTAACTGCTAATATGGTGGGATCCCATGGAGAGGAACCAGGCTGGAGCAGGGAGAAGTGTGAGGAGGAAGGAGCAGTAGAGATGTCCTTCACTGACTGTTAACTCGTTCTTCTCCATCCTCGGTGCTCCTCCTGGGGTTGGGGAGGGCAGAAGAATTGGGAATAATGAAGTCATCTGAGTCTGGGACAAAGTGTGAGGGTAATAGGCTTTAAAATTTTGTCACTGAGCAAAGAAGGATGACAGAGGTGTCCATGAAGTCCCTCATCAGAGTTGGGAGGTGCAGCCAGACATGGAAATGGTCGGTTTGTGGGACTGATCTGGGATGATGTACCCGGCTCAGCTTCCCCAGGGTGTCCAGGGGACAATTGCTGGTAGTGCACGATCTATAATGGGGCCAAATGACTTGATATCAGTATATTTAAATTAGTATTAATTTTAGTTTTAGTACTGAGCAGTTCAAGGCCAGTTTGGATGAGGCTGTAAGCACCCTGATCCAGTGGGAGGTGTCCTTGCGCATGCAGACGGGGTTGGAACTGGATGATCTCTAAGATCCCTTACAATCCAAACCATTTCATGCTTCTGTGTTGTGATTCTATGATTCTGCCACTACCACTAGTACTAAAACTAGCCCTGGCACCAGCATGAGAGTTAGTGTAAGTGTTACTGTTAGGAGTACTGTGAAGTTTTATTGTTTCTATTTAATCCATCTTTTTATTTCAAACTTCAGGACACCCTTTCCTTTCTAGATTCCCCTTCCCGATTAAGGAGGGGAAGAGACTCCTTCCCATTGATGGCTGCCAAATCAGAGAGGCTGAATTGGGACACCTTGCGCCCCCATCTCACACACAGGGGGCTCAGAGACTCTCTGTGCTCACACAGTGGCTGCACAGCAGCAGTCACAGTGTCTCTGTTCTCCTGCTGCCACTCCCAGAACTAGGGTTGGTCACCATGCTCTGTACTCATCTGAGGTGCTCCACACCATGAGGAATGGACACAGAGACCTTGGTCCAAGGAAGCACATCCCAGTGCTGCACCCAGGCAGTTTCCGGGGGACGTTGTTCTCAAGGTGAGGTGACCCTGAGGATCTCTCTGTCCCAGAGGCCCCCACGGCAAACCCATGGACATCATCCCTGTCACAGAGTTGCCCATTGCCTGTCCCTGCCTGTGATCACAAGACAGCCACATGGCTGAAGTGTGACCAAGCTCAGAGCACTCACACCTTTTACCAGCACAAAGGCTGGGAAGGAGATCATGGAGGTGCCAAGAGAGCAGCTCTAGAAAGACCAAGCGCTGGTGCTCCCTGTTAATGCTGCTGAGCTGGAATTCTTTTCTCTTATACTTGTGAAGGTATCCCTAAGGCTCCAAATCCTTGGAGGAAGGATCATGGACAAACAAGTAGCTGCAGGGGACTTTATTTTCTTTAAGCACACAGAGAGCATTGTTCCTTGTTTACAGTGTCTCAAGGTCACACGAGACAGAGAGATACTGACACAGGAGTGACCAGAATAATGACATTTCTATTCAGACAACATTATCATAGTGAAGAAAACCTAAAAAGCAAAGCACATCTGCAACCAAGGGCTGTTTCTGCAGTGCTTGTCACTGTGAGTGACAGTCAGAAGAAGATGGGCAGATCAGTGATGCTTAAAAAATCCAGCCATGAGTTTAGATGCTGCATCCTTGAGCTGCTGGTTCCTCAAGCTGTAGATGAGGGGGTTCAATGTTGGAGGTACCACTGAGTACAAAAGTGATACCACCAGATCCAGGATTGGGAAGGAGATGGAGGGAGATTTCAGGTTAGCAAACATGGCAGTGCTGACAAACAGGGAGACGACGGCCAGGTGAGGGAGACACGTGGAGAAGGCTTTGTGCCGACCCTGCTCCGAGGGGATCCTCAGCACAGCCCTGAAGATCTGCACATAGGACACCACAATGAAAACAAAACAGCCAAAAGCTAAAGCAACACTAATGCCAAGATACCCAGCTTCCCCGAGGTGGGAGTGTGAGCAGGAGAGCTTGAGGATGTGAGGGATTTCACAGAAGAACTGTTCCACAGCATTTCCCTGGCAGAGGGGCAGGGAAAATGTGTTGGTCGTGTGCAGCAGAGCATTGAGAAACCCAGCACCCCAGGCAGCTGCTGCCATGTGGACACAAGCTCTGGTGCCCAGGAGGGTCCCGTAGTGCAGGGGTTTGCAGATGGCAACATAGCGATCGTAAGACATGATGGTGAGGAAAGAATACTCTGCTGAAATGAAAAAGGCAAACAGAAAGACTTGAGAAACACATCCTAAGAAGGAGATGGCTCTGGTGTCCCAGAGGGTATTGGCCATGGATTTAGGGAGAGTGGTAGAGATGGATCCCAGGTCGAGGATGGAGAGATTGAGGAGGAAGAAGTACATGGGGGTGTGGAGGTGGTGGTCACAGGCGATGGTGATGATGATGAGGCCGTTGCCCAGGAGGGCAGCCAGGTAGGTGCCCAGGAAGAGCCAGAAGTGCAAGAGCTGCAGCTCCCGTGTGTCTGCGAATGCCAGGAGGAGGAACCAGGTGATGGAGCTGCTGTTGGTCATCTGCTGCCTCTGGGCATGGGGCACTGTCAGGAGGGAAAGGATAATGATAACTTAGGGAAGACTTCACTGTACAAAAAAACCTTTCAGAGACAGAGTAATCACTCTTTCATATTCAGCTTAAAAGCCATGAGAATCTGCCGAAGGCAGACAAACCCACTGCAAAGCACTGACTGTCCAACTTTTTCTAAAGGTCTCAGAATTCATCTTTCAACCCAGGACATACACAGCTCATTTCAGAAACCCAAGGGCATTTCCTTGCCTGGGGCGTCTCTGTACTTTTCCATAGACATTCAGGTAAAACAAAGATGTGATAGGACAGGTTTGCACCCTGGAAGGCTCCTCAGGGAGGAAACCTCAAGGAAAACCAAGTGTCCTAATGATGATATCTCAGTATAGAAAAGTCCGTTAATTCCTCAGGAATGTAGTGCCCACAGCCCCACAGAGGATCAGTGCCTGACTCCACAACTCCCATCCCCAGAGAGCCTGGTAGTAGAGAACAACAGCAAGGGCAGAGACAAGGGGAGAAAGAGGGAGAGACTGAGTGAGGGTTTGGCTGTGAGAGGCCAGGGCAGAGGCAGCCAGACATGTAGACATCGTTCCCCTTCCCTAGATGTGCTCACCCCGTCCCAGACACCAACCTTGCTGGGCAGTTGCTCTCAGCCCCTGGGCTCTGGGGAGGGCACTGGAGCTGTGGCTGCAGAGGAGGGGGCTCAGCCTTGGAGGCCAGAACCCTGAGGGCCGGGGCTTTGCTGGGTGGGAGAGGAGGCAAAGGGGCTTGCTCAGAGAAAGGGGCTGCATTGCAGGGGATCACACAGAACACTCTGAAATCTCCCTTGCACAGCATCTCTGGTTCAATCTATCTTTGATCCTATCCCTGGTGCGTTGAGAACTTCCTCCTTGGAGCTGTTTCCCTGTCCCCTGTCTTTTCCCTGCTCACAGACCCCATCCCATACTCTGGGCATTCCTCTACACAAACCTGCTCGCTTCCTGGGCACTGCCTGCATGCAGGATCCTCTTTGGACATTCCAAAAGGCAGAGCAACCTGATGGTTCCAGCAGAGGTGATGCTTGTGCATGGGCAGAGGAGTGACTAAAGGCACTTTAGGAGGCTGTTAGCAGAGCTGCTGACCACTCAAGACATAGCTCAGGAGTCTCAAGGACTTGTTCAACCTTGAAAACTGCTTTTCTATTTTGTTTTCCCTCCCTCTCTTCCTGTCCCTGCCCTCAGAGGAGAAAATTTAAAACACAGACTCAGGAGAACTCTTTCTCTTCCCCTCAAAATGTCCTCTGGGAGATTTCCTGGTGCTGACCTGGAGCTGGGAGCAGCCCTGATGCACAGAGAACCCTCTTGACAGCAGAAGGATCCTGCCCTGCCCTGTCGGGGGTCACTTATTCTACCCACAGCTTCTTCCCACAGCTTCATGGGGAGCTCCCCAGAAAGGCTGAACGCTGACCCTGGCAGGCAGCAGAGTCCCTTCCCCACACCCAGAGCCTGGAGTGCAGGGACCCTGCTCACAAGGACAGCCCGGAGCACCCCTGGCTGTAACCCCTGGCTTCACAGCCCTTCCAAACTGCCTCACAAGAGCACCCCCCCTCCTCACAGATCTCAGGAGCTGGGGCTGGGCCAGGTTTAGGAGATGCCACAAGGAACTACACCTGCTTTGCCCTGCACCCAGACTTACTGTGTCCAGGACTGTGAAGATTTCTCCTCCAGTAAGTCCTCAGTCATCATCCTGATCACCTTTAAGCTCTGTCTGCCTTGCTCATCTCTCTCAGAAAGCATTGGAGTTCCCTTCTCCCTGCTGGGCTTTGCAGAGGAGCTGCTTCTGGCCAGACCTGGCTCTTTGTAGTGCTGCCCACTTGCCATGAGCTCCCTCACTCCCAAGAGCCCAGCCCAGCTCAGCAGCAGAGGAGCAGCCCAGGGCATTTTAATGACCCCTCTGGAGGGTTGGATGTCGAGTCCCTGAATCTCACACCCTCAGCGGAATTTGAACAAACTTCTCAAGATGTAAAAGTCAAGTTCGAGCTCCAAAGTTTCTTGTAGTGTTAATGGGTCCCACTGAAGGCACTGCTGAGAAAGCATCTCCAGGACCCAGTTAGAGGAGACAATTGAAGGCAATGCTGAAAGGTTGGGAAAAGCAAGGTAAAAGTGGCTCCGATGCTGAGTCAACCTGGATGTGTTTCATCATTCCAAAGGGCCAGGTAACAACCCTATAAACAAATGGCCAAGCCCTGTCCCTGGGAAGGGAAATCCTGTCCCTCACTCAATCCTCAGGGCTCTTCCTGGGCAGTGGGATGTGAGGATGAGCAATGCCAAGGGCTGGACTGTAGAAAAACACCTCCCAGGCTCCTGAGTGGGGATGAGGAGGCCACGAGACCCTGGTATTGTAAGGATAAGGGGCTTCCTCACTGGCATCAGTCTCAGAGACAACAGCCATAGCCAAGAAAGGAAGGCTTTGGCTCCTCTGGGGGCTTTCAGCCCCAAAAATGATGATTAAAAAATTGAAATGATGAAAACTTGTGCTTGGAGTACAAAGCTCTTCATTTTCATATCAAAAGGAGTTGAACTTGTGGAGACAAAAGTCTGATAAAGAGCTTACATTGGAGAGATTTGTTGGTGCTGATTTGGGCAGAAGAACTGGTGCATTTTTGGAAGGAAAGGAATGCTGCTGAGTGGATTCTTGATGGTCGAGGAATTAACTATTGACAAAACCAATGTGCAGTTAGCAAGATGAGGGAGACGGTGAAGATGTTCTCAGAAACTCAAACCCAAAGTTAAAACCTCTCTGGAACCCTCACTTGAACCCAAAGCACACCAGTAATTTCACAGCTTTCCATTGTTACCACGGAAATGGTATCAGAAAGAAAAACCAACAAAAACCAAAAATCCAAATGTGGTTATAGAGGCAGCACAACTGGGACTGATGAGCATCTTGTATCACCTTGTAATACCAGTTCCAGACTTGGGAGCGTAAGGAACTGCCCACGGCTTCCTCATGCTCTACAGACACCACAGTAGGCCACCCAAGTCAGACCTTTGGATCAAATGAACCACTTTTCAGTTCTTATTTGCTTATTTTATTGTGACTGAGATACCCAGGCTGTGGGTGGGCAGTTCCTCACTCATTAGTTCCTCTGACTCCTATTTGTCCCCACACTGACAGTCCTACGTGTCTCACAGAAGGAATCTATTACCCCACAATTCCTCGATCTGCCCATGGCTGCTCCAACCCATACCATTGCCTCGTCATAGCCGTTCTTATCTGGGGATCCTGGTGGGAAAAGGCTTTATTGTCCTGATCCTGGCTGTGTTGGACACCCTAAGAAGATCTCTTGTTGGCTGAGTGGTTTCAGAGCAGGAAATCAAGGACTGCATGAACCCTCACTAAAGGACAGGAAGGGTTGTTTGAGTTAGTGGCTCAAGTGCTGAAGGCTTCTTTGATCAGAATCCAATGTTTTAGGCACTGAGGCAATACCAGTACCAACGAAGGTACCCAGAGTGGAGGGATGGGACCCAGTCCTTTTCAGCTTTGGTGGGACAAGGAAGTCCCAAGGCAGGGAAGGACACAGTTATACAGAAGGATCCTCTTTACCATGACAGTCCCTGGGGCTGCAAAGACAAACTGCATACTGTCCAGTCACTATTCAGGAAAGAAATGGAGCAAAAAAACCCAACCCAATAATCAAGCAAGTGCTTCTCAGGAAGGGTGTTCTGAGCTCCGGTGACCTGAAGGGTATGTTCTGAAAACACTTTAGGGCCATCACAAGGGAGTTCAGGGAAGTAAGCGAATCCCTGCAAATGTGACAAGGGCATTTGTTCACAGCAGAAGGCAGAGAAACCTTTCTGGTTCAGTCAGATCAATTGAGTGGGCTGAGATTTGAGGAGCATCTCAAGAGCAAAAGCAGAGCCACAAAGTAGACCCTGACCAACACCCAGGAGGGTGTTACAAGAGATACCAAACTTCCTCCTCTGTCCCTCCCAGTGACTCCCAGTGCCTCCCAGTCCCTCCCAGTCCCTCTCAGTGCTTCTCAGTGACTCCCAAACCCTCCCAGTCACTCCCAGTGCATCCCAGTCCCTCCCAGTGACTCCAAGGGATGCCCAGTGCCTCCCAGTCCCTCCCAGTGCTCCGGGGCAGACAGTGATGGCCATCAGATTTCCTTGGCTCCAGTGACAGATGACAAATCTACCTCACACCGGCCGCCAGGTCTACGCCACCAGGTTTACCTACGACCGGCTGGAAGGTCTACCATCCACTGGCTGCAAGGTCTACCCCTTAATGGAATCAGAATCGTGGGTTAGATTAGGTTGGGTGGAGTTGGGTTGAGGGGAGAGGGGAGAAATGGGGGGGGGGTAAGGGGGGAGGAGGGGGAGGAGAGAGGAGACAGGGGAGCGGGGAGGGCGGAGAGTGGGGAGAGAGGGAGAGTGGGGAGAGGAGAGAGGGGGAGGGGGAGGGGGGAGAGGGGAGAGAGTGGAGAAGGGAGGGGGGAGAGGGGAAAGGGAGGGAGAGGAGGAGGGGAGAGGGGGGAGAGGGGAGATAATGGGGAGAGGGGAAGGGGGGAGAGGGGAGAGGGGGGACAGGGGAGAGGGGAAGGGGGAAGGAGAGAGAGGGGGAGAGGAGAGAGAAAGGAGAGGGGGAGAGAGGTGGGGGAGAGGGGAGGGGGAGGGGGAGGGGGAGAGGGGAGAGTGGGGGAGAGGGGAGAAAAGAGGGAGAAGGGAGAGAGGGGAGGAGGGAGGGGGAGAGGGGAGAGGGAGGGGGAGGAGGGACAGGGGAGGGGGGAGAGGGGAGAGGGGAGAGAGGAGGTGAGGGGAGGGAGGGGAAAGGGGGGACGGGGCAGGGGGAAGAGGGGAAAGAGGGGAGAGGAGAGAGGGGGAGGGGAGAGGGGGGAGAAAGGAGAGAGGGGAAAGGGGGAGGGGGCGAGGGAGGAGATAGGAGAAAGGGGAGAGAGTGAAGGGGGATAGAGGGGGAAAGAGGGAGAGGGGGAACAGGAGAGGGAGGAGAGGGGGAGAGGGGGAGTGGGGAGAGGGGAGAGGAGGAGAGGAGAGAAGGGCAGTGTAGAGAGGGGAAGGGGAGAGGGGCAGAGGTGGAGATGGGAGAGAGGGGAGAGGGGGACAAGGGAGAGTGGGGAGATGGGAGAGAAGGGAGAGTGGGGAGACGGGGGAGAGGGGGAGGGGGAAGAGGGGGAAGGGAGAGAGGGGAGAGGGGAAGGGAGAGAGAGGGAGAGGGGAGATGGGAGAGAGGGGAGAGGCGGGAGAGGGGGGAGAGGGGAGAGAGGGAAGAGTGGGTGGAGAGGAGGGAGAGGGAAGAGAGGGGGAGAGGGGAGAGAGGGGAGGGGAGGAGGAGAGGGGGGAGGGGGGAGAGGGGACAGAGGGTAGGCAGAAGGGGGAGACGGGATGGGGAGGGGGACGGGGGGAGAAAGGAGAGAGGTGAAGGGGGGAGGGGGCGAGGGGGGGAGATGGGGGAGAGGGGAGAGAAGGAAGGGGGATAAAGGGGGAGAGAGGGAGGGGGATAGGAGAGGGGGAAGGGGGAGACAGCGGACAGGGGAGGAGGGGGAGACGAGGAGAGGAGAGGGGGAAGGGAGAGAGGGGGAGAGAGGGGGAGAGGGAGTAGAGGTGGAGAGGTGAGAGAGGGGAGAGCAGGGACAAGGGAGAGTGGGGAGAGGGGAGAGAGGGGGAGGGGGGAGAGGGAGAGGGGGGAGGGGGAGAGGAAGAGAGGGGAGACAGGAGAGAGAAGGGAGAGGGGAGGGAAGGGAGAAAGGGGGGAGAGGGGAGAGAGGGCGGAGAGGGTGGAGGCGGGGAGGGGGGAGAGGGGGAGAGGGGGAGAGGGGAAAGGGGAAGGGAGGGGGGGAGAGTAGGGAGGGGAAGAGGGGGGAGAGGGGAGAGAGAATTAACCAGACTTAACCAGACTTTACCTAATAGAAGGTCTTAACAAACTTTACCGACTTCACCAACTTAACAAACCTAACCAGACTTAACCAACTTGACTGACTTGATCAAGTTAACCAGACATTTTTGACTTAACTGACTTAACCAACTTAACCGACTTAATAAGTCTTAACAAGACTAAACCAACATAACCAGTCTAAACCACTCTCAACCACTCTAAACAAGTCTACACCACCTTATACTACACTTAACTGCCTTATACTAAAATTAACTGCCTTATACCAGACTTAACTAGTCTAAACCAGGCTTAACTGCATTTTAGCAGAATTAACCACCTTATACCCGACTTAACCTCCTTATACCAGAGTTAACCAGTCTAAACCAGTCTAACCTGCCTTATACCAGACTTAATCAGTCAAAACCAGACTAAATCGCCTTATACCAGACTTAACAGATTTGTACAGGACTTAACCAGTCTAAACCAGACTTAACCACCTTATACCAGACATAACCAGTCTAAACAAGTGTAAACAAGTCTAAACCACCTTATACAAGATATATTCACCTCATAGAAGTCTTAACCAGACTTCACTGACTTAACTGACCTAAGCAGACTTAACCAGATTAACAAGCCTTAACCAGTCTTAACAGGTTAAGTCAGTTATGTCTGGTTAGTCAGTTAATTTCGTAAAGTCGGTTTAGTCGGTTTGGTCTGGTTAAATCTGGTATAACGCGGTTAAGTCTGGTATAATGAGGTTTAGACTGATTAGGTCTGGTTAAGTCTGGTATAAGCTGTTTAAGTCTGGTATAAGGCAGTTAAGTCAGATATAAGGCTGTTTAGACTGGTTAAGTCTGGTATAAGTTGTTTTAGACTGGTTTAGACTGGTTTAAAGTGGTTAAGTCTTCTATAAGGCAGATAAGTCTGATATGAGTTAGTTTAGAACGGTTTAGACTGGTTAAGTCTGGTATAAGGCAGTTTAGACTGGTTAAGTCTGGGATAAGGTGGTTAAGTCTGGCTTAGACTGCTTAAGTCTGCTGTAGGGTGCTTATGTCATTTATAAGTCTGTTTAGACTTGTTTAGACTGGTTTAGAATTTTTAGGTCAGTTTTGTCTTGATAAGTCTTATTAAGTTGGTAAAGTCTGGTTAAGACTTGTTAATTCATTTAATTTGGTTAAGTCTAGTTAAGTTTTGGGAAGCTGGTTGTGCCAGGGGAAGAGAAAGGGCTTTTCTCTTTAAGGGTCCGCAGCAGACTGTTCCTTTCTGGGGAGAGGGGTATTTCTGAATGCAGGTGGCCCTCGCGGAGGACGGGCAGGGCTCTTCTCCTTGGAGGACTCGGTGAGCCCAGACTGGGAGGGGACTCTGGTGAGTTTCTTCTGTGGATGGAAAGTCTGTAAAGGAAAAGCAAAGCTGTTTCCTCAGGACACGGGAGAGGCCAGCAGAGACCCCGGGTAGGGCCGGTGTCCCAGGCTGCTTAGAGACAGAGGTTCTTCTGGTGAACATCCAGCCTGCTGTCTGGCCCAAGAGTGGTCCCCATTGAGGAAAAGCAGAGGGAGAAGCCATCTCTGCTGCACAAAGAAATCAGGCACAGAAAGAAGAAGGCTCCCGTAGCTTTGCTCTCACCAGACAAAGACAAATATTGTCTAAGCTCCCCCTGTAGCCTCTGTGCACGGGGACAATGGCAGAAGTCCAAGCAGAAGTGTGCTTCTCCAGGAGGGGAATGCCAGCGCGCAGCATGGGAGCAGCACTGGCCAGAGGAAGACTTTGCACACCAAAGCAGAAACCAAACTCATCTTTCCTGTCTTTTTGTTCCCCACACCAAACTCAGAGCTTAGCCAGGGCAAAGCTAACACCCTGTAGGTGCTTGCCCTGTGCCACCAGGCACTGCCTCTGCCTTCTGGCATGGCCAGAATCTGCTCTAAAGGTCCCACCTCAGATCAAGGCGTGGATGGAAAGCTGCATAGTCCACCTCCCTGGACCTGCTGGTCACACCATTTCTGATACAAGCCAAGATGCCATTGGCCTTCTTGGCCACCTGAGCCACTGCTGGCTCATGTTCAGTCGGCTGTCGACCAACACCCCCAGGTCCCTCTCCTCCAGGCAGCTTTCTACACAGACTTCTCCTAGTCTGTAGCCCTGCACAGGGTTGTTGTGCCCCAAGTGCAGGACCTGGCATTTGGCCTTGTTAAACCCCATGCCATTGGACTCAGCCCAGCGGTCCAGCCTGTTCAGATCCCTTTGCAGAAGTGCTAGAGATGCAGCTCTTGGGTGTCTGTGAATGCCAGGAGACATCCCTGAGCTGGCAGACAGGGATGGAGAGCAGGAGGATGCAGTCAAGGACCTGCTACACCATCTGGACACTTACAGGTCTGTGGGCTGGGTGGGATTCTCTTGAGAGTACAGACGGAGTTGGCAGAGGTACTTGCCAAGCCACTCTCCTTCACCTATCAGTGGAGGATTGCCAGTGTGACACCCAACTAAAAGAAAGGTCAGAAGGAGGATCTGGGGAACTACAGGCCTGTCAGCCTCATGTCAGTCCTGGGGAACATTATTGAGGGGATGATCCTGAGTGCACTCTCCAGGCAAGTGCAGGTCAACCAGAGGATCAGGCCCAGCCAGCAAAGGTTCATGATAGGCAGGTCCTTCTTGGCCGACCTTAACTTCTTCCATGACAAGGGGACCCACCTAGTGGATGAGGGAAAGACTGTGGATGTTGTCTACCTGGCTTTCAGTAAAGCCTTTGACATTGTCTCTCACAATATTCTCCTAGAGAATTTGAGGGCTAATGGCTTGGAGGGGTGTTCTCTTTGCTGGGTAAAAATCAGCTGGATGGCTGTGCCCAGAGAGTTGTGATGAACAGACCCATTTGGTGGCCAGTCACAAGCAGCATCCCCAGAGCTCTGTTTTTGAGCCAGTCTGGTTGAATATCTTTATTGATGATCTGTATGAGGGGATCAAGCGGTCTTTCAGTCGGTTTGCAGGTGACACCAAATTGGGTGAGAGGGTTGATCTGTTTGATTGCAGGAAGGCTCTGCAGAGGGACTTGGACAGTCTAGATCCATGGGTGGAGGCCAATTGTATGAGATTCAACACAGCTAAGTTCTGGGTCCTGCCTTGTATCAGCAATGATGTGGCCAGCAGGAGCAGGGAGGAGATTGACCCCCTACACTCGGCACTGGTGAGGCCAAACCTTCAATCCTGGGTTCAGCTTTAGGACCCTCAGTACAAGACAATCAGTGGGTGGAGCACATGCAGAGAAGGGGAACAGAGCTGGGGAAGGAGAAGCTGAAGTCTGGAGATGAGACTAAGGGGGGACCCCATTACTCTCTACAATTAACAGAAAAGAGGTTTTAGAGAAGTGAGTGCTGGTCTCTTCTTCCAAGTAACAAGAGGAAATGGCCACCTGTTTCACCGGAGATGTTTAGTCTGGATGTTAGGAAAAATTTCTTTACCAGCCGTGTTGTCAAGAATTGGAAGTGGCTGGGAAGTGGCAGAGTCACCTTGCCTGGAGGTATTTAGAAACACGTAGGTTATTCCTATGGGACATGGTTGGAGGGGAATTTAGCTCTGTTAGGTTTATGCTTGGACTTGATCATCTTAAATAAATTTTCTTATCTAATCAATTCTGTGGGTACTTTGGCAGAAGACCTTCCCAGCCACGTTCTTGCTTCTCGTCTGACACTTCCAGAGACAGAACTGGACACACAGTCCCCTTGGGATCTATATGTGCCTCAATGGATTATGAATTTCTGAGATACAATAGATCTCATAACACCAGGCACATCCATTACCCTCCCAGGACTTGGCCAGATGAAAGGAGGCTTCTTTTACTACACATGGACATCATCATACTTTCCTGCTCAAGACAAGGTGAACCAGATGAAGTTCATGACCTCAGCTCCTCACTGCCCTGAGGAGATTCCCTTCGGTCTATGGAAAGGCTGTTGTGGACTCAGCTGTGTCCCAAAAGTGTGCACTGCCTGTCCCTGCCTGCGGACACAGCACTGCCACGCAGCACGGCTGGGACTAAGCTCAGAGCCCTCAGGCCTTACAGCAAGGCAAGGGGTGAGGAGGAGAGTGTGGAAGTGGAGAGAGAACAACCCTGGGAGATGAAGTGCTGGTGCCTGGCAGTGCCGCTGTGCTGGGACTCTTTGCCCCTCCACCCATGCCCACAGGAACTGTCCCTGCAGCGCCAAAAACGCCTTGGAGGAAAGTTATCAGGAGAAACAAGTCATTGAAAATCACTTTATTTTGTTTACACACACAGAGAGCACAGCCCATCAGTAAGAAAAGACAAGAAGAGAATGAGTTAAAAACAGGAGAAAAACATTATCCCAATTAAAAACAGCAACAACAACAACAAACAGAGAAGCCAGCGTGGGCCTGACATTAGTTGCATGATAACTGCTATGCAGAAGGAGATGAGCAGTTCATTGCTTCAGAGAAGCATCCAGTTATCAGTTTCCACATCGCATCCTTGAGCTGCTGGTTCCTCAAGCTGTAGATGAGGGGGTTCAGTGCTGGAGGAACCACTGAGTACACAAATGACACCAGCAGGTCCAGGGATGGAGAGGAGATTGTAGGGTGTTTCAGGTAGGCAAATGCTCCAGTGCTGATAAACAGGGAGACCACGGCCAGGTGAGGGAGGCATGTGGAAAAGGCTTTGTGCCATCCCTGCTCAGAGGGTATCCTCAGCACAGCCCTGAAGATCTGCACATAAGACACCACAATGAAAATAAAACTGCCAAAAAATAAGCAGGAACTGAACACAAGAAGCCCAAGCTCCCTGAGGTAGGAGGGTGAGCAGGAGAGCTTGAGGATGTGAGGGATTTCACAGAAGAACTGTTGCACAGCATTGCCCTGGCAGAGGGCCAGGGAAAATGTATTGGCCGTGTGCAGAACAGCGTAGAGAAACCCAGTGCCCCAGGCAGCTGCTGCCATGTGGACAGAAGCTCTGCTGCTCAGGAGGGTCCCGTAGTGCAGGGGTTTGCAGATGGCAACATAGCGATCGTAGGACATGATGGTGAGGAGAAAATACTCTGCTGAAAAAAAGAAAAATAAAAAGAAGACTTGGGCAACACATCCTATGTAGGAGATGGCCCTGTTGTCCCAGAGGGAATTGGCCATGGCTTTGGGGACAGTGGTAGAGATGGATCCCAGATCAAGGAGGGAGAGATTGAGGAGGAAGAAGTACATGGGGGTGTGGAGGTGGTGGTCACAGGCGATGGTGATGATGATGAGGCCATTGCCCAGGAGGGCAGCCAGGTAGATGCCCAGGAAGAGCCAGAAGTGCAAGACTTGCAGCTCCCGTGTTTCTGTGAATGCCAGGAGGAGGAACTGGGTGATGGAGCTGCTGTTGGACATGTGCTGCCTGTGGACGCGAAGCACTAAACATGAAGGAAACAAGAGTGAGAATTAGGTGAGATATCTCTGAGGAACGTGAAAGCCATTTCTGACAACACACACTCTCCACTGCTTCTCCTTTCCCAGCAGATAATCATTCAGCTACGTGCCTGGAGCCTTGCTTTGTGCCGGCTGAATATGCTGGGAGGAGCAGGGCCTTTACCTGGTGGGTGCGAGGAGTCAGCCCTTCTTTGCAGTGGGGGCATGGCAATGATGCGAGCAGACCTAGTATTCTAATTTTCTGGCTAAAACTGTTCCACATTCTCCAAGACATTTGAGAGGGTGCTGGTTTTTTTGCCTGTGGTACAGCACAGAGGGACCAGAGCTGCTGTGTCCCTTGCTCTTGTTCCCAGCTGCCCTGGGTTTTCACCTTTCAGAGACAAAGGGGATCACATTCCCATGGTACCCTGAAAAGCCACTGTTGAGAGCTGAGGGATCCTCCTAACACCACCCAGTGTCTCACAGTTTTGTAAGGTCTCAGCACCCCACTATCAACAGAGAACACAGTTCATTTCACAAACCCAGCAGCATTTCCATGGCTGCAGTGTCTCTGTATTTCTCCACAGGGCTCTCAGGTAACACCAAGCTGTGACAGGATAGATTTGCATTCAGGAGGGAAGCTCACAGCTTGGAAGGGCACCTAAGGAGAAAGCAAAGTCTCCTCAGGATGGCATTTGATGAAGGGAGATTCAGCTCTTTCCCCAGCCTCACTGACTGCATTGTCCTCAGCCTCACAGCTCAGAGCAAAGCTGGGCCACAGGTTCCCATGGACACAACTGCAGGCAAGCAGCCACCAGGGCAGTGGGTAACTCTGCAGCTTTAAGTCCCGACCCAGAGCCTGGCAGGGACAAAAAGGGAACAACAGCAAGAACAGAGTCAAGAGGAGAAACATGGAGAAACAGAATGAGGGTCTGGCTGAGAGAGGCCAGGGCAGAGGCAGCCGGGCACACAGACAGCGTTCCCCTTCCCCAGCTGTGCTCGCCCCCTCCCAGACACCAACCTTGCCGGACAGTTGCTCTCAGCCCCTGGGCTCTGGAGAGGGCACTGGAGCTGTGGCTGCAGAGGAGGGGTCTCAGCCTTGGAGCCCAGAGCCCTGAGGGCAGAGGCTTTGCTGGGTGGGAGAGGAGGCAAGGGGGCTTGCCCAGAGGGTAGGGTCTGCACTGCAGGGGTTCACACAGAGCTGTATGAATTCTTCCTTCCACAACATCTCTGGTTTAAGTTCCTTTAATTCCATGATCCTACCCCTTCTGCCTGGAGATTTTCCTTGCTGGAGGTGTTTCCCTGTCTCATGTCTTCTCCCTGTCAGTGCTCATAGACCCATATGACCCTCTCTGAATCCCCCTGGCCCTAAAAACACCTGCCTATTTTCCAGGTAAAGCTGGGCACAGGTTCCTGTTTATAAGCAGAAAAGGACAGGAAAGACTGAGACTTATGAATCCAGCAGAGGTGATGCTGGTGCTGCCAAAGGTCAGAGGAGTAGCTAAACACGCTTTAGGAGGTTCCTATCAGACCTACTGACCACTCAAGGACACAGCTCTGGAGTCTCAGTGATTTCTTCAAGCATGAAAGCTTCTTATTTCCAGTTCTCCCCACAAATTTCCTTGCATTCTCTTCCTATCCTTTCTGTCTGGGTGTTTTCCTCACTGGAGATATTTCCATGTACCATGTTTTTTTCCCTGCTCACAGACCCCATCTGACCTTCTGGGCACTCCCTTACTCAAACTTGCCTGTTTGCAGGTCACTGCCTGGGTGCAGGTTCCTGTTTGCAAGGGGATAAAGGGCTGAACAACCTGAAGGGTCCAGCACAGGTGAGACTGGTGCTGTCCACAGGCAGAGAAGTTCCTGAGGGCACTTTACCAGGGTCTCAACTGACCTACTGTTAACTCAGAGCTCCAGTTCAAGAATCTCAATGAGTTTTTGTAAACTGAGTACTTTGTTTCTAGTTCTTTTCTCTCCCCCTCCCTACTCCCCTGGAAAAGGAAACAGAAAACACAGTCTCAGGCAAGCTCCTTACCTTTATAGCAATCCTTGCCTTGACCTCCTTGAGACACCCCTTTGGAAATATTCTAGGGGTGACTGAGAGCTCTTGGAAGCAGAAAGACTCTTCCTTGCTGTGAGTTTCTCCTTCCACAACAGCTTCTCCCCACCCCACCATGATCAACTGTTTGGAAGGACAGCCCTGGGCATTCCCTGGTACAGATTTAACTTTTCACCCCCACAGCCAGCAGCAGAAGGCAGAGGTGGTGTTCTGTCCCTCTGATGGTTCAGTGCAGAGTCCCTGATATGCAGCAAGTTCTCCTCCTCCTCTTCCAATCTAGAGAAAGTGAGGATGCCATGAGCTGTGGGATGTGTCCCCTTGAGGAGATCCCTCCAGGAACTGAAGCTGCATTGCCTTGTACTAAGAGATGCAGGGGTTCCTCCCACCCCACCCTGCCTTTCCCCTCTCTTTGCCCCCTCCTCTCCCCTCACTGCCGGCAGGCAGTGCCCTCAGGCCTACTGGGCTTTGCAGAAGAGCTGCCCCTGGCCAGACCTGGATCTTTTCATAACTACCCTCTCATTATCAGCTCACTCTGTCGCAGGAGCCCAGCCCAGCTCAGCAGCAGAGGAGCAGCCCAAGGCAGCACTTTCTCTGCCCCCTCTGGGCTCCCTCGAGGTGTCTCTGGGGCTCTAGGGAAACCTGCTGAGAAACAGGCTGAAGCCAGCCCTGATGTTCCCCCCATCAGCTGGGAAGAGGAACTTATTTCCTACAATGTTACTGCATTAATTGTGAAGGAGAATCACTGGGGAGGAGGAGGAGGGGGGTTGTGCCACTGGAAAGGTGACAGGGAATGATCTCATTTCCCCAAGCTGTCAGAATGGAAAGGGATGTAAGGAAAAGGGTTGCAAGTCCCATGTGGTCACTGCCAGAAATGGTGGGGCTGGGTGGGAGGTGAGGAGCAAGGATGTCCATGCAGGGTGAGACCTCAAGGGATTCTTTTCCATGCTGCCCAGACCTGCTGAGGTGACACTCAGCATCAATGCCCATCGGAGGATGCTTCTGTCATCTCTTCTCTGAGCTGATAATGAATGAAATACAAACTTTAAGCTGAACACATCTTTCATAGGTGCACTTTGAAATCTTCCTCTTTAACCACACTGGGAAATGACTCCAGGGAGATGTATAAGGCTTGAAGACCTGAAGAAAATGCCTGCAAGAGAAAGAGCTAGTTAAGGCTTACTGTACTTTAATGAGACCCAAGGTGCATTTGCTGCTGAGTCCAGAACCTCAGCTGCTGAGAGGAGATTGAGAAGAGCTCTCAAGAAGTAAAAACACAACTCAGAGTAACTTGAAGTATTAATTGGTCTCAGTGAGGACTGTTTCTAACAAAGTGTCCCCAGGGACTCGTTAGGGCTGATAATTGGAAGCCATGATTGCAGGCAGGCAATGGCTCAGTGCAGGTAGTTGTGATGCTGAGAAAAGGCTGAGTTTGCTTGATGAAGCAGGAAGGCCAAGCCCCAACATCCAGGCCCTGGGCAGGAACATCTGGCTTTAGCTACAATGACTCGGGTGTCATGAACATTTTCAGATGGCCAAATCAAACTGGGAGCAGTTATTCCATGTAATTCCAAAAAGAGGCTGTAGGGTTATGGGAGGAGCCAGGGCTCTCACACATCTTGATGTGGTTGTAGAAGACTTGAGTCCTAGAATGGTTGGGTCACAAAAGTGTTGGTTCAAAATAGAATGACAGAAAACTTGGGTGTGAGAAGAATCACGACACATAACACTTAGGTCATAGGGGAGTAGTAGAGGAGCTCACTTCTAAAATAATCACAGAAATGTGGGGTCATAGAAGATTCCGGTCTTGAATATGTGATAGAATATTTGGGTCATAAAAGTGTCGAGTTGTAGAAGTGTGAGATTTATGCAGGTTTTAGAAGGGTTTGGTGATAGAGGGGTTAGTTCAGAGATGGGTCAGGTCCTACAAGAGTCATCGAAGCATCTGTTCACTGAAGGGTCATCACAGGAGATTTATAGGAGGATGAGATCATAGAAGTGTCAGTTCAAAGCCATGTCGGGTCATAGAATGGTTGGGTCATAGAATATTGAAATCCTACAGGAGCTGGATTACAGAAGAGTCATAGAGAAGTCAGGTCACAGAAAATCATAGAAGGATCAGTGAGTTGGGTTGGGTCATCAGCGGCTTGGTTCAGATAAGGCCTGGGTCTTAGAAGAGTCGGGTCATAGAGGAGTCCTAAAAGATGGGGTTAATAGAAGAGTGAGGTCCTTGAACTGTTTGATTTGGAAGGTGCACAGAAGTCTTGGGTCCCAGAAGGCTCATGGGTCATAGAAACTTCAAATTAAAGAAGTGTTGGGTCATAGAAGAGATTTCTCACACAAGCATCGGGTCACAGAGGAGTCATAGAGGAGTCAAGTCATAGGAGTGTCAGTTAATAGTAGGGTTGGTTCATAGAAGGGTCGGGTCCCAGAAGAGTTGTGTCATAGAAGAGTCTGGTCATAGATGTGTCTGGTTGTAGAAGTCATGGGGCACAGGTGATTTATTGCATAGAAGAGTCAGGTCATAGAAGAGTCATAGAAGACTCGGGTCATAGCATGTCAAGTCATAGAAGAGCCAGAGGCGAGCTGGGTCATAGACGGTCATGGAAGTGTTGGGTAATAGAAGGGTCATAGTATATTGGGGTTGTGGAAGAGTTGAGTCATAGAAGCATGAGGGTTTAGTTGGGCAACACAGGAGTCACAGAAGAGTCAAATCAGAGAAGTCCAGTTGATGTAAGGATTGGGTCTTAGAGAAGTCGGGTCACACAAGAGTTGGGTTATAGAAGAGTCCTGGAGTCGTCAGGTCATAGAAAGTGATAGAAGGCTAAGAGAAGTGTTGGGTCATACAAGACAGATCATAGAGCAGCCTGGTCATACAGGAGTCATGGAAGAGTGGAGTGATAGAAGAGTCAGGTCATAGAAAAGTTAAGTCACAGAAAGTTTATAGAAGTATTGGGTCATAGAAGAGTTGGGTCACAGAAGAATTGAGTCATTGCAGAGTTGTTTAATGTCTCTGCTCATAAAGGTTCTGTAGAAGATTCCAGTTATATAAGGCTCACAGAAGTCAGGACATATAAGACTCGGGTCCTAAGAGCTCTGGAAGCTATATAAGCATCATTTCATACAAGAATTGGGTCATAGGTGAGATCACAGAAAAGGTAGCTCATTTAAGGGTCGGGACATAGAGTAGTCACAGATGAGCCAGGTCATAGAAGAGCTGAGTCATGGAAGAGCTGAGTCATGGAAGTGGTGGGCCATAGAAGGATGGTGAGACACAATCTCAGCAAGGGAAGTCCAGTCCCCTTCTCTTTCAGACATCCAGAAACTGGATTCGAGTGGACAAGGTCTGGGGCAGATCCTTCAGGTCACCTCCTCCTCTGTTGGCCATTTCTGAAAAGAACATGCCACGTGGGAGTGGTGCCAGTGGTCAGGGAGATTCCTTAGTCTCCATGACCTTTGGAAGATGATGGAGAGAGGCCTCACTGGGACATTGTCCTGCTCATTAAGTTCCCTGGGATGCTGCCCCTCCTGTCCCAAAGACGGGGAAGGATTGCATTTGCTCAAGTGATCCCTGACTTGATCCCCACCCACCACTGGTTGATCTCCTCCAGAGTCCTGCCCTGAGTCACAGAGGCCTGGGAGACCTTGCTGGGGAAGACAGAGGCAAAGTGGCTACAGTATCTTTCTTTCTTTTTTGTTTAACTGTTCCTGAAGCAGCAAATACTCATCATGGGGCCTTGCATGGTTTTCAAGTTTATACTGAGTTCTTCTGAATCCTTGCTGATCTTGGAGGATGCTGTCCTTGAAGACCATCTGTCCTGAGTTCTAAGACAATGTCCCAGCTCTGTCTCCCACAGGAACAGCTCCAGCTCCTCCTGCCTGTGCCCCTGGCTGAGGGCATTGTTGCCCATTGAGGCTGAAGCCCGGCAGCAGTGGCACCAGGATAGCTCATCCCTGCCATGAGGAAACCTGGGACCAAGTGTTCAGGAACCAATGTGTGCAAGGGCTCTGCTTGGAGCAGAGACGTGGCTGGGACAAAACACAACTGAATGTGTTTCCAGCCCCTGGTCTAAAGACCCAGGATGAAATCCCTGAATTTACTCAATGGAACAGATCCTCCAGGTCTGGAGAACTGAGATAATTTCCTGTCACCTTCCTGCTGTCCTGTCTAATTTTGGGGCATGAAAAGTGATTCTTATGCACCGTTATTTTTGTAATAGGAGAAATGACACTGCAGGAAAGAAGTATCTCTGTCCATCTGAGGGAGGGAATATCAGGAGTGGCTTCAGTCTGTTTCACAGCAGGTTCCTGTGGAGCCCCAGGACAGATCAAGGGAACCCAGAGGGAGCAGAGAAGAGTCTGGTCATAGATGTGCCTGGTCATAGAAGTGTCAGCACATCGATAATTTTTGTCATAGAAGAGTCATGAAAGACTTGGGTCACGGAAAGTCATGTCACAGAAGACTCAGAGAATAGCTGGGTCATAGAAGGGCTTGGTCATACAAATCTTAATTCATACAAATGCCTGGTCATATAAAAGAAGGTCACAGAAGAGTCAGATTATAGACAGGAGTGGTTGTAGAAGATTAATACTGTCAGCCTCTGGCCTGGACAGGCGCACACTCTCCTGGGTGGAAAACTAGTTTGATGGCTGTGCCCAGAGGGTGGAGGGAAATTGCGTAAAATCCAGCTGGAGGCCAGTGACAAGTGGTGTCCCCAGTGCTCAGTGCTGGGTCCAGCCCTGTTCGGTGTCTTTATCAATGACCTGGATGAAGGCATCGAGTGCACCCTTAACAAGTTTGTGGATGACACTAAGCTGGGTGGAAGTGTCGATCTGCTGGAGGGTCGGGAGGCTCTGCAAAGGGATCTGAACAGGCTGGACCGCTGGGCTGAGACCAATGGCATGAGGTTTAACAAGGCCAAATGCCGGCTTCTGCACTTGGGGCACAACAACCCTGTGCAGTTCTACAGACTAGGAGAAGTCTGTCTAGAAAGCTGCCTGGAGGAGAGGGACCTGGGCGTGTTGGTTGACAGCGACTGAATATGAGCCAGCAGGTGCCCATGTGGCCAAGAAGGCCAATGGCATCTTGGCTTGTATCAGAAACGCCGTGACCAGCAGGTCCAGGGAGGTTATTCTCCCTCTGGACTCTGCACTGGTGAGACCGCTGCTCGAATCCTGTGTTCAGTACTGGGCCCCTCACCACAAGAAGGATGTTGAGGCTCTGGAACGAGTCCAGAGAAGAGTAACGAAGCTGATGAAGGGGCTGGAGAACAGGCCTTATGAGGAATGGCTGAGAGAGCTGGGGGTGTTTAGCCAGGGGAAGAGGAGGCTGAGGGGAGACCTCATTGCTCCCTATAACTACCTTAAAGGTGGTTGTAGAGAGGAGGGTGATGGCCTCTTCTCTGAAGTGACAGGGGACAGGATGAGAGGGAATGTCCTCAAGCTCCACCAGGGTAGATTTAGGCTGGACATTAGGAAAAAATTTTTTCACAGAAAGGGTCATTGGGCACTGGAACAGGCTGCCCAGAGATGTCATTGATTCACCTTCCCTGGAGGTGTTTAAGGCATGGGCGGACGAGGTGCTAAGAGACATGGTTTAGTGTTTGATAGGAATGGTTGGACTCAATGATCCAGTGGGTCCCTTCCAACCTGGATATTCTATGATTATATGATTCTAAGATTACCCTTACCTGACCTTATCTTATCTGATCTTACCTTACCCAACCTGACCTTACCTGACCTGACCTGATCTTACCTGACCTGACATTACCTGACCTGACTTACATTAACTGACCTGACCTGACCTGACCTTGCGTGATCTTACCTTACCTGACCTGACCTGATTTGAGCTTACCTTACCTTCCCTTACCTGACCTGAACTTATGTTACCTTACCTTTACTAACTTGACCTTAGCTCACCTGACCTGAACTGGCCCAACCTGATCTTACCAGACCTTACCTTACCTGACGTGATCTAACCTGACCTGACCTGACCTGACCTGACCTTATCTGACCCTGCCTTACCTGAACTTATGTTACATACATTTACTAACCTGACTTTTCCTGATCTTACCTTACCTGACATATCTGACCTGAACTGGCCTTATCTGAACTGACATTACCTGACCTGACCTTACCGGACCTGTCCTGACCTGACCTGTACCTAACCTGACCTGACCTGAGCTGACCTGACCTGACCTGACCTGAACTTATCTTACCTTACCTTACCTCAACTGACCTTACCTGCTCTTATCTGACCTTACCTTAGCTTTACTTATCTTACCTGACCTTACCTTAAGTGACCTTACCTGATCCTACCTGACCTGAACTGGCCTTACATGACCTGTCCTAACTTTACCTGACCTATCCTTACCTGAATTCACGTTACCTTACCTTACCTGGCCTGACCTTACCGCACCTGAACTTAGCTGACCTGACCTGACCTTACCTGACCTGACCTTACCTTACCTGACCTGACCTTACCTGACCTGACCTCACCTGATGTGACCTTACCTGACCTTACCTAACCTGACCTAACCTCACATTACCTGTCCTGATCTTACCTGACCTGACCTGACCTGACCTTACCTTACCTGAACTGACCTTATCTGACCTTACCTTACCTGAACTTAAGTTACCTTATCTTTACTAACCTGACCTTACCTTGCCTTACCTTACCTGATCTTACATGACCTTACCTGACCTTACCTGACCTGTCATGATTTGACCTGACCTGACCTGACCTGACCTTACCTGACCTTACCTTACCTCACCTTAACTTACCTGACCTGACCTTAGCTTAACTTACCTTACCAGACCTGACCTTACAAGGCCTGACCAGACCTGACCTGACCATACCAGACCTTAGCTGACCTTACCTTACCATACCTGTTCTTACCTGACTTGACCTGACCTTACCTGACCTTAGTGGCCTTACTTGACCTGATCTGACCTTACCTTATGTTACCTTACCTGACCTGAACTTACCTGACCTTACCTGACCTGACCTAAACTGACCTGAGCTTACCTTACCTGAACATACCTGACGTGACCTTCCCAGACCTGACCTGGCCTGACATGACCTTACCTGATCTGACTTGAACTTACGTTACATGAACTGACCTGACCTGGCCTGACCTCACCTGACCTGACCTTAACTGACCTTACCTGACCTTACCTCACCTTACCTGACCTGACCTGTCCTGACCTGACCTTACCTGACCTTACCTTACCTGAGCTTATGTTACCTTACCTTCACTAACCTGACCTTACCTGATCTTACCTGACCTGACCTGACCTGACCTGACCTGGTGGTTAAATCTGGTATAAGTCGGTTTAGACTGGTTTAGACTACTTAAGACTGGTATAAGATGGTTAAGTCTGGTATAAGTTGGTTTAGACTGGTTTAGACTGGTTTAGATATGTTTAGACTGGTATAAGGCGATTGAGACTGGTTTTGTCTGGTTTAGACTGGTTTAGACTGGTTAAGTCTGGTATAAGGCGCTTAAGTCTGGTTTAAGTCTGTTTAGACTAGTTTAGACAGGTTAAGTCTTGTATAAGGTGGTTAAGTCTGGTATAAGGTGGTTTAGACTGGTTTAGACTGGTTAAGTCTGGTATAAGGCGCTTAAGTCTGATATAAGTCAGTTTAGACTGGTTTGGAATATTTAAGTCTGGTATAAGCCAGTTTAGACTGGTTTAGACGAGTTAAGTCTGGTATAAGGCACTTAAGCCTGGTATATAGCAGTTTAGACTAGTTTAGACTGGTTAAGACTGGTATAAAGCATTTTAGACTGGTTTAGAATGGTTTAGACTAGTGTCGACTGGTTTAGACTTGTTAAGTCTGGTTAAGTCTGGTATGAGTCGGTTTAGACTGGTTTGTCTGATTTAGAATGGTTTAGACTTGTTTAGGCTGGTTTAGAATGGTTAAGTCTGGTATAAGTCGGTTGAGACTGGTTTTGACAGGTTTAGGCTAGTTTAGAATAGTTAAGTCTGGTATTAGTTGGTTTAGACTGGTTTTGACTGGTTTAGACTAGTTAAGACTTGTATAAGGTAGTTTAGATTGGTTTGGTCTGGTATAAGGTGGTTATGTCTGGCTTAGACTGCTTAAGTCTGCTGTAGGGCGCTTATGTCATTTATAAGTCTGTTTAGTCTTGTTTAGACTGGTTTAGACTTTTTAGGTCAGTTTTGTCTGGGTAAGTCTTATTAAGTTGGTAAAGTCTGGTTAAGTCTTGTTAATTCATTTAATTTGGTTAAGTCTGCTTAAGTCTCGGGAAGCTGGTTGTGCCAGGGGAAGAGAAAGGGCTTTTCTCTTTGAGGGTCCCCAGCAGACTGTTCCTATTTGGGGAGAGGGATAATTCTGAATGCAGGTGGCCCTCGTGGAGGACGGGCAGGGCTCTTCTCCTTGGAGGACTCGGTGAGCCCAGACTGGGAGGGGACTCTGGTGAGTTTCTTCTGTGGATAGAAAGTCTGCAAAGGAAAAGCAAAGCTGTTTCCTCAGGACACGGGAGAGGCCAGCAGAGTCCCCGGGTAGGGCAGGTGTCCCAGGCTGCTCAGAGACAGAGGTTCTTCTGGTGAACATCCAGCCCACTCTCTGGCCCAAGAGCGGCCCCCGTTGAGGAAAAGCAGAGAGAGAAGCCGTCTCTGCTGCTCAAAGATACCAGGCACAGAAAGAAGAAGGCTTCCGAAGCTTTGCCCTCACCAGACAAAGACAAAAATTCTCTAAGCTCGCTCTGTAGCCTCCGTGCACTGAACAGGGTCCCCAGCTGATCTTACCTGACCTGACCAATCCTGAGCTTACCTTACCCTATGTTACCTTACTTTACCTTACCTTACCTTACCTGACCTGACCTTACCTGACCTGAACTTACCTGACCTTATATTACCTAAACTTAACTGAGCTTACCTTAACTTTCCTGACCTGACCTAAACTGACCTGACTTTACCTGACCTGACCTTAACTGACCTGACCTGACCTGGCCTTACCTGACCTGACTTGACCTGATCTTACCTGACCTGACCTGACCTGACCTTAATTTACCTTATTTGAACTTACCTCACCTCACCTCACCTCACCTCACCTCACCTTACCTTACCTTACCTTACCTTACCTTACCTTACCTTACCTCAACTGACCTTACCTTACCTTTACTTTACCTGACCTTACCTGACCTGACCTGACAGAGAATTATAGAATAGAATTATAGAATTATAGAATCATTTAGGTTGGAAAAGACCTTTACGATCATCAAGTCCCACTGTAAACCTAACACTGCCAACTAAACCACTAAACTGCCAACACACCACTAAACCATGTCCATAAGCACCATAGCTACATGACTTTTAAACACCTCCAGGGGAAAGCACACGGCATATTGCAGGGAAAGACAAGAATCTGACCAAATCACCTGGCCTCTCCATGAAATGAGAGGGTCGTTAGGACTAAGGAGGATGTGACAAAAAAAAAAAAAAAGGGCGGGGGGGAGGAAACACCCAAAGACACAGAAGGATGACCTTCTCTGTCCTTATTTACCTGAACTTACATTGCCTTACCTTTACTAACCTGACCTTACCTGATCTTACCTTACCTGACCTTACCTGACCTGTCCTGACCTGGTGGCTAAGTCTGGTATAAGTCGGTTTAGACTGCTTTAGACTGGTTTAGACTAGTTTAGACTACTTAAGACTGGTATAAGGTGGTTAAGTCTGGTATAAGTTGGTTTAGAATGGTTTAGACTGCTTCAGACTGGTTTAGACTAGTTTAGACTTGTTAAGACTGGTATAAGGTGGTTAAGCCTGGTATAAGCCGTTTTAGAATTGTTTAGACGGGTTTAGACTGGTTAACACTGGTATAAGGCGGTTAAATCTGGTATAAGCCGGTTTAGACTAGTTTGGACTATTTAAGTCTGCTAAAGCCAGTTTAGACTGGTATAGACTGGTTTAGACTGGTTTAGAATGGTTAAGTCTGTTATAAAGCAGTTAAGTCTGGTATAAGCCGGTTTAGTTTTGTTTAGACTGTTTAAGTCTGGTATAAGGTGGCTAAGTCTGGTTTAAGTCTGTTTAGACTAGTTTAAACTGGTTAAGTCTTTTATAAGGGGGTTAAGTCTGGTCTAAGGCGGTTTAGAATGATTTAGACTGGTTTGGACTGGTTTAGCCTGGTAGAAGGAGGTTAAGTCTGGTATAAGCTGGTTAAGACTGGTCTAGACTGGTTTAGACTGGTTAAGTCTGGTATAAGGCGCTTAAGTCTGGTATAAGTCAGTTTAGACTGGTTTGGAATATTTAAGTCTGGTATAAGCCCGTTTCAACAGGTTTAGACAAGTTAATTCTGGTATAAATCGCTTCAGACTGGTTTAGACTGGTTTAGATGCATTTCGACTGGCTTAGAATCATAGAATCATAGAATAACCAGGTTGGAAGAGACCCACCGGATCACCGAGTCCAACCGTTCCTATCAAACACTAAACCATGTCCCTTAGAGCCTCATCCATCCATGCCTTAAACACCTCCAGGGAAGGTGAATCAAGCACCAACCTGGGCAGCCTGTTCCAGTGCCCAATGACCCTTTCTGTAAAGAATTTTTTCCTAATGTCCAGCCTAAATTTCTCCTGGTGGAGCTTGAGGCCATTCCTTCTCATCCTGTCCCCCATCACTTGGGAGAAGAGGTCAGAACCCTCCTCTCTACAACCTCCTTTCAGGTAGTTGTAGAGAGCAATGAGGTCTCCCCTCAGCCTCCTCTTCTCTCTCTTCCAACCTGGTTATTCTATGATTCTATGATTCTACACAACCCCAGCTCTCTCAGCAATTCCTCATAAGGCCTGTTCTCCAGCCCCCTCACCAACTTTCTTGCCCCTCTCTAGACACGCTCCAGCGCCTCAATATCCTTCTTGTGGTGAGGGGCCCAGTACTGAACACAGGATTCGAGCAGCGGTCTCACCAGTGCAGAGTCCAGAGGGAGAATAACCTCCCTGGACCTGCTGGTCACGCCGTTTCTGATACAAGCCAAGATGCCATTGGCCTTCTTGGCCACATGGGCACACTGCTGGCTCATATTCAGTCGGCTGTCAACCAACACGCCCAGGTCCCTCTCCTCCAGGCAGCTTTCTAGACAGACTTCTCCTAGTCTGTAGAACTGCATAGGGTTGTTGTGCCCCAAGTGCAGGACCCGGCATTTGGCCTTGTTAAACCTCATGCCATTGGACTCTGCCCAGCGGTCCAGCCTGTTCAGATCCCTTTGCAGAGCCTCCCGACCTTCCCGCAGATTGACACTTCCACCCAGCTTAGTGCCGTCTGAAAACTTCCTAAGGGTGCACTCAATGCCTTCATCCAGGTCATTGATGAAGACATGGAACAGGGCTGGACCCAGCACTGAGCTCTGGGGAACCCCACTTGTCACTGGCCTCCAGCTGGATTTCACACCATTTCCCACCACGCTCTGGGCCCGGCCATCCAACCAGTTTTCCACCCAGAAGAGTGTGCGTCTGTCCAGGCCAGAAGTTGACAGTTTCTCAAGTAGAATGCTGTGAGAAACAGGGTCAAAGGATTTACTAAAGTCCAGAATATCCATATCAGAACCGTATACCTACCGGTATCCCAAGCCCTATCCCTATTCCTCTCCCTATCCCTATCCCCATCCCCATCTCCATCCCCATCCCTATTACCATCCTCAACCCTATCCCTATCCTTATCCCTATCCCTATCCCTATCCCTATCCCTATCCCTATCCCTATCCCTATCCCTATCCCCGTCCCTATCCCTATCCCTATCCCTATCCCTATCCCTATCCCTATCCCTATCCCTATCCCTATCCTTATTCCTTTTACTAAATGTATCCCTATCCCTATACACATCTCTAAGCCAATCCACATACATATCCGTATCCTTACCCTCCTTCCATCCTCATCCCCATCCTCAGCCCTATTCCTTTAACTATACCTATCCCTATACCTTTTCCTATCCCTATCCCTATCCCTATCCCTATCCCTATCCCTATCCCTATCCCTATCCCTATCCCTATCCCTATCCCTATCCCTATCCCTATCCCTATCCCTATCCCTATCCCTATCCCTCTCCCAGTTTAAAATCCCTATACCTGTACTTCTCCCCATCCGTGTCCCAGGCCTTATTCCTATCCCAATCCACATCCCTTCTCCTATACCCATTCGTATCCTCATCCCTCTCCCTCTCCCTATCCCTATCGCTATCTGAATCTCTATACATATCTTAATCCATAACCGTATCCACATCCCTATCCCTATCCCTGTCCCTATCCCTACTCTTATCCAGATCTACATCCATATACATATCTCTATTAGTAACCGTTCCCGTATCCTTATCCCCATCCCAATTCCCATCCCCATCACCATCCCCATCCCCATCACCATCCCCATCCCTACCCATATCACTATCCGTATCTGTATTCATACAGGTATCTGTTTCCTATCAGTATACAACGATTCTACCGCTATCCAAATATCTCTACACGTATCCTTATCCATATCCTTATCCGTATCAGTATCATAACAGCTATCACCATCCCCATATCCCTTTCCATATCCCTCTCCCTCTCTCTCTCCCTACACCTATCCCTACACCTACCCCTATCCGTATCCCTATCAACATCCCAATCCCCTTCTCCATATCCCTATACCTACCCCCATCCCTACCCCTAACCCTACCCTATCGCTACCCCTATCCCTATCCCTATCCCTATCCCTATCCCTATCCCTATCCCTATCCCTATCCCTATCCCTATCCCTGTCCCTGTCCCTGTCCCTGTCCCTGTCCCTGTCCCTGTCCCTATCCTTAACCTATCCATATCCCCTACCCTATCTCTATCTCTATTCCTATCCACTGCCAAATACCCGTCCACTTATCCCTATCCCTATCCCTATCCCTATCCCTATCCCTATCCCTATCCCTATCCCTATCCCAATCCCTTTCACTATCCCTATCCCTACTGATTTCCCCCTATCCGTATCTGTATCCTTATCCCCGTCCCCATTCACATAACAATCCCCATGCCCATACCCATGACAATGCCCATGCAAATCCAAAAATCCTTATCCGTATACGTATCCCTATCACTTCCCCTCTCCCTCCTTCTCTCCCTCTCCCTCTCCCTCTCCCTCTCCCTCTCCCTCTCCCTCTCCCTCTCCCTCTCCCTATCCCCAGCCATGCATCCATCAACATATTCCCATCCATATCTCTATACATATCCCAATCCGTTTCCTTATCCCTATCCCCCATACCCTATCCCTATCCCTATCCCTATCCCTATCCCTATCCCTATCCCTATCCCTATCCCTATCCCTATCCCTATCCCTATCCTCATATATATCCCTATCCCTATCACTATCCCAATCCCTTTCAATATCCCTGTCCATTTTTTTACCCTTATCCCCATACCCATCCCTATCCCAATCCTCATAGCTTTTCTCCTGCTTATCCCTATCGTTAGGGATAGTGATTTGGACAGGGATGGTGATGATGATATGGATGTGGATAGGGATACGGATATGGAGAGGGATTTGTATAGCATAGGGATAGGGACAGGGATAGGGACAGGGACAGGGACAGGGACAGGGATAGGGACAGGGACAGGGATAGGGATAGGGATAGGGATAGGGATAGGGATAGGGATAGGGATAGGGATAGGGATAAGGATGGGATAGGGATACGGATAGGGATAGGGAGAGGGGTAGGGATAGGGATAGGGATAGAGATAGGGATAGGGATAGGGATAGGGATAGGGATGAGGGGATGGACATGGGCATGGGATGGTGATGGGGATGTGCATGGGGACGGGGATAAGGATATAGATACGGATACGGATATGGGGATAGTGGTAGTGCTAGGGATAGGGAAAGGGAAAGGGAAAGGGAAAGGGAAAGGGAAAGGGAAAGGGAAAGGGAAAGGGAAAGGGAAAGGGAAAGGGAAAAGTAAGGTGTTAGGGATAGTGATAGTGATAGGGTTAGGGATAGGGATAGGTATATATCTGGGGATTGGGATAGGGATAGGGATAGCAATTGCGATTAGGATGGGATAGGGATATGGATATGGATAGGGATAGGGATAGGGATAGGGATAGGGATAGGGATAGGGATAGGGATAAGGATATATAAAGTGAAAGGGATAGGGATAAGTATAGGGATAGGGTTACAAAGAGAAAGAGGGAGAGTTATAAGGAGAAGGAAGGGAATGGGGATAGGGATAGGGATAAAGATAGGGATAAAGATAGGGATAGAAATTGTTAGGCTTAGGGATAGGGATAGGGATAGGGATAGGGATAGGGATAGGGATAGGGACAGGGACAGGGATAGGGATAGGGATAGGGATAGGGATAGGGATAGGGATAGGGATAGGGATAGGGATAGGGATAGGGATAGGGATGAGGGGATGGACATGGGCATGGGATGGGGATGGGGATGTGGACGAGGACTGGGATAAGGATATGGATATGGATACAGATATGTGGATAGTGGTAGCGCTAGGTATAGGGATAGGGAAAGGGAAAGGGATAAGGATAGGGATAGGGATAGGGATAGGGATAGGGATAGGGATAGGGATAGGGATAGGGATAGGGATAGGGATAGGGAAACGGATAGGGAAACGGATAGGGATAAGGATGGGGATATGTGGATTGGTATTTGGCTGTGGATAGGGATAGAGATAGAGATAGGGAAGGGGATATGGACAGGTTAAGGATAGGGATAGGGATAGGGATAGGGATAGGGATAGGGATAGGGATAGGGATAGGGATAGGGATAGGGATATGGGGTTGGGGATATGGATGGGTATAGGGATAGTGACTGGAATGTGGGGATAAGGGTGGGAAATGGGATATGATAGGGACAGGGGAAGGAATGGGTTTTGGCTAAGAACTTACTTACTTTTTCATTGCAGAAAAGAATGGAAAGTAGCTACCAAAGATTTAAAATATCTCGAATTCTAGACAGTTACCAAAACCCTCTTTCTCTTATAAAACTCTACTATATATTTAATTTATTGGATAATGTATATTCAAAATCTGAAGAACATTTTAGATGGATCGTATGGTAAATTTGACCTTTCATAAATGTATAAATTTGAATTCTATGGTGTAAAGAAGAGTTCTTCCTGCTTCCTCAAGATTTCTATGTAAGGGCAGGGTTACAGTAAGTGTCGTTAGGGTTAGGGTCGTTAGTGTTAGGTTTATGGTTTGGGTCAGTGAGATTAGTTTTAGGGTGACTGTTATGATTCGGTTTATGATTTGTGTTAGCGACATTAGGGTTAGGATTAGGGTTAGTGCTATGAGACTTATTGTTAAGGTTAAGGTTCGAGTTCCAAAGACCAGACTATTTCCCATACCCAACCCGTTCCCAAACACCAGCTTTTCCAGTGCTCTGCCCGATCCTACGCCCCACCCATTCCCATGCTCTGCCTGTTCCCATATCTTGCCCGTTACCGTGAGCCACCAATTTCCCACGCCCCACCCATTCCAATCTTCCATACTCCATCCCGCCCATTCAAATGCTTTATTTCCCAGACTTTTCTTCACCCAACCCCTTCCCACTCTCCACCTCTTTCCCACGCTCCACCACAGCTCCACTCCAGCCGTTCCAGCATTCCTTCTATACTCACACCTCTCACTTTCCCACGCCTTTCCAGTTCCCACACCCCGCTCTTTCCCACATGCCACCTAGTCCCACTCTCTGCTCGTTCCCACGGCTCATCTGATCCCATACTCCATACTCTACACTTCCCCATCACATGCTCTGGCTCTTCCCAATGCTCCACCTCTTCCCATGCTCCACCCCACCCTACACCCTGCCCTTTCCCATGCTCTGCCTCTTGCATGGACTGGAAATATTTTCGATACATTTTTATAAGAGCAATTGCCTGGATAACTAGTTCTCTTTTATTCAATTGGATATCAGCTGAAAGTTTTCCTCTATTTGCTCCTCTAAGCCTTAGGCTTAGGTTTAAAATAGGAATGGGCGGGGTGTGGGAAATAGGCGGGGCATGGGAATGGGCAGGGTGTGGGGAAAGGCAGAGCAAGGGCATGGGTGAGGCACGGGAACAGGCAGTACGTGGGTACAGGCAGAGCTTGGGTATGGGTGGGGCATGGGAAGAGGCAGGGCGTGGGAATGGGTGGGGCATGGGAATGGGCAGGTTGTGGGAACACAGAGAGCGTGGGAATGGGTGGGTTGTGTGAACGAGTGGGGCACTGGAAGAGGAAGACTGTGGGAATGGGCGGGGCATGGGAATTTGCAGGGAGTGGGAACAATCAGAGCATGGGAATTGGTGGGTCATAGGAACAGGCAGAGCATGGGAATGGGTGGAGAATTAGAAAGGGCAGAGCGCTGGAATGGGAGGGGCACAGGTAAATGTAGACAGGAGTGTCACGGAATCAAATGCAGAGATCAATATAATCAGAGAGTGTTCAATTGATTGAGCTTAGCTCTTTCTTTATAAACCCATTTTGGTAACATTACTGGGTACCCACAAGGGTATCTACAGTGTATTCTTGGTTAAAGGTAGCTGTCCATAAAGCATATGAATAAGCATAATCCATGCAGATGTTTTCTTCCTCCCCATCAGTTTATTTCAACTGCCTCTGGAACATGCTCAATTTTTTTACCTTTTCAGGTCCACAGTTTAACTTAAAGAAGAACATAACCAGGAAATGTTTTTCTTACTCTCCTCTCTAATAAAGTTTTGTTTTTGGAAGCAAATATTGGACAACATTCAATGGATATCCAATTGAATACAAGATAAATAGTTTTGCAGAGGATGTATTCATACATAAGAAAGAATTTTAGTGATATGTCCTTAAAATAAGCTCATGGTACTTGCTTAAGATCTATGCGTCCACATTTTTACAAATAAGGTAAAATACCCACCCTACATACAAAGAAAAACAATGTTACCATAACTAGTTATCAAACGTCTTTATCAGGGCGTGGGAACAGGCAGAATGTGAGAATGGGTGGGGTGCAGGAACTCGCGGAGCTGAGGTTAAAGCGTGTGAAGAAGCAGGTGATTGGAATCAGCGGTGCGTGGGAAATAGGTGGAGTGGGGATCAAGCGGGTCATGGGAATGGGCTGGATAACAGACTATAAGGAGCGTGGCAATAGCCAGGTTGTAGGAATATGTGCAGTGTGGGTATGGGCGGGGCAGAGCATCGAGCAGGGGATGAGACATAGCGTGGGTTTGGGCATGGGAAATAAGCAGAACTTGTGATGGTGTGATGAATGGGAATGGGTGGGGTGTTGTACATAGTCGGAGTGCGGGAGTCTTTCAAACTGCCTGCCAAAAATAAATACAGAAAATTGTTATTGTATTTCTTTATTCTATGGCTTCACTTAAAAACAACTGATAACATCACCTTCTGTATTATACAAAATAGTGAAAGATGTCCCTGCTAGAAGTTATAGGAGAAAGGGTTTTTAAAATGAATACTTTATTGGCGACACTAAATAGGGAGAAATTTCGATCTGGTGAAGGAAAATTCTAATCTGAAATTTCTATATTTCTATTCTTCACTACTACAATATTTCACTTTCATTGCACAGAAGTATGAAGAGTAGCTACCAAAGATTTATAATATCTCGTATTCCAGACAATTACCAAAAGCCTCTTTCTGTTATCAAACTCTACTATATATTTCTTTTATTGGTTAATGAATATTCAAAATCTTGAAGAAAATTTTATATGGACTGTATGGTCAAGTTTAGCCCTTTCATAAATTTTACCCTTTTAGCCCTAAATTTTAACCCTTTCATAATAGAATAAATTTGATTTCTATGATGTAAAGAAGAGTTCTTACTGCTTCCTCAAGATTCTTTGTTCAACCCCTCATCATCTGTTTCTTGTAACTGCTCTGGCACACTTTCAAGATGAGAACATTTACGAATTTAATGATCTCAAAATCATAGCTTCTGAAAAAGACCTTTGAAAAATAATTATGGCAAGCGTGTTTTTGTTTGTGTATTAGTTTGTTATTTTGATTTTTTTATAAGAATGTAAATGCATCCACCTAAAGCCAGAACCACTAGCTAATTCTAAATTTCTATTCATTGCTATTTAATCTTAGTCTTTCATTGCATAAAAGAATGAAAAGTATCTACCAAAGATTTAAAATGTCTCGAATTCTAGAAAATAACCAAAAAGCACTTTCTTGTATAAAACTCTTCTATATTTTTCATTTATTGGTTAATGAATATTCGAAATCTTTAAGAAAACTTTTGTTGGATATCATGGTAAAATTTAACCCTTTCATAATAGATTAAATTTGATTTCTGTGATGTAAACAAGAGCTCTTAATGTCTCCTCATGGTTTCTGCATAGGGGTAGGGCTATGGTTAGGGTCGTTAGGGTTAGAGTTAGTGTCATTAGGGTTATGGTTATGGTTAGCGTTAGCGACATAAGTTTTAGGGGTACGGTCATGGTTCGGTTTATGGTTCAAGTTAGTGACATTAGGGTTAGGATTAAGGTTAGCGATATTAGCCATAGGGTTAGGTTTAAGGTTAGAGTTCCAAAGACCAGACTATTTCCCACGCACAGCCCATTCCCAAGCCCTACCTCTTCCATTCTTTTCCCAATCCTAAGTCCCACATCATTTCATGCCCCACTCATTCCCATACTCCAACTATGTCCAACATCCCACCCATTCCCATTCATCACATCACACACTGTGCTTATTTCCCAAGCCCAAACTGTTCCCATGCTCTGCCTCTTCCCCTGCTCGTTCCTCTGACCTGCCTATACCCATGATGCATATATTCCTATGAACTAGATATTGCCACACTCCTTCAGTTTTCACACCTACCCTTTTCCCATGACCCGCTTGTTCCCACACTCCATCTATTTCCAAAGCCCTGCAAATTCCCATCACCTGCTTGTTCCAACGCTCCATCATCAGCCCAATCAGTTCACATGCCCCGCTGTTTCCCACGCTCTGCCTGTTCCCACATCCCGCCCATTCCCATGCCTCACCCATTCCCACGCTCTGCCTGTTTGCATGCCCTGCCCCTTCTCATGCCCCACCCATTCCCACACTCTGTCTTTTCCCGTGCCCCTCCCATTCCCACACTCTGCCTGTTTTAATTCCCCACCCATTCCCAAGCCCTGCCTTTTCCCATGCCCCAACCTTTCCCATGCTTGGCCTATTCCCACGCCCTCCCTGTTTGAATGCCCCACCCCTTCCCATGCTCTGCCTGTTCCCACACCCTTCCTGTTCTCACACCCCACCCATTCCCATGCTCTACAATTTCCCACCCCCTGCCAGTTCACACACCCCTTTTATTTCCACGCCCCGCCGATTCCCATCACCTTCTTTTTCCCACAATCCATCCTCAGCGCTGCCCGTACCCGTGCCTCACCCATTCCCATTCTCTGCCTCTTCCCACTCCCTGCCCATTCCCATGCCCCACCCTTTCCCACGCTCTACCTTTTCCCAAGCCCTGCCTTTTCCCACGCCCTGCTTATTTCCCATGCCCCAGCCATTCCCACGCTCCATACTCAGCCCCGCCCATTCCCACCCTCTGCCTATTTCCCACGCTCTCTTCTTGGCCCAGCTGCTGTCAGAAGAGATTCTGAGAAACAATGACCATGAATGCTGCAGAGCCTCTGGAGATAAAACTGCAGAGAACTTTGATATGCAGCTAGCCTCCAGCCTGAGAAAATTCAACATCAGTGGCAAAACCAAGAAAGCATAAAAACGATAACAGTGGTCACGAGGAGCTGGGAAGGGGAAGAACAGCTGTGGAAATTTTTATGAAGGACTTGCAGGACTGTTGTTGACATTTCACTATGGTATAAAGATGATGTTGTAACAATAATCTTGGTCTCAGCTTGAAATGAAAGCAGAGTCAGTGTCTGTTTAATACGCCACAAGCTGCCTTCCACTCTCCACCTATTTACCATGCTCCACCACAGCTCCACTCTACCCGTACCCACGTTCCTCCTAAAATCACGCCCCACCCATTCCTGCTCCTTTCCAGTTCCCACACCCTGCCTGTTCCCACACAACACCTATTCCCACTCTCTGCTCATTGCCAGGGCTCATCTCGTCCCATGCTCCATCAGCATCACATGCCCCTCACCACAAGAAGGCGAGTCCAAAGAGCAACGAAGATGGTGAAGGGGCTGGAGAACAGGTCTTATGAGGAACGGCTTAGAGAGCTGGGGTTGTCTAGCCTGGAGAAGAGGAGGCTGAGGGGAAAACCCATTGCGCTCTAGAACTACCTGAAAGGAGGTTGTAGAGAGGAGGGTGCTGGCCTCTTCTCCCAAGTGACAGGGGACAGGATGAGAGGGAATGGCCTCAAGCTCCTCCAGGGAAAGGTTTAGGATGGACTTTAGGAAAAACCATTTCACAGAAAGGTTCACTGGGCACTGGTAGATGTTGCCCAGGGAGGTGGTTGATTCACCTTCCCTGGAGGTGTTTAAGGCACAGGTGGACGTGGTCCTAAGGGGCATCGTTTAGTGCTTGATAGGAATGGTTGGACTCGATGATCCACTGGGTCTCTCCCAACCTGGTTATTCTATGAATCTATGAATCTACGATTCTATGTCTCTGCTACACAGTGTAGGAGAAAGGGGGTATAAAATAAATACATTATCGCCAAAATTAAATAGGGAGAAATGTCGATTGGGTGGAGGAAAACTCTATTTTGAAATTTCTAAATTTCTATTAATCGCTATTTAATCTTACACTTTGATTGCATAAAAGAATGAAAGGTAGCTACCAATGAATTAAAATATGTCAAATTCTAGACAATTGCCAAAAACCTCTTTCTCTTATAAAACTCTACTAGATATATCATTTACTGGTTAATGAATATTCAAAATCATGAAGAAAATTTGAGATGGATTGTATGGTAAAGTTTAAACCCTTCATAATAGAATATATTTGATTTCTATGATGTAAAGAAGAGTTCTTACTTAGTTTTAAGATTACAGTTAAGGTTCAGTTTACGGTTTGGGTTAGAGACACTAGGGTTAGGATTAGGTTTAGCAATATTAGTCTTAGGGTTAGGGTTAAGGTTAGAGTTCCAAAGAACAGACTGTTACTCAACCCCAACCCATTCCAAAGTCCCATCTTTTCCCATGCTTTGCCCCATCTTTAGCCCCGCCTCCTTCCAGGCCCAATTTTTACTACACTCCAGCTATGTCCAACACCCCACCCATTCCCATTCATCACACCATCACAAGTTCTGCTTATTTTCCATGCCCAAACAGTTCCCACGCTCTGCCTCTTCCACTGCTTGATCCTCTGCCCGCCCATACCGACACTGCACATATTCCTACGAACCGGCTATTGCAACTATCCTTATTTTCTCACACCCGTCCCGTTCCCATGACCCCCTTGTTCCCAATGTTTTCCTATTTCCCACGCCCTGCCCATTCCCATCATCTGCTTTTTCCCACACTCCAACCTCAGCCCCGCCCATTCCCGCACCCCACCCATTCCCATGCTCTGACTCTTCCCACACCCTGCCCCTTCTCATGCCCCACCCATTCCCACACTCTCTCTTTTCCTGTGGCAACGTTGTACAGAGAAGATGGCCTGGATGCTGTGGGACTGAGCAATTCTATCAAAGCCTTGAAACAGAGAGTTGAAAGGTAAAAAAAAGGCCAGCTGAAAGGAATACAAGAGCTAGTTTGGTGGGAACAAGAAGCAGCTGAAAGAAAAACGATTCAAGAGAACTATCAATATAGTTTATTTGAGTGTAACCTGGTTTCTTAGCATGCACAGTACTTTAGCCAAGAATATGTTAGTAATAGCTTTATGGACAGCTCCCTTTAACCAAGAATACACTGTAGATACCCTCGTGGGCACCCAGGAATGTGACCAAAAAGGGTTTATAAAGAAAGAGCTAAGCTCAATCAATTGAACACTCGCTGATCATCTTGATCTCTGTGTTTGATTCCATGATGCTACTGTCTAAATTTCCCCGTGCCCCTCCCATGTTCACGCTCTGGGTAGGGCGTGGGAAATAGGCGGGGCTTGGGAACGGGCAGGGCGTGGGAAAAGGTAGAGCGTGGGAAAGGGTGGGGTTTGGGAATTGGCAGAGTATGGGAAAAACAGAGCATGGGAATGGGTGGGGTGCGAGATCAGGCGCGGCTGATGATGGAGCATGGGAGCAAGCAGGTGGTGGGAACTGGCGAGGCGTGGGAAATAGGTGGAGTGTGGGAAGAAGCAGGTCATGGGAACGGGTTTAGTGTGAGACTAGAAGGAGCGTGGCAATAGCCAGGTGGCAGGAATATGTGCAGTGTTGGTATGGGTGAGGCAGAGGATTGAGGAGGGGAAGAGACAGAGCGTGGGAATGGTTCAGGAGTGAGAAATAAGCAGAACTTGTGATGGTGTGATGAATGGGAACGGGTGGGTTGTTTGATCGGGTGGAGCATGGGAAGAGGTGGAATGCGGGAAAGAGGCAGAGCATGTGATGGGGAAGTGAAGAGGATTGAGAATAGTGTCAGATGAGCCCTGTGAATGAGTAGAGACTGGGAATAGTTGACGCATGGGAACGGTCTGGATGTGGGAACTGGAAATGCGTTCAAAATGGAGGGGCATGACTACAGGAAGAATGTGGGTGGAGTGGAGCTGTGGTGGCGCCTGGGAAATAGGTGGATATTGGGAAGGGGCTGGGCCAAGAACACAGCGTGGGAAATAGGCAGAAAGTGGGAATGGACAGAGCTGATTATGGAGCGTGGGAATGGGTGGGGCATGGGAAATAGGCAGGGCATGGGAACGGGCAGGTCATGGGAAAATGTAGAGCGTGGGAGAGTATGGGGCATGGGAATGGGAAGGGTGTGGAACAGGCAGAGTGTGCCAATGTGTGGTGCGTGGGAAATACATGGGAAATGGGAATGGCATGTTGTGGGAACATCAGAGCTTGTGAAAAAGTGGGGCGTGGGAACTGGCAGGGCGTTAGAACAGGTAGAGCATGGGAATGGGGGGTGACGAGAAAAGGCAGAGAGCGAGAATGGATGGGTCATGACAACTGGAAGGGCGTGGGAACAGGCAGAGGGTAGGAATAGGCGGGACTGAGTATGGAGTGTTGGAATGGGTGGGGCATGGGAAATATGTGCAGTGTGGGAAAGGGCAGGGTGTGGGAACAGGCAGAGCGTGGGAATGGGTGGTTTGCGGGAATGGGTGGGGCTGAGGTTGGAGCATGGGAAAACGCAGGTAATGGGAATTGGCAGAACGAGGGAAATAGGTGTATTGTGGGGAAAAAGCAGGTCACGGGAATGGGCTGAGTTTGAGAATAGAAGGAGCGTGGCAATAGCCAGGTCATTCTACTATGTGCAGCGTGGGTATGGGCTGGGCAGAGGATTGAGTAGGGGAAGAGCCACAGTGTGGGGATGGTTCGGGCATGGGAAATAAGCAGAACTTGTGATGGTGTGATGAATGGGAATGTGTGGGATGTTGGACATAGCTGGAGTGTGGGAATTAGTAGGGCATGGAAAGAGGTGGGGCTTAGGATCAGGAAGAGCATGGGAAAAGTTGGGGCTTGGGAATAGTCTGGGTGTGGGAAATAATCTGGTCTTTTTAACTCTAATCTTAACGTTAACCCTAAGGCTAATTTTGGTAACCTTAATCCTAACCCAAATGTCTCAAACCCGAACCATAAACTGAACCATATCCTTAACCTGAAAACTAATGTCAATAACCCTAACCATAACCCTAAAACTACTGACAGTAACGACCCTAACCGTAACCCTACCCCTACGTGCTACCGTGTTTGATCTTGAGGCTCTTGTTCTCATATATAATATGATGGAAAATAATCTGTTGTTTAATATTGTTAAAAAAAATTGTTTTAAGAAGTAAATATAGGAAAACTTTCAGCTTATATCGCATTGAATAAAAGATAACAAAGTGTGCAGACAATTGCTGTGACAGAAATGTATTGTTAATGTTTCCAATCCATGAAAGAGGCAGAGCATGGGAATGGGCAGGGTGTTGGATAGGGTGGAGCATGGGAAGTGGCGGAGCGTGGGAAAGAGGCAGAGCATGTGACGAGGAAGGGAAGAGGATGGTGCACGGGTTCAGACGAGCCCTGGGAACGCACAGAGAGTGGGCATAGGTGGTGCGTGGGAATGGGCCGTGTGTGGGAACTGGAATGGCATTGGAAAGAGCTGGGCGTAAGTATAGGAGGGACGTGGGAATGTGTGGAGTGGAGCTGTAGTGGATTGTGGGAAATAGGTGGAGAGTGGGAAGGGGCTGGACCAAGGACAGAGCGTGGGATATAGGCAGAGTGTGGAAATTGGCGGGGCTGAGTATGGAGAGTGGGAATGTGCGGGGCATGTGAAATAGGTGGGGTGTGGATACAGGCAGAGCGTGGGAATGGATGGGGCATGGGAACGGGCAGGGTTGGGAAACAGTCTGGTCATTGGAACTCTAACATTAACCCTAATGCTAATATCGCTAACCCTAATCCTAACCCTAATATTGCTAACCCAAAGTATAAACAGAACCATAACCGTAACCCTAAAACTTATGTCGCTAACCCTAACCACAACCCTAACCACAATGACCCTAACCCTAACGACCCTAACCATAACCCTACCGCTACGTAGAAATCTTGAGGAAGCTGTAAGAACTCTTCTTTACATCATAGAACTCAAATTTATTCTATTATGAATGGGTTAAAATTTACCATACCATCCATCTATAATTTTCTTCAAGATTTTGAATATTCATTAACCAATAAATGAAATATATTGTAGAGTTTGATATAAGAAAGAGGTTTTTGGTAATTGTCTAGAATTTGAGCTATTTTAAATCTTTGGTAGCTACTTTCCATTCTTTCATGCAATGAAATTGTAAGATTAAATACCGACGAATATAAATTTAGAAATTTCAAATTAAAGTTTTCCTCCACTCAATCGACCTTTCTCCCTATTTAATGTCACCCATAATGTCTTTATTTTATACGCCCTTTCTCCTATTCTCTGTAGCAGGGACATCTGGCACTATTTTGTACAATACAGAAGGTTATGTTCTCAGTTGTTTCTTAAGTGCCACCATAGAATAAAGTAATACGTTAGTAATTTTCTATATTACTCCTCTATGACCACACCTGTCTATAACCTGACTCTTCTGTGACCGTCTCTTATATGACCAGGCATTTGTATGAATTAAGATCTGTATGACCAAGCCCTTCTATGACCCAGCTATTCTCTGAGTCTTCTGTGACATGACTTTCCGTGACCCAAGTCTTTTATGACTCTTCTATGACCTGACTCTTCTATGACAAAAATTATCGATGTACTGACACTTCTATGAACAGACACATCTATGACCAGACTCTTCTCTGCTCCCTCTGGGCTCCCTCGAGGTGTCCTGGGGCTCCACGGGAACCTGCTGTGAAACAGACTGAAGCCACTCCTGATGTTCCCTCCCTCAGATGGGTAGAGATACTTCTTACCTGCAGTGTCATTTCTCCTATTACAAAAATAACAGGGCATAAGAATCACTTTTCATGCTCCAAAATTAGACAGGACAGCAGGAAGGTGACAGGAAATTATCTCAGTTCTCCAGACCTGGAGGATCTGTTCCATTGAGTAAATACAGGCATTTCATCCTGGGTCTTTAGACCTGGGGTTGGAAACACATTCAGCTCTCTTTTGTCCCAGCCACGTCTCTGCTCCAAGCAGAGCCTTTGCACACGTGGGTTCCTGAACACTTGGTCCCAGGTTTCCTCATGACAGGGATGAGCTTGCCTGGTGCCCCAGCTGCCAGGCTTCAACGTCAATGGGCAGCAATGCCCTCAGCCAGGGGCACAGGCAGGAGGAGCTGGAGCTGTTCCTGTGGGAGACAGAGCTGGGACATTGTCATAGAACTCAGGAAAGATGGTCTTCAAGGACAGCATACTCCAAGATCAGCAAGGGTCCAGAAGAACTCAGTATAAACTTGAAAACCATGCAAGGCCCCATGATGAGTATTTGCTGCTTCAGGACCAGTTAAACAAAAAAGAAAGAAAGATAATGTAGCCACTTTGCCTCTGTCTTCCCCAGCAAGGTCTCCCAGGCTTCTGTGACTCAGAGCAGGACTCTGGAGGAGATCAACCAGTGGTGGGTGGGGATCAAGTCAGGGATCACTTGAGCAAATGCAATGCTTCCCAGTCTGTGGGACAGGAGGGGCAGCATCCCAGGGAACTTAATGAGCAGGACAATGTCCCAGTGAGGCCTCTCTCCATCATCCTCCAAAGGTCATGGGGTCTAAGGAAACTCCCTGACCACTGACACCACTCCCACTTGGCATGTTCTTTTCAGAAATGGCCAACGGAGGAGGGGAAATAAAGACTGTGCTCCAGACCTTGTATAGTCAAATCCCATTTCTGGATGTCTGAAAGAGAAGGAGACTGGCTTTCCTTGCTGAGATTGCATCTCACCATCCTTCCATGACCCACCACTTCCATGACTCAGCTCTTCCAAGACTCAGCACTTCTATGACTCAGATCTTCTATGACCCAGTCCTTGTATGACCTGGCTCATCTGCGACTCCTCTATGTCCTGACCCTTAAATGAGCTACCTTTCCTGTGATCCGACCTGTGACCCGATCAGTGTATGATCTGATGCCTATATGACCTTTCCAGAGCTCGTAGGACCTGAGTCTTATATGTCCTGACTTCTGTAAGCCTTATATAACTGGAATCTTCTACAGAACTTTTATGAGCAGAGCCTTTAAACAACTCTGCTACGACTCAGTTCTTCTGTGACTGAACTCTTCTATGACCCAACACTTCTATAAACCTTCTGTGACTGAATATTTCTATGACCTGACTCTTCTATCACTCCACTCTTCCGTGACCCCTTTATGACCAGGATGCTCTATGATCTCTCTTCTCTGACCCAACACTTCTCTGAGCCTTCTATCACTTTCTATGACCTGACGACTCCGGGACTCTTCTATAACCCAACTCTTATATAAACCCTTATATAAACGGGGAGTTCTCTGATTTGACTCTTCTGTGACTCCTGTGTTGCCCAACTAAACCCTCATGCTTCTATGACTCAACTCTTCCACAACCCCAATATACTATGACCCTTCTATTACCCAACACTTCCATGACCTTCTATGACCCAGCTCTTCTCTGGCTCTTCTATGACATGACATTCTATGACCCAAGTCTTCTATGACTCTTCTATGACCTGACTCTTCTATGCAATAAATCACCTGTGCCCCATGACTTCTACAACCAGACTCTTGTATGACACAACTCTTCTGGGACCCGACCCTTCTATGAACCAACCTTACTATTAACTGACCCTCCTATGACTTGACTCCTCTGTGACTCCTCTGTGACCCGATGCTTGTGTCAGAAATCTCTTCTATGACCCAATACTTATTTAATTTGAAGTTTCTAAGACCCATGAGCCTCCTGTGACCCAAGACAAATCAAACAGTTCAAGGACCTGACTCTTCTATTAACCCCATCTTTTAAGACTCCTCTATGACCCGACTCTTCTAAGACCCTGGCCTTATCTGAACCAAGCTGCCAAAGACCCAACCCAACTCATTGATCCTTCTATGACTTTCTGTGACCTGACTTCTCTATGACTCTTCTGTGACCCAGCTCCTGTAGGACTTCAATATTCTATGACCCAACCATTCTATGACCCAACATGACTATGATCTGGCACTTCTATGACCTGAGTCTTCTATAAAACTTCTGTGACCCTTCAGTGAACTGATTCTTCAATGACTCTTCTCAGACCTGACCCTTCTCTGAACCCCTCTATCCCCAAACCCTTCTAAAACCTGCATAAATCTCACACTTCTACAACTCGACACTTTCATGACCCAAATATTCTATGACCTTTTCAAGACCGGAATCTTATATGACCCCACATTTCTGTGAATCTTTTAGGAGTGAACTCCTCTACTATTCCCCTATGACCTAAGTGTTCTGTGTCATGATTCTGCTCACACCCAAGTTTTCTGTCATTCTATTATGAACCAATCCTTTTATGACCCAACCATTCTAGGACCCAAGTCTTCTACAACTGTATGGAGCTGTGTGAGAGCCTCGGCTCCTCCCCTAACACTCCAGCCCTCTTTTTGGAATTACATAGAATAACTGCTCCTGGACTGATATGGCAATGTGAGAATGTTCATGACACCAGCATTGTTGTAGCCAAAGCCAGATCTCCCTGCTGAGGGCCTGGGGGTCAGGGCTTGGCCTTCCTGCCTCACCAAGCAAACTCAGGCTTTTCTCAGCATCACAGCTGCCTGCATTGAGCCTCTGCCCCCCTGCAATCATGGCTTCCAATTATCAGTGCTAACGAGTCCCTAGGGAGGCTTTGTCACTAACAATCCTCATAAAGACCAATTAATACTTCAAGGTACTCTGAGTTGTGTTCTTGACTTCTTCAGAGCTCTCCTCAATCTCCTTTCAGCAGCTGAGGTTGTGTACTCAGCAGCAAATCCACCCTGGGTCTCATTAAAGTACAGAAAGCCTTAACAAGCTCTTTCTCTTCCTGGCATGTTCTTCAGGTCTTCAGACTTGTACATCTCCCAGGAGTCATTTACCAGAGTGGTTAAAGAGGAAGATTTCAAAATGCACTTAAGAAAAATACATTCAGTTTTATGTTTATATATCACTAATTTTCAGCTCAGAGAACAGAAAACAGAAGCATCCTCCAATGGGTGTTGATGCTGAGTGTCACCTCGAGGTCTGGGCAGCATGGAAAATCATCCCTTGAGGTCTGACCCTGCATGGACAGCCTTGCTCCTCACCTCCCCAGCCCCACCATTTCCGGCAGTGACCACATGGGACTTGCATCCCTTTTCCTTACATCCCTTTCTCTTTCCATTCTGAGAGCTTGGGGAAATGAGATCATTATCTGTCACTTTCCTGGTGGCACAACCCCCCTCCCTCCTTCCTCCTTCCTCCTTCCTCCTTCCTCCTTCCTCCTCCTCCTCCTCCTCAGTGATTCTCCTTCACAATTAATGCAGTAACATTGTAGGAAATGAGTTTCTCTTCCCAGCTGAGGAGGGGAACATCAGGGACAGCTTCAGCCTGTTTCTCAGCAGGTTCTCCTGGAGCCCCAGGAACACCTCGAGGGAGCCCAGAGGTGGCAGGGAGGGAGCTGGTGGCAAGTGGGCAGCGCTACAAAGAGCCAGGTCTGGCCAAGAGCAGCTCCACTGCAAAGCCCAGCAGGGCTGAGGGCACTGCCTGTAGGGAGCAAGGGGAGAGGAGGGAGCAGAGAGAGGGGAAAAGCAGGGTGGGATGGGAGGATGCTGAGATCTCTCTGCCAGAGGAACCCTCACAGCCCTTCTCAAGGTGAGTCTCTGGCTGTAGAACAATGCAGGAGCCGTTCCTGGAGGGATCTTCTGAAGGGAGCATTTCCCATAACTCATGGTATTTGTAAATACAAATATCTCACTTTCTTTAGCGTAGAGGAGGATGACGTGAGGGACTCCTCGCTGAACCATCAGAAAGACAGAACACAAGAGCTGCCTTCTGCTGATGGCTGTGGAGGTATAAAGATGGATCTGCACCGTTGAGTTCCTCAGCGTTGTCCTTCCAAACAGGGTCCCTGTGTCCCAGTGTGCTGGGACAGAGATTCTGCACCTTCCAGGGTCAGCACTCAGCCTGCCAGGGCAGTTGATCCTGGTGATGGGGAGAAACTGTCAGTGGAAGGAGAAACTCACAGCAAGGCAGAATCATTCTGCTGCGAAGAGCTCTGGGTCACTCCTAGAATATTTCCAAATGGATGTCTCAAGGAGAAGGTCAAAGAAAGGATTGCTATAAAGGTAAGGATCTTCCCTATGACTGTGCTTTCTGTTTCCTTTTCCAGGGGAGTAAGGGGGGTGAGAGAAAAGCAAAAGTATAAATTGAGCACTCCGTGTTTAATCGGTGCCTGAGATTCCTGGACTGGAGCTCTGAGTGAAATTTAGGTCAGTCAAGACCGTAGTAAAATGCCTTCAGTAACTTCTCTGCCTATGGACAGCACCAGCATCACCTCTGCTGGACCCATCAGGTTGTTTAGCCCTTTTCCACCTGCTAACAGGAACCCGCGCCCAGGCAGTGACCTGTAAACAGGCAGATTTGTGTAAGGGAGTGCAAAGCCTCTGCCCTCAGGGCTCTGGGCTCCAAGGCTGAGCCCCCTCCTCTGCAGCCTCAGCTCCAGTGCCCTCTCCAGAGCCCAGGGGCTGAGAGCAACTGCCCTGCATGGTTTGTGTTTGGGAGGGGATGAGCACAGCTGGGGAAGGAGACTGCTGTCTGTGTGCCTGGCTGCCTCTGCCCTGGCCTCCCACAGCCACACCCTCACTCTCTTTGTCCCTGTTTATCCCCTGGTCTCTGTTCTTGCTGTTGTTCTCTGGTTCTTGCTGCCAGGCTCTCTGGGGATGGGAGTTTCAGCTGCAGACTCACCCTCTGAACTGGTTGCTCTCTTCCTGCAGTTGTGTCCATGGGAACCTGTGTCCCAGCTTTGCTCTGAGCTGTGAGGCACTGGGCAATATAGTAAGTGGGTCTGGGGAAGGAGCTGAACGTCCCTTCAACAAATGGCATGATGAGGACACATGGCTGTCTTTGATGTGTCCTTCCAAGCTGTGAACTTCTCTCCCGGAGGCAAATCTGCCTTATCACTTCTTTGTGATACGTGAAGGCCCCTTGAGATGAGCAGAGATGCAACGAGCGAGAAAATGTTGTTTTGTTTCTGAAATGAGCTGTGTGTGTCCTGGGCTGAAAGTGGGGGCTGAGACTTTAGGAATGGGTGAGATATTAGGTGATGTGAGGTGGATCCCTCTGCAGGGCTGACTCCTCGCAGCTAGCAGGCAGAGGACCTGGTCCTCCAGCACATTCAGCCAGTACCAACAAGGGTTCCAGGAACGGAGCTGAAGGAAGGGTTGAGAGAAACTGAAAAACAGTGGCAAGGGTAAAGTGTGAGAAATGGCTTTGATTTTACTCAAAGAAGTCTCCCATAACTTCTCACTGTAATTTTCTTTTTGTTCAGTGCTTCACATGCAGACACAGCAGATGTCCAACAGCAGCTCCATCACCCAGTTCCTCCTCCTGGCATTCGCAGACACACGGGAGCTGCAGCTCTTGCACTTCTGGCTCTTCCTGGGCATCTATCTGGCTGCCCTCCTGGGCAACGGCCTCATCATCACCACCATCGCCTATGACCACCACCTCCACACCCCCATGTACTTCTTTCTCCTCAACCTGTCTGTTCTTGACCTGGGCTCCATCTCAACCACTGTCCCTAAATCCATGGCCAATTCCTTCTGGGATGCCAGGGCTATCTCCTACATGGGATGTGTTGCCCAGGTCTTCTTTGTGTTGTTCTTGTTTGGTGCTGAGTATTCTCTTCTGACTGTCATGTCCTACGACCGCTACGTTGCCATCTGCAAACCCCTGCACTACGGGGCCCTCCTGAGCACCAGAGCTTGTGTCCACATGGCAGCAGCTGCCTGGGGTGCTGCATTTCTCTACGCTCTGCTGCACACGGCCAATACATTTTCCCTGCCCCTCTGCCAGGGCAATGCTGTGGACCAGTTCTTCTGTGAAATCCCACAGATCCTCAAACTCTCCTGCTCACACTCCTACCTCAGGGAAGCTGGACTTGTTATGGACAGTGTCTCTGTAGCATTTGTCTCTTTTGTTTTCATTGTGGTGTCTTATGTGCAGATCTTCAGGGCTGTGCTGAGGATCCCCTCGGAGCAGGGAAGGCACAAAGCCTTTTCCACGTGCCTCCCTCACCTGGCTGTGGTCTCCCTGTTCATCAGCACTGCAGCATTTGCCTACATGAAACACCCTGCCATCTCCTCTCCATCCCTGGACCTGCTGGTGTCAGTTCTATACTCTGTGGTGACTCCAGCACTGAACCCCCTCATCTACAGCTTGAGGAACCAGCAGCTCAAGGATGCAGTGTGGAAACTGATAACTGGATGGTTCTCTGAAGCAATGAACTGCTCATCTCCTTCTGCATAGCAGTTATCATACAACTCATGTCAGGCCCACGCTGGCTTCTCTATTTGTTTTGTTATTGATGTTTTCAATTGGGATAATGTTTTTCTCCTGTTTTATGTCATTCTCTTCTTGTCTTTTCTTACTGATGGGCTGTACTCTCTGTGTGTGTAAACACTATAAAGTGATTTTCAATTACTTTTTTCCTGATAACTTTCCTCCAAGGCATTTTTGGAGCTGCAGGGAGAGTTCCTGTGGGCACGGGTGGAGGGGAAAAGAGTCCTGGCATGGCAGCACTGCCAGGCACCAGCACTTCATCTCCAGAGCTGTTCTCTCTCCACTTCCACACCCTCCTCCTCACCCCTTGCCTTGCTGTAAGGCCTGAGGGCTCTGAGCTTGGTCACAGCTGTGCTGTGTGGCAGTGCTGTGCCCGTGGGCAGGGACAGGCAGTGCATGCTTTTGGGACAGAGCTGGCTCCAAAACAGCTTTTCCATAGATTGAGGGGAATCTCCTCAGGGCAGCGAGGAGCTGAGGTCATGAACCTCATCTGGTTCACTGTGTCTTGAGCAGGAGAGTGAGATGATGTCCAGGTATGGTAAAACAAGCCTTCTTTTGTCTAGCCAAGTCCTGGGAGGGTTATGGATGTATCTGGCGTTAAGAGATCTATTGTGTTTGTGAAACTCTTAATCCATTGAGGCACATATAGGTCTCAGGGGGACGGTGAGGCCAGCTCTGTCTCTGAAAGTGTCAGGCCAGAAAGAAGAACGTCGCTGGGAAGGTTTTCTGCCAAAGTACCCACAGAATTAATTACATAAGAAAAATTCTTTAAGATGATCAATTCCAATCATAAACCTAACAGAGCTAAGTTGTTCCCCTCCAGCCATGTCCCATAGGAATAACCTAGATGTTTCTAAATACCTCCAGGCAAGGTGACTCTGCCACTTCCCAGCCACTTCCAATTCTTGACAACATGGCTGGTGAAGAAATTTTTCCTAACATCCAGACTAAACCTCCCCTGGTGCAACAGGTGGCCATTTCCTCTTGTTACTTGGAAGAAGGGACCAGCACCCACTTCTCTAAAACCTCTTTTCTGTTAATTGTAGAGAGTAATGGGGTCCCCCCTTATCCTCATCTCCAGACTTCAACTTCTCCTTCCCCAGCTCTGTTCCCCTTCTCTGCATGTGCTCCACCCAGTGGTTGTCTGACTTGTACTGAGGGGCCCAAAGCTGAACCCAGGACTGAAGGTTTGCCCTCACCAGTGCCAAGTGCAGGGGGTCGATCTCCTCCCTGCTCCTACTGGCCACATCATTGCTGATACAAGGCAGGACCCAGAACTTAGCTGTGTTGAATCTCATGCAATTGGCCTCCACCCATGGATCTGGACTGTCCAAGTCCCTCTGCAGAGCCTTCCTGCAATCAAACAGATCAACCCTCTCACCCAATTTGGTGTCACCTGCAAACCGACTGAAAGATTGCTTGATCCCCTCATACAGATCATCAATAAAGATATTCAACCAGACTGGCTCAAAAACAGAGCCCTGGGGATGCTGCTTGTGACTGGCCACTAAATGGGTCTGTTCACCACAACTCTCTGGGCACAGCCATCCAGCTGATTTTTACCCGGCAAAGAGAACACCCCTCCAAGCCATGAGCCCTCAGCTTCTCTAGCAGAATGTTGTGACAATGTCAAAGGCTTTACTGGAGGCCAGGTAGACAACATCCACACTCTTTCCCTCATCCACTAGGTGGGTCCCCTGTTCATGGAAGAAGATCAGGTCGGCCAAGAAGGACCTGCCTATCATGAACCTTTGCTGGCTGGGCCTGATCCCTGGTTTACCTGCGCTTGCCTGGAGAGTGCACTCAGCATCATCCCCTCAATAATGTTCCCCAGGACTGACATGAGGCTGACAGGCCTGTAGTTCCCCAGATCCTCCTTCTGACCTTTCTTTTAGTTGGGTGTCACACTGGCAATCCTCCACTGATAAATGAAGGAGAGTGGCTTGGCAGGTTCCTCTGCCAACTCCGTCTGTACTCTCAGGAGAATCCCATCCAGCCCACAGACCTGTAAGTGTCCAGGTGGCGTAGCAGGTCCTTGACTGCATCCTCCTGCTCTCCATCCCTGTCTGCCAGCTCAGGGATGCCTCCTGGCACTCACAGACACCCAAGAGCTGCATCTCTAGCACTTTTGGCTCTTTCTGGACATCTACCTGGCTGTCCTCCTGGGCAACAGCCTCATCATCACCACCATCACCTGTGACCACCACATCCACACCCCCATGTACTTCTTCCTCCTCAAATGCACCCCCCTTGACCTGGGATCCATCTCCACCACTGTCCTCAAATCCATGGCCAATTCCCTCTGGGACACCAGGGCCATCGCCTATGAAGCATGTGCTGCTCACATCTCCTTTGTAGACTTCTTGTTTGGTACAGAGTATTCTCTTCTCAACATCATGTCCTACGACCACTACGTTGCCATCTGCAAACCCCTGCACTATGCGACCCTCCTGGGCACCAGAGCTTGTGTCCTCACGGCAGCAGCTCCCTGGGGTGCTGGGTTTCTCATTGCTCTGCTGCACACGGCCAATACATTTTCCCTGCCCCTCTGCCAGGGCAATGCTTTGCACCAGTTCTTCTGTAAAATCCCCCAGGTCATCAAGCTCTCCTGCTCATGCTCTGACCTTAGGGAGTTTGGGCTTCTTATTGTTAGTGCCTGTTTATGTTTTGGGTGTTTTGATTTCATTGTGGTGTCCTATGTGCAGATCTTCAGGGCTGTGCTGAGGATCCCCTCAGAGCAGGGATGGCAAAAAGTCTCTTCCATGTGCCTCCCTCACCTGGCCGAGGTCTCCCTGTTTGTCAGCACCACACTGTTTGCCTACCTTGAGCACCACTCAGTCTCGTCCCCATCACTGGATCTGCTGGTGTCACTATTGTACTCACTGTTCCCTCCAGCACTGAACCTCCTCATCTAAAGCTAAGGAACCAGCAGTTCATGGATGCAGTGTGGAAACTCATGACTGGATCTCTTAAGCATCACTGATCTCATCATCTTCTTCTGCCTGTAAATCATAGAATCACAGAATCATTCAATCATAGAGTCCAACCATTCCCATCAATCACTAAACCATGTCCCTCAGCACTTCATCCACCCATCCCTTAAACACCTCCAGGCAAGGTGAATCAAGCACCTCCCTGGGCAGCCTGTTCCAGTGCCCAATGACCCTTTCTGTGAATTATTTTTTTTCCTAATGTCCAGCCTAAATCTCCCCTGGCAGAGCTTGAGGCCATTCCCTCTTGTCCTGTCCCCTGTCACTTGGGAGAAGACGCCAGCACCCTCCTCTCCACAACCTCCTTTCAGGAAGTCGTAGAGAGCAATGAGGTCTCCCCTCAGCCTCCTCTTCTCCAGGCTAAACAACCCCAGCTCTCTCAGCCACTCCTCATAAGGCCTGTTCTCCAGCCCCTTCACCAGCTTCGTTGCTCTTCTCTTGACTCGCTCCAGAGCCTCAACATCCTTCTTGTGGTGAGGGGCCCAGAACTGAACCCAGGATTCGAGGTGCAGTCTCACCAGCGCCGAGTCCAAAGGGAGGATAACCTCCCTGGACCTGCTGGCCACGCCATTTCTGATCCCAGCCAAGATGCCATTGGCATACTTGGCCACCTGGGCCACTGCTGGCTCATGTTCAGTCGGCTATCAACCAACACCCCCAGGTCCCTCTCTTCCAGGCAGCTTTCTAGACAGACTTCTCCTAGTCTGTAGCACCGCATAGGGTTGTTGTGTCCCAAGTGCAGGACCTGGCATTTGGCCTTGATAACCTCATGCCATTTGTCTCTGCCCAGCTGTCCAGCCTGTTCAGATCCCTTTGCAGAGCTTCCCGACCCTCCAGCAGATCGACACTTCCACCCCGCTTAGTGTTGTCCGCTAACTTGCTAAGGGTGCATTCTTATTTGGTAGTATATGCTTTATGGATAGCTACCTTGAACCAATAATACACTGCAGATATCCTCGTGGGCACCCAGGAATGTGACCAAAAAGGGTTTAGAAAGGAAGAGCTAAGCTCAATAAATTGAACACTCTCTGATCACATTGATCTCTGCGTTTGATTCCGTGAGGCTCCCGTCTAAATTTTCTCGTGCCCCTCCCATGCCCACGCTCTGGGTGGGGCGTGGGAAATAGGCGGGGCTCGGGAAAGGGCAGGGCGTGGGAAAAGGTAGAGCGTGGGAAAGGGTGGGGCGTGGGAAAGGGCAGGTTATGGGAACGGGTAGGGTGTGGGAACAGGCAGAGCATGGGAATGCTGGGGTGTGGGATCAGGCGGGGCTGGGGATTGAGCATGGGAACAAGCAGGTGATGGGAATCAGCGAAGCGTGGGAAATACGTGGAGTGTGGGAAGAAGCAGGTCATGGGAACGGGCTTAGTGTGAGACTAGAAGGAGCTTGGCAATAGCCAGGTTGTAGGAATTTGTGCAGTGTGGGTATGGGTGAGTCATAGGATCAAGCAGGGGCAGAGAGAGAGCGTGGGAATGGTTCGGGAGTGGGAAATAAGCAGAACTTGTGATGGTGTGATGAATGGGAATGGGCGGGGTGTTCGACATAGCTGGAGTGTGGGAATGAGTGGGGCATGGAAAGAGGCCGGCTGTAGAATCAGGCAGAGCATGGGAAAAGGTGGGGTTTGGGAATGGGTTGGCTATGAGAAATAGTCTGGTCTTTGGAACTCTAACCTTAACCTTAACACTAAGTCTAATATCGATAACCCTAATCCTAACCCTAATTTCGCTAACCCAAATCATGAACTGAACCATAACAGTAAACCTAAAACTAATGTCACTAACCCTAACCTAAACCTAACACTAATGACCCTAACCCTAACGACACTAACTGTAACCCCGCCTCTACGTAGAAATCTTGAGGAAGCAGGAAGAACTCTTCTTTAAATCATAGAAATAAAATTTATACTTTTATGAAAGGTCAGATTTAACCATGCAATCCATTTAATATTTTCTTAAAGATTTTGAATATTCACTTACCAATAAAGGAAATATATAGTAGAGTTTGTTAATAGAATGAGGGGTTTGGTAATAGCCTAGAGTTTGAGACACTATAAATCTTTGGTAGCCACTTTTCATTCTTTTATGCAATGGAAGAGTAAGATTAAATAGTGATGAATAGAAATTAGTAATTTAAAATTAGAATTTTCCTCAACCATATCGACATTTATCCCTATTTAATGTCGCCTATAATGTATTTATTTTTGTACCCCCTTTTTCCTATACACTGTAGCAGGGACATCTGGCATTATTTTGTACAATACAGAAGGTTATGTTCTCAGTTGTTTCTTAAGAGCCACCATAAAATAAAGACATATATTAGGAATTTTCTGTTCATATTTTTGGCAGGCAGATAGAGAGACAATTGACATACCTAACAACATAGATATGAATAAGCATAATCCATGCAGATGTTTTCCTCCTCCCCATAATATAGTAGATTTTGAAAATAGAAAGTGGTTTTGGGTAGTTGTCTAGAGTATGAGATATTTTAAATCTTTGGTTACTACTTTTAATTTTTTTATGCAATGAAAGAGTAAGATTAAATAGCGATGAATAGAAAATTAGAAATATCAAATTAGAATTTTCCTCCACAAGATCGACATTTCCCCCTATTTAATGTCTGACATAATTGAATAAAATATAATGACAGAAATATGGTGTTAATTTTCCAGTCCATGAACTAGGCAGAGTATGGGAATGGGCAGGATGTTGGATAGGGCGGAGCATTGGAAGAGGCGGAGTGTGGGAAAGAGGCAGAGCATGTGATAGGGAAGGGCAGAGGATGGAACATGGGATGAGAGGCGCCCTGGGAATGAGCAGAGAGTGGGAATAGGTGGCACGTGGGAATGTGCGGGGTGTGGGAACTGGAATGGCATGGGAAAGGGCGGGGCGTGAATATAGGAGGAAGGTGGGAATCGGTGGAGTGGAGCTGTGGTGGAACGTGGGAAATAGGTGGAGAGTGGGAAGTGGCTGGGCCAAGGACAGAGCATGGGGAATAGGCAGAGGGTGGGAGTCGGCGGGCCTGAATACGCAGCGTAGGACTTTGCTCCTATAAGCCTTAGGGTTAGGGTTAAGGTTAGAGTTGCAAGGACCAGAATATTTCCCACGCCCAGCCCGTTCCAAAGCCCCACCTCATCACATGCTTTGCCCGATCCTTAGCCCCGCCTCTTTCCATGCCCCACTAATTCCCACACTCCAGCTATGTCCAACACCCCACCCATTCCAATTCATAACACCATCACAAGTTCTGATTATATATTCCATGCCCGAACAGTTCCCACGCTCTGTATCTTCCCCTCTTCCATCCCTTGCCAACCCATACCCACACTGCACATATTCCTATGACCTGGCTATTGCCACGCTCCTTCTAGTCTCACACCGAACCCTTTCCCATCACCCGCTTCTTCCCACTCTCTTCCTATTTCCCACGCCCTGCCCATTCCCATCATCTGCTTTTTCCCACGCTCCAACCTCAGCCCCGACCATTCCCGCACCCCACCCATTCCCACGCTCTGACTCTTCCCACACCCTGCCCCTTCTCATGCCCCACCCATTCCCACACTCTGTCTTTTCCTGTGGCAACGTTGTACAGAGAAGATGGCCTGGATGCTGTGGGACGGAGCAATTCTATCAAAGCCTTGACACAGAGAGTTGAAAGATAAACAAAGGCCAGCTGAAAGGAATACAAGAGCTAGTTGGGTGGGAACAAGAACCAGCTGAAAGAAAAGTTATTCAAGAGAACTATCAACATAGTTTATTTGAATGTAATTTGGTTTCTTATCATGTGCAATACTTTAGCCAAGAATATGTTAGTAATAGCTTTATGGACAGCTACATTTAACCAAGAATACACTGTAGATACCCTCGTGGGCACCCAAGAATGTGACCAAAAAGGGTTTATAAAGCAACAGCTAAGCTAAATCAATTGAACACTCGCTGATCATCTTGATCTCTGTGTTTGATTCCATGACGCTACTGTCTAAATTTCCCCGTGCCCCTCCCATGTTCACGCTCCGGGTAGGGCGTGGGAAATAGGCGGGGCTTGGGAACGGGCAGGGCATGGGAAAAGGTAGAGCGTGGGAAAGGGTGGGGCTTGGGAACGGGCAGGGTGTGGGAACTGGCAGAGCGTGGGAATGGGTGGGGCATGGGAACAGACAGGGCGTGGGAATTGTTGGGGCGCGGAAACGGGCAGGGAGTGGGAAGAGGAAGAGTGCGGGAATGGGTGGGGTATGGGAAAATACAGGGCGTGGGAACAGTCAGAGCATGGGAACTGGTGGGGCGTAGGTACAGGCAGAGCATGGGAATGGGTGGGGTTTGGGAATTGGCAGAGCATGGGAAAAGCAGAGCATGGGAATGGGTGGGGTGCGAGATCAGGCACGGCTGATGATGGAGCATGGGAGCAAGCAGGTGGTGGGAATTGGCGAGGCGTGGGAAATAGGTGGAGTGTGGGAAGAAGCAGGTGATGGGAACGGGCTTAGTGTGAGACTAGAAGGAGCGTGGCAATAGCCAGGTGGCAGGAATATGTGCAGTGTTGGTATGGGTGAGGCAGAGCGTGGGAATGGTTCGGGAGTGGGAAATAAGCAGAACTTGTGATGGTGTGATGAAGGGGAATGGACGGGGTATTGAACATGGCTGGAGTTTTGGAATTAGTGGGGCATGGAAAAAGGAGGGGCTTAGGGTGGTGCAGAGCATGGGAAAAAGCTGGGGTTTGGGAACGGGTTTGGCCCTGGAAGTAGTCTGGTCTTTGGAAATCTAACCCTAACCCAAACCCTAATATCACTAACCCTAATCGTAACCCTAATGTCGCTAACTCAAATCATAAAACGAACCAGAACTGTAGCCCTAAACCTAATGTCGGTAACCCTAACCATAAATCTAACCCTAATGACCCACACCGAACGTCCCTAACCGTAACCCTATCCCTACGTAGAAATCTTGAGGAAGCAGGAAGAACTCTTCTTTACATCATAGAAATCAAGTTTATACCTTTATGAAGGTCAAATTTTACCATAAGATCCATCTAAAATTTTCTTCAAGATTTTTGAATATTCACTTACCTATAAATGAAATAAATAGTAGAGTTTGATAATAGAAATAGGGGATTGGCAATTGCCTAGAATTTGAGATATTTTAAATCTTTGGTAGACACTTTTCATCCTTCTATGCAATGGAAGAGTAAGATTAAACAGTGATGAATACAAATTTAGAAATTTTAAATCACAATCTTCCTCCACCATGTCGACATTGCTCCCTATTTATTGTCACCCATAACGTATTTATTTTTGTCCCACCTTTCTCCTCTAAACTGTAGCAGGGACATCTGGCACTATTTTGTACAACAGAGAAGGTTATGTTCTCAGTTGGATCTTAAGTGCCACCATAGAATAAAGAAATTTATTAGGAATATTCTGTATTTATTTTTGGCAGGTAGCTTGAGAGACAAATGATGTACCTCACAAGATAGAGATGAATAAGCATAATCCATGCAGATGTTTTCCTCTTCCCCATCATCTAGACGATAGTAGATTTTGATAACAGGAAGTGGGTTTTGGTAATTGTCTAGAATTTGAGGTATTTTAAATATTGTGTAGCTACTTTTCATTCTTTTATGCAATGAAAGAGTAAGATTAAATAGCAATGAATAGGAATTTAGAAATTTCAATGTCAATTAAGGGGAGGAAAATTCTAATTTGAAATTTCTATTTGAAATCTCTGGGTTTCCACACCCTGTCAATTCCCACCTGAAGGTGCAAATGAGACAGCATGATTCTTTTGATTTAGTGTTGCCAAAGTGTAAGAGTAACTGACACAGTGTTTGGCAGAGTATTCTCCACTTTGCAAGGTACTAGAGAAATTTTTCAGAATATGTCTCTTTTGTGAGATGTGAACATATATGAGCTTGGTCTGCGACTTAAAGACTAGGATTTTTTACTTCACCACTCCTCATCTGTGTCCTGGAACTGCTCTGGCACACTTTGGAGAGGAGAAAACAGGTGAATTTACTGATCTCAAAAACATAGCTTCTGATAAATCATTGGTGACTAATAGAGTTCTGAATGCATAAAATAGAAATGCATAGATCTTAAGGAAGAACCATCAGCTCATTTTAAGAACTTACCAGTAAAATTTTCTTATGTATCAACACTTCCTTTCAAGAACTAGTTCTCTTGAATTCAATTGGATATCCGTTGAAAGTTGACCTATATTTCCTCCCAAAAAAAAGTCTTTATTTGAGAGGAGAGTAAACAGAACATTTCCTGGCTATGTTCTTCTTGAAGTTAAGCTGTGGACCTCAAAAGGCAAAAAATGGAGCATGTTCCAGAGGCAGTTGAAATAAACTGATGGGGAGGAAGAAAACACCTGCATGGATTATGCTTATTCATCTCTAGGTTGTGAGGTACATCATTTGTCTCTCAAGCTGACTGCCAAAAAGAAATACAGAAAATTGCTGATGTATTTGTATATTCTGTGGTGGCACTTAAGAAACAACTGAGAACATAACCTTCTGAATTGTACAAAAGAGTGTCAGATGTCCCTCCTACAGAATATAGGAGAAAGGCTTTCTAAAATAAATACATTGTGGGCGACAATGAATAGGGAGAAATGTCAATTTTGTGGAGGAAAATTCTAATTTGAAATTTCTAAATTTCTATTCATTACTATTTAATCTTACTCCTCCATTGCATAAAAGAATGAAAAGTACCTACCAAAGAGATAAAAATCTCAAACTCTAGACAATTACCAAAACCCTATTTCTTCTATCAAACTCTACTATCTATTTCATTGTTTGGTAAATGAATATTCAAAATCTTGAAAAAAAAATTAGATGGATTGTTTGGTAAATGTTAACCCTTTCCTAATAGATTAAATTTGATTTCTATGATGTAAAGAAGAGTTCTTAATGCTTCCTCAAGTTTTCTACGTAGGGGTAGGTTTATGGTTAGGGGCGTTAGGGTTAGGGTGATGGTTAGGGTTAGTGACATTGGCTTTAAGGTTACGGTTGTGGTTCGGTTTCTGGTTTGGGTTAGCGACATTAGGGTTAGGATTACGATTAGTGATATTAGCCTTAGGGTTAGGGTTAAGGTTAGAGTTCCAAAGACCAGACTATTTCCCACGCCCAGTCTGTTCCAAAGCCCCACCGTATCCCATGCTTTGCCCGATCCTTAGCCCCGCCTCTTTCCATGACCCACTAATTCCCACACTCCAGCTATGTCCAACACCCCACCCATTCCCATTCATCACACCATCCTAAGTTCTGCTTATTTTCCATGCCCGAACAGTTCCCACGCTCTGCCTCTTCCCCTCTTCCATCCCCTGCCCCACCCATACGCACACTGCACATATTCCTACGACCTGGCTATTGCCACGCTCCTTCTAGTCTCACACCGAACCCTTTCCCATCACCCGCTTCTTCCCACTCTCTTCCTATTTCCCACGCCCTGCCCATTCCCATCATCTGCTTTTTCCCACGCTCCAACCTCAGCCCCGCCCATTCCCGCACCCCACCCATTCCCACGCTCTGACTCTTCCCACACCCTGCCCCTTCTCATGCCCCACCCATTCCCACACTCTGTCTTTTCCTGTGGCAACGTTGTACAGAGAAGATGGCCTGGATGCTGTGGGACTGAGCAATTCTATCAAAGCCTTGAAACAGAGAGTTAAAAGGTAAAAAAAAGGACAGCTGAAAGGAATACAAGAGCTAGTTGGGTGGGAACAAGCACCAGCTGAAAGAAAAATGATTCAAGAGAACTATCAACATAGTTTATTTGAATGTCACTTGGTTTCTTAGCATGCGCAGTATTTTAGCAAATTCTATGTTAGTAATAGCTTTATGGACAGCTCCCTTTAACCAAGAATACACTGTAGATACCCTCGTGGGCACCAAGGAATGTGACCAAAAAGGGTTTATAAAGAAACAGCTAAGCTCAATCAATTGAACACCCGCTGATCATCTTGATCTCTGTGTTTGATTCCATGACGCTACTGTCTAAATTTCCCCGTGCCCCTCCCATGTTCACGCTCTGGGTAGGGCGTGGGAAATAGGCGGGGCTTGGGAACGGGCAGGGCGTGGGAAAATGTAGAGCGTGGGAAAGGGTGGGGCTTGGGAATGGGCAGGGTGTGGGAACAGGCAGAGCATGGGAATGGGTGGGGCATGGGAAGAGACAGGGCCTGGGAATTGTTGGGGCGTGGGAACGGGCAGGGAGTGGGAAGAGGAAGAGTGTGGGAATGGGTGGGGTATGGGAAAATACAGGGCGTGGGAACAGTCAGAGCATGGGAACTGGTGGGGCGTAGGTAGAGGCAGAGCATGGGAATGGGTGGGGTTTGGGAATTGGCAGAGCATGGGAAAAGCAGAGCATGGGAATGGGTGGGGTGCGAGTTCAGGCGCGGCTGATGATGGAGCATGGGAGCAAGCAGGTGGTGGGAATTGGCGAGGCGTGGGAAATAGGTGGAGTGTGGGAAGAAGCAGGTGATGGGAACGGGCTTAGTGTGAGACTAGAAGGAGCGTGGCAATAGCCAGGTGGCAGGAATATGTGCAGTGTTGGTATGGGTGAGGCAGAGGATCAAGCAGGGGAAGAGACAGAGTGTGGGAATGGTTCGGGAGAGGGAAATAAGCAGAACTTGTGATGGTGTGATGAACGGGAATGGGCGGGGTGTTGGACATGGCTGGAGTTTTGGAATGAGTGGGGCATGGAAAGAGGCGGGGCGTAGAATCGGTCAGAGCATGCGAAAAGGTGGGGTTTGGGAATGGGTTGGCTATGAGAAAGAGTCTGGTCTTTGGAACTCTAACCTTAACCTTAACACTAATAGCGCTAACCCTAATCCTAAGCCTAATGTCGCTAACCCAAATCATGAACCGAACCATAACAGTAACCCTGAAACTAATGTCACTAACCCTAACCATAAACCTAACACTAATGACCCTAACCCTAACGACACTAACTGTAACCCCGCCACTATGTAGAAATCTTGAGGAAGAAGGAAGAACTCTTCTTTAAATCATACAAATCAAATTTATACTTTTATGAAAGGTCAAATTTAACCATGCAATCCATTTAATATTTTCTTAAAGATTTTGAATATTCACTTACCAATAAAGGAAATATATAGTAGAGTTTGTTAACAGAATGAGGGTTTTCATAATAGCCTAGAGTTTGAGATACTATAAATCTTTGGTAGCCACTTTTCACTCTTATGTAATGGAAGAGTAAGATTAAATAGTGATGAATAGAAATTTAGTAATTTTAAATTAGAATTTTCCTCAACCATATCGACATTTCTCCCTATTTAATGTCACCTATAATGTATTTATTTTTATACCTCCTTTCTCCTATACTCTGTAGCAGGGACATCTGGCACTATTTTGTACAATATAGAAGGTTATGTTCTCAGTTGTTTCTTAAGAGCCACCATAAAATAAAGACATATATTAGGAGTTTTCTGTACATATTTTTGGCAGGCAGATGGAGAGACAATTGACGTACTTAACAACATAGATATGAATAAGCATAATCCATGCAGATGTTTTCCTCCTCCCCATCATAGAGTAGATTTTGATAATAAAAAGTGGTTTTGGGTAGTTGTCTAGAGTATGAGATATTTCAAATCTTTGGTTATTACTTTTAAATTTTATGCAATGGAAGAGTAAGATTAAATAAAGATGAATAGAAAATTAGAAATTTCAAATTAGAATTTTCCCCTAGCAGATAGACACTTCTTCCTATTTAATGTCTGACATAATTGAATAAAATATAATGACAGAAATATGGTGTTAATTTTCCAGTCCATGAACTAGGCAGAGTATGGGAATGGGCAGGATGTTGGATAGGGCGGAGCATTGGAAGAGGCGGAGTGTGGGAAAGAGGCAGAGCATGTGATAGGGAAGGGCAGAGGATGGAGCATGGGATGAGACGAGCCCTGGGAATGAGCAGAGAGTGGGAATAGGTGGCGCGTGGGAATATGCGGGGTGTGGGAAGTGGAATGGCGTGGGCAAGCGCGGGGCGTGAGTAGAGGAGGAAGGTGGGAACGGGTGGAGTGGAGCTATGGTGGAACGTGGGTAATAGGTGGAGAGTGGGAAGCGTCTGGGCCAAGAACAGAGCATGGGGAATAGGCAGAGGGCGGGAATGGGCGGGCTGAATATGGATCGTAGGACTTTGCTCCTATAAGCCTTAGGGTGAGGGTTAAGGTTAGAGTTCCAAGGACCAGATTATTTCCCACGCCCAGCCCGTTCCAAAGCCCCACTATATCCCATGCTTTGCCCAATCCTTAGCCCCGCCTCTTTCCATGCCCCACTAATTCCCACACTCCAGCTATGTCCAACACCCCACCCATTCCCATTCATCACACCATCCTAAGTTCTGCTTATTTTCAATGCCCAAACACTTCCCATGCTCTGCCTCTTCCCCTCTTCCATCTCCTGTCCCACCAATACCCACACTGCACATATTCCTACAACCTGGCTATTGCCATGCTCCTTCTAGTCTCACACCGAACCCTTTCCCATGACCCGCTTGTTCCCACTCTCTTCCTATTTCCCACGCCCTGCCCATTCCCATCATCTGCTTTTTCCCACGCTCCAACCTCAGCCCCGCCCATTCCCGCACCCCACCCATTCCCACGCTCTGACTCTTCCCACACCCTGCCCCTTCTCATGCCCCACCCATTCCCACACTCTGTCTTTTCCTGTGGCAACGTTGTACAGAGAAGATGGCCTGGATGCTGTGGGACTGAGCAATTCTATCAAAGCCTTGACACAGAGAGTTGAAAGATAAACAAAGGCCAGCTGAAAGGAATACAAGAGCTATTTCAGTGGGAACAAGCACCAGCTGAAAGGAAAACGATTCAAGAGAACTATCAACATAGTTTATTTGAAGGTACCTTGGTTTCTTAGCCTGTGCAGTATTTTAGCAAATTCTATGTTAGTAATAGCTTTATGGACAGCTCCCTTTAACCAAGAATACATTGGAGATACCCTCGTGGGCACCCAGGAATGTGACCAGAAAGGGTTTATAAAGAAAGAGCTAAACTCAATCAATTGAACACTCGCTGATCATCTTGATCTCTGTGTTTGATTCCATGACGCTACTGTCTAAATTTCCCCGTGCCCCTCCCATGTTCACGCTCCGGGTAGGGCGTGGGAAATAGGCGGGGCTTGGGAACGGGCAGGGCGTGGGAACAGGCAGAGCATGGGAATGGGTGGGGCATGGGAACAGACAGGGCGTGGTAATTGTTGGGGCGTGGGAACGGGCAGGGAGTGGGAAGAGGAAGAGTGCGGGAATGGGTGGGGTATGGGAAAATACAGGGCGTGGGAACAGTCAGAGCATGGGAACTGGTGGGGCGTAGGTACAGGCAGAGCATGGGAATGGGTGGGGTTTGGGAATTGGCAGAGCGTGGGTAAAGCAGAGCATGGGAATGGGTGGGGTTTGGGAATTGGCAGAGCGTGGGTAAAGCAGAGCATGGGAATGGGTGGGGTGCGAGATCAGGCACGGCTGATGATGGAGCATGGGAACAAGCAGGTGGTGGGAATTGGCGAGGCGTGGGAAATAGGTGGAGTGTGGGAAGAAGCAGGTCATGGGAACGGGCTTAGTGTGAGAATAGAAGGATCATGGCAATAGCCAAGTTGTTGTTCTATGTGCAGTGTGGTTATGGGTGAGGCAGAGGATTGAGCAGGGGATGGGACAGAGTATGGGAATGGTTTGGGAGTGGGAAATAAGCAGAACTTGTGATGGTTTGATGAACGGTAATGGGTGGGGTGTTGGACATAGCTCGAGTGTGGGAATGAGTGGGGTATTGAAAAAGGCGGGGCTTAGGATGGGGCAGAGCGTGGGACAAGGTGGGGTTTGGGAATGGGTTGGGTATGGGAAATAGTCTGGTCTTTGGAACTCTAACCTTAACCTTAACACTAAGTCTAATATCGATAACCCTAATCCTATCCCTAATGTCACTAACCCAAATCTTATACAGAACCGTAACAGTAACCCTGAAACTAATGTCACTAACCCTAACCATAAACCTAACACTAATGACCCTAACCCTAACGACACTAACTATAACCCTACACCTACATAGAAATCTTGAGGAAGCAGGAAGAACTCTTCTTTACATCATAGAAATAAAATTTATATTTTACGAAAGGCCAAACTTTACCATACGATCCAACTAAAATTTTGTTCAAGATTTTGAATATACGTTAACCAATAAATGAAATCTATAGTAGAGTTTTATAAGAGAAAGAGGGTTTTGGTAACTGTCTAGAATTCGAGATATTTTAAATCTTTGGTAGCTACTTTCCCTTCTTTTCTGCAATGAAATATTAAGAATAAATAGCAGTGAGTAGAAATGTAGAAATTTCAAATTAGAATTTTCCTCCACTTGATCGACAATTCTCCCAATTCCATATCGCCCATAATGTATTTATTTTATACACCCTTTCTCCTATAATCTGTAGCAGGGACATTTGGTATTACTTTGTACAATACAGAAGGTTATGTACTCAGCTGTTTCTTAAGTGCCAACATAAAATAAAGAAAGACATTAGGAATTTTCTGTATATATTTTTGGCAGGCAGATTGAGAGACAAATGACGTACCTAACAACATAGATATGAATAAGCAGAATCCATGCAGATGTTTTCCTCCTCCCCATCATATAATAGATTTTGAAAATAGAAAGTGGTTTTTGGTAATTGTCTAGAGTTTGAGATATTTTAAATCTTTGGTTTCTACTTTTCATTCTTTTTTGGAATGAAGAAGTAAGATTAAATAGCGATAAATAGAAAATTCGAAATTTCACATTAGAATTTTCCTCTACTAGATCGACATTAGTCCCTATTTAATGTCGGACATAATTGAATAAAATATAATAAGGCATGCAGGCAATTGCTGTGACAGAAATATATTGTTAATTTTTCCAGTCCATGAAATAGGCAGAGCATGGGAACGGGCAGGATGTTGGATAGGGTGGAGCATTGGAAGAGGCGGAGTGTGGGAAAGAGGCAGAGCATGTGATAGGGAAGGGCAGAGGATGGAACATGGGATGAGAGGCGCCCTGGGAATGAGCAGAGAATGGGAATAGGTGGCGCGTGGGAATGTGCGGGGTGTGGGAACTGGAATGGCGTGGGGTTTTTTTAAATAATGTGAATGCATAGATCTCAAGGAAGAACCATCAGCTAATTTTAAGAAGTTATCACTAAAATTCTTTCTTATATATGAATACTTCCTTTGCACAACTATTTATCTTGTATTCAATTGGATATCCATTTATGATGTCCTATATTTGTGTCCTTAAACTAAACTTTATTTGAGAGGAGAGTAAACAGAACATTTCCTGGCTGTGTTCTTCTTTAAGTTAAACTGTGGACCTCAAAAGGTAAAAAAATGGAGCATGTTCCAGAGGCAGTTGAAATAAACTGACGGGGAGGATGAAAACTTCTGCATGGATTATGTTTATTCATATCTATGTTGTGAGGTGCATCACCTGTTTTTCAAGCTGCCTGCAAAAATATATAGAAAAAAATGCTAATATATTTCTTTATTCAACGGTGGCACTTAAGAAACTATTGATATCATAAACTTCTTTATCATAAAAAGACAGTGCCTTATGTCCCTGCTGCAGAGTATAGGAGGAAGGAGTATAAGATAAATACGTTATGGGTGACATTAAATACGGAGAAATATCGATTGCGTGGAGGAAAATTCTAATTTGAAATTTCTAAATTTCTATGCATCGCTACTACAATATTACACTTCCATATCATAAAAGAATGAAAAGCAACTACCAAAGATTTAAAATATCTCGAATTCTAGAAAATTAGCAACAACCTCTTTCTATTATCAATCTCTAATATATATTTCATTTATTGGTTAGTGGATATTAAAAATCTTGATTAAAACTTTAGATGGATTTTGTAATAGAATAAATTTGATTTCTATGATGTAAAGAAGAGTTCCTACTGCTTCCTCAAGATTCTTTGTTCAACCACTCATCATCTGTTTCTTGTAACTGCTCTGGCACACTTTCAAGATGAGAACATTTGTGAATTTAATGATCTCAAAATCATCGCTTCTGATAAATACGTTAGAAAACTAATTATGGCAAGAGTGGTTTTGTTTGTGTGTTGGTTTGATATTTTTATTTTTTTATAAGAATGTAAATGCATTGATCTTCAGCAAGAACCATCAGCTAATTCTAAATTTCTATTCATCGCTATTTAATCTTAATCTTCCATTGCATAAATGAATGAAAAGTATCTACCAAAGATTTAAAATATCTCAAATTCTAGACAATTACCAAAACCCACTTTCTTATATAAAACTCTTCTATATATTTCATTTATTGGTCAATGAATATTCGAAATCTTAAAGAAAATTTTTGTTGGATTTCATGGTAAAATTTAACCTTTTCATAAGAGATTAAATTTGATTTCTGTGATGTAAAGAATAGTTCTTAATGCCTCCTCACGTTTTCTGTGTAGGGTTAGGGTTATGGTTAGGGTCGTTAGGGTTAGGGTTTGGGTCATTAGGGTTATGGTTATGGTTTGCGTTAGAGACATAAGTTTTAGGGGTACGGTTATGGTTTGGTTTATGGTTCAGGTTAGTGACATTAGGGTTAGGATTAAGGTTAGCGATATTAGCCATAGGGTTGGGTTTAAGGTTAGAGTTCCAAAGACCAGACTATTTCCCACGCACAGCCCATTCCCAAGCCCTGTCTTTTCCATTCTTTTCCCAATCCTAAGTCCCGCATCATTTCATGCCCCACTAATTCCCACACTCTCTGTCCAACACCCCATCCATTACCATTCATCACACCATCACACACTGTGCTTATTTCCCAATCTCAAACTTTTCCCACGCTCTGCCTCTTCCCCTGCTCGATCCTTTGACCTGCCTATACCCACGATGCATATATTCCTATGAACTAGATATTGCCACACTCCTTCAGTTTTCACACCCAGCCTGTTCCCATGACCCGCTTGTTCCCACAATCCACCTGTTTCCCAAGGCCTGAAGATTCCCATCATGTGCTTGTTGCAATGCTCCATCATCAGCCCAATCAGTTCACACGCCCCGCCGATTCCCACGCTCTGCCTGTTCCCACATCCCGCCCATTCCCATGCCTCACCCATTCCCATGCTCTGCCTGTTCGCATGCCCTGCCCCTTCTCATGCCCCACCCATTCCCACACTCTGTCTTTTCCCGTGCCCCTCCCATTCCCACACTCTGCCTGTTTTAATTCCCCACCCATTCCCAAGCCCTGCCTTTTCCCATGCCCCAACCATTCCCACGCTTGGCCTTTTCCCACGCCCTCCCCGTTTGAATGCCCCACCCCTTCCCATGCTCTGCCTCTTCCCACACCCTTCCTGTTCTCACATCCCACCCATTCCCATGCTCTACAATTTCCCACCCCCTGCCAGTTCACACACCTCTTTTATTTCCACGCCCCACCAATTCCCATCACCTTCTTTATCCCACAATCCATCCTCAGCGCTGCCCGTACCCGTGCCTCACCCATTCCCATTCCTGCCTCTTCCCACTCCCTGCCCATTCCCACGCCCCACCCTTTCCCACGCTCTATCTTTTCCCAAGCCCTGCCTTTTCCCGCACCCTGCTTATTTCCCATGCCCCAGCCATTCCCACGCTCCATACTCAGCCCCGCTCATTCCCACCCTCTGCCTATTTCCCATGCTCTCTTCTTGGCCCAGCTGCTGTCAGAAGAGATGCTGAGCAAGAATGACCATGAATGCTGCAGAGCCTCTGGAGATAAAACTGAGGAGAACTTTGATAAGCAGCTAGCCTCCAGCCTGAGAAAATTCAACATCAGTGGCAAAACCAAGAAAGCATAAAAACGATAACAGTGGTCACAAGGAGCTGGGAAGGGGAAGAACAGCTGTGGAAATTTTTATGAAGGACTTGCAGGACTGTTGTTGACAGTTCACAAAGGTATAAAGATGAGGTTGTAACAATAATCTTGGTCTCAGCTTGAAATGAAAGCAGAGTCCATGTCTGTTTAATACGCCACAAGCTGCCTCCCACTCTCCACTTATTTACCATGCTCCACCACAGCTCCACTCTACCCCTACCCACGTTCCTCCTAGAATCACACCCCACCCATTCCCGCTTCCTTCCAGTTCCCACACCCCGCCTGTTCCCACACAACACCTATTCCCACTCTCTGCTCATTGCCAGGGCTCGTCTCGTCCCATGCTCCATCAGCATCACATGCCCCTCACCACAAGAAGGCGAGTCCAAAGAGCAACGAAAATGGTGAAGGGGCTGGAGAACAGGCCTTATGAGGAACAGCTGAGAGAGCTGGGGTTGTTTAGCCTGGAGAAGAGGAGGCTGGGGGAAAACCCATTGCACTCTAGAACTACCTGAAAGGAGGTTGTAGAGAGGAGGGTGCTGGCCTCTTCTCCTAAGTGACAGGGGACAGGACAAGAGGAAATGGCCTCAAGGTCCGCCAGGGAAAGGTTTAGGATGGATTTTAGGAAAAAACCATTTCACAGAAAGGTTCACTGGGCACTGGTAGAGGTTGCCCAGGGAGGTGGTTGATTCACCTTCCCTGGAGGTGTTTAAGGCACAGGTGGACGTGGTCCTAAGGGGCATCGTTTAGTGATTGATAGGAATGGTTGGACTCGATGATCCGCTAGGTCTCTCCCAACCTGGTTACTCTATGAATCTACGATTCAATGTCTCTGCTACACAGTGTAGGAGAAAGGGGGTATAAAATAAATACATTATCACCAACATTAAATAGGGAGAAATGTCGATTGGGAGGAGGAAAATTCTATTTTGAATTTTCTAAATTTCTATTAATCACTATTTAATCTTACACTTTCATTGCATAAAAGAATGAAAGGTAGCTACCAAGGAATTAAAATATGTCAAATTCTAGACAACTGCCAAAAACCTCTTTCTCTTATAAAACTCTACTAGATATATCAATTATTGGTTAATGAATATTCAAAATCATGAAGAATATTTGAGATGGATTGTATGGTAAAGTTTAAACCCTTCATAATAGAATAAATTTGATTTTTATGATGTTAAAAAGAGTTCTTACATAGTTTTAAGGTTACAGTTAAGGTTAGGTTTATGGTTTGGGTTAGCGACATTAGGGTTAGGATTAGGATTAGCAATATTAGTCTTAGGGTTAAGGTCAGAGTTCCAAAGAACAGACTGTTACTCAACCCCAACCCATTCCAAAGTCCCATCTTTTCCCGTGCTTTGCCCCATCTTTAGCCCCGCCTCCTTCCAGGCCCAATTTTTACTACACTCCAGCTATGTCCAACACCCCACCCATTCCCATTCATCACACCATTATAAATTCTACTTCTTTGCCATACCCGAACAGTTCCCACGCTCTGCCTCTTCCCCTCTTCCATCCCCTGCCCCACCCATACCCACACTGCACATATTCCTACGACCTGGCTATTGCCACGCTCCTTCTAGTCTCACACCGAACCCTTTCCCATCACCCGCTTGTTCCCACTCTCTTCCTATTTCCCATGCCCTGCCCATTCCCATCATCTGCTTTTTCCCACGCTCCAACCTCAGCCCCGCCCGTTCCCGCACCCCCCCATTCCCACGCTCTGACTCTTCCCACGCCAGACCCATTCCTATTTTAAACCTAAGCCTAAGGCTTAGAGGAGCAAATAGAGGAAAACTTCTAGCTGATATCCAATTGAATAAAAGAGAACTAGTTCTGCAGACAATTGCTGTGACAGAAATGTATTGTAAATGTTTCCAATGCATGCAAGAGGCAGAGCATGGGAAAGGGCAGGGTGTAGGGTGGGGTGGAGCATGGGAAGAGGTGGAGCATTGGAAAGAGCCAGAGCATGTGATGGGGAAGTGTAGAGGATGGAGTATGGGATCAGATGAGCCGTGGGAACGAGCAGAGAGTGGGAATATGTGGAACGTGGGAAAGAGTGGGGAGTGGGAACTGGAAAGGTGTGGGAAAGGGAGAGGCGTGAGTATAGGAGGAAGGTTGGAACGGTTGGAGTGGAACTGTGGTGGAGATTGGGAAACAGGTGGAGAATGGGGAGGGGCTGGGAAAAGAACAGAGTTTGGGAAATAAAGTGTTTGAATGGGTGGGGAGGAGTATGGAAGATGGGAATGGGTGGGGCATGGGAACGGGCAGGGCATGGGAACAAGCAGAGCATGGGAATGGGTGGGGTGCGGGATCAGGCAGGGCTGAGGATTGAGCATGGGAACAAGCAGGTGATGGGAATTGGTGAGGCATGGGAAATAGGTGGAGTGTGGGAAGAAGCAGGTGATGGGAACGGGCTTAGTGTGAGACTAGAAGGAGCATGGGAATAGCCAGGTTGTAGCAATATGTGCAGTGTGGGTATGGGCGAGGCATAGGATCAAGCAGGGGAAGAGATAGAGCGTGGGAATGGTTCAGGAGTGGGAAATAAGCAGAAGTTGTGATGGTGTGATGAATGGGAATGGGAGGGGTGTTGGACATAGCTCACGTGTGGGAATGAGTGGGGCATGGAAAAGGTGGGGCGTAGGATCGGGCAGATCATGGGAAAAGGTGGAGTTTGGGAACGGGTTGGGTATGGGAAATAGTCTGGTCTTTGGCACTCTAACCTTAACCTTAACACTAAGTCTAATATCGCTAACCCCAATCCTACCCCTAATGTCGCTAACCCAAATCATAAACCGAACCATAACAGTAACCCTCAAACTAATGTCACTAACCCTAACCATAAACCTAACACTAATGACCTTTAACCCTAACGACACTAACTGTAACCCTACCCCTACACAGAAATCTTGAGGAAGCAGGAAGAACTCTTCTTTACATCATAGAATTCAAATTTATTCTTTTATTAAAGGTCAAACTTTACCATACGATCCATCTAATATTTTCTTCAGGATTTTGAATATACATTAACAAATACATTAAATATATAGTAGAGTTTTATTAGAGAAAGAGGATTTTGGTAACTGTCCAGAATTCGAGATATTTTAAATGTTTGGTAGCTACTTTCCATTCTTTTATGCAATGAAATAGTAAGAATAAATAGCAATGAATATAAATATAGAAATTTAAAATTAGAATTTTCCTCCACCCGATCGACAATTCTCCCTATTCCATGTCGCCCATAATGTATTTATTTTATACCCCCTTTCTCCTATATTCTGTAGCAGGGAGATTTGGCATTACTTTGTACAATTCAGAAGGTTATGTTCTCAGTTGTTTCTCAAGTGCCACCATAGAATAAAGAAATACATTAGGAATTTTCTGTATATATTTTTGGCAGGCAGATTGAGAGACAAATGACTCACCTAACAACATAGATATGAATAAGCATAATCCATGCAGATGTTTTCCTCCTCCCCATTATAGAATCATAGAATCATAGAATAACCAACTTGGAAGAGACCCACTGGATCATCGAGTCCAACCATTCCTGTCAAACACTAAACCATGTCCCTCAGCACCTCGTCCACCCGTGCCTTAAACACCTCCAGGGAAGGGGACTCAACCACCAACCTGGGCAGCCTGTTCCAGTGCCCAATGACTGTTTCTGTAAAGAATTTTTTCCTAATGTCCAGCCTAAATCTCCCCTGGCGGAGCTTGAGACCATTCCTTCTTGTCCTGTCCCCTGTCACTTGGAAGAAGAGCCAAGCTCCCTCCTTTCCACAACCTCCTTTCAGGTAGTTGTAGAGAGCAATGAGGTCTCCCCTCAGCCTCCTCTTCTCCAGCCTAAACACCCCCAGCTCTCTCAGCCGCTCCTCATAAGGCCTATACTCCAGCCCCTTCACCAGCTTTTTTGCTCTTCTCTGAACTTGCTCCAGAGCCTCAACATCCTTCTTGGGGTGAAGGTCCCAGAACTCAACACAGGATTCGAGGAGCGGTCTCACCAGTGACGAGTCCAGAGGGAAAATAACCTCCCTGGACCTACTGGTCACACCGTTTCTGATACAAGCCAAGATGCCATTGGCCTTCTTGGCCACCTGGGCACACTGCTGGCTCGTGTTCAGTCGGCTGTCAACCAACACCCCCAGGTCCCTCTCCTCCAGGCAGCTTTCTAGACAGACTTCTAGTCTGTAGCACTGCATAGGGTTGTTGTGCCCCAAGTGCAGGACCCGGCATTTGGCCTTGTTAAACCTCATGCCTTTGGTCTCAGCCCAGTGGTCCAGCCTGTTCAGATCCCTTTGCAGAGCCTCCCTACCCTCTAGCAGATCGACACTTCCACCCAGCTTAGTGTCATCCGCAAACCTGCTAAGGGTGCACTCGATGCCTTCATCCAGGTCATTGATAAAGACATTGAACAGGGCTGGACCCAGCACTGAGCCCTGGGGAGCCCCACTTGTCACTGGCCTCCAGCTGGATTTCACACCATTTACCACCACTCTCTGGGCCCGGCCATCCAACCACTTTTCCACCCAGGAGAGTGTGCGCCTGTCCAGGCCAGAGGCTGACAGTTTCTCAAGCAGAACGCTGTGAGAAACTGTGTCAAAGGCTTTGCTGAAGTCCAGGAAGACCACATCCACAGCCTTTCCCTCATCCAGCAGCCGAGTCACTTTGTCATAGAAGGCGATCAGGTTAGTTTGGCAAGACCTGCCTTTTGTGAACCCATGTTGACTGGGCCTGATCACCCGGTTCTCTTGCATGTGCTTCACGATAGCACTCAAGATCACCTGCTCCATGACTTTCCCTGGCACTGAGGTCAGACTGACAGGCCTGTAGTTTCCTGGGTCCTCCCTGCGGCCCTTTTTGTAGATGGGCACGACATCAGCCAGCCTCCAGTCCAGTCGGAAATTTTGGTTAGAGATTTGGTGGGATTGATGGTTAGGGTTACCGACATTAGGTTTAGGGCTACAGTTATGGTTCCGTTTATGATTTGGGTTAGCGACATTAGGGTTAGGATTAGGGTTAGTGATATTAGGGCTATGGTTAAGATTAGATTTCCAAAGACCAAGCTACTTCCAGGGCCCAACCCGTTCCCAAACCCCAGCTTTTTCCCATGCTCTGCCCTTCCGAAGACCCTCCTTTTTCCATGTCCAACTCATTCCAAAACTCCAGCCATGTCCAACACCCCACCCATTCCCCTTCATCACACCATCACAAGTTCTGCTTATTTCCCACTCCCGAACCATTCCCATGCTCTGTCTCTTCCCCTCCTCAATCCTCTGCCTCACCCATACCAACACTGCACATATTCCTGCCACCCGGCTATTGCCACGCTCCTTCTAGTCTCACACTAAGCCCGTTCCCATGACCTGCTTCTTCCCACACTCCACCTATTTCCCACGCCTCACCAATTCCCACCACCTGCTTGCTCCCATGCTCCATCATCAGACGCGCCTGATCTCGCACCCCACCCATTCCCATGCTCTGCTTTTCCCACACTCTGCCAATTCCCAAACCCCACCCATTCCCACGCTCTGCCTCTACCTACGCCCCACCAGTTCCCATGCTCTGACTGTTCCCACGCCCTGTATTTTCCCATACCCCACCCATTCCCGCACTCTTCATCTTCCCACTCCCTGCCCGTTCCTGTGCCCCAACAATTACCACGCCCTGTCTGTTCCCATGCGCCACCCATTCCCATGCTCTGCCTCTTCCCACACCCTGCCCATTCCCAAGCCCCACCCTTTCCCACGTTCTACCTTTTCCCACGCCCTGCCCGTTCCCAAGCCCCGCCTATTTCCCACGCCCTACCCAGAGCGTGAACATGGGAGGGACACGGGGAAATTTAGACAGTAGCGTCATGGAATCAAACACAGAGGTTAAGATGATCAGCGAGTGTTCAATTGATTGAGCTTAGCTCTTTCTTTATAAACCCTTATTGGTCACATTCCTGGGTGCCCACGAGGGTATCTCCAGTGTGATCTTGGTTAAAGGTAGTTGTCCATAAAGCTATTACTAACATAGAATTTGCTAAAATACTGCGCAGGCTAAGAAACCAAGTTACATTCAAATAAACTGTGTTGATAGTTCTCTTGAATCATTTTTCTTTCAGCTGGTGCTTGTTCCCACCCAACTAGCTCTTGGATTCTTTCCAAAGGCCATATCCTATGGCCTTTGTTTATCTTTCAACTCTCTGTTTCGAGGCCTTGATAGAATTGCTCAGTCCCACAGCATCCAGGCCATCTTCTCTGTACAACGTAGCCACAGGAAAAGACGGAGTGTGGGAATGGGTGGGGCATGAGAAGGGGCAGGGTGTGGGAAGAGTCAGAGCATGGGAATGGGTGGGGTGCGGGAATGGGCGGGGCTGAGGTTGGAGCGTGGGAAAAAGCAGATGATGGGAATGGGCAGGGCGTGGGAAATAGGAAGAGAGTGGGAACAAGCGGGTCATGGGAACGGGATGGGTGTGAGAATATAAGGAGAGTTGCGATAGTCAGTTTGTAGGAATATGTGCAGTGTCGGTATGGGCGGGCAGAGGATCAAGCAGTGGAAGAGGCAGAGCGTGGGAACTGTTCGGGCATGGCAAAGAAGCAGAATTTATAATGGTGTGATGAATGGGAATGGGTGGGGTGTTGGACATAGCTGGAGTGTAGTAAAAATTTGGCCTGGAAAGAGGCGGGGCTAAAGATGGGGCAAAGCATGAGAAAAGATGGGACTTTGGCATGGGTTGGGGTTGAGAAACAGTCTGTTCTTTGGAACTCTAACCTTAACCCTAATACTAAGTCTAATATTGCTAAACCTAATCCTTACCCTAGTGTCGCTAACCCAAACCATAAAACGAACCTTAACTGTAACCTTACAACTAAGTAAGAACTCCTCTTTACATCATAGAAATCAAATTTATTCTATTATGAAGGGTTTAAACTTTACCATACAATCCATCTAAAATTTTCTTCATGATTTTGAATATTCGTTAACCAATAAATGGTATATCTAGTAGAGTTTGATAAGAGAAAGAGGTTTTTGGCAATTTTCTAGAATTTGACATATTTTAATTCATTGGTATCTACCTTTCATTCTTTTATGCAATCAAAGTGTAAGATTAAATAGCCATTAATAGAAATTTAGAAATTTCAAAATAGTGTTTTCCTCCACCCAATCGACATTTCTCCCTATTTAATGTTGGCGATAATGTATTTATTTTATACCCCCTTTCTCCTACACTGTGTAGTAGAGACATAGAATTGTAGATTCATAGATTCATAGAATAACCAGGTTGGGAGAGACCCAGTGGATCATTGAGTCCAACCATTCCTATCAAGCACTAAACGATGCCCCTTAGGACCACGTCCACCTGTGCCTTAAACACCTCCAGGGAAGGTGAATCAACCACCTCCCTGGGCAACCTCTACCAGTGCCCAGTGAACCTTTCTGTGAAATGTTTTTTTCCTAAAGTCCATCCTAAACCTCCCCTGGCGGAGCTTGAGGCCATTCCCTCTCATCCTTTACCCTGTCACTTGGGAGAAGACGCCAGCACCCTCCTCTCTACAACGTCCTTTCAGGTAGTTGTAGAGAGCAATGAGGTCTCCCCTCAGCCTCCTCTTCTCCAGGCTAAACAACCCCAGCTCTCTCAACCATTCCTCATAAGGCCTGTTCTCCAGCCCCTTCACCATCTTCGTTGCTCTTTGGACTTGCCTTCTTGTGGTGAGGGGCATGTGATGCTGATGGAGCACGGGACGAGACGAGCCCTGGCAATGAGCAGAGAGTGGGAATAGGTGTTGTGTGGGAACAGGCGGGGTGTGGGAACTGGAAAGGAGTGGGAATGGGTGGGGCGTGAGAAGGGGCAGGGCATGCGAACAGGCAGAGCATGGGAATGGGTGAGGCATGGGAATGGGCGGGATGTGGGAACAGGCAGAGCGTGGGAATCGGCGGGGCATGTGAACTGATTGGGCTGGTGATGGAGCGTTGGAACAAGCACATGATGGGAATCTTCAGGCCTTGGGAAATAGGTGGAGTGCGGGAACAAGCGGGTCATGGGAACGGGCTGGGTGTGAAAACTGAAGGAGTGTGGCAATATCTAGTTCATAGGAATATATGCATCGTGGGTATAGGCAGGTCAAAGGAACGAGCAGGGGAAGAGGCAGAGCATGGGAAAAGTTTGAGATTGGGAAATAAGCACAGTGTGTGATGGTGTTATGAATGGTAATGGATGGGGTGTTGGACAAAGAGTGTGGGAATTAGTGGGGCATGAAATGATGAGGGACTTAGGATTGGGAAAAGAATGGAAAAGATAGGGCTTGAGAATGGGCTGTGCGTGGGAAATAGTCTGGTCTTTGGAACTCTGACCTTAAACCTAACCCTTTGGCTAATATCGCTAACCTTAATCCTAACCCTAATGTCACTAACCTGAACCATAAACTGAACCATGACCGTACCCCTAAAACTTATGTCGCTAACGCTAACCATAACCATAACCCTAATGACCCAAACCCTAACCCTAACGACCCTAACCATAACCCTACCCCTACATAGAAAACGTGAGGAGGCTTTAAGAACTATTCTTTACATCACAGAAATCAAATTTAATCTCTTATGAAAGGGTTAAATTTTACCATGAAATCCAACAAAAATTTTCTTTAAGTTTTCAAATATTCATTGACCAATAAAGGAAATATATAGAAGAGTTTTATATAAGAAAGTGGGTTTTGGTAATTGTCTAGAATTTGAGATATTTTAAATCTTTGGTAGATACCTTTCATTCATTTATACAATGGAAGATTAAGATTAAATAACGATGAATAGAAATTTAGAATTAGCTGATGGTTCTTGCTGAAGATCAATGCATTTACATTCTTATAAAAATATAAAAATATCAATCCAACACACAAACAAAACCACTCTTGCCATAATTAATTTTCAAACGTGTTTATCAGAAGCTATGATTTTGAGATCATTAAATTCACAAATGTTCTCATCTTGAAAGTGTGCCAGAGCAGTTACAAGAAACAGATTATGAGTGGTTGAACAAAGAATCTTGAGGAAGCAGCAAGAACTCTTCTTTACATCATAGAAATCAAATTTATTCTATTACGAAAGGGTTAAAATTTACCATAAAATCCATCTAAAGTTTTAATCAAGATTTTGAATATCCACTAACCAATAAATGAATCATATATTAGAGATTGATTATAGAAAGAGGTTTTTGCTAATTTTCTAGAATTCGAGATATTTTAGATCTTTGATAGCTGCTTTTCATTCTTTTATGATACGGAAGTGTAATATTGTAATAGCGATGCATAGAAATTTAGAAATTTCAAATTAGAATTTTCCTCCACGCAATCGATATTTCTCCGTATTTAATGTCACCCATAATGTATTTATCTTATACCCCTTCCTCCAATACTCTGTAGCAGGGACAGAAGGCACTGTCTTTTTATGATAAAGAAGTTTATGATATCAATAGTTTCTTAAGTGCCACCATTGAACAAAGAAATATATTAGCATTTTTTCTATCTATTTTTGCAGGCAGCTTGAAAAACAGGTGATGCACCTCACAACATAGAGATGAATAAGCATAATCCATGCAGATGTTTTCATCCTCCCCGTCAGTTTATTTCAACTGCCTTTGGAACATGCTCAATTTTTTTTACCTTTTGAGGTCCACAGTTTAACTTAAAGAAGAACACAGCCAGGAAATGTTCTGTTTACTCTCCTCTCAACTAAAGTTTAGTTTTAGGACACAAATATAGGACATCATAAATGGATATCCAATTGAATACAAGATAAATAGTTATGCAAAGGAAGTATTCATATATAAGAAAGAATTTTAGTGATAACTTCTTAAATTATCTGATGGTTCTTCCTTGAGATCTATGCATTCACATTATTTAAAAAAACCCCACGCCATTCCAGTTCCCACACCCCGCTCATTCCCACGCCCCAGCTATTCCCACTCTCTGCTCATTCCCAGGGCTCGTCTCATCCCATGCTCCATCCTCTGCCCTTCCCTATCACATGCTCTGCCTCTTTCCCACACTCCGCCTCTTCCAAAGCTCCACCCTATCCAACATCCTGCCCGTTTCCATGCTCTGCCTATTTCATGGAGTGGAAAAATTAACAATATATTTCTGTCACAGCAATTGCCTGCATGCCTTATTCTATTTTATTCAATTATGTCTGACATTAAATAGGAAGAAGTGTCTATCTGCTAGGGGAAAATTCTAATTTGAAATTTCTAATTTTCTATTTATCGCTATTTAATCTTACTTCTTCATTCCAAAAAAGAATGAACAGTAGAAACCAAAGATTTAAAATATCTCAAACTCTAGACAATTACCAAAAACCACTTTCTATTTTCAAAATCTAATATATGATGGGGAGGAGGAAAACATCTGCATGGATTATGCTTATTCATATCTATGTTGTTAGGTACGTCATTTATCTCTCAATCTGCCTGCCAAAAATATGTACAGAAAATTCCTAATGGATTTCTTTATTCTATGGTGGCACTTGAGAAACAGCTGAGAACATAACCTTCTGTACTGTACAAAGTAATGCCAAATGTCCCTGCTACAGATTACAGGAGAGCGGGGATATAAAATAAATACATTATGGGTGACATGGAATTGGGAGAATTGTCGATCGTGTGGAGGAAAATTCTAATTTGAAATTTCTACATTTCTCTTCTTTGTAATTTATTCTTACTGTTTCATTGCAGAAAAGAATGGAAAGTAGCTACAAAACATTTAAAATATCTCGAATTCTAGACAGTTACCAAAACCCTCTTTCTCTTATAAAACTCTACCATAGATTTCATTTATTGGTTAACGTATATTCAAAATCTTGAACAAAATTTTAGTTGGATTGTATGGTAAAGTTTGGCCTTTCGTACAAGTATAAATTTGAATTCTATGATGTAAAGAAGAGTTCTTTCTGCTTCTTCAAGATTTCTATGTAGGTGTAGGGTTACAGTTAGTGTCGTTAGGGTTAGGGTCATTAGTGTTAGGTTTATGGTTAGGGTTAGTGACATTAGTTTCAGGGTTACTGTTATGGTTCGGTATATGATTTGGGTTAGTGACATTAGGTTTAGGATTAAGGTTATCGATATTAGACTTAGTGTTAAGGTTAAGGTTAGAGTTCCAAAGACCAGACTATTTCCCATACCCAACCCATTCCCAAACCCCACCTTGTCCCACGCTCTGCCCGATCGTAAGCCCTGCCTTTTTCAATGCGCCACTCATTCCCACACTCGAGCTATGTCCAAAACCCCACCCATTCCCGTTCATCACACCATCACAAGTTCTGCTTATTTCCCACTCCCAAACCATTCCCACACTCTGTCGCTTTCCCTGCTCAATCCTCTGCCTCACCCATACCAACACTGCACATATTCCTGCCACCTGGCTATTGCCACGATCCTTCTATTCTCACACTAAAGCCGTTCCCATGACCTGCTTCTTCCCACACTCCACCTATTTCCCATGCCTCGCCAATTCCCACCACCTGCTTGTTCCCATGCTCCATCATCAGCCACGCCTGATCTCGCACCCCACCCATTCCCATGCTCTGCTTTTCCCACGCTCTGCCAATTCCCAAACCCCACCCATTCCCATTCTCTGCCTCTACCTACGCCCCACCAGTTCCCATGCTCTGACTGTTCCCACGCCCTGTATTTTCCCATACCCCACCCATTCCCACACTCTTCCTCTTCCCACTCCCTGCCCGTTCCCGCGCCCCAACAATTCCCACGCCCTGTCTGTTCCCATGCCCCACCCATTCCCATGCTCTGCCTCTTCCCACACCCTGCCCATTCCAAAGCCCCAGCCTTTCCCACGCTCTACCTTTTCCCACGCCCTGCCCGTTCCCAAGCCCCGCCTATTTCCCACGCCCTGCCCAGAGCGTGAACATGGGAGGGGCATGGGGAAATTTAGACAGTAGCCTCATGGAATCAAACACAGAGATCAAGATGATCAGCGAGTGTTCAATTGATTGAGCTTAGCTCTTTCTTTCTAAACCCTTTTTGGTCACATTCCTGGGTGCCCACGAGGGTAACTACAGTGTATTCTTGGTTAAAGGTAGCTGTCCATAAAGCTATTACTAACATAGAATTTGCTAAAATACTGTGCATGCTAAGAAACCAAGTTACATTCAAATAAACTATGTTAATAGTTCTCTTGAATTGTTTTTCTTTCAGCTGGTGCTTGTTCCCACCCAACTAGCTCTTGTATTCCTTTCAGCTGGCCTTTGTTTATCTTTCAACTCTCTGTTTCAAGGCCTTGATAGAATTGCTCAGTCCCACAGCATCCAGGCCATCTTCTCTGTACAACGTTGCCACAGGAAAAGACAGAGTGTGGGAATGGGTGGGGCATGAGAAGGGGCAGGGTGTGGGAAGAGTCAGAGCGTGGGAATGGGTGGGGTGCGGGAATGGGCGGGGCTGAGGTTGGAGCGTGGGAAAAAGCAGATGATGGGAATGGGCAGGGCGTGGGAAATAGGAAGAGAGTGGGAACAAGCGGGTGATGGGAAAGGGTTTGGTGTGAGACTAGAAGGAGCGTGGCAATAGCCAGGTCGTAGGAATATGTGCAGTGTGGGTATGGGTGGGGCAGGGGATGGAACAGTAGAAGAGGTAGAGCGTAGGAACAGTTTGGGCTTGGGAAATAAGCAGAAATTGTGATGGTGTGATGAAGGGGATTGGGCGGGGTGTTGGACATATTTGGAGTGTGAGAATTAGTGGGTCATGGAAAGAGGCGGGGCGTAGGATCGGGCAGAGCATGGGAAAAGTGGGGCTTGTGAACCGGCTGGGCGTGGGAAATAGTCTGGTCTTTGGAACTCTGAGCTTAACCCTAACCATAAGGCTAATACCTCTAACCCTATACCTATCCCTAATAATGCTAACCCGAACCATACACCGAACCATAACCGTAACCCTACAACTAATTTTGCTAACCCTAACCTCAACCCTTACCCTAATGACCCTTAACCTAACCATAACGACCTTAACTGTACACCCTACTTCTACGTAGAAATCTTGAGGAAGCAGAGACAACTTTTCTTTACATCATAGAAATGAAATAAAAAGAAGAACATAGCCAGGAAATGTTCTGTTTACTCCCCTCTCAAATAAATTTTTGGTTTAGGAAGCAAATATAGGACACCTTTCAAGGGATATCCAATTGAATACAAGATATCTAGTTATGCAAAGGAAGTATTCATACATAAGAAAGAATTTTAATGATAAGATCTTAAAATTAGCTGATGGTTCTTGCTTAAGATCTATGCATTTATATTCATAAAATTATAAAAATACCACCAACAAACAAAAAAAACCCACTTTTACCATAATTAGGTATCAAAAGCCTTTATCAGAAGCTATGGTTTTGAGATCATTAAATTCACCCATGAGAGAGTGGCAACAGTTGGTGCTTCGGAATGGGCTGGGAGTGAGAACTGGAAAGGTGTGGGAAACAGAGGGGCGTGAGTACAGGAGGAATGTGGGAACGGGTGTATTGGAGCTGGGGTGGTGGCGCCTGGGAAATAGGTGGATATTGGGAAGGGGCTGGGCCAAGAACACAGTATGGGAAATAGGCAGAAGGTGGGAATGGGCAGGGCTGATTATGGAGTGTGGGAATGGGTGGGGTGTGGGAAATAGGCAGGGCATGGGAACGGGCAGGTCGTGGGAAAATGTAGAGCGTGGGAAAGTATGGGGCATGGGAATGGGAAGGGTGTGGAACAGGCAGAGTGTGCCAATGTGTGGTGCGTGGGAAATACGTGGGACATGGGAACGGGCACATTGTGGGAACATCAGAGCTTGTGAAAAAGTGGGGCGTGGGAACTGGCAGGGCGTTAGAACAGGTAGAGCGTGGGAATGGGGGGTGCACGGGAAAAGACAGAGTGTGGGAATGGATGGGTCATGACAACTGGAAGGGCGCGGGAACAGGCAGAGGGTAGGAATAGGCGGGGCTGAGTATGGAGCGTTGGAATGGGTGGGGCATGGGAAATACGTGTGGCGCGGGAAAGGGCAGGGTGTGGGAACAGGCAGAGCGTGGGAATGGGTGGGGTGCGGGAATGGGTGGGGCTGAGGTTGGAGCGTGGGAAAAAGCAGGTAATGGGAATTGGCAGAACGAGGGAAATAGGTGTATTGTGGGAAAAAGCAGATCATGGGAAAGGGCTGGGTGTGAGAACAGGAGGAGCCTGGCAATAGCCAGGTCATTCTACTGTGTGCAGCGTGGGTATGGGCTGGGCAGAGGTTCGAGTAGGGGAAAAGGCAGAGCGTGGGGATGGTTCGGGCATGGGAAATAATCAGAAAATGTGATGGTGTGATGAATGGGAATGTGTGGGATGTTGGACATAGTTCAAGTGTGGGAATTAGTAGGTCATGGAAAGAGGCGGGGCTTAGGATCGGGCAGAGCATGGGAAATGTTGGGGCTTGGGAATGGTCTGGGTGTGGGATATCGTCTGGTCTTTGGAAGTCTAACCTTAACCCTAACATAATTTTCCCTAATTAAACAGCGATGAATGGAATTCTAGTCATTTCAAATTAGAATTTTCCTCCACCCGATTGACATTTCTCCCTATTTAATGTCACTCATAATGTATTTATTTTATACCCCTTTTATCCTATATTCTGTATCAGGGACATAAAATCATTGAATCATAGATTCATAGAATAACCAGGTCGGGAGAGACCCAACAGATCATTGAGTCCAACGATTCCTATCAAACACTAAACCATGTCCCTTATCACCTTGTCTACCCGTGCCTTAAACACCTCCAGGGAAGGTGACCAACCACCTCCCTGGGCAGCCTCTGTCAGTGCCCAATGACCTTTCTGTGAAATATATTTTTCCTAATGTCCAGCCTAAACCTCCCGTGGCAGAGCCTGAGGCCATTTCCGCTTGTCCTGTCCCTTGTCACATGGGAGAAGAGGCCAGCAACCTCTTCTCTACAACCTCCCTTCAGGTAGTTACAGAAAGCAATGAGGTCTCCCCTCAGCCTCCTCTTCTCCAGGCTAAACACCCCCAGCTCTCTCAGCCGTTCCTCATAGGGCCTGTTCTCCAGCCCCTTCACCATCTTTGTTGCTCCTCATGGACTCGCTCCAGAGCCTCAACATCCTTCTTGTGGTGAGGGGCGTGTGATGGTGAAGGGCAGAGGATGGAGCATGGGATGAGATGAGCCCTGGAAACGAGCAGAGAGTGGGAATAGGTGGTGTATGGGAACGGGTGGGGTGTGGGAACTGGAAAGGTGTGGGAAAGGGCAGGGAGTGATTCTAGGAGGAATGTGGGTACGGGTAGAGTGGAGCTGTGTTGGAGCGTGGTAAATAGGTTGAGAGTGGGAAGCAGCTTTTGGCATATTAAACAGACATGGACTGTCATTTCAATTAAACTGAGGCCAAGTTTATTGTTACAACCTCATCTTTATACCATAATGAAATGTCAACAACAGTCCTGCAAGTCCTTCATAAAAATTTCCACAGCTCTTCTTCCCCTTCCCAGCTCCTCGTGACCACTGTGATTGTTTCTATGCCTTCTTGGTTTTGCCACAGATGTTGAATTTTCTCAGGCTAGAGGCTAGCTTGTTTTCAAAGCTCTCCACAGTTTTATCTCCAGAGGCTCTGCAGCATTCGTGGTCATTCTTGCTCAGCATCTCTTTCTGACAGAAGCTGGGCCAAGATCAGAGCGTGGGAAATAGGCAGAGGGTGGGAATGGGCGGGGGTGAGTATGGAGCGTGGGAATGGCTGGGGCATGGGAAATAGGCGGGGCGTGGGAACAGGCAGGGCTTAGGAAAAGATAGAGCGTGGGAAAGGGTGGGGCGTGGGAATGGGCAGGGTGTGGGAACAGGCAGAGGTGGGAATGGGCGATGCGCAAGTACCGGCAGGGCTGAGGATGGAGGGTAGGAAAAAGAAGGTGATGGGAATCAGCAGGGCAGGGAAATGGGGCGGGGCGTGTGAACTGGTCGGGGGTGGGAAATGGTAGAGCATGGGAATGGGTGGGGTGTGAGAATGGGGAGGGCGTGGGAACAGGAAGAGTGTGGGAAGGGGTGTGGCATTTAAACCAGCAGGGCATGGGAAAAGGTAGAGTGTGGGAAAGGGTAGAGTGTGGGAATGGGCAGGGCATGGGAAAAGGTAGGGCATGAGAACAGGCGGGGCATGGGAATGGTTGGGGAATTAAAACAGGCTGAGTGTGGGAATGGGTGGGGCATGAGAATGGGCAGGGCATGCGAACAGGCAGTGCATGGGAATGCATGAGGCATGGGAAACGGCAGGGCGTGGGAACTGATGGGGCTAATGTTGGAGCATGGGAAACAAGCAGGTGATGGGAATCTGCAGGGCTTGGGAAATAGGTGGAGCGTGGGAACAAGCGTTGTTGGAACATTTTACAGAGAACAAGGCCTGGATGTTGTGATACTGGACAACTCTAACAAAGCCTTGAAACAGAGAGCCTAAAGATAAACAGGGGCCAGCTGGGAGGAATGCAGCAGCTAGTTCAGTGGGAACGAGTACCAGCTGAAAGAAAAACAATTAAAGAGAACAATCAACATAGTTTATTTGAATGTAACTTGGTTTCTTATCAAGTGCAGTATTTTAGCCAAGAATATGTTAGTAATAGCTTCAAGGACAGCTACCTTTAACCAATAATACACTGTAGATACCCTCGTGGGCACCCAGTTATGTAACCGAAAAGGGTTTATAAAGAAACAGCTAAGCTCAATAAATTGAACACTCGCTGAACATATTGATCTCTGTGTTTGATTCTGTGATGCTCCCATCAACAAGTGGCACCCAAACAGGGACCCTCGGATTACCTGCCGAAGTTGCGCAAAATGACTGAAAATGTGGTAGGGGGTGGAAAAACCGGCCGAAAACTTTCTGGCACTGACCCGGTGCTGAAGATTTTTCTGGCACTGCTGAAGATTTTTCTGGCACTGCTAAAGATTTTCCGGCACTGCTGATGATTGAAAATTTCCGGCACTGCTGATTACTTTCCGGCACTGCTGATGGCTTTCCAGCATTGCTGAAGATTGGAGTAAGACGTGCGTCTAAATAAAGAAGAGTCTGGAGTCAAAGATCTGCTACAGGCAAGTAGTGGCAGTCGGGGAGGAATGAGTTCAACATTTTTTAAATACAATAAAGAGACAGTGGTGAAAATCCTCCAATCTATCGTCTCCAAGAGAGAGATTAAATATGACAAGATTTGTCTAATTGAACTATTGAAATTAGCTACTAAGTTGCTTTGTCCCTGGCAGAAAGTTTTTGAAGCGTTAAAGGTGCATGTTGGCTCTAAAAAGCACAGCGATAATTCCAAGCCGAGTGCAGGATCATAAACAACTGCACTAAACCCCCACCCCCCTGAACTGGCTGTGCTTGCCTCTGCACCCCCCGAAGGGAGGGCCAACAATCCCTTTGATCTGGGTCTGACAGACACTGAAAAGGAGCCCGACCCACCCCACCCATATCCCTCAGACCAATGGGCACAACCCAGGGGGGAGGCACAGCAGCAGGGAGGAGTTGAAATATTGCAAGCTTGGTCTGTGACTTAAAGAATAGGATTTTTTACATCACCACTCATCATCTGTGTCTTGGAACTGCTCTGGAACTCTTTTTAGAGGAGAAAATGGGTGAATTAAATGATCTCAAAAACATAGCTTCTGATAAAGTCATTGGTAACTACTAGTATTATAAATGCATAGAATGTAAATGCATAGATCTTAAGTAGAACCACCAGGTAATTTAAAGAACTTATCACTAAAATTCTTTGTTATGTATGAGTAATTCCTGTGCAAAACTATTTATCTTGTATTCAATTGGATATCCGTTGAAAGTTGACCTATATTCGCTTACAAAAAAAATCTTTATTTGAGAGGAGAGTAAACAGAACATTTCCTGGCTATGTTCCTCTTGAAGTTAAGCTGTGGACCTCAAAAGGCAAAAAATGAAGCATATTCCAGAGGCAGTTGAAATACACTGATGGGGAGGAAGAAAACATCTGCATGGATTATGCTTATTCATCTCTAGGTTGTGAGGTACATCATTTGTCTCTCAAGCTGACTGCCAAAAAGAAATACAGAAAATTGCTGATGTATTTCTATATTCTGTGGTGGCACTTAAGAAACAACTGAGAACATAACCTTCTGAGTTGTACAAAATAGTGCCAGATGTCCCTGCTACAGAATATAGAAGAAAGGGTTTATAAAATAAATACATTGTGGGCGACAATAAATAGGGAGAAATATCGATCTGGTGGAGGAAAATTCTAATTTGAAATTTCTAAATTTCTATTCATTACTACTTAGTCTTACTCCTCCATTGCATAAAAGAATGAAAAGTATCTCCCAAAGATTCAATAATCTCAAATCCTAAACAATTGTCAAAACCCATCAAACTCTACTATCTATTTCATTTTTTGGTACATGAATATTCAAAATCTTGAAAAAAATTTTAGATGGATTGTTTAGTAAATGTTAACCCTTTCTTAATAGATTAAATTTGATTTCTATGATGTAAAGAAGGGTTCTTAGAGCTTCCTCAAGTTTTCTACGTAGGGGTAGGGTTATGGTTAGGGGCGTTAGGGTCAGGGTGATGGTTCGGGTTAGTGACATTGGCTTTAAGGTTACGGTTGTGGTTCAGATTATGGTTTGGGTTAGCGACATTAGGGTTAGGATTACGATTAGCGATATTAGCCTTAGGGTTAGGGTTAAGGTTAGAGTTCCAAAGACCAGACTATTTCCCACGCCCACCCCGTTCCAAAGCCCCACCTTATCCCATGCTTTGCCTGATCCTTAGCCCCGCCTATTTCCATGCCCCACTAATTCCCACACTCCAGCTATGTCCAACACCCCACCCATTCCCATTCATCACACCATCATAAGTTCTGCTTATTTTCCATGCCCCAACAGTTCCCACACTCTGCCTCTTCCCCTCTTCCATCCCCTGCCCCACCCATACCCACACTGCACATATCCCTACGACCTGGCTATTGCCACGCTCCTTCTAGTCTCACACCGAACCCTTTCCCATCACCCGCTTGTTCCCACTCTCTTCCTATTTCCCACGCTCCAACCCCATTCCCATCATCTGCTTTTTCCCACGCTCCAACCTCAGCCCCGCCCATTCCCGCACCCCACCCATTCCCATGCTCTGACTCTTCCCACACCCTGCCCCTTCTCATGCCCCACCCATTCCCACACTCTGTCTTTTCCTGTGGCAACGTTGTACAGAGAAGATGGCCTGGATGCTGTGGGACTGAGCAATTCTATCAAAGCCTTGAAACAGAGAGTTGAAAGATAAACAAAGGCCAGCTGAAAGGAATACAAGAGCTAGTTGGGTAGGAACAAGCACCAGCTGAAAGAAAAACACTTCAAGACAACTATCAACACAGTTTACTTGAATGTAACTTGGTTTCTTAGCATGCACAGTGTATTAGCCAAGAATATGTTAGTAATAGCTTTATGGACAGCTACCTTTAACCAAGAATACACTGTAGATACCCTCGTGGGCACCCAGGAATGTGACCAAAAAGGGTTTATAAAGAAACAGCTAAACTCTATAAATTGAACACTCGCTGATCATCTTGATCTCTGTGTTTGATTCCATGAGGCTACAGTCTAAATTTCCCCGTGCCCCTCCCATGTTCACGCTCTGGGTAGGGTGTGGGAAATAGGCGGGGTTTGGGAACGGGCAGGGCGTGGGAAAAGCAGAGCATGGGAATGGGGGGGGTGCATATACAAATACATATACATACATATACAAATACAGAAAATTGCTGATGTATTTCTATATTCTGTGGTGGCATTTAAGAAACAACTGAGAACATAACCTTCTGAATTGTACAAAATAGTGTCAGATGAAGATGGCCCGGATTCTGTGGGACTGAGAAATTCTATCAAGGCCTTCAAACAGAGAGTTGAAAGATAAACAAATGCCAGCTGAAAGGAATACAAGAGCTAGTTCAGTGGGAACAAGCACCTGCTGAAAGAAAAACGATTAAAGAGAACTAGCAACATAGTTTATTTGAATGTAACCTGGTTTCTTAACCTGCGCAGTATTCTAGCAAATTCTATGTTAATAATAGCTTTTTGGACAGCTACCTTTAACCAATAACACACTGGAGATACCCTCGTGGGCACCCAGGAATGTTACCAAAAGGGTTTATATAGAAACAGCTAAGCTCAATCAATTGAACACTCGCTGATAATATTGATCTCTGCATTTGATTCCATGACGCTCCCGTCTACATATACCTGTGCCCCTCCCATTCCAGCGCTCTGCCCTTTCTAATTCCCCACCCATTCCCATTCTCTGCCTATTCCTAAGCCCCACAAATTCCCATGCTCTGATTTTTCCCACTCCCTGCAAATTCCCATGCCCCACCAATTCCCACAGTCTTCCTCTTTCCTTGCCCCACTCATTCCCACATCTCACCCATTCCCATGATCTCTGTGTTCCCACAACGTGCCCCTTCCCACGTCCCACCCACTCCCAAACCCTGCCTCTTCCATGCCCCACCCATACCCAAGCTCTGCCTGTACCCACGCCCTGCCTGTTCCCGTGCCCCACCCATGCCCATGCTCTGCCTTTCCCCACACCCTGCCCATTCCCGCGCCCCGCCTATTTCCCACGCCCCACCCATTCCTATTTTAAACCTAAGCCTAAGGCTTAGAGGAGCAAATACAGGAAAACTTTCAGCTGATCTCCAATTGAATAAAAGACAACTAGTTCTGCAGACAATTGCTGTGACAGAAATGTATTGTAAATGTTTCCAATGCATGCAAGAGGCAGAGCATGGGACAGGGCAGGGTGTAGGGTGGGGTGGAGCATGGGAAGAGGTGGAGCATTGGAAAGAGCCAGAGCATGTGATAGGGAAGTGTAGAGGATGGAGTATGGGATCAGATGAGCCATGAGAACGAGCAGAGAGTGGGACTAGGTGGCATGTGGGAAAGAGCGGGGTGTGGGAACTGGAAAGGCGTGGGAAAGGGAGAGGCGTGAGTATAGAAGGAATGCTGGAACAGTTGGAGGTGAGCTGTGGTGGAGCATGGGAAAGAGGTGGAGAGTGGGAAGGGGTTGGGTCAAGAAGAGTGTGGGAAATAAAGCATTGGAATTTTTGGGGCGGAGTATGGAAGATGGGAATGGGTGGGGCATGGGAAATAGGTGGCTCACGGGAACGGGCAGGGCATGGGAACAGGCAGAGCATGGGAATGGGTGGGGCGTTGGACACAGATGGAGTGTAGTAAAAATTGGGCCTGGAATGAGGTGGGGCTAAAGTTGGGGAAAAGCATGGGAAAAGATGGGACTTTGGAATGGGTTGGGGTTGAGTAACAGTCTGTTCTTTGGAACTCTAACCCTAACCCTAACCCTAAGGCTAATATTGCTAAACCTAATCCTAACCCTAATGTCGCTAACCCAAATCCTAAACCGAACCGTAACAGTAACCATAAAACTAATCTCACTAACCCTAACCATAAACCTAACACTAACGACTCTAACCCTAACGACACTTACTCTAACCCTGCCCTTACATAGAAATCTTGAGGAAGCAGGAAGAACTCTTCTTTACATCATAGAATTCAAATTTATACTTTTATGAAAGTTCAAATTTACCATACGATCCATCTAAAATGTTCCTCATATTTTGAATATACATTAACCACTAAATGAAATATATAGTAGAGTTTTATTAGAGAAAGAGGGTTTTGGTAACTGTCTAGAATTCGAGATATTTTAAATCTTTGGTAGCTACTTTCCATTCTTTTCTGCAATGAAATAGTAAGAATAAATAGCAATGAGTAGAAATATAGAAATTTCACATTGGAATTTTCTTCCACCTGATCTTTAATTCTCCCTATTTCATGTCGCCCAAAATGTATTTATTTTATATCCCCGTTCTCCTATACTCTGTACCAGGGAAATTTGGCATTACTTGGTACAATACTGAAGGTTATGTTCTCAGTTGTTTCTTAAGTGCCACCATAAAATAAAGAAATCCAGTAGGAATTTTCTGTACATATTTTTGGCAGGCAGATTGAGATAAAATTACGTACCTAACAACATAGAGAGGAATAAGCATAATCCATGCAGGTGTTTTCCTCCTCCCCATCATATAGTAGATTTTGATAATAGAAAGTGGTTTTTGGTAATTGTCTACAGTTTGAGATATTTTAAATCTTTGCTTGCTACTTTTCATTCTTTTATGCAATGAAAGAGTAAGATAAAATAGTGATGAATAGAAAATTAGAAATTTCAAATTAGAATTTTCCTCTACCACATCGACATTTCTCCCTATTTAATGTCGGACATAGTTAAATAAAATAGAATAAGGCATGCAGCCAATTGCTGTGACAGAAATATATTATTCATTTTTCCAGACCGTGAAGTAGGCAGAGCATGGGAACGGGCAGGATGTTGGATAGGGTGGAGCATTGGAAGAGGCAGAACATGTGATAGGGAAGGGCAGAGGATGGAGCATGGGATCAGATGAGCCCTGGGAATGAGCAGAGAGTGGGAATAGGTGGGGCTGGGTGTGGGAATTGGAATGGCGTGGGATTTTTTTTAATAATGTGAATGCATAGATCTTAAGGAAGAACCATCAGCTAATTTTAAGAAGTTATCACTAAAATACTTTCTTATGTATGAATACTTCCTTTGCATAACTCTTTATCTTGTATTCAATTGGATATCCGTTTATGATGTCCTATATTTGTGTCCTAAAACTAAACTTTATTTGAGAGGAGAGTAAACAGAACATTTCCTGGCTATGTTCTTCTTTAAGTTAAACTGTGGACCTCAAAAGGTAAAAAAATTGAGCATGTTCCAGAGGCAGTTGAAATAAACTGATGGGGAGGATGAAAACATCTGCATGGATTATGCTTATTCATCTCTATGTTGTGAGGTGCATCACCTGCTTTTCAAGCTGCCTGCAAAAATATGTAGAAAAAAATGCTAATATATTTCTTTATTCAATGGTGGCACTTAAGAAAATATTGATACCATAAACTTCTTTATCATAAAAAGACAGTGCCTTATGTCCCTGCTACAGAGTATAGGAGGAAGGGGTATAAGATAAATACATTATGGGTGACATTAAATACGGAGAAATATCAATTGCGTGGAGGAAAATTCTAATTTGAAATTTCTAAATTTCTATGCATCGCTATTACAATATTACACTTCCGTATCATAAAAGAATGAAAAGCAGCTACCAAAGATTTAAAATATCTCGAATTGTAGAAAATTAGCAAAAACCTCTTTCTATTATCAATCTCTAATATATGTTTCATTTATTGGTTAATGGATATTCAAAATCTTGATTAAAATTTTAGATGGATTCTATGGTAAATTTTAACCCTTTCGTAATAGAATAAATATGATTTCTATGATGTAAAGAAGAGTTCTTACTGCTTCCTCAAGATTCTTTGTTCAACCACTCATCATCTGTTTCTTGTAACTGCTCTTGCACAATTTCAAGATGAGAACATTTGTGAATTTAATGATCTCAAAATCACAGCTTCTGATAAAGACGTTTGAAAACTAATTATGGCAAGAGTGTTTTTGTTTGTGTGTTGGTTTGTTATTTTTATTTTTTATAAGAATGTAAATGGATTGATCCTAAGCAAGAACCATCAGCTACTTCTAAATTTCTTTTCATTGCCATTTAATCTTATTCTTTCATTACATAGAAGAGTGAAAAGTATGTACCAAATACTTTAAATGTCTCAAATTCTAGAAAATTACCCAAAAAACTTTCTTATATAAAACACTTCTATATTTTTCATTTCTTGGTTAATTAATATTAAAAATCTTAAAGAAATTTTTTGTTGATTTCATGATAAAATTTGATTTCTATGATGTAAAGAAGAGTTTTTAATGCCTCCTCACAGTTAGCGTTAGCGACATAAGTTTTAGGGGTACGGTTATGGTTCGGTTTATGGTTCACTTTAGCGACATTAGGGTTTGGATTAAGGTTAGCGATATTAGCCATAGGGTTGGGTTTAAGGTTAGAGTTCCAAAGACCAGACTATTTCCCACGCCCAGCCCATTCCCAAACCCCATCTTTTCCTATGCTCTTCACAATCCTAAGTCCTGCCTCTTTTCATGCCCCACTCATTCCCACACTCCAACTATGACCAATATCCCATCCATTCCCATTCATCACACCATCACATGTTTTGCTTATTTCCCAACCCCAAACTGTTCCCATGCTCTGCCTCTTCCCCTTCTCGTTCCTCTGACCTGCCTATACCCACGATGCACATATTCCTACGAACTGGCTATTGTCACACTCCTTCAATTTTCACACCCAGCCCGTTCCCATGACCCACTTGTTCCCATATTCCATCTATTTCCCAAGCCCTGCAGATTCCCATCACCTGCTTGTTCCCACGCTCATCATCAGCCCCATCATTTCCCGCACCCCGCCATTTCCCACACTCTGCCTGTTCCCACATCCCGCCCATTCCCATGCCTCACCCATTCCCATGCTCTGCCTGTTCACATGCCCTGCCCCTTCTCATGCCCCACCCATTCCCACACTCTGTCTTTTCCCGTGCCCCTCCCATTCCCACACTCTGTCTGTTTTAATTCCCCACCCATTCCCAAGCCCTGCCTTTTCCCATGCCCCAACCATTCCCACGCTCGGCCTTTTCCCACGCCCTCCCCGTTTGAATGCCCCACCCCTTCCCATGCTCTGCCTCTTCCCACACCCTTCCTGTTCTCACACCCCACCCATTCCCATGCTCTACAATTTCCCACCCCCTGCCAGTTCACACACCTCTTTTATTTCCACGCCCCACAGATTCCCATCACCTTCTTTTTCCCACAATCCATCCTCAGCGCTGCCCGTACCCGTGCCTCACCCATTCCCATTCTCTGCCTCTTCCCACTCCCTGCCCATTCCCACGCCCCACCCTTTCCCACGCTCTATCTTTTCCCGAGCCCTGCCTTTTCCCGCGCCCCGCCTATTTCCCATGCCCCAGCCATTCCCACGCTCCATACTCAGCCCCGCCATTCACAGCCTCTGCCTATTTCCCACACTCTGTTCCTGGCCCAGCTGCTGTCAGAAGAGATGCTGAGCAAGAATGACCATGAATGCTGCAGAGCCTCTGGAGATAAAACTGCAGAGAACTTTGATAAGCAGCTAGCCTCCAGCCTGAGAAAATTCAACATCAGTGACAAAAACAAGAAAGCATAGAAACAATCACAGTGATCATAAGGAGCTGGGAAGAACAGCCGTGGAAATTTTTATGAAGGACTTGCAGGACTGTTATTGACATTTCATTATGGTATAAAGATGAGGTTGTAACAACAAACTTTGCCTCAGTTGAACTTAAATGAGAGTCCGTGTCTGTTTAATACACCACAAGCTGCTTCCCACTCTCCACCTATTTACCACGCTCCAACACAGCTCCACTGCACCTGCACCCACGTTCCTCCTAGAATCACGCCCTGCCCTGTCCCATACCTTTCCAGTTCCCACACCCCACCTGTTCCCGTACGCCACCTATTCCCACTCTCTGCTCATTTCCAGGGCTCATCTCATCCTATGTTCCATACTCTGCCCTTCACCATCACTTGCCCCTCATTACAAAAAGGATTTTGAGGCTCTGGAGTGAATCCATGAGGAGCAACAAAGATGGTGAAGGGGCTGGAGAACAGGCCTTATGAGGAGTGGCTGAAAGAGCAGGGGGTGTTTAGCCTGGAGAAGAGGAGGGTGAGGGGAGACCTCATTGCTCTCTACAACTACCTGAAAGGAAGTTGTAGAGAGGAGGGTGCTAGCTTCTTCTCCCAAGTGACAGGGGACAGGACAAGAGGAAATGGCCTCAAGCTCTGCCAGGGGAGGTTTAGGCTGGACATTAGTAAAAATATTATTTCACAGAAAGGTCATTGGGCACTCGTAGAGGCTGCCCAGGGAGGTGATTGGTCACCTTCCCTGGAGGTGTTTAAGGCACAGGTAGACGAGGTTGTAAGGGACATGTTTTATTGTTTGATAGGAATGGTTAGACTCGATGATCCGGTGGGTCTCTCCCAACCTGGTTATTCTATGACCTATGATTCTATGATTTTGTGTCCCTGCTACAGAGTATAGGATAAAAGGGGTATAAAATAAATACATTATGGGTGACATTAAATAGGGAGAAATGTCGATCGTGTGGAGGAAAATTCTAATTTTAAATTTCTAGATTTCTATTCATCACTATTTAATTATGGAGAATCAGGTTAGGGTTAAGGTTAGACTTCCAAAGACCAGACGATTTCCCACACCCAGACCATTCCCAAGCCCCAACATTTCCCATGCTCTGCCTGATCCCAAGCCCCGCCTCTTTCCATGCCCTACTAATTCCCACTCTCCAAATATGTCCAACACCCCACACATTCCCATTCATCACACCATCACATTTTCTGATTATTTCCCATGCCCGAACCATCCCCACGCTCTGGCTTTTCCCCTATTCGAACCTCTGCCCAGCCCATACCCTCGCTGCACACAGTAGAATGACCTGGCTATTGCCACGCTCCTCCTATTCTCACACCCAGCCCTTTCCCATTATCTGCTTTTTCCCACAATACACCTATTTCCCTTGTTCTGCCAATTCCCATCACCTCCTTTTCCTCATGCTCCAACCTCAGCCCCACCCATTCCCACACCCCACCCATTCCCACGCTCTGCCTGTTCCCACACCCTGCCCTTTCCCGCGCCACACATATTTCCCATGCCCCACCCATTCCAACGCTCCATACTCAGCCCCACCTATTCCTAACCTTTGCCTGTTCCCACGCCCTTCCAGTTGTCATGACCCATCCATTCTCACGCTCTGCCTTTTCCCATGCACCCCCCATTCCCACGCTCTACCTGTTCTAACGCCCTGCCAGTTCCCACGCCCCACTTTTTCACAAGCTCTGATGTTCCCACAACATGCCTGTTTCCATGTCCCACGTATTTCCCACCACCACACATTGGCACACTCTGCCTGTTCCACACCCTTCCCATTCCCATGCCCCATACTTTCCCACGCTCTACATTTTCCCACGACATGCCCGTTCCCATGCCCTGCCTATTTCCCACACCTCACCCATTCCCACGATCCATAATCAGCCCCGCCCATTCCCACCTTCTGCCTATTTCCCACACTGTGTTCTTGGCCCAGCCCCTTCCCAATATCCACCTATTTCCCAGGCGCCACCACCCCAGCTCCAATACACCCGTTCCCACATTCCTCCTGTACTCACGCCCCTCTGTTTCCCACACCTTTCCAGTTCTCACACCCAGCCCCTTCCGATGCACCAACTGTTGCCACTCTCTCATGGGTGAATTTAATGATCTCAAAACCATAGCTTCTGATAAAGGCTTTTGATACCTAATTATGGTAAAAGTGTTTTCCTTTGTTTGTTGGTTGTATTTTTATTATTTTATGAATATAAATGCATAGATCTTAAGCAAGAACCATCAGCTAATTTTAAGATCTTATCATTAAAATTCTTTCTTATGTACGAATACTTCCTTTGCATAACCAGATATCTTGTGTTCAATTGGATATCCCTTGAAAGTTGTCCTATATTTGCTTCCTAAACCAAAAATTTATTTGAGAGGGGAGTAAACAGAACATTTCCTGGCTATGTTCTTCTTTTTATTTCATTTCTATGATGTAAAGAAAACTTCTCTCTGCTTCCTCAAGATTTCCATGTAGAAGTAGGGTGTACAGTTAAGGTCGTTATGGTTAGGTTAAGGGTCATTAGGGTAAGGGTTGAGGTTAGGGTTAGCAAAATTAGTTGTAGGGTTACGGTTATGGTTCGGTGTATAGTTCGGGTTAGCATTATAAGGGTTAGGTATAGGGTTAGAGGTATTAGCATTATGGTTAGGGTTAAGCTTAGAGTTCAAAAGACCAGACTATTTCCCATGCCCAGCCCGTTCCAAAGCACCACTTTTCCCATGCTCTTCCCAATCCTACGCCCCGCCTCTTTCCATGCCCCACTAATTCCCACACTCCTGCTATGTCCAACACCCCACCCGTTCCCATTCATCACACCATCACAATTTCTCCTTATTTCCCAAGCCCAGACTGTTCCCATGCTCAGCCTCTTCCCCTCTTCCATCCCCTGCCCCACCCATACCCACACTGCACATATTCCTACGACCTGGCTATTGCCACGCTCCTTCTAGTCTCACACCGAACCCTTTCCCATCACCCGCTTGTTCCCACTCTCTTCCTATTTCCCACGCCCTGCCCATTCCCATCATCTGCTTTTTCCCACGCTCCAACCTCAGCCCCGCCCATTCCCGCACCCCACCCATTCCCACGCTCTGACTCTTCCCACACCCTGCCCCTTCTCATGCCCCACCCATTCCCACACTCTGTCTTTTCCTGTGGCAACGTTGTACAGAGAAGATGGCCTGGATGCTGTGGGACTGAGCAATTCTATCAAAGCCTTGAAACAGAGAGTTGAAAGATAAACAAAGGCCAGCTGAAAGGAATACAAGAGCTAGTTGGGTGGGAACAAGCACCAGCTGAAAGGAAAATGATTCAAGAGAACTATCAACATAGTTTATTTGAATGTAATTTGGTTTCTTATCATGCGCAGTAGTTTAGCAAATTCTATGTTAGTAATAGCTTTATGGACAGCTACCTTTAACCAGGAATACACTGTAGATACCCTTGTGGGCACCCAGGAATGTGACCAAAAAGGGTTTAGAAAGAAAGAGCTGAACTCAATCAATTGAACACTCGCTGATCATCTTGATCTCTGTGTTTGATTCCATGACGCTACTGTCTAAATTTCCCCGTGCCCCTCCCATGTTCACGCTCTGGGTAGGGCGTGGGAAATAGGCGGGGCTTGGGAACGGGCAGGGCGTGGGAAAAGGTAGAGCATGGGAATGGGTGGGGCATGGGAACAGACAGGGCGTGGGAATTGTTGGGGCGCGGGAACGGGCAGGGAGTGGGAAGAGGAAGAGTGCGGGAATGGGTGGGGTATGGGAAACTACAGGGCGTGGGAACAGTCAGAGCATGGGAACTGGTGGGGCGTAGGTACAGGCAGAGCATGGGAATGGGTGGGGTTTGGGAATTGGCAGAGCGTGGGAAAAGCAGAGCCTGGGAATGGGTGGGGTGCAAGATCAGGCGCGGCTGAGGATGGAGCATGGGAGCAAGCAGGTGGTGGGAATTGGCGAGGCGTGGGAAATAGGTGGAGTGTGGGAAGAAGCAGGTGATGGGAACGGGCTTAGTGTGAGACTAGAAGGAGCGTGGCAATAGCCAGGTGGCAGGAATATGTGCAGTGTGGGTATGGGTGAGGCAGAGGGTTGAGCAGGGGAAGAGACAGAGCGTGGGAATGGTTCGGGAGTGGGAAATAAGCAGAACTTGTGATGGTGTGATGAACGGGAATGGACGGGGTGTTGGACATGGCTGGAGTTTTGGAATGAGTGGGGCATTGAAAAAGGCGGGTCTTAGGACGGGGCAGAGCGTGGGACAAGGTGGGGTTTGAGAACGGATTGGGTATGGGAAATAGTCTGGTCTTTGGAACTCTAACCTTAACCTTAACACTAAGTCTAATATCGATAACCCTAATCCTAAGCCTAATGTCACTATCCCAAATCATATACCGAACCATAACAGTAACCCTGAAACTAATGTCACTAACCCTAACCATAAACCTGACACTAATGACCCTAACCCTAACGACACTAACTGTAACCCTCCACCTACATAGAAATCTTGAGGAAGCAGGAAGAACTCTTCTTTACATCATAGAAATCAAATTTATACTTGTACGAAAGGCCAATCTTTACCATACAATCCATCTAAAATCTTTTTCAAGATTTTGAATATATGTTAACCAATAAATGAAATCTATAGTAGACTTTTATAAGAGAATGCGGGTTTTGGTAACTGTCTAGAATTCGAGATAGTTTAAATCTTTGGTAGCTACTTTTCCTTCTTTTCTGCAATGAAATAGTCAGAATAAATTACAAAGAAGAGAAATGTAGAAATTTCAAATTAGAATTTTCCTCCACCCGATCGAAAATTCTCCCAATTCCATGTCGCCCATAATGTATTTATTTTATACCCCCTTTCTCCTATAATCTGTAGCAGGGACATTTGGCATTACTTTGTACAATACAGTAGGTTATGTTCTCAGTTGTTTCTTAAGTGCCAACATAAAATAAAGAAAGACATTAGGAATTTTCTGTATATATTTTTGACGTACCTAACAACATAGATATGAATAAGCATAATCCATGCAGATGTTTTCCTCCTCCCCATCATATAGTAGATTTTGAAAATTGAAAGTGGTTTTTGGTAATTGTCTAGAGTTTGAGATATTTGAAATCTTTGGTGTCTACTTTTCATTCTTTTTTGGAATTAAGAATTAAGATTAAATAGCGGTAAATAGAAAATTCGAATTTTCAAATTAGAATTTTCCTCTACCAGATGGACACTTCTTCCTATTTAATGTCAGACATAATTGAATAAAATAGAATAAGGCATGCAGGCAATTGCTGTGACAGAAATATATTGTTCATTTTTCCAGGCCATGAAATAGGCAGAGCATGGGAACGGGCAGGATGTTGGATAGGGTGGAGCATTGGAAGAGGTGGAGCGTGGGAAAGAGGCAGAGCATGGGATAGGGAAGGGCAGAGGATGGAACAATGGGATGAGACGAGCCCTGGGAATGAGCAGAGAGTGGGAATAGGTGGCACGTGGGAATGTGCAGGGTGTGGGAACTGGAATGGCGTGGGAAAGGGCGGGGCATGAGTATAGGAGGAAGGTGGGAATGGGTGGAGTGGAGCTGCGGTGGAACGTGGGAAATAGGTGGAGAGTGGGAAGCTTCTGGGCCAAGACCAGAGCATGGGGAATAGGCAGAGGGTGGGAGTCGGCGGGCCTGAATATGCAGAGTAGGACTTTGCTCCTATAAGCCTTAGGGTTAGGGTTAAGGTTAGAGTTCCAAGGACCAGACTATTTCCCACGCCCAGCCCATTCCCAAGCTCCACCTTTTCCCATGTTCTGCCTGATCCAAGCCCTGCCTCTTTAGTGAAATTAAGGTAAGGTAAGGTTTGTAAAGTTAAGGAGAGTTAAGGTAAGTTAAGTTAAGGTAAGGTAAGTTAAGTTAAGGTAAGTTAAGGCAAGGCAAGGTAAGTTAAGGTATGTTTAGTTAAGGAAAGGTAAGTTAAGGTAAGTTAAGTTAAGGGAAGGTAAGTTAAGGTGACAAGGTAAGTTAAGGTAAGACAAGGTAAGTTAAGGCAAGTTGATTTAAGGAAAGGTAAGTTAAGGTAAGTTGATTTAAGGAAAGGTAAGTTAAGTTAAGTTTAGTTTAGTTAAGGTAAGGTAAGGTAAGGTAAGTTAGCGTAAGTTAAGGTAAGTTAAGTTAAGTTTAGTTAAGTTAAAGTAAGTTAAGGTAAGTTAAGTTAAGGTAAGTTAAGATAAGACAAGGTAAGTTAAGGTAAGTTAAGTTAGGGTAAGTTAAGTTAAGTTAATGCAAGGTAAGGTTAGTTAAGAATGTTTAGTTAAGGCAAGGTAAGTTAAGGTAGGTTAAGGAAAGTTAAGTTGAGATAAGCTAAGAAAAGTTAAGGTAAGTTGAGTTAAGATAAGTTAAGGTAAGGTAAGTTAAGTTAAGGTAAGGTAAGTTAAGTTAAGGTAACCTAAGGTATGTATAGTTAAGGCAAGGTAAGTCAAGGTAAGTTAAGTTAAGTTAAGATAAGTTAAGTTAGGGTAAGCTAAGCTAGGGTAAGTTAAGATAAGTTAAGGTAAGTTAAGGCAAGGCAAGGTAAGTTAGGGTAAGTTTAGTTTAGGAAATGTAAGTTAAGGTAAGTTAAGTTAAGTTAAGCTGAGTTAAGGCAAGTTCAGGTAAGTTAAGATGAGTTAAGTCAAGTTAAGTTAAGTGAATCTAAGTTAAGGTATGTTAAGGCAAGGCAAGGTAAGTTAAGGTATGATTAGTTAAGGCAAGGTAAGTTAAGGTAAGTTAACTTAAGGTATGGTAAGGTGACTTAAGGTAAATTGAGGTAAGTTAAGGTAAGACAAGGTAAGTTAAGGTAAGTTAATTAATGTAAGGTAAGGTGACAAGGTAAATTAAGGTAAGTTAAGGTAAGAAAAGGTAATTTAAGGTAAGTTAATTTAAGGTAAGGTAAGTTCAGTTAAGTTAAGGTAAGTTCAGTTAAGTTAAGGTAAGTTAAGGTAAGTTAAGTTAAGGTTAATTACGTTAAGTTAAGGTAAGGAAATTTAAGTTAAGTAAATATAAATTTAGATAAGACAAGATAAGTTAAGGTAAGTTAAGTTAGGGTAGGTTAAGGTAAGTTAATGCAAGGCAAGATTAGTAAAGGTATAATTAGTTAAAGTAAGGTAAGTTAGGGTAAGTTAATGTAAGACAAGTAAAGTTAAGGCAAGGCAAGTAAAGTTAAGTTAAGGCAAGGCAAGGTAAGTTAAGGTATATTTATTTAAGTCAAGTTAAGTTAAGGTATGTTCAGTTAAAGTAAGTTAAGTTAAGTTAAGTTATGTAAAGGTAAGTTAAGGTAAGATCAGTTAAGTTTAGTAAAGCCTAGTTAACTTAAGTTAAGGTAAGGTATTTTAAGTTAAGGAAAGTTTAGGTAAGTTAAGTTACAGTTAAAGTAAGGTAAGTTAAGTTAAGGTAAGTTGAGTTAAGTTAAGGTAAGTGAAGGTAAGTTAATGTAAATTTAGGCAAGGCAAGGGAAGTTAAGATAAGTTTAGTTCAGGCAAGGTAAGTTAAGGTAATTTAAGTAAAGGTAAGGTATGTTAAGGTAAGTTAAGTTAAGTTACTGTTACTTAAGTTAAGGTAAGAGAAGTTATGTTAAGTTAAGTTAAGTTAAACTAAGTTAAAATAAGGTATGTTAAGTTAAGGCAAGGTAAGGTAAGTTAAGGTAAGTTTAGTTAAGGCAAGTAAGTTAAGTTAAGTTAAGGTAGGTTAGGTAAGTTAAGTCAAGGTAAGTTAGGTTAAAGTAAGGTAAGTTAAGGTAAGTTAAAGGTAAGTTAACTTAAGGTAAGAGAAGTTAAGGTAAGTTAAGGTAAGGTAAGGTAAGGTAAGGTAAGGTAAGGTAAGGTAAGGTATCGTAAATTAAGGTTAGTTTAGGTAAGGTAAGTCAAGAGAAGGTAAGTTAAGGTAAGTTTAGTTAAGGCAAGGTAAGTTAAGGTAAGTTTAGTTAAGTTTACTTAAGTTAAGGTAAGGTAATTTAAGGTAATTTAAGTCAAGTTAAGTTAAGGTAAGTTAAGGAAAGGAGAGGTTTGTTAAGGTAAGTTTTTGTAAGGTAAGTTCAGTTAAGTTAATGTAAGTTAAGGGAAGTTTAGTTAAGGAAGGAAAGGTAAGTTAAGATAAGGTAAGTTTAGTATAAGGAAGGAAAGGTAAGTTAAGTTAAGGTAAGGAAAGTTAAGGAAAGTTAGGGTAAGTTCAGATAAATTAAGGTATGTTAAGGTAATTTAAGTTAAATTAAGGTAAGCTAAGACAAGGCAAGGTAAGTTAAGGTAAGTAAAGGTAAGACAAGATAAGTTAAGGTAAGGTAAGGTAAGGTAAGTTTAGTTAAGGCAAGGCAAGTTAAGTTAATGTAAGGTAAGTTAAGTTCAGTTAAGTAAATGTAAACTAAGGTAAGTTAAGCCAACTTAAGACTAAGGTAAGATAAGGTAAGTAAGGGTAAGTTAAGGTAAGTTAAGGTAAGTTAAGATAAGGTAAGGGAAGTTAAGGTAAGGAAAATAAAGGTAAGTTAAGGAAAATTAAGGCAAGGCAAGGTAAGTTAAGGTATGCTTAGTTAAGGCAAGGTAAGTTAAGGTAAGTTAAGTTAGGGTAATTTAATGTAAGTTAAGGCAAGGCAAGGTAAGTTAAGGCAAGACAGGGTAAATTAAGGTATAGTAAGGAAGTTAAGGTTAGTTAAGTTAAGTTAAGGAAAGGTAAGGTAAGTTAAGGTAAAGTAAGGTAAGTTAAGGTAAGGGAAGTGATGTTAAGTTAAGGTAAGTTAAATAAAGTTAAGTTAAGGTAAGTAAAGTTAAGGTAAGTTAAGCTACGTTAAGGCAAGCAAGGAAATTTAAGGTAAGTTTAGTTAAGGCAAGGTAAGTTAAAGGTATGTTAAGGTAAGTTAAGGTAAGTTATGTTATGGTAAGTTAATGTAAGGTAAGTTTAGTTTATGTAAATTAAGTTAAGATAGGTTAAGGTGAGTTAAGTTAGGTTAAGAAAGTAAAGTTAAGGTAAGTTTAGCTAAGTTAAAGTAAGTTAAGGTAAGATAAGTCAAGTTAAGTTAAGCGAAGTTAAGGTAAGTTAAGCTAAGGAAAGTTAAGTTAAGGGAAGTTAAGGCAAGGCAAGGTAAGTTCAGGTAAGTTAAGGTAAGGTAAGTTAAGGCAAGGCAAGGTAAGTTAATGTAAGTTTAGTCAAAGCAAAGTAAGTTAAGGTAAGTTAAGGTAAGTTAAGAAAAGTTAAGTTAAGGTAAGTTATGTAAGTAAAGGAAAGTTAAGTTAAGGTAAATTAAGCTAAGAAAAGGGAAGTCAATGTAATTTAAGGCAAGGCAAGGCAAGTTAAGGTATGTTTAGTTAAGGCAAGTTAAATTAAGGTAAGTTAATTTAAGGTAAGTTAAGTTAAGGTAAGTTAAGTTAAGGTAAGATAAGTTAACTTAAGTTAAGTTAAGGTAAGTTAACTTAAGTTCAGGTAAGGTAAGGTAAGGTAAGGTAAGGTAAGGTAAGGTAAGGTAAGGTAAGGTAAGGTATGTTTTGTTAAGGTAAGGTAAGGTAAGGTAAGGTATGTTTTGTTAAGGTAAGGTAAGTTAAGTTAATTTGAGCTAAGTTAAGTTAAGATAAGTTAAGGTAAGTTAAGTTAATTTGAGCTAAGTTAAGTTAAGATAAGTTAAGGTAAGTTAAGTTAAGGTAAGTTAATATAAGTTATGGTAAGGTAAGTTACGGTAATTAAAGTTAAGTTATGATAAGGTAAGTTAAGTTATGGTAAGTTAAGCTAAGGAAAGTTATGGTAAGTTGAGGTAAGATAAGGTAAGATAAGTTAAGTTAAGGTAGGTTAAGTTAAGTTAAGGTAAGTTAAGGAAAATTATGGAAAGTTAAGGCAAGTTAATTTAAGGAAAATTACGTTAAGGCAAGTTAAGTGAAGGCAAATTAAGTTAAGTGAAGTTAAGTTAAGGCAAGTTAAGTTAAGGCAAGTAAAGTTAAGTTAAGTGTAGATAAGGCATGTTAAGGCAAGTTAAGTTAGGTTAGTTGTTAAGGCAAGTTAAGGCAAGTAAAGGCAAGGCAAGTTAAGGCAAGTAAAGGCAAGGCAAGTTAAGGCAAGGCAAGCTAAGTCAAGTCAAGTTTAGACAAGTGAAATCAATTAAAGTCATGTTTAGTCAAGTTAAGTCAAGGCAAGTCAAGGCAAGTGAAGGCAAGTCAAGTTTTGAAAAGTTAAGACAAGCTAAGGCAAGTTAAGTTAAGGCAAGTTAAGGCAAGGCAAGGAAAGTTAAGCTAAAACAAGTTAATGTAGTTAAGGCAGGTAAAGGCAATTTAAGTTAATTTAAATTAATGCAAGTTAAGGGAAGTTAAGTTAAGACAAGTGAAGGCAAATTAAGTCAAGTTAAGGCAAGTTAGGTCACGTTAAGTTAAGTTAAGGCAGATTTAAGTTAAGGCAAGTTAAGTTAAGTTAAGGCAAGTTAAGTTATGTTAGGTTTTGGCAAGGCAAGTTAAGTCAAGTTAAGGCAAGTTCGGTCAAGTTAAGTCAAGTTAAGCAAAGTTATTTGAAGTTAAAGAAAGTTAAGTTCAGTTAAGGCAAGTTAAGGCAAGTACAGGCAAATTAAGTTAAGTTTAGTTAAGGCAATTCAAGGCAAGTAAAGGCAAGTTAAGTTAAGTCAAGTTAAGGTGAGTAAAGACAAGTTAAGGCAATTTAAGGCTAGTTAAGGTAAGGCAACTTATGTCAGTTAAGTCAAGTTAGTTCAAGGGAAGTAAAGACAAATTAAGGCCAGTTAAGGCAAATTAAAGAAAGTTAATGCAAATTAAGGCAAGGCAAATCAAGGCAAGTCAAGGTCAAGGTCAAGATGAAGTCGATGTGAGGTCAAGGTCATGGTTAGGCAATGGTCAGTGTAAGATAAGGTCAGGGTAGGTGAGGTCCAGTAATGTATGTCAGGGTAAGTTCAAGTCAGGTCAGGTCAGGTGAGGTTCGGGTATGGTCAGGTCAGGTCAGGTCAAGGTCAATTTCATGCCAAGGTCAGGGTAATTTAAGTTCAGGGTAGGTAAGGTCAGGAAAGGTAAGGTCAGGGTAATGAAAGTTCCGGTCAATTTCAGGGTAAGGTAAGGTCAGGTAAGGTCAGGGAAAGTTCAGGTTCGGACAGGTCAGAGTAAGGTCAGGTCAGGTCAGGATAAGGTCAGGTCAAGGTAAGTTAAGGTAAGGTAAGGGTAAGATAAGTGTAATGTACAGTAACCTAAGGTAAGGTAAGGTAAGGTAAGGTAAGGTCAGGGTAAGGTATGGTAAGTGTAATGTCATTACATTACTTTACCTTACCTTACCATGACTTGAACATACTCTGACCTAATCTGATCTGAAATTACCCTGACCTGACCTAACCTGAACTTTCCCTGTCCTTACCTTAGCTGACCTTTCATTATCCTAACCTTGACCTGACCTTGACTTTACCTTACCTCACCTTATCTTACTCTGACCTTACCCTGACCTTACCTTACCTAAATTTACCTAAATTTACCTTACCTGACCTTACCCTGACCAGACCTGACCTTACCCTAACCTGACCTGATCTGATCTAACCTTACTCTGACCTTGAGAGGGAGACAGCATCTCACCTCCCTCTGCACCTTACCCTGACTTTACCTTACCTGACCTTACCTTACCTTACCTTACCTTATGTAATCTTATCTTACCATTATGTTAACTTAACCTCTTACCTTAAGTTACCTTAAATTAAGTCTCCTTAACTTAACTAAACTTAACTTGCCTCAACTTAACTTATATTGTCTTAACTTAACTTAACCTCACTTAACTAACCTTTAATTAACTCTCCTTAACTTAACTAACCTTTAATTAACGCTCCTTAACTTAACTAAACTTAACCTGCCTTAACTGAACTTGCCTTAACTTATATTGTCTTAACTTAACTTGCCTTAACTTGACTTGCCTTACTTTAACTAGCCTTTAGTTTACATAACTTGGCTCAACTTGCCTTAACTTTACTTAACTTGACTTAACTTGACTTAAATTAACTTTACTTAATTTGTCTTGCCTTTACTTACCCTGAGTTGCCTTGACTTAACTAGACCTAGCTATGCTTAACTTGACTTACTATTACTTAACTTAACTAAACTTAACGTGTTTTTTCTTGACATAACTTGGCTTAACTTTACTTTACTTGCCGTAACTTGACTTAACGTGTCTTAACTTTACTTATCATGATTAAACTTGTCTTGCATTGCTTTACCTTGACTTGCCTTCCCTTGCCTTGCCTTAACTTGACTTAACTTAAGTTGCCTTAACCTAACTTGCCTGAACTTAACTTGTCTTTACCTAACTTGCCTTGCCTTACCTTGCCTTGCCTTGCCTTACCTTACCTTACCTTACCTTACCTTACCTTACCTTACCTTACCTTACCTTACCTTACCTTACCTCACCTCACCTTACCTTAACTTACCATGCCTTGCCTTGCCTTGCCTTGCCTTGCCTTGCCTTGCCTTGCCTTGCCTTGCCTTGCCTTTCCTTACCTTATCATTACCTTACCTTACCTTACCTTGACCTGACCTAACCCTGACCTGACCTGAGCTAAACCTGACATTACATTACCTGACCGTAACTTACCTGACCTTACCTTACGCTCAACTTAACATAACCACTTAATTAAACTTATCTTACCTAAAATAACTTGCCTAAACTTAAGTTAACTTAATTTAACTTTCCTTAACTTGACTTAACTTGTCTTAACATGCCTTAACGTAATATAATTTAACTTAACTAAACATAACTTAACTTGCCTTACCTTAACTTAATTGCCTTAACTTTACATAACTTGCATTAACTTGCCTTAATTTGCCTTAAGTTCCAATACCTTGCCTTAACTTGCCTAGCCTTGACCTGCCTTTACTTGCCCTAACTTGCCTTAACTTGCCATAACATGCCTTCTCTTGCCTTAACTTGCCTTAACTTTTCTTAACTTACCCTACCTTCACTTTACTTGTCTTCACTTAACTTGACTTGCCTTAAATTAACTTGCCTTTACTTGCCTTAACTTAACTTGCCTTAAAAAAACTTGCCATAACTTAATTAAACTTAACTTGCCTTAACTTAGCTTGCCTCAACTTCCTCAACTTGCGTCAACTTGCCTTAACTTGCCTTAACTTCCCTTAACTAGACTTGGCTAAACTTGCCTTAACTTTCTTTAACTTGACTTGACTTAACTAAACTTAACTTAACTTACCTTAACATTACTTAAATTAACTTACCTAACAACTTCACTTACCTAAACTTAACTTAATTTAACTTACCTTAATTTAACTTACTTTAATTTAACTTAACTTACCTTACCTTAACTTACCTTGCCTTGCATTTACTTACCTTAACTTACCTTTACTTAACTTAACTTTCCTTAACTTACCTTACCTTAACTTAACTTAACTTAGTTTACCTTAACATAAATTAACTTATCTTTATTTACCTTACATTAAATTAACTTAACTTACCTTAATTTAACTTACCTTAACTTACATTAACTTAACTTAACTTAAATTACCTTACCTTTACTTAACTTACGTTACCTTAACTTACCTTAACTTAACTTTAACTTACCTTGCCTTAACTAAACTTACCTTAAATTACCTTGCCTTGCCTTAACTTACCTTAAATTATCTTAACTTAACTTAACTTACTTTAACTTGCCTTGCCTTAACTTACCTTAAATTATCATGCCTTGCCTTAATTTTCCGTAACTTTCCTTAACTTAACTTAACCTACCTTAACTTACATTAACTTAACTTAACTTATCTTTCCTTAGCTTAAGATACCTTAACTTACCTTACCTTCTCTTAACTTACCTTAACTTACCTTACCTTACCTTAACTTATCTTAACTTACCTTAACTTAACTTCTCTAACCTTAACTTAACTTTCCTTAACTTAACTTCCCTTAACTTACCTTTATCTTACCGTGCCTTAACTAAACTTACCTTAAATTACCTTGCCTTGCCTTAAGGTACCTTAACTTAACATAACTTTACTAACCTTGACTTAACTTACCTTAGCTTACCTTAACTTTACTTACCTTACCTTACCTTACCTTACCTTAACTTAACTTAACTTAACTTACCGTACCTTATGTTAACTTACCTTACCCTAACTTAACTTAACTTACCTTACATTGACTTGACTTAACTTATTTAACTTAACTTAAGTTGACTTAACTTTCCTTAACTTACCTTACCTTAACTTACCTTAACTTTCCTTAACTTAACTTAACTTAGCTTAACTTAACTTAACTTTCCTTACCTTAATTAACCTAACTTATCTTAATTTAACTTAAATTCTCTTACCTTAACTTAACTTTCCTTAACTTAACTTAACTTAACTTAACTTACCTTTACTTAACTTACCTTGACATAACTTTCCTTAACCTAACTTAACTTATCTTACCTTAACTTCCCTTAACTTACCTTTACTAAATTTAGCTTGACTTAACTTACCTTAACCTAACTTACCTTAACTTAACTTCACTTACCTTAACTTAATTTTTCTTATCTTACCATAACTTAACTTACCTTAGTTTAACTTACCTTAACTTACCTTAACACAACTTTATTTAACTTCACTTAACTTACCTTAACATACCTTAGCTTAACTTACCTTGACTTAACTGACCTTACCTTATCTTAACTTACCTAACCTTAACTTAACTTAACTTACCTTGAGTTACCTTGTCTTTACTAAACTTACCTTCTCTTAACTTAACTTATTTAACTTACTTTAACTAAACTTACTTTAACATAACTTAGCTTGCCTTACCTAAACTTGACTTACCTTAATTTACCTTGCCTTTACAAACCTTACCTTAACTTATTTTTCCTTTCCTTAACTTACCTTAACTTCCCTTAACTTAACTTACCTTACCTTACCTTAACTTAGCTCACCTTAACTTAACTTTAACTTACCTTGCCTTTACTAAACTTACCTTACCTTACCTTGTCTTGCCTTAACGTACCTTAACTTACCTTAACTAAACTTTAATTATCTTAACTTAACTTACCTTAACTTAACTTGCCTTAAGTTAACATCACTTACTTTAACTTAACTAAACTTACCTTAACTTAACTTAATTAGTTAGCTTACCTTACCTCACGTTAACTTTACTTACCTTAACTTATCTTGCCTTAATTTAACTTACCTTTCTTTAACTTAACTTAACTTAACTTAACTTAACTTAACTTACCTTGACTTGCCTTGACATCTCTTACCTTAACGTACCTTACCTTTTCTTAATTTACCTTAACATACCTTAATGTAACTTAACTTCTCTTAACTACCCTTACCTTAACTTAACTTACCTTAACTTACCTTAACATACCTTGCCTCAACAAAACTTAGTTAACTTACCTTGCTTTGCCTTACCTTAACTTACATAAACTTAACTTCACTTACCTTACCTTAACTAAACGTAACTTACCTTAAATTAACTTACGTTGACTTAACTTACCGTAACTTAAATTTACTTACCTTCTGTTAACTTAACTTAATTAAACTTACTTTAACTTACTTTAACTTACCTTAACTAAAATTAACTTATCTTAACTTACCTTAACTTACCTTAATTTAAAATAACTAATCTTAACTTTACTTGCCTTACCTTAACTGAACTTACCTTAACTTACCCTAACTTACCTTGCCTGAACTAAATTTACCTTAACTATCCTTGCCTTGCCTTAACTTACCTTAACCTGACTTAAGTAACCTTAACTTAACTTTCCTTAATATATCTTGCCTTAAATAAACATAGATTAACTTACATTGCCTTGCTTTAACTTACCTTAACTTACTGTAACTTTCCTTATCTTATCTTATCTTATCTTACCTTAACTTACCTTAATTTCCCTTAACTTAACTTAACTTCACTTTCCATAACTTAACTGAACTTACCTTACCTTACCTTACCTTACCTTACCTTAACTTAACTTAAATTACATTACCTTAACTTAACTTTCTTTAACTTACCATAACTTAGCTTAACTTATCTTAACTTGACTTACCTTAACTCTAACTTAGGGTAAGTTAAGTTAAGGTAAGTTAAGGTAAGTAAAGGTAAGTTAAGTTAAGGTAAGTTAAATTAAGTTAAGGTAAGTTAAGGTAACTAAAGGTAAGTTAAGTTAAGTTAAATTAAGTTAAGGAAATTAAAGTTAACTTAAGGTAAGTTAACCTAAGGTAAGTTAGGTAAAGGTAAGTTAACGTAACTTAATGCAAGGCAAGTTAAGTTAGGTTTAATTAAGGCAAGGCAAGTTAAGATAAGTTAAGGTAAGTTAAGTCAAGTTAAGGCAAGGCAAGGTAAGTTTAGCTAAGGCAAAGTATGTTAAGGTAAGGTTAGTTAAGTTAAGGTAAGTTAAGTTAAGCTAAGTTAAATTAAGGTAAGTTAAGGAAAGTTAAGTAAAGGTTAGTTAAGTAAAGTTAAGGTAAGTTAAGGTTAGTTAAGTTAAATTAAGGTAAGTTAAAGTAAGTTGAGGTAAGGTTAGTTACATTATGTTAAGTTAAGGTAAGTTACGTTAAGGTTAGTTAAGTTAAGGTAAGTTAGGTTAAGTTTAGGTAAGTTAAGTTACGGAAAGTCAAGTTAAGTTAAGGTAAGTTAAGGCAAGGCGAGGTAAGTTAAGGTAAGTTTAGTTAAGGCAAGGTAAGTTAAGGTAAGGTTAGTTAAGTTAAGGTAAGTTAAGTTAAGCTAAGTTAAGTTAAGGTAAGTTAAGTTAAGTTAAGGTTAGTTAAGTTAAGGAAAGTTAAAGTAAGTTAAGTTAAGTTTAGTTAAGTTAAGGTAAGTTAAGGAAAGTTAAGTTAAGGTTTGTTAAGTTAAGTAAATGTAAGTTCTGGGAAGTTAAGTTAGATTAGTTAAGTTAAGGTAAGTCAAGTTAAGTTAAGGTAATTTAAGGTAAGGTAAGTTAAGTTAAATTAGGTTAAGTTTAGGTAAGTTAAGTTACGGAAAGTCAAGTTCAGTTAAGTTAAGGTAAGTTAAGGTAAGGTAAGGTAAGTTAAGGTAAGGTAAGTTAAGTTAAGGTAAGTTAAGGTAAGGCAAGTTAAGGCAAGGCAAGGTAAGTTAAGGTTAAGTTAAAGGAAAGTCAAGCTAAGTTAGGTTAAGGTAAGTTAAGATAAGGTAAGTTAAGTTAAGTCAAGGCAAGATAAGTTAAGGTAAGTTTAGTTAAAGTAAGTTTAGTTAAGGCAAGGTAAGTTAAGGTAGGTTAGGTTAAGGTAAGTTAAGGTAAGTTAGCGTACGTTATGGTAAGTTAAGTTAAAGTAATTAAGGTAAGTTAAGTTAAGGTAAGTTATGGCACAGTAAGGTAAGTTAAGGTAAGTTTAGTTAAGGCAAGGTATGTTAAGGTAAGTTAAGTTAAGTTATGTTAAGGTACGTTAAGGTAAGTTAAGTTAATTTAAGGAAAGTTAAGTAAGTTAAGTTAAGGTTAGTTAAATGAAGTTAAGGTAAGTTAGGGTAAGTTAAGTTAAGCTAAGGTAAGGTAAGTTACGGAAAGTCAAGTTAAGTTAAGGAAAGTTAAGGTAATCTAAGTTAACTTAAGGTAAGTTTAATTAAGGCAAGGTAAGTTAAGGTAAGGTAAGTACGTTAAGGTAAGTTAAGGTAAGTTAAGTTAAGGTAAGTTAAGTAAATTTAAGGTAAGTTAACATAATTTAAGTTAAGGTTACTTAAGTTAAGTTAAGGTAAGTTAAGTTAAGGTTAGTCAAGTTAAGGTTAGTTAAGATAAGTTAAGGTAAGTTAAGTTAAATTTAGTTAAGTTAAGGTAAGTAAAGTTAAGTTAAGGTAAGTTAAGGTAAGTTAAGGTTAGTTAAATTAAGGTAAGTAAAGTTAAGTTAAGGTAAGTTAGGTTAAGGTAAGGTAAGGTAAGGTAAGGTAAGGTAAGGTAAGGTAAGGTAAGGTAAGGTAAGGTAAGGTAAGGTAAGGTAAGGTAAGGTAAGGTAAGGTAAGGTAAGGTAAGGCAAGGCAAGGCAAGTTAAGCTAAGGTAAAGTGAAGTTAAGGTAATTTAACTTAAGGCAAGGTAAGTTATGTAAAGGTAAGCTCAGGTAAATTAAGTTACGTTAATGTAAGTAAAGTTAAGGTATGATAAGTTTTGTTCAGTTAAAGTAAGGTAACGTAAGGTAAGTTAAGGCGAGTTAAGTAAAGGTAGGGTAAGTTAAGTTAGGTTAAGGTAAGTTTAGTTAAGTAAAGATAAGGTAAATTAAGTTAAGGTAAGTTAAGTAAAGGTAAGGTAAGTTAAGTTCAGGTAAGTTAAGTAAAGGTAAGTTTAGGTTAGTTATGGTAAGTAAAGGTAAGTTAAGGTAAGACAAACTAAGTTAAGTTAAGGTAAGGTAAGGTAAGATAAGGTAAGTTAAGACAAGGCAAGGTAAGGTAAGTTAAAGTATGTTTAGTTAAGTGAAGGTAATTTGAGTTAAGTTAATGCAAGGCAAAGAAAGTTATAGAAAGTTTACTTAAGGCAAAGTAAGTTAAGGCAATTTAAGGTAAGTCAAGTTAAGGTAAGGGAAGTAAAGGTAAGATAAATTAAGATAAGTTAAGTTAAGGTAAGTAAAGGCAAGTTAAGGCAAGGCAAGGTAAGTGAAGGTAAGTTGAGTTAAGGTAAGTTAAGGTAAGTTTAGGAAAAATAAGTTAAGGTCAGTTAAGGTAAGGTAAGTTAAAGTAATTAAGGTAAGTTAAGGCAAGCCAAGGTAAGTTAAGGTACGTTTAGTAAAGGCAAGGTAAGTTAAGGTAAGTTAAGTTAAGGTAAGGTATGTTAAGGTAAGTTTAGGTAAGAGAAGCTAGGTTAAGTTAAGGTAAGTAAAGTTAAGTAAAGGTAAGGTAATTTAAGTTAAGGTAAGGTAAGTAAAGTTAAGTTGAGGTAAGTTAAGTTAAGGTAAGGTATGTTAAGGTAAGTTAAATTAAGTTAAGTTAAGGGAAGTTAAGGTAAGTTAAAGTAAGTAAAGGTAAGTTAAGGTATGTTTGGTTAAGGTAAGGTAAGGTAAGTTTAGTTAAGGTAAGTTATTGTAAGTTAAGTGAAGGTTGGTTAAGTTAATGCAAGGCAAAGAAAGTTATAGAAAGTTGACTTAAGGTTAAGTAAGTTAAGGTAAGTAAAGGTAAGTCAAGTTAAGTTAAGGGAAGTAAAGGTAAAATAATGTAAGATAAGTTAAGGGAACTTAAGGTAAGGTAAGTTAAGTCAAGTTAAGGTAAGTCAAGTTAAGTTACGTTAAGGTACGTTAAGTTAAGGTAAGTAAAGGCAAGTTAAGGCAAGGCACGGTAATTTAAGGTAAGTTGAGTAAGTTAAAGTAATTAAGGTAAGTTAAGGCAAGGCAAGGTAAGTTAAGGTATGTTTAGTAAAGGCAAGGTAAGTTAAGGTAAGTTAAGTTAAGGTAAGGTATGTTAAGTCAAGGAAAGATACGTTTAGTTAAGTTAAGTTACATTTACCTTACCTTACCTTTAGTAAACTTAAATTATCTTAACTTAACTTAACTTAGCTTGTCTTACCTTTACTTAAATTAACTAACCTTAACTTAACTTACCTTAACTTACCTTAAGTTACGTTACCTTCACTTACCTTGTCTTACCTTAACTTACCTGTACTTACCTTAACTCCCCTTAAGGCCTGCATGCCTTATTCTATTTTATTCAATTATGTCTGACATTAAATAGGAAGAAGTGTCTATCTGCTAGGGGAAAATTCTAATTTGAAATTTCTAATTTTCTATTTATCGCTATTTAATCTTACTTCTTCATTCCAAAAAAGAATGAACAGTAGAAACCAAAGATTTAAAATTTCTCAAACTCTAGACAATTACCAAAACCCACTTTCTATTTGCAAAATCTACTGTATGATGGGGAGGAGGAAAACATCTGCATGGATTTTGCTTATTCATATCTATGTTGTTAGGTACGTCATTTGTCTCTCAATCTGCCTGCCAAAAATATATACAGAAAATTCCTAATGTCTTTCTTTATTCTATGTTGGCACTTAAGAAACAACTGAGAACATAACCTTCTGTATTGCACAAAGTAATACAAAATGTCCCTGCTACAGAGTATAGGAGAAAAGGGGTATAAAATAAATACATTATGGGCGACATGGAATAGGGAGAATTGTCGATCGGGTGGAGGAAAATTCTAATTTGAAATTTCTATATTTCTACTCATTGCTATTTATTCTTACTATTTCATTGCAGAAAAGAAGGGAAAGTAGCTACCAAAGATTTAAACTATCTCAAAATCTAGACAGTTACCAAAACCCTCTTTCTCTTATAAAAGTCTACGATATATTTCATTTATTGGTTAACGTATATTCAAAATCTTGAACAAAATTTTAGTTGGATTGTATGGTAAGGTTTGGCCTTTCGTACAAGTATATATTTGATTTCTATGATGTAAAGAAGAGTTCTTCCTGCTTCCTCCAGATTTCTGTGTAGGTGTAGGGTTATAGTTAGTGTCGTTAGCGTTAGGGTCATTAGTGTTAGGTTTATGGTTAGGGTTAGTGACATTAGTTTCAGGGTTACTGTTATGGTTCTGTATATGATTTGGGTTAGTGACATTAGGCTTAGGACTAGGGTTATCGATATTAGACTTAGTGTTCAGGTTAAGGTTAGAGTTCCAAAGACCAGACTATTTCCCATACCCAACCTGTTCCAAAACCCCAGCTTTTTCCCATGCTCTGCCCCATCCGAAGCCCCAAAAAATTTACCAAACAATCCATCTAAATTTTTTTTCAAGATTTTGAATAGTCATTTACCAAACAATGAAATAGATAGTAGAGTCTGATAGAAGAAAGAGGTTTTTGGTAATTGTCTAGAATTTGAGATTATTATATCTTTGGTAGGTACTTTTCATTCTTTTATGCAATGGAGGAGTAAGATTAAATAGTAATGAATAGAAATTTAGAAATTTTAAATGAGAATTTTCCTCCACCACACCGACATTTCTCCCTATTCATTGTCGCCCACAATGTATTTATTTTATAAACCCTTTCTCCTATATTCTGTAGGAGGGACATCTGACACTATTTTGTACAATTCAGAAGGTTATGTTCTCAGTTGTTTCTTAAGTGCCACCACAGAATATAGAAATACATCAGCAATTTTCTGTATTTATTTTTGGCAGTCAGCTTGAGAGACAAACGATGTACCTCACAACCTAGAGATGAATAAGCATAATCCAGGCAGATGTTTTCTTCCTCCCCATCAGTTTATTTCAAGTGCCTCTGGAACATGCTCCATTTTTTTGCCTTTTGAGGTCCACAGCATAACTTCAAGAAGAACATAGCCAGGAAATTTTCTGTTTACTTTCCTCTCAAATAAAGACTCTCTTTTGGAAGCAAATATAGGTCAAGATTCAACGGATATCCAATTGAATACAAGAGAACTAGTTCTTGAAAGGAAGTGTTGATATATAGGAAAATGTTAGTGGTAAGTTCTTAAAATGAGCTGATGGTTCTTCCTTAAGATCTATGCATTTATATACTATGCATTTACAACTCTATTAGTTACCAATGATTTATCAGAAGCTATGTTTTTGAGATCATTAAATTCACCCGTTTTCTCCTCTCCAAAGTGTGCCAGAGCAGTTCCAGGACACAGATGAGGAGTGGTGAAGTAAAAAATCCTAGACTTTAAGTCGCAGACCAAGCTCATATGTGTTCACATCTCACAAAAGAGACATATTCTTAAAAATTTCTCTAGTACCTTGCAAAGTGCAGGATCTGGATACGGATACGGTTACAGATTCAGATATGGATAGTGATTGAGATAGAGATAAAGATAGGGATATTGTTAGGGATAGGGATAGGGATAGGGATACGGATAGGGTTAGGGATAGGGATAGGGATAGGGATAGGGATAGGGATAGGGATAGGGATAGGGATAGGGATAGGGATAGGGATAGGGATAGGGATAGGGATAGGGATGGGGATGGGGATATGTAGGTGGGTGTATGGCTGGGGATAGGGATAGAGATAGAGAAAGGAATGGGGATAAAGAGAGGGGGAGGGAAAAGCAGAGGGAGAGGGATAGGGATAGGGATAGAGATAGGGATAGGGATATATATAAATTGAAAGGTGTAGGGATAAGGATACGGATAGGGTTACGGATAGGGAGAGGGACAGGGAAGGGAATGGGGATAGGGATAGGGATATGGATAGCGGTAGGGATAAGGATAAGGATAGGGATAAGGATACAGATATGGATAGGGATAGGGTTACGGAGAGGGAGAAGGAAGGGAATAGGGATTGGGGTAGGGATAGGTATAGGGATAGGGATAGTGATAGGGAAAGTTGTGGGGATAGGAATGGGGATAGGGATAGGGATAGCGAAAATTATAGGGATAGGAATAGGTATAGGTATAGATATAGGAATAGATATAGGTAATAGATATATGGAGACGGACAGGGATAGGGGTTGGGAGGTTATTAGGTATTGGGGTATTCATAAGGGTATCCCTATCTCTATCCCTATCCCTATCCTTAACATATCCATATCCCCTGCCCAATATCTATCCTTATCCCTATCCCTATCCCTATCCCTATCCCTATCCCTATCCCTATCACTATCCCAATCCCTATCCACATCTATAAGACAATCCCCATACATATACGTACGTTTACCCCTATTCCATCCCCATCCCCATTATCATCGCCACCCCTGTCCATATAGGTTTCCCAATCCCCAGCCAGTATCCCTATCCATATATTTTCCGAATACCCAGACTGATCACTGTCCATTTCCCTATCCCTATCCCTATCCCATTCCCTGTCCCTGTCCCTGTCCCTATACCCTTCCCTATCTCTATCCCTACCCCTATATATATCCCCACCCGTATACCAATTCCCATATCCCCATCCCCATCCCTATCACTATCATTATAAACATAACAAACCCCTTTCCCTCTCCCTGTCCCTCTCCATCTAACATTCAGTCTCCCTCTCCCTTTCCCTCTCCCTTTCCTGCTCCCTATCCCTATCCCTATCCCTATCCCTATCCCTATCCCTATCCCTATCCCTATCCCTATGCCTATGCCTATGCCTATTCCTATCAGTATCCGTATCCTTATCCCAATTCCTATTCCTATACATATTCCTATTCCTATTCCTATTCCTATTCCTATTCCTATTCCTATTCCTATTCCTATTCCTATTCCTATTCCTATTCCTATCCCTATCCCTATCCCTATCCTTATCCCATTCCCTATCCCTATCCACTTCCCTGCCTTTATCCCTATCCCTATCCCCACCCGTATACCCATCCCCATAAACCTAGCCCCATCCTAATCACCATCCGCATACCCATCCCTATCCCTATCACTATACTTATACACATCCCCATTCCCTATTCCCATCCCTATCCCTATCCTTATGCCTATCCCTATCCCTATCCCTATCCCTATCCCTATCCCTATCCCTATCCTTATCCCTATCCTTAAACTATTCCTATCCCCAATCCTATCTCCATCTCTATTCCTATCCCCAGCATTATACCCATCCACATATCCCCATAGCCATCCCTATCCCTATCCCTATCCCTATCCCTATCCCTATCCCTATCCCTATCCCTATCCCTTTCCCTATCCCTATACCTATCCCTATCCCTAGCCCTAGCCCTAGCCCTAGCCTTAGCACTAGCCCTATTTCTATCCCTATCCCTATCCCTATCCCTATCCCTATCCCTATCCCTATCCCTATCCCTATCCCTATCCCTATCCCTATCCATATCCCTATTCCTACCCTATCCCTATCCCTATCCCCATCCGTAAACACATCCTCATGTCTCTAGACCCATCCTCATCACCATCCCCATCCCTATCTCTATGACTATGCATAGACACATGCCCATCCCCATCCCCATCCCTATCCCCATCCTTATCCCTATCCCTATCCCTATCCCTATCCCTATCCCTATCCCTATCCCTATCCCTATCCCTATCCCTATCCCTATCCCTATCCCTATCCCTATCCTTATCCCTATCCTTATCCCTGTCCCTTTCAATTTATATAACTCTATCCCTATCTCTACCCCTATCCCTACCTCTGTCCTTATCCCTATCCCTATCTCTGTCCCTATACCCATTCCCTTCCCTCTCCCTATCCCTCTTCATAACCCTATCCCTATCCTTATCCCTATCCCTTTCATTCTATATAACCTTATCCTTATCCCTATCCCTATATCTATTCCTCTCCCTCTCCCTATCCCTATCCCCATTCCTTTCTCTATCTCTATCCCTACCCCCAGCCATACACCCATCTACATATCCCCATCCTTATCTCTATCGCTATCTCTAACCTTATCCCTATCCCTATCCCTATCCCTATCCCTATCCCTATCCCTATCCCTATCCCTATCCCTATCCCTATGCTTATCCTTATCCCTATCCACATCCCTATCCCTATCCCTATCCCTATCCCTATCCCTATCCCTATCCCTATGCTTATCCTTATCCCTATCCACATCCCTTCCCTCTCCCTCTACGTAACCCTATCCCTATCCTTATCCCTATCACTTTCACTTTATATATCCCTATCCCTATCCCTATCCCTATCCCCATTCCCTTCGCTATCACTCTCCGTAACCCTATCCCTATCCTTATCCCTATCCCTTTCACTTTATATAACCCTATCCCTATCCCTATCCCTACCCCTTTCTCTTTCCCTGTCCCGATCCCTTTCCCTATCCCTGTCCCTATCCCTATCCCTATCCCTATCCCTATCCCTATCCCTATCCCTATCCCTATCCCTATCCCTATCCCTATCCCTATCCCTATCCCCATTCCCTTCCCTCTCCCTATCCCTCTTCGTACTGCTATCCCTATCCCTATCCCTATCCCTATACTTATCCCTATCCCTTTCAATTTATATAACTCTATCCCTATCCCTACCCCTATCCCTACCCCTGTCCCTGTCTCTATCCCTATCTCCCTTCCCTTCCCTCTCCCTATCCCTCTCCATAACCCTATCCTTATCCCTATCCCTTTCATTCTATATAACCTTATCCCTATCCCTATCCCTATCCCTATCCCTATCCCTATCCCTATTCCTCTCCCTCTCCCTACCCCCATTCTTTTCTCTATCTCTATCCCTACCCCCAGCCATACACCCATCTATGTATCCCCATCCTTATCTCTATCGCTATCTCTAACCTTATCCCTATCCCTATCCCTATCCCTATCCCTATCCCTATCCCTATCCCTATCCCTATCCCTATCCCTATCCCTATCCCTATCCCTATCCCTATCCGCATCTCTTCCCTCTCCCTCTCCGTAACCCTATCCCTATCCTTATCCCTATCACTTTCACTTTATATATCCCTATCCCTATCCCTAACACTATCCCTATCCTTAACACTATCCCTATCCCTATCCTTATCCCTATCCCTATCCCTATCCCTATCACTATCCCTTTCCCTACCCCTATTCTTATCCCTATTCCCATTCCCTTACCTCTCCCTCTCTGTTACCCTATCCCTATCCTTATCCCTATGCCTTTCATTTATATACCCCTATCCCTATCCCTATCCCTATCCCTATCCCAATCCCTGTCCCTGTCCCTGTCCCTGTCCCTGTCCGTATCCCTATCCCTATCCCTATCCCTATCCCTATCCCTATCCCTATCCCTATCCCTATCCCATTCCCTATCCCTATCCCCTTCCCTATCTTTATCACTATCCCTATCCCCATCCCCATCAGTATACTCATCCCCATATCCCTAGCCCCATCCCCACCACCATCAGCATCTCCATCCCTATCACTACACTTATACACATCCCCATCCCCTATCCCTATCCCTATCCCTATCCCTATCCCTATCCCTATCCCTATCCCTATCCCTATCCCTTTCCCTATCCTTATCCCTATCCCTATCCCTAGCCCTAGCCCTAGCCCTAGCCCTAGCCTTAGCACTAGCCCTATTTCTATCCCTATCCCTATCCCATTCCCTATCCCTATCCCCTTCCCTATCCCTATCCCTATCCCTATCCCTATCCCTATCCCTATCCCTATCCCTATCCCCTTCCCTATCCCTATCCCTATCCCTATCCCTATCCCTGTCCCTATCCCTATCCCTATCCCTATCCCCATCTGTAAACACATCCTCCTGTCTCTAGACCCATCCTCATCACCATCCCCATCCCTATCTCTATGACTATACATAGACACATGCCCATCCCCATCCCCATCCCCATCCCCATCCCTATCCCTATCCCTATCCCTATCCCTATCCCTATCCCTATCCCTATCCCTATCCCTATCCCTATCCCCTCTCCCTTTCCATATCCTTTCCCTATCCCTAGCCCTAGCCCTAGTCCTATCCCAATCCATATCCCCTTTTTTATCCTTATCCCCATATCCGTCCCTATCCCAATCCTCATTCCTATCCGGTTCCCTATCCCTATCGTTAGGGATATTGTTTTGGACAGGGAAGGAGATGCTGATATGGATACGGATAGGGAAATGGATGGGGATAGGGATAGGGATAGGGATAGGGATAGGGATAGGGATAGGGATAGGGATAGGGATAGGGATAAGGATAAGGATAGGGATACGGATACGGATACGGATACGGATACGGATACGGATACGGATACGGATACGGATACGGATATGGATAAGGATAAGGATAGGGATGGGCATAGGGATGAGGATACGAATGGGTATAGGAGAAGGGTTGGGGATAGGGATAGGAATAATGGAAGAGATATGGATGGGGACAGGTATAGTTATAGGGATTGAGATATGGATAGGGATAGGGATAGGGATAGGTATAGGGATAGGGATAGGGATAGGGATAGGGATAGGGATAGGGATAGGGATAGGGATAGGGATAGGGATAGGGATAGGGGTAGGGATAGGGATAGGGATAGGGATAGGGATAGGGTCGAGAATTGTAATAGGGATGGGGATGGAGATGGGGATGGGGATAGTGATAGGGAGAGGAATAGGGATAGGGTTAGGGATAGCAGTAAGGATACGGTTCTGATACGGATATTCTGGACTTCAGTAAAACCTTTGACACAGTTTCTCACAACATTCTGCTTTAGAAACTGTCAACCTCTGGCCTGGACAGGCGCACACTCTTCTGGGTGGAAAAGTGGTTTTCTGGCCGGTCTCAGAGAGTGGTGGGAAATGGTGTGAAATCCAGCTGGAGGCCAGTGACAAGTGGGGTTCCCCAGGGCTCAGTGCTGGGTCCAGCCCTGTTCAATGTCTTTATCAATGACCTGGATGAAGGCATCAAGTTCACACTTAGCAAGTTTGCGGATGACACTATGCTGGGTGGAAGTGTAGATCTGCTAGAGGGTAGGGTGGCTCTGCAAAGGGATCTGAACAGGCTGGACAGCCGGGCTGAGACCAATGGCATGAGGTCTAACAAGGCCAAATGCCGGGTCCTGCATTTGGGGCACAACAACCCTATGCAGTGCTACAGACTAGGAGAAGTCTGTCTAGAAAGCTGCCTGGAGGAGAGGGACCTGGGTGTGTTGGTTGACAGCCGACTGAACATGAGCCGGCAGTGTGCCCAGGTGGCCAAGAAGGCCAATGGCATCTTGGCTTGGATCAGAAACGGTGTGGCCAGCAGGTCCAGGGAGGTTATTCTCCCTCTGGACTCGGCACTGGTGAGACTGCTGCTCGAATCCTGTGTTCAGTTCTTCTCCCCTCACCATAAGAAGGATATCGAGGGTCTGGAGCATGTCTAGAGAGGAGCAAGAAAGCTGGTGAACGGGCTGGAGAGCAGGTCTTACGAGGGGTGTCTGAGAAAGCTGGAGTTGTTTAGCCTGGAGAAGAGGAGGCTGAGGGGAGACCTCATTGCTCTCTATAACTACCTGAAAGGAGGTCGTAGAGAGGAGGGTGATGGCCTCTTCTCCCAAGTGACAGGGGACAGGATGAGAGGGAATGGCCTCAAGCTCTGCTAGGCGAAATTTAGGCTGGACATTGGGAAAAAATTCTTCACAGAAAGGGTCATTGGGCACTGGCAGAGGCTGCCCAGGGAGGTCGGTGATTCACCTTCCCTTTAAGTGTTTAAGACACAGATGGACGAGGCGCTAAGGGGCATGGTTTAGTGTTTGATAGGAATGGTTGGACTCGATTATCTGGTGGGTTTCTTCCAACCTGGTTATTCTATGTTTCTATGATTCTATGATTCTAAGCCAGTCGAAACGCATCTAAACCAGTCTAAAGCGATTTATACCAGAATTAACTTGTCTAAACCAGTCTCAGCCGGCTTATACGAGACTTAAATATTCCAAACCAGTCTAAACTGACTTATATCAGACTTAAGCGCCTTATACCAGACTTAACCAGTCTAAACCAGTCTAGACCAGTCTTAACCAGCTTATACCAGACTTAACCTCCTTCTACCAGGCTAAGCCAGTCCAAACCAGTTTAAACCATTCTAAACTGCCTTAGACCAGACTTAACCCCCTTTTAAAAGACTTAACCAGTCTAAACTAGTCTAAACAGACTTAAACCAGACTTAGCCGCCTTAGACCAGACTTAAACAGTCTAAACAAAACTAAACCAGCTTATACCAGACTTAACTGCCTTATAATGGACTTAACCATTCTAAACCAGTCTAAACCATTCTATACCAGCCTAAACCTGCTTATAGCAGACTTAAATAGTGCAAACTAGTCTAAACCGGCTTATACCAGACTTAACCGCCTTCTACCAGTGTTAACCAGTCTAAACCCATCTAAACAATTCTAAAACAGCTTATACCAGGCTTAACCACCTTATACCAGTCTTAACAAGTCTAAACCAGTCTAAACCAGTCTAAACCAGTCTAAACCAACTTATACCAGACTTAACCACTTATACCAGTCTTAAGTAGTCTAAACTAGTCTAAACCAGTCTAAAGCAGTCTAAACCGACTTACACCAGACTTAGCCACCAGGTCAGGACAGGTCAGGTAAGGTCAGTTCAGGTAAGGTCAGGTCAGGCCAGTTCAGGTCAGGTAAGATCAGGTAAGGTCAGGTTAGTAAAGGTAAGGCAATGTAAGTTCAGGTAAATAAGGACAGAGAAGGTCATCCTTCTGTGTCTTTGGGTGTTTCCTCCCCCCCGCCCATTTTTTTTTTTTTTGTCACATCCTCCTTAGTCCTAACGACCCTCTCATTTCATGGAGAGGCCAGGTGATTTGGTCAGATTCTTGTCTTTCCCTGCAATATGCCGTGTGCTTTCCCCTGGAGGTGTTTAAAAGTCATGTAGCTATGGTGCTTATGGACATGGTTTAGTGGTGTGTTGGCAGTTTAGTGGTTTATTGGCAGTGTTAGGTTTACGGTTGGACTTGATGATCTTAAAGGTCTTTTCCAACCTAAATGATTCTATAATTCTATAATTCTAGTCTATAATTCTCTGTCAGGTCAGGTCAGGTAAGGTCAGGTCAGGTCAGGTAATGTCAGGTAAAGTAAGGGTAAGGTAACGTAAGTTCAGGTAAGGTAAGGTCAGATAAGTTCAGGTCAGGTCAGGTCAGATAAGGTCAGGTCAGGTCAGGTAAGGTCAGTTGAGGTAAGGTAAGGTCAGGTCAGGCCATGTAATGTCAGGTCAGGTCAGGTAAGGTCAGTTGAGGTAAGGTAAGGTCAGGTCAGGCCATGTAATGTCAGGTCAGGTAAGGTCTGGTCAGGTCAGGTCATGTAAGGTAAGGTCAGGTAAGGTGAGGTGAGGTAAGGTCAGGTAAGTTCAGGTCAGATAAGGTAAATTAAGGTCAGGTCACGTCAGGTAAGGTCAGGTAAGATCAGGTCAAGTCAGGTCAAGTCAGGTCAGGTAAGGTCAGGTCAGGTAAGGTCAGGTCAGGTAAGGTAAGGTAAGGTAAAGTAAGGTAACATAAGGTAAGGTAAGCTCAGGATTGGTCAGGTCAGGTAAGATCAGCTGGAGACCCTGTTCAGTGCACGGAGGTTACAGGGCGAGCTTAGAGAATTTTTGTCTTTGTCTGGTGAGGGCAAAGCTTCGGAAGCCTTCTTCTTTCTGTGCCTCGTTTCTTTGTGCAGCAGAGACAGCTTCTCCCTCTGCTTTTCCTCAACGGGGACTGCTCTTGGGCCAGAGAGCGGGCTGGATGTTGACCAGAAAAACCTCTGTCTCTGAGCAGCCTGGGACACCTGCCCTACCCGGGGACTCTGCTGGCCTCTCCCGTGTCCCGAGGAAACAGCTTTGCTTTTCCTTTACAGACTTTCTACCCATGGAAGTAACTCACCAGAGTCCCCTCCCAGTCTGGGCTCACCGAGTCCTCCAAGGAGAAGAGCCCTGCCCATCCTCCGCGAGGGCAACCTGGATTCAGAATTATCCCTCTCCCCAATGAGGGAGTCCCCAAAAAGAGGGTCTGCTGGGGACTCTCAAAGAGAAAAGCCTTTTCTCTTCCCCTGGCACAACCAGCTTCCCGAGACTTAACCAGACTTAACCAAATTAAATTAATTAACAAGACTTTACCAACTTAATAAGACTTATCCAGACAAAACTGACCTAAAACGTCTAAACCAGCCTAAACAAGACTAAACAGACTTATAAATGACATAAGCGCCCTACAGAAGACTTAAGCAGTCTAAGCCAGACTTAACCACCTTATACCAGACCCAACCAGTCTAAACCACCTTATACAAGTCTTAACTAGCCTAAACCTGTCAAAACCAGTCTCAACCGACTTATACCAGACTTAACCATTCTAAACCAGCCTAAAAAAGTCTAAACCATTCTAAATCAGACAAACCAATCTAAATCGACTTATACCAGACTTAACCAGACTTAACAAGTCTAAACCAGTCAATACGAGTCTAAACCATTCTAAACCTGTCTAAAGTGCTTTATACCAGTCTTAACCAGTCTAAACTAGTCTAAACCGCTATATACCAGGCTTAACCGCCTTATACCAGAATTAACTCGTCTAAACCAGTCCAAACCAGTTTATACCAGACTTAAATATTCCAAACCAGTCTAAACCACCTTATACCAGACTTAACCACCTTATACAAGACTTAACCAGTCTAAACTAGTCTAAACAGACTTAAATCAGACTTAACAGCCTTATACCAGACTTAAAGTGTCTAAAAAAATTTAAACTGGCTTAAACTAGACTTAACTACCTTATAGTGGACTTAATCATTGTAAACCAGTCTAAACCAGTCTATACCAACCCTATGCAGTGCTGCAGACTAGGAGAAGTCTGTCTAGAAAGCTGCCTGGAGGAGAGGGACCTGGGGGTGTTGGTTGACAACCGACTGAATATGAGCCAGCAGTGGCCCAGGTGACCAAGAAGGCCAATGGCATCTTGGCTTGTATCAGAAACGGCGTGACCAGCAGGTCCAGGGAGGTTATCCTCCCTCTGTACTCGGCACTGGTGAGACCGCTCCTCGAATCCTGTGTTCAGTTCTGGGCCCCTCACCACAAGAAGGATGTTGAGGCTCTGGAGCGAGTCCAGAGAAGGGCAACAAAGCTGGTGAAGGAGCTGGAGAACAGGCCTTATGAGGAGCGGCTGAGAGAGCTGGGGTTGTTTAGCCTGGAGAAGAGGAGGCTGAGGGGAGACCTCATTGCTCTCTACAACTACCTGAAAGAAGGTTGTAGTGAGGAGGGTGCTGGCCTCTTCTTCCAAGTGACAGGGGACAGGACAAGAGGCAATGGCCTCAAGCTCCACCAGGGGAGGTTTAGGCTGGACGTTAGGAAAAAATTCTTTACAGAAAGGGTCATTGGGCACTGGAACAGGCTGCCCAGGGAGGTGGTTGAGTCCCCTTCCCTGGAGATGTTTAAGGCATGGGTGGATGAGGTGCTGAAGGATATGGTTTAGTGTTTGATGGGAACGGTTGGACTCGATGATCCGGTGGGTCTCTTCCAACCTGGTTATTCTGTGATTCTGTGATTCTGTGATACCAGTCTAAAACGGCTTATAGGAGACTTAAATAGTCCAAACTAGTCTAAACTGGCTTATACCAGACTTAACCACCTTATACCAGTGTTAACCAGTCTAAACCAGTCTAAATCAGTCTAAACCAGCTTTTACCAGGCTTAACCACCTTATACCAGACTTAACTAGTCTAAACCAGTCTAAACCAGTCTAAACCCACTTATACCAGATTTAACCACCATATACCAGTCTTAAGTAATCTAAACTACTCTAAACCAGTCTAAACCAACTTATACCAGATTTAACCACCATGTCAGGTCAGGTCAGGTAAGGTCAGGTAAGGTAAGGTAAGGTCAGGTAACGTAAGGTCAGGTAAGGTCAGGACAGGTAATGTGAGGTTAGGTCAGGTTAGGTAAGGTCAGGTAAGGTCAGGTCAGGTCAGGTAAGGTCAGGTATGGTAAGGTCAGGCCAGGTAAGGTAAGGTAACATGAGTTCAGGTAAGGATAGGTCAGGTAAAGTCAGGTCAGGTCATGTAAGGTCAGTTCAGGTAAGGTCAAGTCAGGCCAGTTCAGGTCAGGTAGGATCAGGTAAGGTCACGTAAGGTAAGGTCAGGTCAGGTAAGGTAAGGTAAGGTAAGGTAAGGTAAGGTAAGGTAAGGTAAGGTAAGGTAAGGTAAGGTAAGTTCAGATCAGGCCAGTTCAGGTCAGGTCAGGTCAAGTTAGGTACAGGTCAGGTCAGGTAAGGTCACGTCAGGTAAGGTCAGGTCAGGTAATGTCAGTTCAGATCAGGCCAGTTCAGGTCAGGTAAGGTAAGATCAGGAAAAGTCAGGTTAGTAAATGTATGTAACATAAGTTCAGGTAAGGCAAGGTCAGATAAGGTCAGGTCAGGTCAGGTTAGATTAGGTCAGGTAAGGAAAGGTTTGGTAAGGTCAGGTCGGGCCAGTTCAGGTCAGGTAAGATCAGGTAAGGTCAGGTGAGGTAAGGTCAGGTGAGCTAAGGTCAGGTTAGTAAAGGTAAGGTAACGTAAGTTCAGGTCAGGTAAGGTCAGTTGAGGTAAGGTAAGGTAAGGTCAGGTCAAGTCAGGTCAGTTAATGTCAGGTCAGGTCAGGTAAGTTCAGGTCAGGTAAGATCAGGTAAGGTCAGGTAAGGTCAGGTTGGGTAAGGTAAGATCAGATAAGGTAAGGTCAGGTAAGGGTAATCTTAGAATCATATAATCATAGAATATCCAGGTTGGAAGGGACCCACTGGATCATTGAGTCCCACCATTCCTATCAAACACTAAACCATGCCCCTTAGAACCTCGTCCACCCGGGCCTTAAACACCACCAGGGAATGTGAATCAATGACATTCCTGGGCAGCCTGTTCCAGTGCCCAATGAACCTCTCTGTGAAAAAATTTTTTCCTAATGTCCAGCCTAAATCTACCCTAATGGAGCTTGAAGGCCATTCCCTCTCATCCTGTCCGCTGTCACTTCAGAGAAGAGGCCATAACCCTCCTCTCTACAACCTCCTTTCAGGTAGTTATAGGGAGCAATGAGGTCTCCCCTCAGCCTCCTCTTCTCCAGGCTAAACAACCCCAGCTCTCTCAGCTGTTCCTCGTAAAGCCTGTTCTCCAGCCCCTTCATCAGCTTTGTTGCTCTTCTCTGGACTCGTTCCAGAGCCTCAACATCCTTCTTGTGGTGAGGGGCCCAGAACTGAACACAGGATTCAAGGTGTGGTTTCACCAGTGCCAAGTAGAGAGGGAGAAGAACCTCCCTGGACCTGCTGGCCACGGCGTTTCTGATCCAAGCCAAGATACTATTGGCCTTCTTGGCCACCTGGGCACACTGCCAGCTCATGTTTAGTCGCTGTCAACCAACACCCCCAGGTCCCTCTCCTCCAGGCAGCTTTCTAGACAGACTTCTCCTAGTCTGTAGCACTGCATAGGGTTGTTGTGCCCCAAGTGCAGGACCCGGCATTTGGCCTTGTTAAACCTCATGCCATTGGTCTCTGCCCAGCGGTCCAGCCTGTTCAGATCCCTTTGGAGCCTCCTGACCCTCTAGCAGATCAACACTTCCACCCAGCTTAGTGTCATCCACAAACTTGCTAAGGGTGCACTCGATGCCTTCATCCAGGTCATTGATAAAGACATTGAACAGGGCTGGACCCAGCACTGAGCCCTGGGGACACCACTTGTAACTAGCCTCCAGCTGAATTTTACGTCATTTCCCACCACCCTCTGGGCACAGCCATCAAACCAGTTTTCCACCCAGGAGAGTGTGTGCCTGTCCAGGCCAGAGTCTGACAGTATTAATCCTCTATGACCACTCCTGTCTATAACCTGACTCTTCTGTGACCATCTCTTATATGATCAGGCATTTGTATGAATTAAGATCTGTACGACCAAGCCCTTCTATGACCCAACTATTCTCTGAGCCTTCTGTGACACGACTTTCCGTGACCCAAGTCTTTTATGACTCTTCTATGACCTGACTCTTCTATGACAAAAATTATCAACGTGCTGACACTTCTATGACCAGATACATCTATGACCAGACTCTTCTCTGCTCTCTCTGGGCTCCCTCGAGCTGTCCTGTGGCTCCACAGGAACCAGCTGTGAAACAGACCGAAGCCACTCCTGATGTTCCCTCCCTCAGATGGGCAGAGATACTTCTTTCCTGCAGTGTCATTTCTCCTATTACAAAAATAACAGGGCATAAGAATCACTTTTCATGCTCCAAAATTAGACAGCACAGCAGGAAGGTGACAGGAAATTATCTCAGTTCTCCAAACCTGGAGGATCTGTTCCATTGAGTAAATTCAGGCATTTCATCCTGGGTCTTTAGACCAGGGGCTGGAAACACATTCAGCTCTCTTTTGTCCCAGCCACGTCTCTGCTCCAAGCAGAGCCCTTGCACACATGGGTTCCTGAACACTTGGTCCCAGGTTTCCTCATGACAGGGATGAGCTCACCTGGTGCCCCAGCTGCCAGGCTTCAGTGTCAATGGGCAGCAATGCCCTCAGCCAGGGGCACAGGCAGGAGGAGCTGGAGCTGTTCCTGTGGGAGACAGAGCTGGGATTGTCTTAGAACTCAGGACAGATGGTCTTCAAGGACAGCATCCTCCAAGATCAGCAAGGGTCCAGAAGAACTCAGTATAAACTTGAAAACCATGCAAGGCCCCATGATGAGTGTTTGCTGCTTCAGGAACAGTTAAATAAAAAAGAAAGAAAGATACTGTAGCCGCTTTGCCTCTGTCTTCCCCAGCAAGGTCTCCCAGGCCTCTGTGACTCAGGGCAGGACTCTGGAGGAGATCAACCAGTGGTGGGTAGGGATCAAGTCAGGGATCACTTGAGCAAATGCAATCCTTCCCCGTCTTTGGGACAGGAGGGGCAGCATCCCAGGGAACTTAATGAGCAGGACAATGTCCCAGTGAGGCCTCTCTCCACCATCTTCCAAAGGTCATGGAGACTAAGGAATCTCCCTGACCACTGGCACCACTCCCACGTGGCATGTTCTTTTCAGAAATGGCCAACGGAGAAGGAGGTGACCTGAAGGATCTGCCCCAGACCTTGTCCACTCGAATCCAGTTTCTGGATGTCTGAAAGAGAAGGGGACTGGATTTTCCTTGCTGAGATTGTGTCTCACCCTCCTTCTATGACCCATCACTTCCATGACTCAGCTCTTCCATGATGACCTGGTCCTTGTATGACCTGGCTCATCTGTGACTCCTCTATGACCAGACAATTAAATGAGCTACCTTTTCTGTGATCTCACCTATGACCCAATTCTTGTATGAAATGATGCTTATATGACCCTTCCAGAGCTCTTAGGATCCGAGTCTTCTATGTCCTGACTTCTGTGAGCCTTATATAACTGGAATCTTCTACAGAACTTTTATGAGCAGAGCCTTTAAACAACTCTGCTACGACTCAGTTCTTCTGTGACTGAACTCTTCTATGACCCAATACTTCTATAAACCTTCTGTGACCGAACTTTTCTATGACCTGACTCTTCTATCACTCCACTCTTCCATGACTCCTTTATGACCAGGATGCTCTATGATCTGTCTTCTCTGACCCAACACTTCTCTTAGCCTTCTATCACTTTCTATGACCTGACGACTCCAGGACTCTTCTATAACCCAACTCTTGTGTGACCTGACTTCTCTAAGATCCAACCCTTACATCAACTGGACTTCTCTGATTTGACTCTTCTGTGACTCCTGTGTTGCCCAACTAAACCCTCATGCTTCTATGACTCAACTCTTCCACAACCCCAATATACTATGACCCTTCTATTACCCAACACTTCCATGACCTTCTATGACCCAGCTCTTCTCTGGCTCTTCTATGACTTGACATTTTATGACCCAAGTCTTCTATGACTCTTCTATGACCTGACTCTTCTATGCAATAAATCACCAGTGCCCCATGACTTCTACAACCAGACTCGTATGACACAACTCTTCTGGGACCCGACCCTTCTATGAACCAACCCTACTATTAACTGACTCTCCTATGACTTGACTCCTCTATGACTCCTCTGTGACCCGATGTTTGTGTGAGAAATCTCTTCTATGACCCAACACTTCTTTAATTTGAAGTTTCTACGACTCATGAGCCTCCTGTGACCCAAGACTTCTGTGCACCTTCTAAATCAAACAGTGGAAGGACCTGACTCTTCTATTAACGCCATCTTTTAAGACTCCTCTATGACCCGACTCTTCTAAGACACTGGCCTTATCTGAACCAAACTGCCAAAGACCCAACCCAACTCATTGATCCTTCTATGATTTTCTGTGACCTGACTTCTCTATGACTCTTCTGTGACCCAGCTCCTGTAGGACTTCAATATTCTATGACCCAACCGTTCTATGACCCAACATGACTATTATCTGGCACTTCTATGACCTGAGTCTTCTATAAAACTTCTGTGACCCTTCAGTGAACTGATTCTTCAATAACTCTTCTCAGACCTGATCCTTCTCTGAACCCCTCTATCACCAAACCCTTCTAAAACCTGTATAAATCTCACACTTCTACAACTCGACACTTTCGCGACCCAAATATTCTATGACACATTCAAGACCGGAATCTTATATGACCCCACATTTCTGTGAATCTTTAGGAGTGAACTCCTCTACTATTCCCCTATGACGTAAAGTGTTCTGTGTCATGATTCTTCTCACACCCAAGTTTTCTGTCATTCTATTATGAACCAATCCTTTTATGACCCAACCATTCTAGGACCCAAGTCTTCTACAACTGTATGGAGCTGTGTGAGAACCTCGGCTCCTCCCCTAACTCTACAGCCCTCTTTTTGGAATTACATAGAATAACTGCTCCTGGACTGATATGGCAATGTGAGAATGTTCGTGACACCAGCATTGTTGTAGCCAAAGCCAGATCTCCCTGCTGAGGGCCTGGGGGTCAGGGCTTGGCCTTCCTGCCTCACCAAGCAAACTCAGGCTTTTCTCAGCATCACAGCTGCCTGCACAGAGCCTCTGCCCTCCTGCAATCATGGCTTCCAATTATCAGTGCTAACGAGTCCCTAGGGAGGCTTTGTCACTAACAATCCTCACTGAAACCAATTAATACTTCAAGGTACTCTGAGTTGTGTTCTTGACTTCTTGAGAGCTCTCCTCAATCTCCTTTCAGCAGCAGAGATTCTGGACTCAGCAGCAAATCCACCCTGGGTCTCATTAAAATACAGAAAGCCTTAACAAGCTCTTTCTCTTCCTGGCATTTTCTTCAGGTCTTCAGACTTGTACATCTCCCGGGAGTGATTTCCCAGTGTGGTTAAAGAGGAAGATTTCAAAATGCACCCAAGAAAAACACGTTCAGTTTAATGTTTATATATCATTAATTTTCAGCTCAGAGGACAGAAAACAGAAGCATCCTCCAATGGGTATTGATGCTGAGTGTCAGCTCGTGGTCTGTGCAGCATGGAAAAGCATCCCTTGAGGTCTGACCCTGCATGGACAGCCTTGCTCCTCACCTCCCCAGCCCCACCATTTCTGGCAGTGACCACATGGGACTTGCATCCCTTTTCTTTACATCCCTTTCCATTCTGACAGCTTGGGGAAATGAGGTCATTCTCTGTCACCTTCCTGGAGGCACAACCCCCTTGCCCTCCCCAGTGATTCTCCTGCCCAAGTCATGCAGTAACATTGCAGGAAAGAAGTTTCTTTTCCCAGCTGATGGGGGGAACATCAGGAATGGCTTCAGCCTCTTTCTCAGCAGGTCCCCCTGGAGCCCCAGGGACACCTCGAGGGAGCCCAGAGGGGCAGAGAAAGTGCTGCCTTGGGCTGCTTTTCTGCTGCTGAGCTGGGCTGGGCTCCTGGCAGGGAGGGAGCTGGTGGCAGGTGGGCAGCGCTACAAAGAGCCAGGTCTGTCCTGGAGCAGCTCCTCTGCAAAGCCCAGCAGGGCTGAGGGCACTGCTTGCAGGCAGGGAGGGGAAAGGAGGGAAAAGAGAGAGGGGAAAGGCAGGGTGGGGTGGGAGGATGCTGAGAGCTCCCTGATGGAGGAACCCTCACAGCTCTTCTCAAGGTGAGTCTCTGGCTGTAGAACAAATGCAGGAGCCGTTCCTGGAGGGATCTCCTGAAGGGAGCACATCCCACAACTCATGGTATTTGTAAATATAAATATCTCACTTTCTTTAGAGTAGAGGAGGACAACGTGAGGGACTCCGCACTGAACAGTCAGAAAGACAGAACACAGGAGTTGCCTTCTGCTGATGGCTGTGGAGGTATAAAGGTGGATCGGCACCACTGAGTTCCTCAGGGCTGTCCTTCCAAACAGGGTCCCTGTGTCCCAGTGTGCTGGGACAGAGATTCTGCACCTTCCAGGGTCAGCACTCAGCCTGCCAGGGCAGTTGATCCTGGTGAGGTGGGAAGAAACTGTCAGTGGAAGGAGAAACTCACAGCAAGGCAGAATCATTCTGCTTCAAAGAGCTCTGGGTCACTCCTAGAATATTTCCAAATGGATGTCTCAAGGAGAAGGTCAAGGCAAGGATTGCTATAAAGGTAAGGATCTCCCCTGTGACTGTGCTTTCTGTTTCCTTTTCCAGGGGAGTAAGGGGGGTGAGAGAAAAGCAGAAGTATAAATTGAGCACTCCGTGTTTAATCGGTGCCTGAGATTCCTGGACTGCAGCTCTGAGTGAACTTTAGGTCAGTCAAGACCATAGTAAAATGCCTTCAGTAACTTCTCTGCCTATGGACAGCACCAGCCTCACCTCTGCTGGACCCATCAGGTTGTTCAGCCCTTTTCCACCTGCAAACAGGAACCCGCGCCCAGGCAGTGACCTGTAAACAGGCAGGTTTGTGTAAGGGAGTGCAAAGCCTCTGCCCTCAGGGCTCTGGGCTCCAAGGCTGAGCCCCCTCCTCCTCAGCCACAGCTCCAGTTTCCTCTCCAGAGCCCAGGGACTGAGGGTAACTACCCAGCAAGGTTGGTGTCTGAGAGGGGATGAGCACAGCTGGGGAAGGGGAGCATTGTCTGTGTGCCTGGCTGCCTCTGCCCTGGCCTCCCACAGCCAGACCCTCACTCTCTTTGTCCCTGTTTATCCCCTGGTCTCTGTTCTTGCCGTTGTTCTCTGGTTCTTGTTGTTGTTCTCTGGTTCTTGCTGCCAGGCTCTCTGGGGATGGGAGTTTCAGCTGCAGAGTCACCCTCTGAACCGGTTGCTCTCTTCCTGCAGTTGTGTCCGTGGGAACCTGTGTCCCAGCTTTTTTTTGTCCCAGCTGTGAGACACTGGGCAATGTAGTCAGTGGGTCTGGGGAAGGAGCTGAATGTCCCTTCAACAAATGGCATGATGAGGACGTTTGGCTGTCCTTGAGTTGTCCTTCTGAGCTGTGAACTTCCCTCCCGGATGCAAAGCTATTTTATCACATCTTTGTGCTACGTGAAGGCCCCTTGAGATGAGCAGAGATGCAACGAGCGAGAAAATGCTGTTTTGTTTCTGAAATGAGCCGTATGTGTTCTGGGCTGAAAGTGGGGGCTGAGACTTTAGGAAAGGGTGAGATATTAGGTGGTGTGAGGTGGATCCCTCTGCAGGGCTAACTCCTCGCAGCTAGCTGGCTGAGGATCTGGTCCTCTGGCACATTCAGCCAGCACCAACAAGGGTTCTTTCAGCACAGAGCTGAAAGAAGGGCAGAGAGAAACTGAAAAGCAGTGGCAAGGGTAAAGTGTGAGAAATGGCTTTGATTTTACTCAAAGAACTCCCCCCTAACTTATTACTGTAATTTTCTTTTTGTTCAGTGCTTCACATCCAGAGGCAGCAGATGTCCAATAGCAGCTCCATCACCCAGTTCCTCCTCCTGGCATTTGCAGACACATGGGAGCTGCAGCTCTTGCACTTCTGGCTCTTCCTGGGCCTCTACCTGGCTTCCCTCTTGGGCAACGGCCTCATCATCATCACGATCGTCTGTGACCACCACCTCCACACCCCCACGTATTTCTTCCTCCTCAGCCTGTCTCTTCTTGACCTGGGCTCCATCTCAACCACTGTCCCTAAATCCATGGCCAATTCCTTCTGGGACACCAGGGCCATCTCCTACGTGGGATGTGTTGCCCAGGTCTTCTTTGTGTTGTTCTTGTTTGGTGCTGAGTATTCTCTTCTGACTGTCATGTCCTACGACTGCTACGTTGCCATCTGCAAACCCCTGCACTACGGGACCCTCCTGGGCACCAGAGCTTGTGTCCACATGGCAGCAGCTGCCTGGGGCGCTGGGTTTCTCAATGCTCTGCTGAACACGGCCAATACATTTTCCCTGCCCCTCTGCCAGGGCAATGCTGTGGAACAGTTCTTCTGTGAAATCCCCCAGGTCATCAAGCTCTCCTGCTCACACTCCTACCTCAGGGAAGCTGGACTTCTTATGGTCAGTGTCTTAGTAGCATTGGGCTGTTTTGTTTTCATTGTGGTGTCTTATGTGCAGATCTTCAGGGCTGTGCTGAGGATCCCCTCGGAGCAGGGACAGCACAAAGCCTTCTCCACGTGCCTCCCTCACCTGGCTGTGGTCTCCCTGTTTGTCAGCACTGGAGCATTTGCCTACCTGAAACATCCTGCCATCTCCTCTCCATCCCTGGACCTGCTGGTGTCAGTTCTATACTCCGTGGTGACTCCAGCACTGAACCCCCTCATCTACAGTTTGAGGAACCAGCAGCTCAAGGATGCAGTTTGGAAACTGATAACTGGATGGTTCTCTGAAGCAATGAACTGCTCATCTCCTTCTGAATAGCAGTTATCATGCAACTCATGTCAGGCCCACGCTGGCTTCTCTATTTGTTTTTGGTGTTGCTGTTTTTAATTGGGATAATGTTTTTCTCCTGTTTTTAACTCATTCTCTTCTTGTCTTTTCTTACTGATGCGCTGTGCTTTCTGTGTGTAAACAAAATAAAGTGATTTTCAATGACTTTTTTCTCCTGATAACTTTCCTCCAAGGCCTTTTTGGCGCTGTGGGGAGAGTTCCTGTGGGCATGGGTGGAGGGGCCAAGAGTCCCAGCACAGCGGCACTGCCAGGCACCAGCACTTCATCTCCCAGGGCTGTTCTTTCTCTATATCCACGCTCTCCTCCTCACCCCTTGCCCTGCTGTAAGGCCTGAGGGCTCTGAGCTTAGTCCCAGCCGTGCTGCGTGGCAGTGCTGTGTCCACAGGCAGGGACAGGCAGTGCACACTTTTGGGACACAGCTGAGTCCACAACAGCCTTTCCATAGACCGAAGGGAATCTCCTCAGGGCAGTGAGGAGCTGAGGTCATGAACCTCATCTGGTTCACCGTGTCTTGAGCAGGAGAGTATGGTGATGTCCATGTGTAGTAAAAGAAGCCTCCTTTCATCTGGCCAAGTGCTGGGAGGGTAATGGATGTGCCTGGTGTTATGAGATCTATTGTATCTCAGAAATTCATAATCCATTGAGGCACATATAGATCCCAAGGGGACCGTGTGGCCAGTTCTGTCTCTGGAAGTGTCAGACGAGAAGCAAGAACGTGGCTGGGAAGATCTTCTGCCAAAGTACCCATAGATTTGATTAGAAAGGAAAAGTTCTTTATGATGATCAAGTCCAATTATAAACCTAACAGAGCTAAGTTGTTCCCCTCCAACCATGTCCCATAGGAATAACCTGCGTGTTTCTAAATACCTCCAGGCAAGGTGATTCTGCCACTTCCCAGCCACTTCCAATTCTTGACAACATGGCTGGTGAAGAAATTTTTCCTAACATCCAGACTAAACCTCCCCTGGTGCAACATGTGGCCATTTCCTCTTGTTACTTGGAAGAAGGGACCAGCAGCCACTTCTCCAAAACCTCTTTTTCCGTTAATTGTAGAGAGTAATTACATCCCCCCTCAGCCTCATCTCCAGACTTCAGCTTCTCCTTCCCCAGCTCTGTTCCCCTTCTCTGCATGTGCTCCACCCAGTGGTTGTCTGACTTGTACTGAGGGACCCAAAGCTGAACCCAGGATTGAAGGTTTGGCCTCACCAGTGCCAAGTGCAGGGGGTCGATCTCCTCCCTGCTCCTTCTGGCCACATCATTGCTGATACAAGGCAAGACCCAAAACTTAGTTGTGTTGAATCTCATACAATTGGCCTCCACCCATGGATCTAGACTGTCCAAGTCCCTCTGCAGAGCCTTCCTGTGATCAAACAGATCAACCCTCTCACCCAATTTGGTGTCACCTGCAAACCGACTGAAAGACACCTTGATCCCCTCATACAGATCATCAATAAAGATATTCAACCAGACTGGCCCAAACACAGAGCCCTGGGGATGCCGCTTGTGACTGGCCACCAAATGGGTCTGTTCACCACAACTCTCTGGGCACAGCCATCCAGCTGATTTTTACCCGGCAAAGAGAACACCCCTCCAAGACATGAGCCCTCAGCTTCTCTAGCAGAATGTTGTCAGAGACAATGTCAAAGGTTTTACTGAAAGCCAGGTAGACAATATCCACAGTCTTTCCCTCATCCACTAGGTGAGTCCCCTGGTCATGGAAGAAGATCAGGTTGGCCAAGAAGGACCTGCCTATCATGAACCTTTGCTGGCTGGGCCTGATCCTCTGGTTGACCTGCACTTGCCTGGAGAGTGCACTCAGGATCATCCCCTCAATAATGTTCCCCAGGACTGACATGAGGCTGACAGGCTTGTAGTTCCCTAGATCCTCCTTCTGACCTTTCTTTTAGTTGGGTGTCACACTGGCAATCCTCCACTGATAGATGAAGGAGAGTGGCTTGGCAAGTTCCTCTGCCAACTCCATCTGTACTCTCAAGAGAATCCCACCCAGCCCACAGACCTGTAAGTGTCCAGGTGTCGTAGCAGGTCGTTGACTGCATCCTCCTGCTCTCCATCCCTGTCTGCCAGCTCAGGGATGCCTCCTGGCATTCACAGACACCCAAGAGATGCATCTCTAGCACTTCTGCAAAGGGATCTGAACAGGCTGGACCGCTGGGCTGAGTCCAATGGCATGAGGTTTAACAAGGCCAAATGCTGGGTCCTGCACTGGGGGCACAACAACCCTATGCAGTGCTACAGACTAGGAGAAGTCTCTCTAGAAAGCTGCCTGGAGGAGAGGGACCTGGGGGTGTTGGTTGACAGCCGACTGAACATGAGCCAGCAGTGGCCCAGGTGGCCAAGAAGGCCAGTGGCATCTTGGCTTGTATCAGAAATGGTGTGACCAGCGGGTCCAGGGAGGTGGACTATGCAGCTTTCCATCCATGCCTTGATCTGAGGTGGGACCTTTAGAGCAGATTCTGGCCATGCAGAGGCCGTGCCTGGTGGCACAGGGCGAGAACCTACAGGGTGTGAGCTCTGCCCTGGCTCAGCTCTGGGTTTGGTGTGGGGAACAAAAAGACAGGAAAGATGAGCTTGGTTTCTGCTTTGGTGTGCAAAGTCTTCCTCTGGCCAGTGCTGCTCCTGTGCTGCGTGCTGGCATTCCCCTCCTGGAAAAGCAGACTTCTGCTTGGACTTCTGCCACTGTCCCTGTGCACGGAGGCTACAGGGGGAGCTTAGACAATATTTGTCTTTGTCTGGTGAGAGCAAAGCTACGGGAGCCTTCTTCTTTCTGTGCCTGATTTCTTTGTGCAGCAGAGATGGCTTCTCCCTCTGCTTTTCCTCAATGGGGACCACTCTTGGGCCAGAGAGTGGGCTGGATGTTCACCAGAAGAACCTCTGTCTCTGAGCAGCCTGGGACACCTGCCTTACCCGGGGTCTCTGCTGGCCTCTCCCATGTCCTGAGGAAACAGCTTTGCTTTTCCTTTACAGACTTTCTATCCACAGAAGAAACTCACCAGAGTCCCCTCCCAGTCTGGGCTCACCGAGTCCTCCATGGAGAAGAGCCCTGCCCATCCTCCACGAGGGCCACCTGCATTCAGAAATACCCCTCTCCCCAGAAAGGAACAGTCTGCTGGGGACCCTCAAAGAGAAAAGCCCTTTCTCTTCCCCTGGCACAACCAGTATCCCAAGACTTAACCAGACTTAACCAAATTAAATGAATTAACAAGTCTTAACCAGACTTTACCAACTTAATAAGACTTATCCAGACAAAACTGACTTCAAAATTCTAAACCAGTCTAAACAAGTCTAAACAGACTTCTAAATGATATAGCTGCCCTACAGCAGACTTAAGCAGTCTAAGCCAGACTTAACCAACTTATACCAGACTTAACCAGTCTAAACTGCCTTATACCAGACTTAACCAGTCTAATCCATTCTAAACTAACTCATACCAGACTTATCTGCCTTATAGAAGACTTAACCACTTTAAACCAGTCTAAACCAGTCTAAAACAACTTATACCAGACTTAACCAGTCTAAATAGCCTTATATCTGACTTAACTGCCTTATACCAGACTTAAACAGCTTATACCAGACTTAACCAGTCTTACGGTTGGACTCGATGATCCGGTGGGTCTCTTCCAACCGGGTTATTCTGTGATTCTGTGATTTTGTAATCACTCTAAACCACCTTATGCCAGACTTAACCATTCTAAACAAGTCTAAACCACCTTATACCCAACTTAACCACCTTATACCAGACTTAACCAGACCTAATCAGTCTAAACCTCATTATACCAGACTTAACCGCGTTATACCAGATTTAACCAGACCAAACCGACTAAACCGACTTTACCAAATTAACTGACTAACCAGACATAACTGACTTAACCTGTTAAGTCTGTTTAAGACTGGTTAAGGCTTGTTAATCTGGTTAAGTCTGCTTAGGTCAGTTAAGTCAGTGAAGTCTGGTTAAGACTTCTATGAGGTGAATATATCTTGTATAAGGTGGTTTAGACTTATTTACACTTGTTTAGACTGGTTATGTCTGGTATAAGGTGGTAAAGTCTGTTATAAGGTGGTTAAGTCTGGTTTAGACTGGTTAAGTCCTGTACAAATCTGTTAAGTCTGGTATAAGGCGATTTAGTCTGGTTTTGACTGATTAAGTCTGGTATAAGGCAGGTTAGACTGGTTTAGACTGGTTAACTCTGGTATAAGGAGGTTAAGTCGGGTATAAGGCGGTTAATTCTGCTAAAATGCAGTTAAGCCTGGTTTAGACGAGTTAAGTCTGGTATAAGGCAGTTTATTTTAGTATAAGGCAGTTAAGTGTAGTATAAGGTGGTGTAGACTTGTTTAGAGTGGTTGAGAGTGGTTTAGACTGGTTATGTTGGTTTAGTCTTGTTAAGACTTATTAAGTCGGTTAAGTTGGTTAAGTCAGTTAAGTCAAAAAAGTCTGGTTAACTTGATCAAGTCAGTCAAGTTAGTTAAGTCTGGTTAGGTTTGTTAAGTTGGTGAAGTCGGTAAAGTTTGTTAAGACCTTTTATTCGGTAAAGTCTGGTTAAGTCTGGTTAATTCTCTCCCCCCTCTCCCCTCTCTTCCCCTCCCTACTCTCCCCCCCTCCCTTCCCCTTTCCCCTCTCCCCCTCTCCCCCTCTCCCCCATCCCCGCCTCCACCCTCTCCGCCCTCTCTCCCCTCTCCCCCCTTTCTCCCTTCCCTTCCCTCCCCTCTCCCTTCTCTCTCCTGTCTCCCCTCTCTTCCTCTCCCCCTTCCCCTCTCTCCCTCTCCCCCCTCCCCCTCTCTCCCCTCTCCCCACTCTCCCTTGTCCCTGCTCTCCCCTCTCTCACCTCTCCACCTCTACTCCCTCTCCTCCTCTCTCCCCCTCTCTCCCCCTCTCTCCCTTCCCCCTCTCCTCTCCTCGTCTCCCCCTCCTCCCCTCTCTGCTGTCTCCCCCTTCCCCCTCTCCTATCCCCCTCCCTCTCTCCCCCTTTATCCCCCTTCCCTCTCTCTCCTCTCCCCCATCTCCCCCCCTCGCCCCCTCCCCCATTCACCTCTCTCCTTTCTCCCCCAGTCCCCCTCCCCATCCCCTCTCCCCCTTCTGCCTACCCTCTGTCCCCTCTCCCCCCTCCCCCCTCTCCTCCTCCCCTCCCCTCTCTCCCCTCTCCCCCTCTCTTCCCTCTCTCCCCTCCCCCTCTCTTCCCTCTCTCCCCTCTCTCCCGTCTCCTCCCTCCCCCTCTCCCCCCTCTCCCCCCTCTCCACCCACTCTTCACTCTCTCCCCTCTCCCCCCTCTCCCGCCTCTCCCCTCTCTCCCATCTCCCCTCTCCCTCTCTCTCCCTTCCCCTCTCTCCCTTCCCCCTCTTCCCCCTCCCCCACTCCCCCGTCTCCCCACTCTCCCTTCTCTCCCATCTCCCCACTCTCCCTTGTCCCCCCTCCCCTCTCTCCCATCTCCACCTCTGCCCCTCTCCCCCCTCTCCCCTTCCCCTCTCTACACTGCCCCTCTCTCCTCTCCTCCTCTCCCCCTTTCCCCACTCCCCCTCTCCCCCTCTTCTCCCTCTCCTGTCCCCCCTCCCTCTTTCCCCCTCTATCCCCCTTCACTCTCTCCCCTTTCTCCTATCTCCTCCCTCGCCCCCTCCCCCTTTCCCCTCTCTCCTTTCTCCCCCCTTTCCCCTCCCCCTCTCTCCTCTCCCCTCTTTCCCCTCTTCCCCCTGCCCCGTCCCCCCTTTCCCCTCCCTCCCCTCACCTCCTCTCTCCCCTCTCCCCTCTCCCCCCTCCCCTGTCCCTCCTCCCCTCTCCCTCTCCCCTCTCCCCCTCCCTCCTCCCCTCTCTCCCTTCTCCCTCTTTTCTCCCCTCTCCCCCACTCTCCCCTCTCCCCCTCCCCCTCCCCCTCCCCCTCCCCCTCCCCCTCCCCCTCCCCCTCCCCTCTCCCCCACCTCTCTCCCCCTCTCCCTTCTCTCTCCTCTCCCCCTCTCTCTCCTTCCCCCTTCCCCTCTCCCCTGTCCCCCTCTCCCCTCTCCCCCCTTCCCCTCTCCCCATTATCTCCCCTCTCCCCCCTTTCCCCTCCTCCTCTCCCTCCCTTTCCCCTCTCCCCCTCTCTCCCTTCTCCACTCTCTCCACTCTCTCCCCTCTCCCCCCCTCCCCCTCTCTCCTCTCCCCACTCTCCCTCTCTCCCCAATCTCCCCCCTCCCCCCTCCCCTGTCTCCTCTCTCCTCCCCCTCCTCCCCCCTTACCCCCCCTCCCCTCTCTCCTATCTCTCCCCTCTCCCCTCAACCCAACTCCACCCAACCTAATCTAACCCACAATTCTGATTCCATTAAGGGGTAGACCTTGCAGCCAGTGTATGGTAGACCTTCCAGCCGGTCGTAGGTAAACCTGGTGGTCGGTGAGGTGTAAACCTGGCGGCCAGTGCATGGTAGATTTGTCATCTGTCACTGGAGCCAAGGAAATCTGATGGTCATCACTGTCTGCCCCGGAGCACTGGGAGGCACTGGGAGGCACTGGGCATCCCTTGGAGTCACTGGGAGGGACTGGGATACACTTGGAGTGACTGGGAGGGTTTGGGAGTCACTGAGAAGCACTGGGAGGGACTGGGAGGCACTGGGAGTCACTGGGAGTCACTGGAAGGGACAGAGGAGGAAGTCTGATATCTCTTGAAACACCCTCCTGGGTGTTGGTCAGGGTCTACTTTGTGGCTCTGCTTTTGCTCTTGAGATGCTCCTCAAATCTCAGCCCACTCAATTGATCTGACTGAACCAGAAAGGTTTCTCTGCCTTCTGCTGTGAACAAATGCCCTTGTCACATTTGCAGGGATTCGCTTACTTCCCTGAACTCCCTTGTGATGGCCCTAAAGTGTTTTCAGAACATACCCTTCAGGGCACCGGAGCTCAGAACACCCTTCCTGAGAAGCACTTGCTTGATTATTGGGTTGGGTTTTTTGCTCCGTTTCTTTCCTGAATGGTGACTGGACAGTGTGCAGTTTGTCTTTGCAGCCCCAGTGACTGTCATGGTAAAGAGGATCCTTCTGTATAACAGTGTCCTTCCCTGCCCTTGGGACTTCCTTGTCCCACCAAAGCTGAAAAGGACTGGGTCCCATCCCTCCACTCTGGGTATCTACGTTTGCACTGGTGTTGCCTCAGTGCCTAAAACATTGGATTCTGATCAAAGAAGCCTTCAGCACTTGAGCCACTAACACAAACAACCCTTCCTGTCCTTTAGTGAGGGTTCATGCAGTCCTTGATTTCCTGCTCTGAAACCACTCAGCCAACAGGAGATCTTCTTAGGGTGTCCAACACAGCCAGGATCAGGACAATAAAGCCTTTTCCCACCAGGATCCCCAGATAAGAACGGCTATGATGAGGCAATAGTATGGGTTGGAGCAGCCATGGGGAGGTCGAGGAATTGTGGGGTGATAGATTCCTTCTGCGAGACACGTAGGACTGTCAGTGTGGGGACAAATAGGAGTCAGAGGAACTAATGAGTGAGGAACTGCCCACCCACAGCCTGGGTATCTCAGTCACAATAAAATAAGTAAATAAGAACTGAAAAGTGGTTCATTTGACCCAAAGGTCTGACTTGGGTGGCACACAGAGGTGTCTGTAGAGCATGAGGAAGCCGTGGGCAGTTCCTTACGCTCCCAAGTCTGGAACTGGTATTACAAGGTGATACAAGATGCTCATCAGTCCCAGTTGTGCTGCCCCTATAACCACACCTGGATTTTTGGTTTTTGTTTGTTTTTTCTTTCTGATGCCATTTCCATGGTAACAATGGAATGCTGTGAAATTACTTGTGTGCTTTGGGTTCAAGTGAGGGTTCCAGAGAGGTTTTAACTTTGGGTTTGAGTTTCTGAGAACATCTTCACCATCTCCCTCATCTTGCTAACAGCACATTGGTTTTGTCAATAGTTAATTCCTCGACCATCAAGAATCCACTCAGCAGCATTCCTTTCCTTCCAAAAATGCACCTGTTCTTCTGCCCAAATCAGCACCAGCAAATCTCTCCAATGTAAGCTCTTTATCAGACTTTTGTCTCCACAAATTCAACTCCTTTTGATATGAAACTGAAGAGCTTTGTACTCCAAGCACAAGTTTTCATCATTTCAATTTTTTAGTCATCATTTTTGGGGCTGAAAGCCCCCAGAGGAGCCAAAGCCTTCCTTTCTTGGCTATGGCTGTTGTCTCTGAGACTGATGCCAGTGAGGAAGCACCTTATCCTTACAATACCAGGGTCTCGTGGCCTCCTCATCCCCACTCAGGAGCCTGGGAGGTGTTTTTCTACAGTCCAGCCCTTGGCATTGTTCATCCTCACATCCCACTGCCCAGGAAGAGCCCTGAAGAATGAGTGAGGGACAGGAATTCCCTTCCCAGGGTCCCAGGGACAGGGCTTGGCCATTTGTTTATAGGGTTGTTACCTGGCCCTTTGGATTGATGAAACACATCCAGGTTTACTCAGCATCGGAGCCACTTTTACCTTGCTTTTCCCAACCTTTCAGCACTGCCTTCAATTGTCTCCTCTAACTGGGTCCTGGAGATGCTTTCTCAGCAGTGCCCTCAGTGGGACCCATTAACACTACAAGAAACTTTGGAGCTCGAGCTTCAACTTCTGCTGAGGGTGTGAGATTCATGGACTCAACATCCAGCCCTCCAGAGGGGTCATTAAAATGCCCTGGGCTGCTCCTCTGCTGCTGAGCTGGGCTGGGCTCTTGGGAGTGAGGGAGCTCATGGCAAGTGGGCAGCACTACAAAGAGCCAGGTCTGGCCAGGAGCAGCTCCTCGGCAAAGCCCAGCAGGGAGAAGGGAACTCCAATACTTTCTGAGAGAGATGATCAAGGCAGACAGAGCTTAAAGGTGATCAGGACAATGACTGAGGGCTTACTGGAGGAGAAATCTTCACAGTCCTGGACACAGTGAGTCTGGGTGCAGGGCAAAGCAGGTGTAGTTCCTTGTGGCATCTCCTAAACCTTGCCCAGCCCCAGCTCCTGAGATCTGTGAGGAGGGGGCTCTTGTGAGGCAGTTTGGAAGGGCTGTGAAACCAGGGGTTGCAGCCAGGGCTGCTCCGGGCTGTCCTTGTGAGCAGGGCCCCTGCACTCCAGGCTCTGGATGTGGGGAAGGGACTCTGCTGCCTGCCAGGGTCAGCGTTCAGCCTGTCTGGGGAGCTCCCCATGGCACTGTGGGGAGAAGCTGTGGGTAGAAGAAGTGACCCCCGACAGGGCAGGGCAGGATCCTTCTGCTGTCAAGAGGGTTCTCTGTGCATCAGGGCTGCTCCCAGCTCCAGGTCAGCACCAGGAAATTTCCCAAGGGACATTTTGAGGGGAAGAGAAAGAGTTTTCCTGAGTCTGTGTTTTAAATTTTCTCCTCTGAGGGCAGGGGCAGGAAGAGGGGGAGGGAAAACAAAATAGAAAAGCAGTTTTCAAGGTTGAACAAGTCCTTGAGACTCCTGAGCTATGTCTTGAGTTGTCAGTAGCTCTGCTAACAGCCTCCTAAAGTGCCTTTAGTCACTCCTCTGCCCATGCACCAGCATCACCTCTGCTGGAACCATCAGGTTGCTCTGCCTTTTGGAACGTCCAAAGAGGATCCTGCATGCAGGCAGTGCCCAGGAAGCGAGCAGGTTTGTGTAGAGGAATGCCCAGAGGATGGGATGGGGTCTGTGAGCAGGGAAAAGACAGGGGACAGGGAAACAGCTCCAAGGAGGATGTTAACAATGCACCAGGGATAGGATCAAAGATAGATTAAACCAGAGATGCTGTGCAAGGGAGATTTCAGAGTGTTCTGTGTGATCCCCTGCAATGCAGCCCCTTTCTCTGAGCAAGCCCCTTTGCCTCCTCTCCCACCCAGCAAAGCCTCTGCCCTCAGGGCTCTGGGATCCAAGGCTGAGCCCCCTCCTCTGCAGCCACAGCTCCAGTGTCCTCTCCAGAGCCCAGGGGCTGAGAGCAACTGCCCAGCAAGGTTGGTGTCTGGGAGGGGGCAAGCACAGCTGGGGAAGGGGAACGCTGTCTGCATGTCTGGTTACCTCTGCCCTGGCCTCTCACAGCCAGACCCTCACTCAGTCTCTCCCTCTTTCTCCCCTTGTCTCCATTCTTGCTGTTTTTCTCTACTGCCAGGCTCTCTGGGGATGGGAGTTGTGGAGTCAGGCACTGATCCTCTGTGGGGCTGTGGGCACTGCATTCCTGAGGAATTAACGGACTCTTCTATACTGAGATGTCATCATTAGGACACTTGGCTTTCCTTGAGGTTTCCTCCCAAGCACTGAGAAGCCCTCCAGGGTGCAAACCTGTCCTATCACATCTTTGTTTTACCTGAATGTCTGTGGAAAAATACAGAGACACCCCAGGCAAGGAAATACTCTTGGGTTTCTGAAATGAGCTATGTGTGTCCTGGGTTGAAAGATGAATTCTGAGACCTTCAGAAAGAGTTGGACACTCAGTGCTTTGCAGTGGGTTTGTCTGCCTTCAGCAGATTCTCATGGCTTTTAAGCTGAATATGAAAGAGTGATTACTCTGTCTCTGAAAGGTTTTTTGTACAGAGAAGTCTTCCATAAGTTATCACTGTCCTTTCCTTCCTGACAGTGCCCCATGCCCAGAGGAATCAGATGTCCAACAGCAGCTCCATCACCCAGTTCCTCCTCCTGGCATTCGCAGACACACGGGAGCTGCAGCTCCTGCACTTCTGGCTCTTCCTGGGCATCTACCTGGCTGCCCTCCTGGGCAATGGCCTCATCATCATCACCATCGCCTGTGACCATCACCTCCACACCCCCATGTACTTCTTCCTCCTCAACCTCTCACTCCTCGACCTGGGATCCATCTCCACCACTGTCCCCAAATCCACGGCAAATTCACTTTGGGATACCACGTCCATCTCCTACTCAGGATGTGTTGCCCAGGTCTTTATGTTTCTCTATTTCATTTCAGCAGAGTATTCTTTCCTCACCATCATGTCCTACGACCGCTACGTTGCCATCTGCAAACCCCTGCACTACGGGACCCTCCTGGGCACCAGAGCTTGTGTCCACATGGCAGCAGCTGCCTGGGGCGCTGGGTTTCTCAATGCTCTGCTGCACACAGCCAACACATTTTCCCTGCCCCTCTGCCAGGGCAATGCTGTGGAACAGTTCTTCTGTGAAATCCCTCACATCCTCAAGCTCTCCTGTTCACACTCCCACGTCGGGGAATCTGGGTATCTTGGCGTTAGTGCTGCTTTAGCTTTTGGCAGTTTTGTTTTCATTGTGGTGTCTTATGTGCAGATCTTCAGGGCTGTGCTGAGGATCCCCTCGGAGCAGGGACGGCACAAAGCCTTCTCCACGTGCCTCCCTCACCTGGCCGTGGTCTCCCTGTTTGTCAGCACTGCCATGTTTGCTAACCTGAAATCTCCCTCCATCTCCTTCCCAATCCTGGATCTGGTGGTATCGCTTTTGTACTCAGTGGTACCTCCAACATTGAACCCCCTCATCTACAGCTTGAGGAACCAGCAGCTCAAGGATGCAGCATCTAAGCTCATGGCTGGATTTTTTAAGCATCACTGATCTTCCCATCTTCTTCTGACCATCACTCACAGTGACAAGCACTGCAGAAACAGCCCTTGGTTGCAGTTGTGCTTTGCTTTTTAGGTTTTCTTCACTATGATAATGTTGTCTGAATAGAAATATCATTATTCTGGTCACTCCTGTGTCAGTATCTCTCTGTCTCGTGTGACCCCGCGACTCTGTAAACAAGGAGCCATGCTCTCTGTGTGCTTAAAGAAAATAAAGTGCCCTGCAGCTACTTGTTTGTCCATGATCCTTCCTCCAAGGATTTGGAGCCCCAGGGATACCTTCACAAGTATAGGAGAAAAGAGTTTCAGCTCAGCAGCACTAACAGGCAGCACCAGCGCTTGGTCTTGCTAAAGCTGCTCTCTTGGCACCTCCATGATCCCCTTCCCAGCCCCTGTGCTAGTGGAAGGTGTGAGTGCTCTGAGCTTGGCCACTCTTCAGCCGTGTGGCTGTTCTGTGATCACAGGCAGGGACAGGAAATGGACACCTCTGTGACAGGGATGATGTCTGTGGGGTTTCTGTGGAGGCCTCTGGGACAGAGAGATCCTCAGGGTCACCTCACCTTGAGAACAACTTCCCCCGGAAACTGCCTGGGTGCAGCACTGGGATGTGCTTCCTTGGACCAAGGCCTCCGTGTCCATTCCTCATGGTGTGGAGCACCTCAGATGCGTGCAGAGCAGGGTGACCAACCCCAGTTCTGGGAGTGACAGCAGTAGAACAGAGACTCTGTGACTGCTGCTGTGCAGCCGCTGTGTGAGCACAGAGAGTCTCTGAGCCCCCTGGGTGTGAGATGGGGGCACAAGGTGTCCCAGTTCAGCCTCTGTGATCTGGCAGCAATCAATGGGAAGGAGTTCCTTCCCCACCTTAATAGGGAACAGGAATCTAGAAAGGAAAGGGTGTCCTGAAGGTTGAAATAAAAAGATGGATTAAATAGAAACAATAAAACTTCACAGTACTCCTAACAGTAACACTTACACTAACTCTCATGCTGGTGCCAGGGCTAGTTTTAGTACCACTGGTAGTGGCAGAATCATAGAATCACAACACAGAAGCATGGAATGGTTTGGATTGTAAGGGATCTTAGAGATCATCCAGTTCCAACCCCGTCTGCCTGCGCAAGGACACCTCCCACTGGATCAGGGTGCTTACAGCCTCATCCAAACTGGCCTTGAACTTCTCAGTACTAAAACTAAAATTAATACTAATTTAAATATACTGATATCAAGTCATTTGGCCCAATTATAGATCGTGCACTACCAGCAATTGTCCCCTGGACACCCTGGGGAAGCTGAGCCGGGTACATCATCCCAGATCAGTCCCACAAACCGACCATTTCCATGTCTGGCTGCACCTCCCAACTCTGATGAGGGACTTTTATTTCATGGACACCTCTGTCATCCTTCTTTGCTCAGTGACAAAATTTTTAAGCCTATTACCCTCACACTTTGTCCCAGACTCAGATGACTTCATTACTCCCAATTCTTCTGCCCATCCCAACCCCAGGAGGAGCACCGAGGATGGAGAAGAACGAGTTAACAGTCAGTGAAGGACATCTCTACTGCTCCTTCCTCCTCACACTTCTCCCTGCTCCAGCCTGGTTCCTCTCCATGGGATCCCACCATATTAGCACTTAAGCATCTGTGTGGTTCATTCCTTTCTCTCTACCCACGGGGCAGTGTCACGGCTCAGAGAGCATCCATGGGCCTTCATGACCCTGACCAGCATCTCCTGGGGCCTCCACCCACCCCTCTGTCCATGGGCAGGGATACGCTGAAGCCAGGACTGAGTTACAGCTCCAGTTTGATCTGAGCTGTGGGTTTGCGGGTCTCCAGACACAGACACAGCCTGGCCTGCCCATGGGCCTTGTTGAGTCAGACTTGCAGAGTCACTTTCCAGTTTGGTTCTTTCTGGGCTGTGCAATGGCATCAAACCATGGGTCTCCAAGTTCCAGACCCCAGTGGATTCACACAGGCCTTGGGCATTTCTGCTGCCATCCTTCCCATCACTTGGTCAGGTTTGGGGAAGGGAGAAAGGGAAAGCAGGTGAGGTTTAAGAGTGCCAGTGACTGAAAGGGAGTGCAGAGCCATCAAATGTGAAATGATCTAAAGGCAAGGCTTGTCCAGAACTGGTCTCTTTTGTTCCTTTCTTGGACAACTTAAATCTTCAAAAGGAACATGGAAGTGCTGAGATCTTTCATCTCCCCCTCTTTTAGCATTTAAGCTGAGAGCACACAAGTAATTTTGTTTGAATTCTGTTTTCAGCCTAAAGCGCCTCATGGTCTGGAGATTTGCCAGGAGACTCTCAGAAGTATCCCCCTCCTCTGGACAAGAATGTGGATGTTCCCAGGAGCCATGGCCGACAGATACCTGTGTTCATGGAGCCTGTCAAATACCGAAATCCTTTCTTTTAATCGTGGCATCGGTGCCTTCTTGATGTCTAAACTCTCTGTGCGGATGCTGACATGGACTCAGCACCTAGTCTGATGTCACAGCTGGCCCTGCTTGGAGCTGGCATTGGACTAGAGATCACCTGAGCTGTCTTATAAGATGTAGATAAGATGTATAAGATGTAGAGGCCCACTTACCAGGTTGCCCCGAGTCTCCCCAGCAGGCCAATGTGTGCCCTCACCCCTCGTGCTGGGGGCCCTAACTCCATCCTGGCAGACCTCCTCCAGATCCTCTCCAGTTTCTCCACTTTCCTTTTGAAACGTGAGACTCACTGGGTCCTGTGGCATCATCCTGGTTCATCATCAAGGCAGTGATTGTCTCCTTTGCACAGCATCAAGAGTTGCTCCCTCTGCTCCTCCCAGTGAGGGGCTATGGTGGGCAAGAACTTGTCCGGGGATCACAGCCAGGAGAGCTGACCCCAGCTGACCAGAGGGAGATCCCACAACATAGATGCTACCCTCAGTGATAAAAAGTATGCCAGGAGAAGAAAGAAGTGGAGATTTGTTTCATTCAAGGTGATGGATGGTTATAGACTGGAGGGGTGTCAGTCTGCTAGAGGGAGGTGGCAAGTGATGGTATTTGCATCGGGTTTAGGTTTGGGTTTATGTGGTTTCTTTATCTTTTTCCTTTTATCTATTAAACTATTTTTAGCTCAGCCCACAAGTCAAAAAACATTTCCATGGAGCAGCATGTGCAGAGACCTTGCCAGCTGAGGAGTGCCCTGAGGAGTTTACCTGGGCCCCAGGATGCCTGCTTGTCGTCATTCCCAAAAATCCTCCACCAATCCCATGCCTTTTCAAAAGGGATTTTCTAAAGGAACATTCATCTTCTCCTGGAACTTCCTCAGCCTGCAGGAGACAATGCTTCAGGGAGACCTGATAGCAGCCTTCCAGTACCTGAATGGAGTCACCAAGAAAGCTGAGGAGGGGCTTCTTACAACCACATGGAATGACAGGACAGTGAGAAAAGTTTTAAAGTGCTGAGGGGAGGATTTAGATTAGACATTAAGAAGACACTCTTCACAAAGAAAAGGTGGTGAGGTAGTGGCCCAGGTTGCCCAGGGAAGCTGTGGATGCCCCCTCCTCTGGAGGTGTTCAAGGCCAGCTTGGATGGGGCCTTAAGCAGCCTGATCCAGTGGGAGGTGTCCCTGCACATGGCAAGGGGGTTGAAACTGGATGGGCTTTAATGTCCCTTCCAACCCAAACCATTCTCTAATGCTGAAAAGTCTTGAAATATAATCTTTAAACCAAAACATATTTTTCTTAGGTGCATTTTAAAATCTTCCTCTTAAACCACATTGGGAATTGACTCCAAGGAGCTGTGCAAGCCTTGAAGACCTTAGGAAGGCAACAAGAAGAGAAAGAGCTCGTTAAGTCTTTCTGTAATTTAATGAGACCCAGGGTGGATTTGCTGATGTGTCCTTGAATGACCACTGCTGAGAGAAGATTGAGGAAACATCTCAAGAAGTCAAAAGCAAAGCTCAAAATGCCTTGAAGTCTTAACTGGTCTCAGTAGGGATTGTTAGTGACAAAGCCTCCCCAGGGACTTGTTAGAGCCCAGAATTAGAGGCCATGAGTGCAGGAATGCAAAGGTGCTGTGCAGGCATCTGTGATGCTGAGAAAAGCCTGGGTTTTCTTGGTGAAGCAGAAAGGCCAAGCCCTGACCCCCAGGCCCTGGGCAGCAGATCTGGCTTTGGATCCAATGACACTTGTGCCATGAGCATTTTGACATCGCCAAATCAGAATCACAGCAGTTATTCCATTTAATCCCAAATACAGGCCTGTAGGGTTATGGGAGATTCCAAGACTCTCACTCAGCTTTCTGCAGTTATAGAAGGCTTGGGTCGATGGTCAGGGTCATAAAAGGGTTTAGTCATAGAAGAGAAACAGAAATCTTGTGTATGAGAAGGGTCAGCTGAGAGAAGAGTCAAGTCATAGAGGAGTAACTAAGCAGTGCAGTCATAGAAGGTTTATAGAAGTTTTGGATCATAGAATTTTCATAGCAGAACTGGATCATAGATGACTGAGTTCATAAAAGGGTCATAAAATATTCAGGCCATAGAAGAGTTGAGTCATAGAAGTGTGAGTTTGTTTGGGTTTTTGAAGGGTTTATTCATAGAAGGGTCACAGAACGGTTGGTTCAGAGAAGGGTTGGGTCATAGAAGAGTCCTAGAACAGTCAGATAATGGAAGAATCTGTTCACAGACGGTTCCTGGAAGACTCAGGTCACGGAAAGTCGCATAATAGAACAGTCAGACAAGAGTCAGGTCATGGAATAAAGTGTTGTGTCATAGAAGGCTGGAGTCATGGAAGGGCCTGGTCAAGTAAGAGATGGGTCACAGAGCAGTTAAATTATAGATGTGTCAGGTGATAGAGGAATAACAGAAGATTTCAGTCATAGAAGGTTCATAAATGAGTCGGCTGATGGATGTCTCAGATCAAAGAATTTTCAGGTCATAGCAGTATGGAGTAGTAGAAGCATGAGAGTTTATTTGGATAATGGAAGGGTTTGGTCACTGAAAGGACATTTAAAAGTCAGGTCATAGGAGGGTCAGGTCATAAAATGGTTGGGTCATAGATTATTTAATTCAGAGAGGAGTCAGGTCATAGAAGGATCAGAGAAGAACTGGGTCATAGATGGCTTGATTGGTAGAAGGTTCAGACTCTAGATGAGTCGGATCGTAGAGAAGTCACAGAAGAATGGCGTGGTAGAAGAGTCGGTTCACAGAAGAAATGGGTCAGAGAAGGCTCATAGAAGAGTAGCGTTGTACAAGGGGTGTGTCATTGAAGTGTCAGGTCATAGAAGCACTAGGTCATAGATTGGTGATAGAACTGTTGGGTCATAGAAGGCATAAAAACACAGGTGGTGGCTCATTTAAGAGTCAGGTGATAAGGGAGTCAGGTCATAGAAGGGTCAGTTAATAGTAAGTTTGGTTCATAGAACAGTTGGGTCATCAAAGGGTTGGGTTTTAGAAGAGTCGGGTCATAGAATTGTCAGTGCATAGATGATTTGTGTCACAGAAGGGTCATAGAAGACTTGGGTCATATAAGGACAAATCACAGAAGAGTCCGAGGATAGTCAAGTCATAGAAGGGTATAGAGGGCTCATGTCACAGAAGTGTCTGATCATATAAGAGCAGGTCAAAGAAGAGTTGGGTTATAGATGAGTTGTATAATGTAGGAGTAATAGCATAGTTCAGTCCTGAAAGGCTCATCGAGGTGTCAGGTCAGAGAAGTCTCAGGCTATAAGAGATTTGGGTGGTAAGAAGGGTCATAAAAGATTTGGGTCATGAAAAGTTGAGTCATAGAAGCATGAGAATATAGTCAGGAAAAGGAAGGAACAGGTCATAGAAATTCTAATGAGAGGCAGATCATAGTGTTGGGTCATAGAAGAGTTGGGTGAACAACTATTCAGATCATAGAGGAGTTGGGTTATAGAAGGATGGTGAGACACCATTTGCCCAAGGGAAATCCAGTCCACTTGTCTTTCAGACATCCAGAAATAGAATTGAAGAGGAAAACGTCTCGGCAAAAGCCTTTAGATTCCCTGCTCATCCGTTAGCTATTTCTAAAAAGGACATGTAGTGTGGGGGTGATGGCAGTGGTCAGGAAGATCCCCCCATCTCCATGACCTTCTGAAAATGATGGAGAGTGGCCTCATGTGACATCATCCTCCTCACTCAGCTCCCTGGGATGCTGCCCCTCCTGTCCCACAGACTGGGAAGGATTTTGTTTGCTCAAGTGATCCCTGACTTGATCCCCAGTCACCTCTAGTTATCTCCCCCAGCATCCAGCCCTGAGTTACAGAGTCCTGGGAGACCTTGATGGGGAAGACAGAGGCAAAGAGGACACAGGGAATCTCAGATCTGTCTGCACCTGCTCTTTCTAAATTCAGCACTGCCCACACTGTGTCCTTTTCCATTCCTGAGAAAGTAAACACTCATCATGGGGCACTTGAATGGCCTTTCATGTTGAGACTGAATCACAATCTGGACCCTTGCTTGGAGGATGCTGTCCATGAAGACCATCTGTCCTGAGCTCTATGATCATGTCCCAGCTCTGTATCCCACACGAACAGCTCCAGCTCCTCTTGCCCGTGCCCCTGGCTGAGGGCATTGCTGGCCACTGGGGCTGAAGCCCTGCAGCTGTGGCACCAGGCAAGCTCATCCCTGCCATGAGGAAATAAAATGTCCAAGAGTCTGTGTGAGCAAAGGCTTTGCTGAGAGCAGCAACATGGCTGGGACAAAAGAGAGATAAGTGACTTTCCAGCCACAGGTCTTAAGACCAAAGATGAAATGCCTGAATTCACTCAATGGAAAAGGTCCTCCCAGCTTGGAGAAATGAGATCATTCCCTGTAACCTTCCTGCTGTCCTGTCTAATGATGGGAAAAAAGTATCAATTCTCAAGCAGAAGGAGCAGTGACACTGCAGAAAAGAAGTTTCTGTTCCCATCAGGGATGGCTTCAGCTTATTTCTCAGCAGGGTCCCCTGGAGCCCCAGGGACACCCCAAGGGAGCCCAGAGTGGGCAGAGAAAGCGCTGCCTTGGGCTGCTCCTCTGCTGCTGAGCTGGGCTGGCCTCCTGGCAGGGAGGCAGTTCATAATGAGACAGGAGCTCATAAAAGAGCCAGGTCTGTCCAGGAGCAGCTCCTCTGCAAAGCCCAGCAGGGCTGAGGGCACTGCCTGCAGGCAGGGAGGGGTGAGGACAGAGCAGAGAGAGGGGAAAGGCAGGGTCAGTTGGGAGGAGAGAGGAGGCTTCATTTGGATAAAGATCTTCACATCCCTTCCCCAGGTGAGTCTCTGGGTGCAGGACAATGCAGGTGCTGTTCCTGGAGGGATCTCCTAAAGCCGGCACAGCCACAGCTTGTGGGATCTCTCAGGAGAGCTATTGTCATTTTATCTTCTGAGAGAAAAACACGTTCATGCTCAGCCTGCCCAGGAGCTCCTCATGGTGGGACAGGGAGAAACTGTGGGTAGAAGCAGCACCTTCTGGCAGGAGAGGTTCTTTCTGCTTTCAAGAGGGTGCAGTGTGAGTCAGGGCTGCTCACAGCTCCAAATGACACCAGGACATTTCTAAGAGAATATTTCACAGGGGAGGTCAGTGCAGGGTTTACACTTTATATAAGAAACTCACCTGAGTCAGACTTTTCAGTTTCCTACTCTTGTGGATTTTTGTAGGATAAATGCAGCAAGAGGGTCTCATGCTTGAGCAAATCATTGAGACTCCTGGGGTGTATCCTTGAGTGGTCAGTAGATCTGACAGGAGCCTCCTAAACTGTCTCCAGCTGCTCCTCTGTCCATGGACAACACCAGCATTACCTCTGCTGGACCCATCAGGCTTAGTCTCTCCTGTCTTTTTCTGCTTATAAACAAGAGCCTGTGTCCAGCTTTACCTGGCAACGAGGCAGGTTTTTGTAGGGCCAGGGGGATGCAGAGAGGGTCAGATGGGGTCTGTGAGCACTGACAGGGAGAAGGGATGGGACAAGGAAACACCTCCCAGAAGGAAAATCTCCAGGCTGAAGGAAGAGTTTCATTGAATTAGAAGAAATTTAAACCAGAGATGGTGGAGGGAGAATTCCAAAAGCTCTATGTGATCCCCTGCAGTGCTAACCCTTCCTCTGAGCAAGCCCCCTTGCCTCCTCTCCCATCCAGCAAAGCCTCTGCCCTCAGGGCTCTGGGCTCCAAGGCTGAGCCCCCTCCTCTGCAGCCACATCTCCAGTGCCCTCTCCAGAGCCCAGAGGCTGAGAGCAACTGCCCGGCAAGGTTGGTGTCTGGGAGGGGGCGAGCACAGCTGGGGAAGGGGAACGTTTTCTGCGTGCCCGGCTGCCTCTGCCCTGGCCTCTTACAGCCAAAATCTCACTTTGTTTTTCCTCGTTTCTCCCCTTAACTCCCTTTTGCTGTTGCTCTCTTTTTCTCACTGCCAGGCTCTCTGGGGATGGGAGCTTCAGCAGCTGAGTCAGGCACTAATCTTCTCATTTCTCCCATGCAGGTGGATTCATGGGAATGCAGAGTCCAAGCTTGCATGTCACCTGTGGGTCTGCGGGCAGTGCAGTCTATGTCATTCCCCAGGGAATAAGCTGACTGTCCCTTACTGTGAGATATCATCATTAGGATGCTAAAATTCCTCCTGGATGTGTCCTTCCTAGCTCTGAGCTTCCTACCAGGATGACTGTCCTGTCACATCTTGGTTTTAGCTGTAAGCCACACAGAGAAGCGCAGAGATGCAATGAGAGAGAAAATGTTGTTTTGTTTCTGAAATGAGCCGTGTGTGTCCTGGGCTGAAAGTGGGGGCTGAGACCTTCGGAAAGGGTTAGATATTAGGTGGTGTGAGGTGGATCCCTCTTCAGAGCTGACTACTTGCAGCTAGCGGGCGGAGGACCTGGTTCTCCGGGCTGAGAGAAACTGAAAAGCAGTGGCAAGGGTAAAGTGTGAGAAATGGCTTTGATTTTACTCAATAAAGTCTCCTGTAACTTCTTACTGTATGTTTTTATTCTTTTGTTCTGTGCTTCACATGCAGAGGCAGCAGATGTCCAACAGCAGCTCCATCACCCAGTTCCTCCTCCTGGCATTCGCAGACACACGGGAGCTGCAGCTCCTGCACTTCTGGCTCTTCCTGGGCATCTACCTGGCTGCCCTCCTGGGCAACGGCCTCATCATCATCACCATCACCTGTGACCACCACCTCCACACTCCCATGTACTTCTTCCTCCTCAATCTCTCCCTCCTCGACCTGGGATCCATCTCTACCACTCTCCCTAAATCCATGGCCGATACCCTCTGGGACACCAGAGCCATCTCCTTCTCAGGATGTGTTTCTCAAGTCTTTCTATTTGCCTTTTTCATTTCAGCAGAGTATTTTCTTCTCACAGTCATGTCCTACGACCGCTATGTTGCCATCTGCAAACCCCTGCACTACGGGACCCTCCTGGGCACCAGAGCTTGTGTCCACATGGCAGCAGCTGCCTGGGGCGCTGGGTTTCTCATTGCTCTGCTGCACACAGCCAGTACATTTTCCCTGCCCCTCTGCCAGGGCAATGCTGTGGATCAGTTCTTCTGTGAAATCCCACAGATCCTCAAGCTCTCCTGCTCACACTCCTACCTCAGGGAAGCTGGGCTTATTGTGTTTGGTGTCTGTTTAGCTTTTGGGTGTTTTGTTTTCATTGTGGTATCCTATGTGCAGATCTTCAGGGCTGTGCTGAGGATCCCCTCTGAGCAGGGACGACACAAAGCCTTTTCCACGTGTCTCCCTCACCTGGCCGTGGTCTTCTTGTTTGTCAGCACTGCAGGGTTTGCCTACTTGAAGCCTCCCTCCATCTCCTCTCCAACCCTGGACATTGTGGTGTCAGGTCTGTACTCAGTGGTGCCTCCAGCACTGAACCCCCTCATCTACAGCTTGAGGAACCAGCAGCTCAAGGATGCTGTGAGAAAACTGATGATGGGATGGCTCTCTGAGTCGATGAACTGCTTATCACCTTCTGCATAGCATTTATCGTGCAACTCATGGCAGGCCCAAACTGGCTTCTCTATTTGTTGTTGTATCTGGTTTCATAGTGGTGATAATCTTATCAACCTGGTTTTAGTTCACTGTCTTCTTCTCTTTTCTCACTGATTGGCCATGTAAATGAGGAGCTGCATTCTCTCTGTGTTTAAACAAAATAAAGGGGTACTCAACGACTCTTATTTCCTGATATCTTTCCTCCCAGGCCTTTCTGGAGCTGCAGCGAGAGTTTCTGAGGACGTGGGTGGAGGGGAGAAGAGTCCCAGCACGGCAGCACTGCCTGGCACCAGTGCTTGATCTCCCAGTGCTATTCTCTCTCCACTCCCACACTCTCCTCCTCACCGCTTGACTTGCTGTAAGGCCTAAGGGCTCTGAGCTTGGTCATAGCTGTACTGCGTGGCAGTGATGTGCCCGCAGGCAGGGACAGGCAGTGGGCACTTGTGGGACACAACAGCCTTTACATGAAGCAAGGGGATCTCCTCAGAGCACTGCGTGAAGGCTTAGGCCTTTTCCCCAATGATTCTCTTAAGAGAATTTCCAAGTAGTTGCCCCAAGATGAAAGCCCAGGTGTACAGTTAATCATTATGGCTCTGCAGGGTTGGGACAGGCTACTACAACCATGCTTCTTGTGAGAGACCTGAAGGAGCAGCCGGACAGGGTCTGGTCTGTGCCCATGTGCATTGGACACCCTGGGGAATCTGCCTCAGGGCAATCGTCCTGGAGTCGCCCCTCACGACCATCATTGCCAGCACTGGTCTCTCACCCCAGCTTGCGTGAGGAGAGATGAACCCAGGTGAGACCAGACTTGAGACCAAGTGTTCCTTGGGTTCCATGAGGGCCTGTAGGAATCATATGTCCTTGAGGTCACTTCACATTAAGAGTAAAATCCCATGGAAATCACCTGGACGTAATGTTGGGACCTGCTTCCATGAACTGAGCTCCCTGTGTCCATTCCTCATGGCTTGGGGCATCTCAGAGAAATGCAGATCGGGGTGACACACTGCAGGGCTGAGGTGCCTCCCATCCTCTGTGAGTGACAACCAGGAGCCAGAGAGACGCTGTGACTCCTGAAGTGCCTCTGTGTGTGAAAAGGAAAGACCTTGTCAGTGAAGATCCCTGGGTGCATTAGGGGTGCACGAGGCCCGCTCAGACATGGACTCCTGAGAGAACTCTGGGATTTGTGTGTGGCTCCAGGAACAAACCCCACCAGCCCAGGGAGCTGCATCTCAGCTGCCTTAGACAAGGCCCAGTGCAAGTGTTCCTGTTTGCTGCGTCACTTTGGTCCATGACTCTGGATTTTGCTCTCAAAGGTGCTAGAGCAATCAGAGCAGTTCTGGGGTCCTTGGATAAAGCAGATGCCAAATCTGTCTTCTGGAAAAGTAGAAATGAGAATTTGGAGATTACAGGCAGATCAGGCAACCCTCAGTCCCAGGAAAGGGGTGGCACATGTCCTGCAGCCATTTCCAGGCCCTCAAATAACAAGAAATGTGTTTCTGAACCAAAACGAGAAAGGGAAGAAGGGCATGTTGTTTACATGGAATTCTGCAAGGCCTTAGACATGGTCTCCTGTGTATCCTCATAGCCAGAGTCTGGGCTGAAGAAGTGACCCTGGCTGGGAAGTTGTCTGAAGGACCAAGCCCAAATGCCATCAATGGTACAAAGTCCTTCGTGCAGCCAGTGACTTGTGGCATCCCCCAGTGACCAGCGCTTGGGCCAGCACTGTCAAATATCTTTATTACCATCCTGTATGATGTGATGGAGCACAGGTGATAGAGAATAATCTCAAATCTCCAAGCTGGACGATGTGTTCCATTGAGTGAATTCAGGCATTTCATCCTGGACATTTAGACCTGGGACTGGAAAGACACTCAGCTCTCTTCTGTCCTTGACGTGTCTCAGCTCCAACCAAAGCTTTTGCACACATGGAGTCTTGGACACTTGGTCCCATGCTTCCTCCTGGCAGGGATGACCTTGCCTGGTGCCACAGCTGCAGGGTTTCAGCCCCATGGGCAGCAATTCCCTCAGCCAGGGGCAAAGGCGCGAGAAGCTGGAGCTGTTCCTGTGGGAGACACAGGAAAACATGGTCACAGAACACAAGAGAGATGGACTTCAAGGACAGCATATTCCAAGCTCACAAGGGTCCAGGCAAACTCACTCTCAACTTTAAAAGCCATTCAAGGGCCTCATGATGAGTGTTTGCTGCTTCAGGAACAGCTAAAGAAGAAACGAAGACCCTATGTAGGCACTGCTGGATTTAGGAAGAGGAGTTGTAGACAGATCTGAGATTCCCTGTGTCCTCTTTGTCTCTGTCTTCCCCAGCAAGGTCTCCCAGGCCTCTGTGACTCAGGGCAGGACTCTGCAGGAGATAACCAGGAGTGACTGGTAATCAAATCAGGGATCAACTGAGCAAACACAATCCTTCCCTGTCTATCGGACAGGAGAGGGAGCATCGCAGGGAACTGAGTGAGCAGGACAGTGTCATAGTCAGGCCACTCTCCATCATTTTCTAAAGGTCATGGAGGGTGAGGATACTCCCTGACCACTGGCACCACTCCCACATTGCATTCGTTTTTACAAATGGCCAATGAATGGACAGGAGAGCCAAAGGTGGTTGACCAGACAATTTCCAGTCAAATTGTATTTCTGGATATCTGAAAGAGAATGGGACTGGATTTCCCTTGGGCAGATAGTGTCTCATCATCCGTCTATTACTAAACTCCTCTATGACCTGAATTATTTTTGACCCAACTCTTTTATGAGCCAACACTTCCATGACCTGACTCTACTAAGACCTCTCTATGACCCGCTCTTTCCTTTTCCTGACTAAACCCTCATACTTCTGTGACTCAGCTCTTCCATGGTCCAAATATTTCATGACTCGTCTATTACCCAAATCTTTTATGGCCTAAGACTTCTGTGACACAACGCCTCAATGAACCTTTTATGACTGAATTATTCTATTACTCCTCTATGATCCGTCTCATCTATATCCTGACTCTTCTTCGACCCATCCCTTATATGACCTGACACTTCTGTGACCTTCTCTGACTCTTGTGTGATTTGACTTTCTATGACCAAAGTCTTCTATGTGTCTTTTGCGACACAAATCATCTATGCCCTGACGCTTCTCTGACCCGACTCCTCTAAAACCCAACCCCTCTATCACCCAACTGCTCTATGAACCAAACCTACAATTAACTGACCCTTCTGTGATCTGACTCCTGTATGACCTGACTCTTACATGAGCAACAAGCTGCATTTTAATGACTTCTATGACCCAAAATTCTATGACCCTTCTGTGACCTAGTGCTTCTATGACCCGATACTTCAATGATACACACTTTCTACAACCCTACTCTTCTTATGAGCTTTCTATGAACCATCTCTTCTATGAACCAAGTCTCCTACGACCCCACTCTTCCACAATTCTTCTATGATGCAACTCATCTAGACTCTAAGCTTCCTATAACTCAAGCCTTCTATAAGTCAAGTCTTCTATGATCCGTTTATGGTTTCCTATGACCTGACTCCTCTATGACCGGGATAATCTATGACCCAACCATTTTATGACCTAACACTTCTATGACCTGACTCCTTGATGACCCTTCTGTGACCAAGCTCTTCTATTATCCAAATAAACTCTCACGTTTCTTTGACTCAACTCTTCTATTAAGGGAAAATTCTGTGACCTGAGGTTTCTACGAACCTTCTATGACTGAACTCTTCTATTATTCCTCTAAGGCCTGACACATCTGTAAGTCAACCCTTCTGTGAATTGTCTCTTACATAATCAGGCCTTTCCATGACTCAAGCCTTCTATGACACAACACTTCATTCCATGACCTGACTGTTGTCTGACTGTTCTATGATGGGACTTTCTATGCCCTGACTCTATGACTCTTCTGTGACCTGACACTTCTATGAACCTTCTGTGACCTGATTCTTTTATTATCTAACAGTTCTACGACTCTTCTATGACCCAACCGTTCTCTGAACCAACCCTTTTGTGACCTTTCCATGATCAAACCCTCCTAAACCCCAAATACACTCACACTTCAATGACTCGACTCTTCCACGGTGCAAATATTCTATAAACCCTTTATGACCTTAATCATCTATGACCCAATTCTGATAGGAGATTTCAATGACTCAACTCTTCTGTAAACCTTCTGTGGCTGAACTCCTCTATCACTCCTCTATGATCCAACTGTTCTATCACCTGACTCTTCTCAAACAGTTTTCTGTTAGAATTCTGTGATCAAACCATTTTATGATACTACCCTTTTTGACCCAACTCTTCCACAACTCCATGGAGCTGTCTGAGAGCCTCAGAATCTCAGGCCTTGGTTTGGAATTATATGGATTAACTGCTCCCAGTTTTATACAGAAATGGGAGAATGTTCATGACACCAGTGTCATTGTAGCCAAAGCCAGATCTGCCTGACCAGGGCCTGGGGGTCAGGGCTTTGCATTTCTGATTCATCAATCAAACACAGGCTTTTCTCAGCATCACAGCTCCCTGCACAGCGCCTTTGCCTTTCTGCAATCATGGCCTCCAATTATCAGCTCTAACGAGTCCCTGGGGACACTTTGTCTCTAACAATACTCACTGAAACCAATTAACACTTCTCCATACTCTGAGTTCTGCTTTTGACTTCTTGAGAGCTTTGCTCCATCTCCTCTCAGAAGCTGAGGTCTCATTAAAACACAGGAAGACTTAACAAGCGCTTTCTCTGCCTGGAGATTTCTTCAGGTCTTCAAGCCTTGCACAGCTCCTTGGAGTCATTTCCCAGTGTGGTTAAAGAGGAAGATTTCAAAGTCAACCTAGAAAACATTGTTTTATTTTGAAGTTTATATTTCTAATCTTTTCTTTCTTGGTGACACCCTTCAGGTACTGGAAGGCCACTAGAAGTTATCCCTGATGCTTTCTCTTCTCCAGGCTGAGGAATTTTCAGAAGAAGAGTAATATTTCTTTTAAAAAAATCTCTTTTGAAAGGGCATGGCCTTGGTGGAGGCCTCTTGTGAGTGAGGACAACCAAGCGTCCTGGTGCCTGGGTCCTTCTGCTCAGGGCATTCCTTGGCTAGCTAGGTCTCTGCCCATGATGCTCCACGGAAATGTTTTTTGACTTGTGGGCTGAGCTGAAAATACTTTAATGGGTGAAAGAACAAAGAAAATAACCACCATAATCCAACGCCCAAACCAATGCAAATGCCACCACTTGCCACCTCCCTCAAGCAGACTGACACCCCACCATTCTATAACAAACGATCACCGTGAACAATAAAAATCTCCACGTCTTTCTTGTCCTGGCATACTCGTTATCACGGAGCGTGGCATCTATGTTATGGGATCTCCCTCTGGTCAGCCGGGGTCAGCTCTCCTGGCTGTTTCCCCCTGACAGCTTCTTGCTTACCCCCTGATACTCACTGGGAGGGAGCAAAGCGAACAACTCTTGCCGCTGTGCAAAGGAGACAATTGCTGCCCTCACTCTTCTGGCACCAGGATGATGCCACAGGACCCAGTGAGTCTCACATTTCAAAAGGAAAGTGGAGAAACTGGAGAGGCCCTGGAGGAGGTCTTCCAGGATGGAGTTGGGGACCCCCGCATGAGGGGTGAGGGCACACCTTGGCCTGCTGGGGAGGCTCGGGGCAACCTGCCATATGGGTCTCTACATCTTATGCTCATGGAAATGCTTAAGGAACAAGAGAGCTCAAGTAGCCTCTATTCCAATGCCAGCTCCATCCAGGGCCAGCTCTGAGGTCAGACTAGGCTGCCCAGTCCATGTCAGCATCCACAGAGAGAGTTTAGACATCAACAAGAAACCAAGGCCACAATAAGAAGGATTTTGTCATTTGATCGGCTCCATGGACACAGCTATTGGTCGGCCACGGCTCCTGTGACACCTGAGAACATCCACATTCTTGTGCAGAGGAGTGGGATCCTTCTGCCAGTCTCCTGGCCCATCTTCAGCCCATGAGGTGCTTTAGGCTGGAAGCAGAATTTCAACTCAAGGACATGGGTACTGTCACCTTAGTTGTTCAAAGTGGTAGAGGAATCTCAGAGCATCCAGGTTAAGAGCTCCATGAAAGGAAGGGAACAATTTTAATAAAACATTGACCATAGATCAGGTCATGTGATGGCTCTGCTCTCCCCTTTCCATCATCTGCACCCTGAAACCACACCTGCTTTTCCGCCTCGCCTCTAAAACCTGATCACCTGATGGAAAGAAAGGAAGAAGAATGGTCCTAGGCCTCTGTGAATCTCCTCGGGTCTGGAATTCTGATGGCTATGATATCGTTCCATTGTTCACCTCATAAAGAGCCAAGCTGGGCAGTGACTCTGCAAGTCTGACTCAATGAGGTCCATGGTCAGGCCAGGCTGTGTCTGTGTCTGCACACCTACAGCTCAGATTAACCTGGTGTTAAAATTCAGTCCTGTGTTCATTGTCTTCTGGCCCATGGACAGAGGGGTGGGTGGAGGCCCAGGAGATGCTGGTCAGGGCCATGAAAGCCCAGGAGATGCTTGTCAGGGCCCTGACACTGCCCCATGGGTAGAGAGAAAGGAATGAACCACACAGACCCCTGACCACAAATATGGTGGGATCCCATGGAGAGGAGCCAGGATGGATCAGGGGAAAATTGTGAGGAGGAAGGAGCTGCAGAGATGTTCTTTTCTTACTGTTAACCCCCTCATCACCATCCTCCTTCTCCTCCTAGGACTTGGGTAGACAGAGGAATTGGAAGCCATGAAGCTATTTCAGTCTGGGAGAAAGTGGGAGGGGAATGAGCTTTAATATTTTATCCTTGTTGCTCCCAATCCAAACCTTTCTTAACTGGCAATAAATTTAATTGACATTCAGCAAGTCCACACGTCTTTTCCAGTGACAGTCACTGGTCACTTAACCTCCTTTGCTTTCTCTTGACCCATAAGGTTTTTTGGTTTATTCTTTCCATCTGTCCCATTGCTTCTGGGCAGGGAGGGAGCAGCTGAGGGTGTCCGGCTGCTGGCCAAGGTTAACCCGCCACAGGACACATCAGGGCTGCCGTGTCCAGTACGGGGCTCCCAGCACAAGGAAGACCCTGCCCAGCCTGGAGTGAGTCCTGCCGAGGCCAGAAGGATGGTTGGTCCTAGAGCACATCATGGACAAGGAGAGGCTGGGAGAGATGGGGTCTGAGAAACCTTTTGGGGTGAAACACTGAGCAAGGACCCAGGGCAGATTGGGGATCCCAATCCATGGACTTTCTCGGTATTTTATAAGAAAAGGCCATGAGCCCCTGATGTGTTTGGAGCTGTGTGAGAAAGGGCTTGTCTGAGAGACCAGCAGTGGCAAGAGCTGAGGGACTGGTGTGCAAGAAATGTCATTAGGAAACGTCTTCCCTTCTTATAAATAATTGTGGTGGAGTTGGTTGTCTACCGAGCAAAGAACAACAGAGATATCCATACAGTAAAAGTCCCAGCAAAGGGTTGGGAGGTACAGCCAGATAGGGAAATAGCCTTTGTGTGGGACTCATGTGGGATGATTTTGGTGGGGCAGCTTCCCCAGGGTGCCGAGGGGACAATTGCTGGTTGTGCCCAATCTATAATTGGGCCAAATGCCTTGATATCATTGTATATAAACTAGTATTAGTTTTATTACTAGTGCTTAGGTGTTCAAGTCCATGTTGGATGAGGCTCTAAGCACTCTGGTGCAGTGGAAAGTGTCCCTGCTTAAGGAAAGGGAGTTGGAACTGGCTGATCTCTAGGGTCTTTTCCAACCCAAACCAATCCACGATTCTATGTTGTGATTCTATGATTCTACAACTACCACTAGTACTAAAACAAGCCCTGGCACCAGCATGACCATTAATGTAAGTTTTAGTGATAGGAATAGTGTGAGGTTTTATTGTGTTTCTTAAATCCAACTTTTAATTTCATCTGTCAAGACTTCTTTCCCTTTCATGAGTAAATTTGGAGAAGGAACCACTTCCTATAGTTTGCTGCCAGATCGAGGGGCTGAACTGGGACACCTTGTGCCCCCATCTCACACACAGGGGGCTCAGAGACAGACCCTCCCGATACTCACGCAGCGGCTGCACAGCAGCAGTCACAGTGTCTCTGTTCTCCTGCTGCTGCTTCCAGAGCTGGAGTTGGTCACCGTGCTCTGCATGCACCTGAGGTGCTCCACACCATGAGGAATGGACACGCAGACCTTGGTCCAAGGAAGCACATCACAGAGCTGCACTCAGGCAGTTTCCGGGGGACGTTGTTCTCAAGGTGAGGTGACCATGAGGATCTCTCTGTCCCAGAGGCCCCCACAGCAACCCCATGGACATCATCCCTGTCCCAGAGGTGCCCATTGCTTGTCCCTGCCTGTGATCACAGCACAGCCACAATGCTGAAGAGTGACCAAGCTCAGAGCACTCACACCTTCCACCAGCACAGGGGCTCAGAAGATCAGAGAGGCGCCGAGAGAGAAGCTCTAGACAGACCCAGTGCTGGTTCTCCCTGGCAGTACCGTTGTGCTGGGTTTCTTTTCCCCACAACTTCTGGAGGTGACCTAGCAGCTCCGCATAAATACCGGGAGGAAAGATTATGGACAAACGAGTGACTGCAGGGGCCTTTCTTTTCTTTAAACAAGAACAGAGCACTGGTCGCTGATTGCACTGTCTCTGAGTCACACAAGACAAGAAGAGACTGACGCAGCAGTGGGAGAAACAATGACATTTCTCTGTGGACAACATTACTAAAACCAAGAAAAATAAATCCCAAATGAATCCAAATAAGCTACCAAAGAAAGACTGGTTCTGCAGTGCATTACATTGCAAGGGAAACAGAGATCAAGGTGGGCAGCTTATTGCTGATTGAAAAGAGTCAGACGTAAGTTTCCAGACTGAATCCTTGAGCTGCTGGTTCCTCAAGCTGTAGATGAAAGGGTTCAGTGCTGGAGGAACCACTGAGTACAGAACTGCCAGCACCAGATTCAGGGATGGAGAGGAGGAAGACTGGGGCTTCAGGTATGTAAAAAAGCCAGTACTGATAAACAGGGAGACCACGGCCAGGTGAGGGAGGCAGGTGGAAAAGGCTTTGTGCCTTCCTTGCTCAGAGGGCATCCTCAGCACAGCCCTGAAGATCTGCACATAGGACACCACAATGAAAACAAAACTGCCAAAAAATAAACAGGAACTGAACACAAGAAGCCCAAGCTCCCTGAGGTAGGAGTGTGAGCAGGAGAGCTTGAGGATGTGAGGGATTTCACAGAAGAACTGGTCCACAGCATTGCCCTGGCAGAGGGGCAGGGAAAATGTGTTGGCTGTGTGCAGCAGGGCATTGAGAAACCCAGCACCCCAGGCAGCTGCTGCCATGTGGACACAAGCTCTGCTGCTCAGGAGGGTCCCATAGTGCAGGGGTTTGCAGATGGCAACGTAGCGATCATAGGACATGACTGTGAGAAGACAATATTCTGCACCAAACAAGAAAACTACAAAGAAGACCTGGGTAGCACATCCTGCATAAGAAATGGCCTTGGTGTTCCAGAGGGAATTGGCCATAGATTTGGGGAGAGTGGTTGAGATGGAGCCCAGGTCAAGGAGGGAGAGGTTGAGGAGGAAGAAGTACATGGGGGTGTGGAGGTGATGGTCACAGGCGATGGTGATGATGATGAGGCCGTTGCCCAGGAGGGCAGCCAGGTCGATGCCCAGGAAGAGCCAGAAGTGCAAGAGCTGCAGCTCCCGTGTGTCTGCGAATGCCAGGAGGAGGAACTGGGTGATGGAGCTGCTGTTGGACATCTGCTGCCTCTGGATTTGAAGCACCAATCATGAAGAAAAAGACAGTCACAAGTTAGGTGTGATGTCTCTGAGCAACATTAAAGCCATTTCTCACAATGCACACTCTCCATTGCTTTTCCTTTCCAAGGGGATCATCATTCAGCTCCCTGCCTAGAGCCTTACTTGGTGCTAGCTGAATGTGCCAGAAGGAACAGGATCTCTTCCTGGGGGCTGCAAGGAGTCAGACTTTCTGTGCAGCAGGGGGTCATGGGAGTGTTGTTAAAACTGCTCCTAATGTAAGAGGGATTCTCAGCATCTGCACACCCTGTGATAAGAAACCACAAGTTCCAACATGTTTGAGAGGGAGAGATTTATTTACAGCGCTCTCCAATCCTGGCTGCAGATTGTCATGGATGATAGAAAAACTCAGTAATTCTATTGCATCCAGGGTCAACAAAGCAATTCTGACAAGGCGAGAGCATTGCCTGTGGCTCAGTGAAGAGGGAGGGGAGCTGCTCTTTCCCTCACTCTGCTTCCGAGTTGCCCTAGGCTTGCACCTTTCTGAGGCGGAGGAGGATCACACTCCCATGTTACCCTGAAAAGCCACCAGGCCCTGCTGGGAGCAGAGGGATCCACCTCACACGACTTAGTATGACACCCTTTCCTAAGGTTTCAGCACTCACTTTCAGCCCAGGACACACACAGCTCATTTAACAAACCCAAGAGCATTTCCTTGGCTGAAGTGTCTCCTTGCTTCTCCATGGAGCTTACAGGTTACACCAAGATGTGACAAGTCATGTTTACATCCTGGAGGGAAACTCACAGCTTGGAAGGACACCTATGGAGAACGCCAAGTGTCCTCAAGATGACATTTGATTACTGGAGATTCAGCTCCTTCCTCAGCCCCACTGACTGCATTGCCCTCAGGCTCACAGCTCAGAGCAAAGCTGGGACACAGGTTCCTATGGACACAACTGCAGGAATGGAGCCACCAGGGCAGTGGGTGACTCTGCAGCTGAAACTCTCATCCCCAAAGAGCCAGGCAGCGAGAATGAGAGAACAACAGCAAGAACAGAGACAAGGGGAGAAGTAGGGAGAAAAAGAGTGAGAGTCTGGCTGCGAGAGGCCAGGGCAGAGGTAGCCGGGCACGCAGACAGCATTCCCCTTCCACAGCTGTGCTCACCACCTCCCAGACACCAACCTTACAGGGCAGTTGCTCTCAGCCCCCGGGCTCTGGGGAGGGCATTGGAGCTGTGGCTGCAGAGGAGGGGTCTCAGCCTTGGAGCCCAGAGCCCTGAGGGCAAAGGCTTTGCTGGGTAGGAGAGGAGGCAGGAGGCTTGCTCAGACGAAGGGTCAGCCCTGCAGGGGATCACATAGAGCTTTTGGAATTCTCCGTCCAACATCTCTGGTTTTAATTTCCTCTAATTCCATGAACCTCTTCCTTCAGCCTGGAGATTTTCCTTCTGGGAGGTGTTTCCCTGTCCTATCTTTTCTCCCTGTCAGTGCTCACAGACCCCATGTGACGTTCTTTGCATCCCGCTGGACCTACACAAACCTGCCTGTTTGTCAGGTAAAGCTTGAAACAGCTTCTTTTTTATAAGGAGAAAAGGACAGGAGAGGCTAAGCCTGATGGGCCCAGCAGAGGTGGTGCTGGTGCTGTCCATGGGCAGAGGAGCAGCTGCAGACACTTTAGGAGGCTCCTATCAGATCTACTGACTACTCAGAGACACAGGAGTCTCAGTGATTTGTTCAAGCATGAGAGACCCTTGTCCATTTCTCCTCTGAAATACGCCAATTGCAAGAAACAGAAAACACAGACTCAGGGAAGCTCTTTATCTTTAATGTAATCTCTGCCCTGATCTTCCCCTTGAAATGTCCTCTTAGAAATATCATGAGGTGATGTGGAGCAGCGCTGACACCGTTTTTTCTCTCAACCAGAGAAACTGCAAGAGCCCTCCTGACAGATCCCAAAGCGCCAGCTTTAGGAGATCCCTCCAGGAACCGCAACTGCATTGTCCTGCACCCAGAGACTCACCTGGAGAAGGGCTGTGAAGGTTTTTCTGCAGACGAAGCCTTCTTTCTCCTCCTGCCCCACTCTGCCTTTCCCCTCTCTGTCTCCCTCTTCTCCCCTCGCTGCCTGCAGGCAGTGCCCTCAGCCCTGCTGGGCTTTGCAGAGGAGCTGCTCCTGGACAGACCTGGCTCTTTTCTCAACTTCTGTCTCATTATGAGCTCCCTCCCTGCCAGTAGCCCAGCCCAGCTCAGCAGCAGAGGAGCAGCCCAAGGCAGCACTTTCTCTGCCCCCTCTGGGCTCCCTCGAGGTGTCCCTGGGGCTGCAGGGGAACCTGCTGAGAAACAGGCTGAAGCCATCCCTGATGTTCCCTCCCTCATCTGGGAAGAGAAACTTATTTCTTGCAGTGTCATTGCTCCTGTTAAAAAGTACCTGGGCATGAGAATCAATATTTTTGTCCCATCATTAGACAGGACAGCAGAAAGGTAACAGGGAATTAGCTCATTTGTCCAGGCTGGGGAGGGGGATCTGTTCCACTGAATGAATTTAGTCATTTCATCCTGGGTCTTAAGACCTGTGGCTGGAAAGACACCCAGGTCCATTCTCTCCCAGCCATGTCTCTGCTCTCAGCAAAGCCTTTGCACACATGAGGTCTTTGAAACTAGGTCCCAGTTTTCCTGATGGCAGGCATGAGCTTGCCTGGTGTCACAGCTGCAGGGCTTCAGCCCCAATGGGAAACAATGCCCTCAACCAGGGCCACAGGCAGGAGGATCTGGAGCTGTTCCTGTAGGAGGCAGAGCTGGGACATGGTCACGGAGCTCAGGACAGATGGGCTTCAACAACAGCATCCTCCAAGGTGAGCGAGAGTTCAGACAAAAACTCCCCCTCAACTCGAAAGGCCATTCAGGAGCCTCATAATGAGGGTTTGCTTTTCCAGGAACAGTAAAGGGCACTGTGTGGGCAGTGCTGAATTTAGGAAGAGCAGGTGTAGACAGATCTGAAATTGTGTCCTCTTTGCCTCTGTCTTCCCCAGCAAGGTCTCCCAGGCCCCTGTGACTCAGGGCAGGACTCTGGAGGAGATCAACCACTGGTGACTGGGGATCAAGTCAGGGATCACTTGAGCAAACACAATCCTTCCCAGTCTGTGGGACAGGAGGGGCAGCATCCCAGGGAGTTGAGTGAGGAGGATGATGTCACATGAGGCCACTCTCCATCATTTTCAGAAGGTTACAGAGATGGGGGGAACTCCCTGATCACTGCCATCATCCCCACATTACATGTCCTTTTTAGAAATAGCCAACGGATGAGCAGGGGTCTAAAGGCTTTTGCCGAGATGTTTTCCTCTTCAATTCTATTTCTGGATGTCTGAAAGAGAAGTGGACTGGATTTCCCTTGGGCAAATGGTGTCTCACCATCCTACTATGACCCAACTCCTCTATGATCTGAATAGTTGTTCACCCAACTCTTCTATGACCCAACACTTCAATGACCTGACTTATATAAGAATTTCTATGACCTGTTCCTTCCTTTTCCTGACTATATTCTCATGCTTCTATGACTCAACTCTTCCATGACCCAAATCTTTTATGACCCTTCTTATGACCCAAATCTTTTATCGCCTGAGACTTCTGTGACCCAACACCTCTAAGAGCCTTTTATGACTGAACTATTCTATTACTCCTCCATGATACCACTCATCTATAACCCGACTCTTCTTTGACCTGCTCTTATATGATCAGACCCTTCTGTGACATGAGCCCTCTATACCCTTCTATGACTTGACTATCCTCTGAATCTTCTGTGATTTGTCTTTCTATGACCCAAGTCTTCTCTGATTCTTCTGTGACACAAATCATCTATGCCCTGACGCTTCTATGACCCGACTCTTCTAAAATCCAACCCGTTGATGACCCAACTGTTCTATGAACCAAACTTACTATTAATTGACCCTTCTATGACCTGACTCCCTTATCACCTGACTCTTAAATGAGCTGCCACCTGTGTTTTTATGACTTCTATGACCCAACAGTTCTATCACCAATCTACAACCTAGTGCTTCTATGACCTGACACTTCAATGACACACCCCTTGTACAACACTGCTCCTCTATGAGCCTTCTATGACCCATCTCTTCTATGAATCAACTCTTCTACCACCCCATTCTTCTGTGACTTCTCCATGATCTGACTTATCTAGAGGCTGAGCCTTCTACCAATCAAGCCATCTATGACCCAATTCTTCTCTGATCCTTCCATGAACTTGTTCCTCTCTGCATTAAACAATCTATGACCCAACCATTTTATAACCTGACCCTTCAATGACCTGACTCTTTAATGACCCTTCAATGACCAAACCCTTCTATTATCCAAATAAACTCTCATGCTTCTATTACTCAATACTGCTATTACCTGAAAATTCTATGATCTGAGACTTCCATCACGCGACCCTTTTAGGAACCTTCTATGACTGAAATCTTCTGTTATTCCTCTATGACCTGACACATCTATAACTCAACTCTTCTGAGACCCACCTCTTACATGACCAGGCCCTTCCATGACTACAAGCCTTCTATGACACAACACGGAACATTCTGTGCATGGGGCTGGGCTGGGGCTGGGGGAGCCCAGAGGCTTTTCAGCCTTCATGGTTCTGTGCTTGTGTGACTGAAGGGACAGAGTCCTTTGTGGCCCCAGCACCTCCTGTCAGTGCTCCCGGCCCTATTTTGGGGCCAGAATCCCCCATTTTGGTGCAGAACCCCCATCCCAGCCCCTCGCTCTCCCCCCCTGCCCCTCAGATCCACAGTTCCCCCCAAGCCCTTACCTGGGGCTGAGCTGTTGACTGGGAACACTGCGGGTGTATGGGGGACACCTCCCTTTTGGGGCCAAAAGCCTTGCTATAGTGTACTGACCCTCCTTTGTGAGCTCCAAGCCCCTCTTTTGAGCTTCAAGGACTCATTTTAAGGCCCAGAGCATTATTTTTGAGGAACAAAGTCTGAATTTCTATGTCCACAGACTGAGTTTTTTGAGACAAAAGCACTTAAAAGGATTCAAAAGGTCAATTTTAGCCCCAAAGCCCCTTTTTCATGGAACAAAGCCTCATATTAGAATCCAGTCTACAATTGCGAGGACTCAAATCCTCATTTTGAACCTCTCAAGTCCCATTTTCAGGGTGCAAAACCTTCTTGTTTGCTACCACATCATCATTTCAGGGCACAAAACCTGAAGTCAGGGCTCAAGGACTCAGTTTCAGTTTCAAAGCACCATTTGTAGGACCCAAACCCTCCTTTTAAAGCTCCAGGCTCCAGCCTCTAATGTAAAGGGTCCTAACCTCTCTTTTACACCTTGAAACCTCCGCTGGGGCACCCAAAGCCCTGCAGTCAGGACCAGAGCTTCTTTTCATGTGGCCACAGAGGAATCAAGAGGTTCTCCTCTCTTGCAGGGTCAAAAGACTCATTGGTAGCACTGCACCCATTCCTGTAGTGCCCAAAGTCTCACGTTTTGGGATAAAATCCTCAGTTCCAGGGTTCCAACTTGTTTTTGAGGACCAATAGAAATTTAGAACCTACAGTCACATTTTGAGGATCCAAACTGTCTTTTAGTTGTATCTAAACAGACATTTTAAGAGCCTCATTTTTAAGGCCCAAAGTCTGATTTTGACTGATATGACTGGCCCAGCCAGTCTGTTACACCACATGCTCTGATCCCGGATCCATGCACTCCTGAATCCTGTTCCTAAGTCCAGCTCTCTCCTGCTGCTGAGTCCAGCCTGGGACCTTCCCTCCATGCCTGCTTTGAAGCATCAGTGGTGACGGAGTCACCAAGGTGGAGCAATTACGTATTTGTATATATTTACCATCTCCTTATTAAAAAGGTATTCCTAATTATTATTGTTGTTTCATTAAAGATGTTTTAGTTTCAGTTTATAACTCACAAGTCCTCTTCTCTAATTTCCCTTTCCCTGGGCAGGAAGGGAATTGGGACCCACAACTGCTTGCGTTCAGCTGCAAATAAAGCTGGACCATGAGGAGCTGGAAGAGTCTATCTTTGACCTTCAAACTGCTCTATGCACTCCTTTTCTCTGCAGGGCTGTTATCCCATGGGATTCATCCAGTCAGGTTCCAGGTCTCCTGAGCAGCCCCCTGTTTACTGATGACCAGCTCTTTTGTCCCCTTTTCTCTCTGTTTTCTCATACTTGTTCCTCCATAAACCACTTTTATCCCACCCCTTCCCTGCCTTTGGTCCTTTCCTGGACATCCCCTGGCAGCTCTTGCACATTCTCCAAATGTGCTTCCTGGTTTCCCATCATGAGTCCCAGACCCAGAGGCAGAAACCCCATCCTCAGTTGGCAACATCATCCTGGGAAGCTCCCGCTGACCCACTTGGTGAATCCCTCGCACAGACACATTGAAACTTTCTCTGAATTAATATTTCACCTTCTGGGTTTTGAATTCTTTCTCTGAAAACATGCCAATTTATGTCCTAGAAAAAGCAATGCTTTCTTTTTATGGGACTGTTGGGAACCAGGTCAGATTAAAACACCTACGTGATTTCTACAGGTCTTTGCAGGCCTGTGGAGAAGGGGTTGGGAAGATTAGAATCAAGGAATCATAGGATGGTTTGGGTGGGAAGGGACATAAAAGATCACGCAATTCCAACATCACTGCTATGGATGCAGACATCATTCAGGTTGCTCAAAGTTCCTGATCTTGGACACTTCCAGATTTGGTGCATCCACAACTTCTCTAGGCAACCTGTACCAGTGTCTTGCCATTCCCATCTTAACCTATTTTTTCCTTGGATCCAATCTAAATCTCCCCTCTTCATTAAAGCCATTGTCCCTTGTTCTGCCAGTTCTGCTTTGGTAAAGTCTCACTCTATATTTCTTGGCCTATGACTGCTATGAGTTAACTGCAAATATCTTGAAAGGTGCCCAGAGATCTCCCAAGATGGGGTTTGGAGGCCTCAAGAACATGGCCAGTGGCTTCTGGGCTTAGTGATGTGGAGACTGCAGACACTGTAGGAGCTGCCTGGGAGTGATTGAAGGGCAGTTCTGAGGGTGGTGGAACCTTTCTTTGTAGTGGAAAAAGGCATGAGAAAGAAGTAGTGCCACAAAGTGTAGCTAGGGAGGTCCAAGCTGGACATGAGAGGAAAGAAATATCAGTCCAAGGGCTGCTGTGCTGCCACATGTCACCCAGAAGGAGCCTGGACCTGCCCAGGGCTTTGAGTCTCAAGGAAGAGCCAGAGAAGAGAGATAACAGCAAAGGAAGGTGACAGCAAGGTGAGGCAGCTGGGGAGATGGCTGCAGCCTGCAGGGCAAGAGGCACGGGTGATAAAACACCATGGGACAGTTGGTGGTAGAGAGGACAGAGGTGTCTGGAAAATATGAAATCTCCCTAACAGAGTAGCCTTTTGGTGATGGTTGTTGTCTCTGACACTGATTCCTATGAGGAGATGACAAATCCTTCCAGCCCTGGGGCCTCATTGCCTCCTTGTCCATACTTAGGAGCCTGGGTGGTGTTGTACCATAGTCCCGCCATTGTCATTGCCCATCTCCACATCCCACTCACTGTCCCAGGACGAGCCTTGAGGAATGGGTGAGAGACAAGACCTCCCTTCCTGGGGGCTGGGGGTCAGAACTGGCCATTTGTTTAACGAGGTCAGGGCTTGGCCCTTTGGATTCATGAAACACATCCAGGCTGACTCAGCATCAGAGACACCTTTACCTTGCTTTTCCCAGCCTGTCATCGCTGCCTCCAGTTTTCTGCTCTAACTGGGTCCTGGAGATGCTTTCTCAGCCGTGCCCTCAGTGGGACCCATTAACAAGAAACTTTGGAGTCTGAATCTGACTTTGACTCCTTGAGAGGTTTGTTCCACTTCCTCTCGGGGCTGAGGTTCATGGACTCAGCATCCAACCCACCAGAGGGGTCATTAAAATGCCCTGGGCTGCTCCTCTGCTGCTGAGCTGGGCTGGGCTCCTGGGACTGAGGGAGCTCATGCTCTGCCCAGTAACTCTGCAAAGCCCAGCAGTGCTGAGGGCCATTCCCCGTTTTCTCCGAGAGAGGAGCAAGGCAGAAAGAGCTTAAAGGTGGTCAACAGTGAAAGGACGATTGAGAGCTGGCTGGAGGAGGAGTCTTTGCAGTCCTGGACATGGTGAGTCCGGGTGCAGGGCAATGCAGGTGTAGTTCCTGTCAGGCTCTCCTAAAGCTGGCACAACCCCAGCTCATGGGATCTGTGAGGAGGGGCTCTTGTGAGGCAGTTTGGAAGGGCTGTGAAGCCAGGGGTGCAGCCAGGGGAGCCCCAGGCTGTCCTTGAGGGCAGGGTCCCTGCACCATCAGGGTTTGTAAGAGAGACTCTGCCACCTCCTGGAGTCAGCACTCAGCCTGTCTGTGGAGATCCCTGCTGTGCTGCAGGGAGAAGCTGTGGATACAAGAAGCACCTCCTGGGTGGAGAGGGTTTTTTTGCCGTCCAGACGTTGCTGCATGGAACAGTATTGCTCAGAGATCCAAATCACCCCAGGGCCATTCTGAATGTACTTTTCAAGTAGAAGAACAAGGAAGTCATTACACTAAAGATAAGGAGCTTTGTGGTTTTCTACTTTTGGGGAATTTGGGGAGAGAAAGGAAGGAAGAGGCTCTCATTCTTGAACAAATCACTGAGACTCCTGAGCTGTAACTGTGAGTGACCAAGGGGTCAGACAGGAGCCTCCTAAAGCACCTTGAGCCACTCCTCTGCCTGTAGGCAACACCGGGATCAGCTCTGCTGGACCCACCGGGTTGTTCTGCCCTTTGGAATCTCCAAGCAGGAACCTGCACCCAGGCAGAGCTCTGTAAACAAGCAGGTTTGTGTAGGGAAATTCCTGGAGGCTGGGATGGGGTCTGTGAGCAGGGAAAATGCATGGGACAGGGAAACAGCTCAATGAGAAAAATCTCCAGGCAGCAGGAATAGGATCAGGGAATGAAAGGAAAGTAAAACCTGAAAAGATCTGGGAGGGAGAGTTTAGCTCCTGTGTTACCTGAAAGCCCCACGGAGAGGCGCAGAGATGCTATGAGAGAGAAAATAGTGTTGGATTTGTGAAATGAGCCGTGTGTCTTGTGGGCTTAAAGTGCAGGTTGAGACTTTTAGAAAGGGGGAGACATTGAGTTCTGTGAGGTGGATCCCTCTGCTCTCAGAAGGTCCTGGTGCTTTTTCAGGATAACACAGGATTGTGGTCCCCCTCTATACCAGAAAGGTGCAAGCCCAGGGCAGCTGGGAGCAAGAGCGAGGGTCATAGCAGCTCCCCTCCCTCTGCACAGAGCCACAGGTAATGCTCTCACCTCACAGGACTTCCTCTGGTCTCCCTTAGTGCAGCAGGGATGCTGAGGATTTCTGACAGGCAGGAACACTGCCCAGGGTGGCAGAAGGAGCTGTAAAAACCCAGACTTCTCACCCTGCCTTCTCCCATCTCAGTTCCTCATCCCTGGCAGTGCAGATGCTGACAAACCCTTCTGTAAAAGGAGCAGTACCCCAGGACAAAGCTGAACCCCAGCACTGTCCCCTGTCCCCACCATCCCCATGACTCCCTGCTGCAGAGCAGGGCTGACTCCTCGCAGCCAGTGGGCAGAGATCCTGCTCCGCTGGCTCATTCAGCTGGCACCGAGCAGGGCTCTAGGCAGGGACCTGAAGGAAGGGCTGTGAGAGAAGGGTCAGGGTGTGTGGAGCAGATAGAGTGGGAATGGGAAATGGCTTGGGCTTTGTTCTGGGCAGTCTCCCCTAACTTGTCATTGTCCTTACCCTTCTAAAAGTGTCCCACACTCAGAAGTAGCAGATGTCCAACAGCAGCTCCATCACCCAGTTCCTCCTCCTGGCATTCACAGACACACGGGAGCTGCAGCTCTTTCAATTCTGGATCTTCCTGGGCATCAACCTGGCTGCCCTCCTGGGCAACGGCCTCATCATCACCACCATCGCCTGTGACCACCACCTCCACACCCCCATGTACTTCTTCCTCCTCAACCTCTCCCTCCTTGATCTAGGATCCATCTCAACCACTGTCCCTAAATGCATGGCCAATTCCCTCTGGGACACCAGAGCCATCTCCTATGCAGGATGTGTTGCCCAGGTCTTTATGTTTCTCTTTTTCGTTTCAGCAGAGTATTTTCTTCTCACTGTCATGTCCTATGACCGCTACGTTGCCATCTGCAGACCCCTGCACTACGGGACCCTCCTGGGCACCAGAGCTTGTGTCAACATGGCAGCAGCTGCCTGGGGTGCTGGGTTTCTCACTGCTCTGCTGCACACGGCCAATATATTTTCCCTGGCCCTCTGCCAGGGCAATGCTGTGCAACAGTTCTTCTGTGAAATCCCACAGATCCTCAAGCTCTCCTGCTCACACTCCTACCTCAGGGAGCTTTGGCTTCTTGTGTTCGGTTCTTGTTTATTTTTTGGCAGTTTTGTTTTCATTGTGGTGTCCTATGTGCAGATCTTCAGGGCTGTGCTGAGGATCCCCTCCGATAAGGGGCGGCACAAAGCCTACTCCACATGCCTCCCTCACCTGGCTGTTGTCTCCCTGTTTGTCAGCACTGGAGCATTTGCATACCTGAAACCCCAGTCTTCCTCCTCCCCATCCCTGGATCTGGTGCTGGCAGTTCTATACTCAGTGGTTCCTCCAGCACTGAACCCTCTCATCTACAGCTTGAGGAACCAGCAGCTCAAGGATTCAGTCTGGAAACTTATGTCTGACTCTTTTCAATCAGCAACAAGCTGCCCACCTTGATCTCTGTTTCCCTTGCAATGTAATGCACTGCAGAACCAATCTTTCTTTGGTAGCTTATTTAGATTCATTTGGGATTTATTTTTCTTGGTTTTAATAAAGTTGTCCACAGAGAAATGTCATTGTTCCTCCCACTGCTGTGTCAGTCTCTTCTTGTCTTGTGTGACTCAGAGACAGTGCAATCATCGACCAGTGCTCTGTTCGTGTTTAAAGGAAAGAAAGGCCCCTGCAGTCACTCATTTGCCCATAATCCTTCCTCCAGGACTTTATGCGGAGCTGCTAGGTCACCTCCAGAAGTGGTGGGGAAAAGAAACCCAGCACAACGGTACTGCCAGGGAGAACCAGCACTGGGTCTGTCTAGAGCTGCTCTCTTGGCACCTCTATGATCTTCTGAGCCCTTGTGCTGGTGGAAGGTCTGAGTGCTCTGAGCTTGGTCACTCTTCTGCATTGTGGCTGTGCTGTGATCATAGGCAGGAACAGGCAATGGGCACCTCCAGGACAGGGATGATGTCCGTGGGGTTGCTGTGAGGGCCTCTGGGACAGAGAGATCCTCAGGGTCACCTCACCTTGAGAACAACGTCCCCCGGAAACTGCCTGAGTGCAGCTCTGTGATGTGCTTCCTTGGACCAAGGTCTCCATGTCCATTCCTCATGGTGTGGAGCACCTCAGCTGCGTGCAGAGCATGGTGACCAACCCCAGCTCTGGGAGTGGCAGCAGGAGAACAGAGACACTGTGACTGCTGCTGTGCAGCCGCTGCGTGAGTATGGGGAGGGTCTGTCTCTGGGCCCCCTGTGTGTGAGATGGGGGCGCAAGGTGTCCCAGTTCAGCCCCTCGATCTGGCAGCCAACAATAGGAAGTGGTTCCTTCTCCAACTTTAATCAGGAAAGGAAAAGAAGTCTTGACAGATGTAATTAAAAGTTGGATTTAAGAAACACAATAAAAACTCACACTATTCCTATCATTAAAACTTACATTAATGCTCATGCTGGTGCCAGGACTTGTTTTAGTACTAGTGGTAGCTGTAGAATCATAGAATCACAACGTAGAATCGTGGATTGGTTTGGGTTGGAAGGGGCCCTAGAAATCAGCCAGTTCCAACCCCCTTTCCATAAGCAGGGACACTTTCCACTGGACCAGAGTGCTTAGAGCCTCATCCAACGTGGACTTGAACACCTAAGCACTAGTAATAAAACTAATACTAGTTTATATACAATGATATCAAGGCATTTGGCCCAATTATAGATTGGGCACAACCAGCAATTGTCCCCTCGGCACCCTGGGGAAGCTGCCCCACAAAAATCATCCCAGATGAGTCCCACACAAAGGCTATTTCCCTATCTGGCTGTACCTCCCAACCCTTTGCAGGGACTTTTACTGTATGGATATCTCCGTCGTTCTTTGCTCAGTAGACAACCAACTCCACCACAATTATTTATAAGAAGGGAAGACGTTTCCTGATGACATTTCTTGCACATCAGTCTCTCAGCTCTTTCCACTGCTGGTCTCTCAGACAAGCCCTTTCTCACACAGCTCCAAACACATCAGGGGCTCATGGCCTTTTCTTATAAAATACCGAGAAAGTCCATGGATTGGGATCCCCAATCTGCCCTGGGTCCTTGCTCAGTGTTTCACCCCAAAAAGTTTCTCATACCCCATCTCTCCCAGCCTCTCCTTGTCCATGATGTGCTCCAGCCCCAACCATCCTTCTGGCCTCGGCAGGACTCGCTCCAGGCTGGGCAGGGTCTTCCTTGTGCTGGGAGCCCCATACTGGACACGGCAGCCCTGATGTGTCCTGTGGCGGGTTAACCTTGGCCAGCAGCCGGACACCCTCAGCTGCTCCCTCCCTGCCCAGAAGCAATGGGACAGATGGAAAGAATGAACCAAAAAACCTTATGGGTCAAGAGAAAGCAAAGGAGGTTAAGTGACCAGTGACTGTCACTGGAAAAGACGTGTGGACTTGCTGAATGTCAATTAAATTTATTGCCAGTTAAGAAAGGTTTGGATTGGGAGCAACAAGGATAAAATATTAAAGCTCATTCCCTTCCCACTTTCTCCCAGACTGAAATAGCTTCATGGCTTCCAATTCCTCTGTCTACCCAAGTCCTAGGAGGAGAAGGAGGATGGTGATGAGGGGGTTAACAGTAAGAAAAGAACATCTCTGCAGCTCCTTCCTCCTCACAATTTTCCCCTGATCCATCCTGGCTCTTCTCCATGGGATCCCACCATATTTGTGGTCAGGGGTCTGTGTGGTTCATTCCTTTCTCTCTACCCATGGGGCAGTGTCAGGGCCCTGACAAGCATCTCCTGGGCTTTCATGGCCCTGACCAGCATCTCCTGGGCCTCCACCCACCCCTCTGTCCATGGGCCAGAAGACAATGAACACAGGACTGAATTTTAACAGCAGGTTAATCTGAGCTGTAGGTGTGCAGACACAGACACAGCCAGGCCTGACCATGGACCTCATTGAGTCAGACTTGCAGAGTCACTGCCCAGCTTGGCTCTTTATGAGGTGAACAATGGAATGCTATCATAGCCATCAGAATTCCAGACCCGAGGAGATTCACAGAGGCCTAGGACCATTCGTCTTCCTTTCTTTCCATCAGGTGATCAGGTTTTAGAGGCGAGGCGGAAAAGCAGGTGTGGTTTCAGGGTGCAGATGATGGAAAGGGGAGAGCAGAGCCATCACATGACCTGATCTATGGTCAATGTTTTATTAAAATTGTTCCCTTCCTTTCATGGAGCTCTTAACCTGGATGCTCTGAGATTCCTCTACCACTTTGAACAACTAAGGTAACTGTACCCATGTCCTTGAGTTGAAATTCTGCTTCCAGCCTAAAGCACCTCATGGGCTGAAGATGGGCCAGGAGACTGGCAGAAGGATCCCACTCCTCTGCACAAGAATGTGGATGTTCTCAGGTGTCACAGGAGCCGTGGCCGACCAATAGCTGTGTCCATGGAGCCGATCAAACGACAAAATCCTTCTTATTGTGGCCTTGGTTTCTTGTTGATGTCTAAACTCTCTCTGTGGATGCTGACATGGACTGGGCAGCCTAGTCTGACCTCAGAGCTGGCCCTGGATGGAGCTGGCATTGGAATAGAGGCTACTTGAGCTCTCTTGTTCCTTAAGCATTTCCATGAGCATAAGATGTAGAGACCCATATAGCAGGTTGCCCCAAGCCTCCCCAGCAGGCCAAGGTGTGCCCTCACCCCTCATGCGGGGGTCCCCAACTCCATCCTGGAAGACCTCCTCCAGGGCCTCTCCAGTTTCTCCACTTTCCTTTTGAAATGTGAGACTCACTGGGTCCTGTGGCATCGTCCTGGTGCCAGAAGAGTGAGGGCAGCAATTGTCTCCTTTGCACAGCGTCAAGAGTTGTTCGCTTTGCTCCCTCCCAGTGAGTATCAGGGGGTAAGCAAGAAGCTGTCAGGGGGAAACAGCCAGGAGAGCTGACCCCGGCTGACCAGAGGGAGATCCCATAACATAGATGCCACGCTCCGTGATAACGAGTATGCCAGGACAAGAAAGAAGTGGAGATTTTTATTGTTCACGGTGATCGTTGGTGATAGAATGGTGGGGTGTCAGTCTGCTTGAGGGAAGTGGCAAGTGATGGCATTTGCATTGGTTTGGGCGTTGGATTATGGTGGTTATTTTCTTTGTTCTTTCACCCATTAAAGTATTTTCAGCTCAGCCCACAAGTCAGAAAACATTTCCGTGGAGCATTATGGGCAGAGACCTAGCTAGCCAAGGAATGCCCTGAGCAGAAGGACCCAGGCACCAGGACGCTTGTTTGTCCTCACTCACAAGAGGCCTCCACCAAGGCCATGCCCTTTCAAAAGAGATTTTTTTTAAGAAATGTTACTCTTCTTCTGAAAATTCCTTAGCCTGGAGAAGAGAAAGCATCAGGGATAACTTCTAGTGGCCTTCCAGTACCTGAAGGGGGTCACCAAGAAAGAAAAGATTAGAAATATAAACTTTAAAATAAGACAATTTTTTCTAGGTTGACTTTGAAATCTTCCTCTTTAACCACACTGGGAAATGACTCCAAGGAGCTGTGCAAGGCTTGAAGACCTGAAGAAATCTCCAGGCAGAGAAAGCGCTTGTTAAGTCTTCCTATGTTTTAATGAGACCTCAGCTTCTGAGAGGAGATGGAGCAAAGCTCTCAAGAAGTCAAAAGCAGAACTCAGAGTATGGAGAAGTATTAATTGGTTTCAGTGACTATTGTTAGAGACAAAGTGTCCCCAGGGACTCGTTAGAGCCGATAATTGGAGGCCATGATTGCAGAAGGGCAAAGGCGCTGTGCAGGCATCTGTGATGCTGAGAAAAGCCTGTGTTTGATTGATGAATCAGAAAGGCCAAGCCCTGACCCCCAGGCCCTGGTCAGGCAGATCTGGCTTTGGCTACAATGACACTGGTGTCATGAACATTCTCACATTTCTGAATAAAACTGGGAGCACATATTCCATATAATTCCAAAGCAAGGCCTGAGATTCTGAGGCTCTCAGACAGCTCCATGGAGTTGTGGAAGAGTTGGGTCAAAAAGGGTAGTATCGTAAACTGGTTTGTTCATAGAATTGTAACAGAAAACTGTTTGAGAAGAGTCAGGTGATAGAAGAGTTGGATCACAGAGGAGTGATAGAGGAGTTCAGCCACAGAAGGTTTACAGAAGAGTTGAGTCATTGAAGTCTCCTATCAGAATTGGGTCATAGATGATTAAGGTCATAAAAGGTTTATAAAATATTTGGGCCGTGGAAGAGTCGAGTCATTGAAGTGTGAGTGTATTTGGGGTTTAGGAGGGTTTGATTACAGAAAGGTCACAAAAGGGTTGGTTCAGAGAACGGTTGGGTCATAGAAGAGTCGTAGAACCGTTAGATAATAAAATAATCAGGTCACAGAAGGTTCCTAGAAGTGTCAGGTCACAGAAGGTTCATAGAAGTGTCAGGTCACGGAAGAGTCATAGAGTCAGGGCATAGAAAGTCCCATCATAGAACAGTCTGACAACAGACCTATAATTCAGGTCATAGAGGAGTTTAGTAGTAGACGGATGATGAGACACTATCTGCCCAAGGGAAATCCAGTCCCATTCTCTTTCAGATATCCAGAAATACAATTCGAGTGGAAATTGTCGGGTCAACTACCTTTGGCTCTCCTGTTCATTCATTGGCCATTTGTAAAATCGAATGCAATGTGGGAGTGGTGCCAGTGGTCAGGGAGTATCCTCAGCCTCCACGACCTTTAGAAAATGGTGGAGAGTGGCCTCACTGTGACACTGTCCTGCTCACTCAGTTCCCTGCGATGCTCCCTCTCCTGTCCGATAGACAGGGAAGGATTGTGTTTGCTCAGTTGATCCCTGATTTGATTGCCAGTCACTCCTGGTTATCTCCTGCAGAGTCCTGCCCTGAGTCACAGAGGCCTGGGAGACCTTGCTGGGGAAGACAGAGACTAAGACGACCGCAGGCAATCTCAGATCTGTCTACAACTCCTCTTCCTAAATCCAGCAGTGCCTACATAGGGTCTTCATTTCTTCTTTAGCTGTTCCTGAAGCAGCAAACACTCATCATGAGGCCCTTGAATGGCTTTTAAATTTGACAGTGAGTTTGTCTGGACCCTTGTGAGCTTGGAATATGCTGTCCTTGAAGTCCATCTCTCTTGTGTTCTGTGACCATGTTTTCCTGTGTCTCCCATAGGAACGGCTCCAGTTGCTTGCACCTTTGCCCCTGGCTGTAGGCATTGCTGCCCATGGGGCTGAAGCCCTGCAGCTGTGGCACCAGGCAAGGTCATCCCTGCCAGGAGGAAGCATGGGACCAACTGTCCAAGACTCCATGTGTGCAAAGGCTTTGGTTGGAGCTGAGACACGTCAAGGACAGAAGAGAGCTGAGTGTCTTTCCAGTCCCAGGTCTAAAGATCCAGGATGAAATGCCTGAATTCACTCAATGGAACACATCCTCCAGCTTGGAGATTTGAGATTATTCTCTATCACCTGTGCTCCATCACATCATACAGGATGGTAATAAAGAAAATTGACAGTGGTGGCCCATGCGCTGGTCGCTGGGGGATGCCACAAGTCACTGGCTGCATGAAGGACTTTGTACCACTAATGGCATTTGGGCTTGGTCCTTCAGACAACTTCCCAGCCGGGGTCACTTCTTCAGCCCAGACTCTATCTATGAGGACACACAGGAGACCATGTCTAAGGCCTTGCAGAATTCCATGTAAACAACGTGCCCTTCTTTCCCTTCTCGTTTTGGTTCAGAAACTCATTTCTTGTTATTTGAGGGCCTGGAAATGGCTGCAGGACATGTGCCACCCCTTTCCTGGGACTGAGGGTTGCCTGACCTGCCTGTAATCTCCAAATTCTCATTTCTACTTTTCCAGAAGACAGATTTGGCATCTGCCTTATCCAAGGACCCCAGAACTGCTCTGATTGCTCTAGCACCTTTGAGAGCAAAATCCAGAGTCAAGGACCAAGGTGACGCTGCAAACAGGAACACTTGCACTGGGCCTGTCTAAGGCAGCTGAGATGGATCTCCCTGGGCTGGTGGGGTTTGTTCCTGGAGCCACACACAAATCCCAGGGTTCTCTCAGGAGTCCATGTCTGAGCGGGCCTCATGCACCCCTAATGCACCCAAGGATCTTCACTGACAAGGTCTTTCCTTTTCACACAAAGAGGCACTTCAGGAGTCACAGCGTCTCTCTGGCTCCTGGTTGTCACTCACAGAGGATGGGACGCACCTCAGCCCTGCAGTGTGTCACCCCGATCTGCATTTCTCTGAGATGCTCCAAGCCATGAGGAATGGACACAGGGAGCTCAGTTCATGGAAGCAGATCCCAACATTACGTCCAGGTGATTTCCATGGGATTTTACTCTTAATGTGAGGTGACCTCAAGGACATATGATTCCTACAGGCCCTCATGGAACCCAAGGAACACTTGGTCTCAAGTCTGGTCTCACCTGGGTTCATCTCTCCTCACGCAAGCTGGGGTGAGAGACCAGTGCTGGCAATGATGGTCGTGAGGGGTGACTCCAGGACGATTTCCCTGAGGCAGATTCCCCAGGGTGTCCAATGCACATGGGCACAGACCAGACCCTGCCCGGCTGCTCCTTCAGGTCTCTCACAAGAAGCATGGTTGTAGTAGCCATTCCCAGCCCTGCAGAGCCATAATGATTAACTGTACACCTGGGCTTTCATCTTGGGGCAACTACTTGGAAATTCTCTTAAGAGAATCATTGGGGAAAAGGCCTAAGCCTTCACGCAGTGCTCTGAGGAGATCCCCTTGCTTCATGGAAAGGCTGTTGTGTCCCACAAGTGCCCACTGCCTGTCCCTGCCTGCGGGCACATCACTGCCACGCAGTACAGCTATGACCAAGCTCAGAGCCCTTAGGCCTTACAGCAAATCAAGCGGTGAGGAGGAGAGTGTGGGAGTGGAGAGAGAATAGCACTGGGAGATCAAGCACTGGTGCCAGGCAGTGCTGCCATGCTGGGACTCTTCTCCTCTCCACCCACGCCCTCAGAAACTCTCGCTGCAGCTCCAGAAAGGCCTGGGAGGAAAGATATCAGGAAATAAGAGTCGTTGAGTACCCCTTTATTTTGTTTAAACACAGAGAGAATGCAGCTCCTCATTTACATGGCCAATCAGTGAGAAAAGAGAAGAAGACAGTGAACTAAAACCAGGTTGATAAGATTATCACCACTATGAAACCAGATACAACAACAAATAGAGAAGCCAGTCTGGGCCTGCCATGAGTTGCACGATAAATGCTATGCAGAAGGTGATAAGCAGTTCATCGACTCAGAGAACCATCCCATCATCAGTTTTCTCACTGCATCCTTGAGCTGCTGGTTCCTCAAGCTGTAGATGAGGGGGTTCAGTGCTGGAGGCACCACTGAGTACAGAACTGACACCACCATGTCCAGAGATGGGGAGGAGATGGAGGGAGGCTTCAAGTAGGCAAACCCTGCAGTGCATACAAACAAGAAGACCACGGCCAGGTGAGGGAGACACGTGGAAAAGGCTTTGTGTCGTCCCTGCTCAGAGGGGATCCTCAGCACAGCCCTGAAGATCTGCACATAGGATACCACAATGAAAACAAAACAGCCAAAAGCTAAACAGACACCAAACACAATAAGCCCAGCTTCCCTGAGGTAAGAATGTGAGCAGGAGAGCTTGAGGATCTGTGGGATTTCACAGAAGAACTGATCCACAGCATTGCCCTGGCAGAGGGGCAGGGAAAATGTACTGGCTGTGTGCAGCACAGCAGTGAGAAACCCAGTGCCCCAGGCAGCTGCTGCCATGTGGACACAAGCTCTGGTGCCCAGGAGGGTCCCGTAGTGCAGGGGTTTGCAGATGGCAACATAGCGGTCGTAGGACATGACTGTGAGAAGAAAATACTCTGCTGAAATGAAAAAGGCAAATAGAAAGACTTGAGAAACACATCCTGAGAAGGAGATGGCTCTGGTGTCCCAGAGGGTATCGGCCATGGATTTGGGGAGAGTGGTAGAGATGGATCCCAGGTCGAGGAGGGAGAGATTGAGGAGGAAGAAGTACATGGGGGTGTGGAGGTGGTAGTCACAGGTGATGGTGATGATGTTGAGGCCGTTGCCCAGGAGGGCAGCCAGGTAGATGCCCAGGAAGAGCCAGAAGTGCAGGAGCTGCAGCTCCTGTGTGTCTGCGAATGCCAGGAGGAGGAACTGGGTGATGGAGCTGCTGTTGGACATCTGCTGCCTCTGCATGTGAAGCACAGAACAAAGGAATAAAAACATACAGTAAGAACTTACAGGAGACTTTATTGAGTAAAATCAAAGCCATTTCTCACACTTTACCCTTGCTACTGTTTTTCCATTTCTCTCAGCCCTTCCTTTAGATCTGTGTCTGGAACCTTTCGATTTGCCGGCTGAATGTGCTGGAGAACCAGGTCCTCCGCCCGCTAGCTGCAAGTAGTCAGCTCTGAAGAGGGATCCACCTCACACCACCTAATATCTAACCCTTTCCGAAGGTCTCAGCCCCCACTTTCAGCCCAGGACACACACGGCTCATTTCAGAAACAAAACAACATTTTCTTTCTCATTGCATCTCTGCGCTTCTCTGTGTGGCTTACAGCTAAAACCAAGATGTGACAGGACAGGCATCCTGGTAGGAAGCTCAGAGCTAGGAAGGACACATCCAGGAGGAATTTTAGCATCCTAATGATGATATCTCACAGTAAGGGACAGTCAGCTTATTCTCTGGGGAATGACATAGACTGCACTGCCCGCAGACCCACAGGTGACATGCAAGCTTGGACTCTGCATTCCCATGAATCCACCTGCATGGGAGAAATGAGAAGATTAGTGCCTGACTCAGCTGCTGAAGCTCCCATCCCCAGAGAGTCTGGCAGTGAGAAAAAGAGAGCAACAGCAAAAGGGAGTTAAGGGGAGAAACGAGGAAAAACAAAGTGAGATTTTGGCTGTAAGAGGCCAGGGCAGAGGCAGCCGGGCACGCAGAAAACGTTCCCCTTCCCCAGCTGTGCTCGCCCCCTCCCAGACACCAACCTTGCCAGGCAGTTGCTCTCAGCCCCTGGGCTCTGGAGAGGGCACTGGAGCTGTGGCTGCAGAGGAGGGGGCTCAGCCTTGGAGCCCAGAGCCCTGAGGGCAGAGGCTTTGCTGGGTAGGAGAGGAGGCAGGGGGCTTGCTCAGAGGAAGGGTTAGCACTGCAGGGGATCACATAGAGCTTTTGGAATTCTCCCTCCACCATCTCTGGTTTAAATTTCTTCTAATTCAATGGAACTCTTCCTTCAGCCTGGAGATTTTCCTTCTGGGAGGTGTTTCCTTGTCCCATCCCTTCTCCCTGTCAGTGCTCACAGACCCCATCTGACCCTCTCTGCATCCCCCTGGCCCTACAAAAACCTGCCTCGTTGCCAGGTAAAGCTGGACACAGGCTCTTATTTATAAGCAGAAAAAGACAGGAGAGACTAAGCCTGATGGGTCCAGCAGAGGTAATGCTGGTGCTGTCCATGGACAGAGGAGCAGCTGGAGACACTTTAGGAGGCTCCTGTCAGATCTACTGACCACTCAAGGATACAGCCCAGGAGTCTCAATGATTTGCTCAAGCATGAGACCCTCTTGCTGCATTTATCCTACAAAAATACACAAGAGTAGGAAACTGAAAAGTCTGACTCAGGTGAGTTTCTTATATAAAGTGTAAACCCTGCACTGACCTCCCATGTGAAATATTCTCTTAGAAATGTCCTGGTGTCATTTGGAGCTGTGAGCAGCCCTGACTCACACTGCACCCTCTTGAAAGCAGAAAGAACCTCTCCTGCCAGAAGGTGCTTTTTCTACCCACAGTTTCTCCCTGTCCCACCATGAGGAGCTCCCGGGCAGGCTGAGCATGAACGTGTTTTTCTCTCAGAAGATAAAATGACAATAGCTCTCCTGAGAGATCCCACAAGCTGTGGCTGTGCCGGCTTTAGGAGATCCCTCCAGGAACAGCACCTGCATTGTCCTGCACCCAGAGACTCACCTGGGGAAGGGATGTGAAGATCTTTATCCAAATGAAACCTCCTCTCTCCTCCCAACTGACCCTGCCTTTCCCCTCTCTCTGCTCTGTCCTCACCCCTCCCTGCCTGCAGTCAGTGCCCTCAGCCCTGCTGGGCTTTGCAGAGGAGCTGCTCCTGGACAGACCTGGCTCTTTTATGAGCTCCTGTCTCATTATGAACTGCCTCCCTGCCAGGAGGCCAGCCCAGCTCAGCAGCAGAGGAGCAGCCCAAGGCAGCGCTTTCTCTGCCCACTCTGGGCTCCCTTGGGGTGTCCCTGGGGCTCCAGGGGACCCTGCTGAGAAATAAGCTGAAGCCATCCCTGATGGGAACAGAAACTTCTTTTCTGCAGGGTCAGTGCTCCTTCTGCTTGAGAATTGATAGTTTTTTCCCATCATTAGACAGGACAGCAGGAAGGTTACAGGAAATGATCTCCTTTCTCCAAGCTGGGAGGACCTTTTCCATTGAGTGAATTCAGGCATTTCATCTTTGGTCTTAAGACCTGTGGCTGGAAAGTCACTTATCTCTCTTTTGTCCCAGCCATGTCTCTGCTCTCAGCAAAGCCTTTGCTCACACAGGCTCTTGGACATTTTGTTTCCTCATGGCAGGGATGAGCTTGCCTGGTGCCACAGCTGCAGAGCTTCAGCCCCAGTGGGCAGCAATGCCCTCAGCCAGGGGCACGGGCAAGAGGAGCTGGAGCTGTTCGTGTGGGATACAGAGCTGGGACATGATCATAGAGCTCAGGACAGATGGTCTTCATGGACAGCATCCTCCAAGCAAGGGTCCAGATTGTGATTCAATCTCAACATGAAAGTCCATTCAAGTGCTCCAAGATGAGTGTTTACTTTCTCAGGACTGGTAAAGGACAAAGTGTGGGCAGTGCTGAATTTAGAAAGAGCAGGTGCAGACAGATCTGAGATTCCCTGTATCCTCTTTGCCTCTGTCTTCCCCATCAAGGTCTCCCAGGACTCTGTAACTCAGGGCTGGATGCTGGGGGAGATCAACTAGAGGTGACTGGGGATCAAGTCAGGGATCACTTGAGCAAACAAAATCCTTCCCAGTCTGTGGGACAGGAGGGGCAGCATCCCAGGGAGCTGAGTGAGGAGGATGATGTCACATGAGGCCACTCTCCATCATTTTCAGAAGGTCATGGAAATGGAGGGATCTTCCTGACCACTGCCATCACCCCCACACTACAGGTCCTTTTTAGAAATAGCCAACGGATGAGCAGGGAATCTAAAGGCTTTTCCTGAGACGTTTTCCTCTTCAATTCTATTTCTGGATGTCTGAAAGAGAAGTGGACTGGATTTCCCTTGGGCACGTTGTATCTCACCATCCTTCTATAACCCAGCTCCTCTATGATCTGAATAGTTGTTCACCCAACTCTTCTATGACCCAACACTATGATCTGCCTCTCATTAGAATTTCTATGACCTGTTCCTTCCTTTTCCTGACTATATTCTCATGCTTCTATGACTCAACTTTTCATGACCCAGATCTTTTATGACCCTTCTTACCACCCAAATCTCTTATAGCCTGAGACTTCTCTGACCCGACACCTCAATGAGCCTTTCAGGACTGAACTATGCTATTACTCCTACATTATACAACTCATCTATAACTCAACTCTTCTTTGACCTGCTCTTATATGATCAGACACTTCTGTGACATGAGCCCTCTATACCCTTCTATGACTTGACTATCCTCTGACTCTTCTGTGATTTGTCCTTCTATGACCCAAGTCTTCTCTGATTCTTCTGTGACACAAATCATCTATGCACTGACAATTCTATGACCCGACTCTTCTAAAACCCAACCCTTTGATGACCCAACTGTTCTATGAACCAAACTTACTGTTAACTGACCCTTCTATGACCTGACTCCCTTATCACCTGACTCTTAAATGAGCCACCACCTGTGTTTTTATGCCTTCTATGACCCAACAGTTCTATCACCAATCTATGACCTAGTGCTTCTATGACCTGACCCTTCAATGACACACCCCTTGTACAACGCTACACTTCTATGAGCCTTCTCTGACCCATTTCTTCTATGAACCGACTCTTCTACCACGCCATTCTTCTGTGACTTCTCTACGATCCGACTCATCTAGAGTCTGAGCCTTCTACCAATCAAGCCATCTATGACCCAATTCTTCTCTGATCCTTCTATGACCTGACTCCTCTCTGAATTAAATAATCTATGACCCAACCATTTTATGTCCTGACCCTCCTATGACCTGACTTTTTAATGTCCTTTCAGTGACCAAACCCTTCCATTATCCAAATAAACTCTCATGCTTCTACTACTCCATACTGCTATGACCTGAAAATTCTTTGATCTGAGACTTCCATCAGCCGACTCATTTATGAACCTTCTATGACTGAAATCTTCTGTTATTCCTCTATCACCTGACACATCTATAATTTAACTGCTCTGTGACCCATCTCTTACTTGACCAGGCCCTTCCATGTCTCCAGCCTTCTATGACACAACACTTTATTCCATGACCTGACTCTTGTCTGACTGTTCTATTATGCGACTTTCCGTGACCTGAGTCTTCCATGAACTGTCTGTGAACAGATTCTTCAATTATCTGACTGTTCTAGGACTCTTCTATGACCCAACCCTTCTCTGAACCAACCGTTCTGTGACCCTTCTATGAATAAACCCTTCAAAATCCCAAACAAACTCACACTTCTATGACTCAACTCTTCTATGGCCTGAATATTTTATGACCCTGTTATGAACTCAGTCATCTATGACCCAGTTCTGCTATGAAAATTCTATGATCCAAAACTTCTATAAACCTTCTATGACTGCACTGCTTAGTTACTCCTCTATGACTCAACTCTTCTCTCAGCTGACCCTTCTCATACACAAGATTTCTGTTTCTCTTCTATGATTCTGCCCTTTTATGACCCTGCCCATCTAGGACCCAAGTCTTCTATAACTGCAGGAAGCTGAGTGAGAGCCTCCCATAACCCTACAGGCCTGTATTTGGGATTAAATGGAATAACTGCTGTGATTCTGATTCAGCAATGTCAAAATGTCCATGGCACAAGTGCCATTGTAGCCAAAGCCAGATCTGCCTGCCCTGGGTCTGGGGGTCAGGGCTTGGCCTTTCTGCTTCACCAAGAAAACCCAGGCTTTTCTCAGCATCACAGCTGCCTGCACAGCACCTTTGCATTCCTGCACTCATGGCCTCTAATTCTGGGCTCTAACAAGTCCTTGGGGAGGCTTTGTCACTAACAATCCCCACTGAGACCAGTTAAGACTTCAAGGAATTTTGAGCTTTGCTTTTGACTTCTTGAGATATTTCCTCAATCTCCTTTCAGCAGTGATCCTTCAAGGACTTAGCAGCAAATCCACCCTGGGTCACATTAAACTACAGTAAAACTTAACGAGCTCTTTCTCGTCCTGCTGTTTTCTTAAGGTCTTCAAGGCTTGCATAGCTCCTTGGAGTAATTTCCCAGTATGGTTAAAGAGGAAGATTTTAAAATGCACCTAATAAAAAGATGGTTTAGTTTAAATTTATATTTCCATACTTTTCAGAATCATAGAAATATTTGGGTTGGACGGGAATTTAAGCCCATCCAGTTCCTACCCCTTTGTCATGGGCAGGGACACCTCCCACTAACCAGGCTTCTCAAGGCCCCACCCAACCTGGTCTTGAGCACCGCCAGGGAGGGGGAATCCACAGCTTCCCTGGGATACTTGGGTCACTGCCTCACCAAATTCTTTGTGAAGAATTTCTTCTTAACATCTAATCTAAATCTTCCTCTTTCCAATTTAAATCTATTACCCCTCATTTTATCCCTCCCTCCCCAGCCATCTTGGTGACCCACTTCTTATACAGGATGGACGCTGTAGGGTCTCCCTGAAGCATTCTCTTCTCTGGGCCAAGGATGTTCCAGGAGAAGATCAGTATTTCTTTGGAAAATCCATTTTGAAAGGGCTTGGGATTGGTGGAGGTCTATTGAGAGTGAGGACAAGCAGGAGTCCTTGTGTCCAGAGCCATGTCCTCAGGGCAATCCTCAGCTGGCCAGGTCACTGCCCGTGCTACTGCATGGAATTTTTTTTTTACCTTCTGGGCCGAAATGAAAGTAGTTTAATAAGTGAATGAAACATGATAAAAATCAACATAATCCAAACCCAAAACCAATTCAAATGCCATTAATCACTACCTCCCTCAAGCAGACTGACACCCCACCACTCTATAACCACCTATCAGCTTGAATGATAAAAATCTCCGCTTCTCCTGCTACAATCTTTTTCTCTGAGCATGGCATCTATGTTATGGGATCTCCCTCTGCTCAGTCAGGGTCAGCTCTCCCAGCTGTGTCCCCCTGAAAACTTCTTGCCCACCCCCAGCCACTCACTGGGAGGAGCAGAGGGAGCAACTCTTGACGCTGGGCAAAGGAGATAATCGCTGCCCTCACTCTTCTGGCACCAGGACGATGCCACAGGACCCAGTGAGTCTCACATTTCAAAAGGAAAGTGGAGAAACTGGAGAGGACCTGGAGGAAGTCTGGCAGGATGGAGTTAGGGGCCCCCAGCATGACGGCTGAGGGCAAACTTTGGGCTGCTGGGGAGGCTTGGGACAACCTGCTAACTGGGTCTCAACATCTTATGGTCATAGAAGAAGTTAGGGAACAAGAGAGCTCAGGTGATCTCTATTCCAATGCCAGCTAAAGCAGGGCCAGCTCTGAGGTCAGACTAGGCTGCTCAGTCCATGTCAACATCCACGGAGAGACCTTATACATCAACAAAGCATTGAGGCCACGATTAAAAGAAAGGATTTGGTCATTTGACAGCTCCATGAACACAGCTCTCAGTCAGCCACAGCTCCTGTGACACCTGGGAACATCCACCTTCTTGACCAGAGGAGTGGGATCCTTCTGGGTTGGACAGGAGGGAAAATGCTCTTGTGTGAGCACGGTGCAGCCCTGGTCAAGGCTCCAGGGTAGCGGGTGATTCTCCACCCCTGGGGGTACAAATTCAGCAGATTTGACAACTTGGGACATTCTGTGCACGGGGCTGGACTGGGGCTGGAGGAGCCCAGAGGCTTTTCAGCCTTAATGGTTCTGTGTTTGTCTGATTGAAGGACCAGAGCCCCGTGCTGCCCAAGCGCCTCCTGCCAGAGCCTCCAGCCGCATTTTGGGGCCAGATCCCCCCTTTTTTGTCCAGAACCCCTGTTCCCAGCACAGCGCTGGGGGAGGGGGAAACTGTCCTTTGGGGCACAAAGCTTCATGTTTGGTTACAGACGGTCCTATATAAGTTCTACTCCCTCTTTTTGAGCTTCAAAGACTCATTTTAAGGCCCAGAGAAAAATTTTTAAGGCACAAAGTCTGGTTTTCAATGTCCCCAGCCTCTGTTTTAGAGACGAAAGCCTCTAACAGGGTTCAAAAGCTTATTTTAATTCCCAAATCCTCCTTTTCAGGGAATAAAGCCTCATGTAAGAATCAAGTCCTCAATTGTGAGGGCTCAAATCCTCATTTTGACCCTCTCAAGTCCCATTTTTAGGGCACAAAGCCATCCTGTTCACTACCATGGCATCATTTTAGGCCAAAAAAGCCTGATATCTGGGCTCAAAGATGCAATTTCAGTTTCAACGCAACAGTTGTAGGAACCAAAGCCTCTTTTTGAAGCTCCAAACTCTCACATAAAGGATCCAGCCTCCCCCTTTACAGCTTGAAGCCTCCATTGGAGCACCCAACGTTCTTCATTTTTGACCAGAGCTTCATTTCTTGGAGCCTCAGAGGAAGCAAGAGGTTTGTCTCCCTTGCAGGGACAAAAGACTCACATGTAGCATTGCATCCATCCCTTTAGTGCCAGAAGTCTCGTATTTAGAGCAGAAATCCTTGATTTTAGGGTTCCAACCTATCTTTTAACACCCATAGCTTTTTGGAAGGGGCCACAGTTATATTTTGAGAGTGTGAACCCTCATTTTTTTATGTTTGAAGAAACATTTTCATGACCCAGAGCTTAATTTTTAAGGACAGAAGTTGATTCTGGATGTCCAAAACCTCAGTGTTACGGGCCAAAGCCTTACTTTTAGCTCATTTCTGGCTTTCAAAGCCTCCTTTTTAGGGACCCAAGCTTCATTTTTGGAGTTGTTTGCAATTGTAAATGCCCAAACCCTCATTTTTAGCTTCTGAAGTCCATTTCAAGCTGCAAAGCCTTCATGCTTGGTACCACAGCATCATTTCAGGGTGTAAAACCTGAGGTCAGGGCTCAAAGCCTCAGTTTCACTTTCAAAGCACCATTGGTAGGATCCAAACCCTCCTTTTGAAGCTCCAGACTCTCATGGAAAGGATCCAGCCCCCTCCTTTACAGCTCAAAGCCTCTATTGAAGTGCCCAAAGCCCTGCATTCAAGACCAAAGCTTCATTTCTTGGAACCAAGAGGTTCTCTTCCCTTGCAGATCAAAAGACTCATTTGTAGCACCACAACCATCATTTTAGTGCAGAAGTCTCATGGTTTGGACTGAAATCTTCATTCCAGAGTTCTAAAATGTTTTTTAGGACCCACAGACATTTTAGGACCCACGGTTACATCTTGAAGGTCTAAACTCTCATTTTCTGTGTGTAAATACTCCTTTTAGGAGCCTCTTTTTTAAGGCTCAATGGCTGATTTTGGAGTTCCAACACCTCTGTTTTAGAGGCCAAACCCTTATTTATTGGTTTCAAAAGCTAATTTTTATCTTCCAAAGACTCTTTCAGGGAATAAAAACTGATTTAGAATTATCCATAATTTTGATGGCTCAAATCCTCATTCAGTGCCTCTCAGGCTCTTGCTGCCCATGGCAGAGGGGGTTGGACTAGGTGGATGTTTCATGTCCTTTCCAACCCCAGCCATGGTTCTGGCTGTGGCCTCTGTGATGTCATCCTCTGTGATGCTACCCTGTGTCTTAGGAGACCTCTCTGCTGTCCAGGACAAGCACCCTCTGGACTCACTCTCCAGGAGGATCTGGAGGAGGCAGGTGGTCTCTGCACTGGGAGCTGCCTGCACCTTGCTCTGTGTGTGAGAAACAAAGCAGCTGTGGTTCAGCCGTCACAGTGCCCTGTGTTGGTTCAGCCAGAGAGGAAACTCTGCCCCACGGCCAGGGTAGGTCAGGTCTGTCCATGCCTGCTTCTGTGCAGTCATTGCTCAGAGATTAACCTCCATGGCAGGTACTCCAGTTCTTCAGGGTTCTGTCAGCTCCTGCTCTTGCTCCAGCCTCTGGCTGGAGTTAACTCCATTTCCCACCACTCTCTGGGCCCTCCAGCCAACCAGTTTTCCACCCAGGAGAGTGTGCGCCTGTCCAGGCCAGAGGTGACAGTTTCTCAAGCAGAACGCTGTGAGAAACTGTGTCAAAGGCTTTACTGAAGTCCAGGAAGGTACATCCACAGCCTTTCCCTCATCCAGTAGTTGAGTCACTTTATCATAGAATGCAATCAAGTTAGTTTGGCAAGACCTGCCTTTCATGAACCTGTGTTGACTGGGCCTGATCACGCAGTTCTCTTGCATGTGCTTCATGATAGCACTCAAGATCACCTGTTCCACGATTTTCCTCGGGACTGAGGTGAGACTGACAGGCCTGTAGTTTCCTGGACCCTCCCTCTGATCCTTCTTTAAAATGGGTATAACATCAGCCAGCCTCCAGTCCAGTGGAACTGCCCAAGTCCTCCAGGACTTCTGGAAGATGATGGAAAGGGGTTTGGCAAGAGTGTCCACCAGCTCCGTCAGTACTTTTGGGTGCATCTCATCCTCTTCGCATGGGGAGGTTGAAAGGACTGAGTCACATTCCTGCACTGTGGGTGCATACACTTGTACAGCCTGGTTTAGCCCTCGTGCCTAATGCTCTGGAGGAGTGATTCTGACCAAGGAAGCCTTCAGCAGTAACCACTAAAACCAACAACCCTTCCTGCTCTTGGGTGAGGCTCAGGCAGTCCTGGATTTCCTACTCTGAAACCCAGCAACCTACAGCCGGCCCTTTTAGGGTACCCAACAAAGCCAGGAGCAGGATCGTGAGGCCTTTTCCCACCAGGATCCCAAAAGTACAAAGTCTGCGAAGAGGCAACAGCGTGAGTTGGAGCAGCTAGGAACAGAACTAGGAACTGTGGGGTGATTCCTTCTGTGAGACATGTAGGACTATCAGTGTGGGGAGAAAGAGAGGAGTCAGAGGAGCTACTGCATGAGGAACTGCCGGTCCACACCCTGGGTATTTCAGTCACAATCAGTGTTGTAAATAAGAACTGAAACATGGTTCCTTTGATGCCAAACTCTGACTTGTGTGGCACACAGTGGTGCCTGTAGATAACAGGAAGCAGTGGGCAGTTACTTATGCTCCCGTGTCTTGAACTGGAATGACAAGGAGATACGAGGATGCTCATCAGTCCCAGTAGTGTTGCCTCTAGAACCACGTTTGTTTTTTCCTGATGCTTTTACAATGGTTACTTGGAATGATGTGAATTACTGGTGTGGTTTCACTGGCGCTGTTTACTTGGGAAGATGGGGTAGGGTAAGGGCTAGGTGTGAGTTAGTCAGCATTTGGGTCTGGGTTTGGGCTGGGATTCAAATGAGGATTCGCTTTTCTAGAGAGTCCATCATCCTCCCCCCCATCTTGCTAAGAGCATGTTGGTTTTGTCTCCATTTACTTCCTCATCCATCAAGAATTCACTCAGTTCCATTCAACTCTTTTTCTTGTTGTAAAATTCCACCTGCTATTTTCCCAAACCCATGCTAAGGAATCTCTCCTCTGCGTTAGCTTTTCATCAGACTCTGCTCTCCAGACATTCCAGTGCATTTGCACAGGAAACAGAAGAGCTTTCCAGACCAAGTATGGATTTTGATCATCTTTCTTCTTTTCCTTCAAAATGGTGCTGGTCAATGATGGATGCTTGCTAATTGATGCTTGTGGGTGCATGCAAAATCACCACTTGCTCTCAGTGCATTCTGAGGTGACTTATGGAAATATCCAACACAGCAGATGAGCTCTTGGTGCCAGACTTAGGAATGTTCCTTCACATTTCCTATGCCATCACTTCTCTGGTGATTTTGCCTCATTGCTGGAGCTTCCCTGCAGTGCACGAGCACTGATGCACAACTGGTCAGCCCTGGGGAGTTTGGACCAGCCCAGGGCTTTGTCTCTCGAGGAAAACCCAGGGAGGACAGAAAAGAGATCAGTAAGGGAAGGAAGATGCTCAGGTGAGAGCAAGGTGCAGTGGCACGGTGGATGTCTACAGCCTGCAGGCAAAGGTGGGGGACACCATTGCCTGTGATGGAGCTCCTCAAGGTTTCTGGTGAGCCTGAAATCCCCCAACAGAGCAAAAATCCTCCTCTCCTTTGCTATGTCTGTTGTCTCTGACACCGATGCCAGTAAGGAAGCACCTTATCCTTACAGCATCAGTGTCTCATGGTCTACTCACCCGCAACGCAGGAGCCACAGAGGATTTTTTCTACAGCCCTGCCCTTGGCATTGCCCATCCCCACATCCCACTGCCCAGGAAGAGTGCTGAGGAATCCAAGAGGGACAGGATTTCCCTTCCCTGGGGATCAGGGCTTGGCCCTTTGTATTCATAAAACACATACGGGTTGACTCAGCATCAGAGCCACTTTTACCTTGCTTTTCTCAACCTTTCATCACTGCCTCCAGTTTTCTGCTCTAACTGGACCCTGGAGATGCTTTCTCAGCAGTGCCCTCAGTGGGACACATTAACACTACAAGAAACTTTGGAGCTTGAATTTGAGTTTTACTTCTTGAGAAGTTTGTTCCACTTCCTCTCAGGGTCTGAGGTTCATGGACTTGGCATCAAACCCACCAGAGGGGTCATTAAAGTGCCCTGGGCTGCTCCTCTGCTGCTGAGCTGGGCTGGGCTCCTGGGACTGAGGGAGCTCATGGGAAGTGGGCAGCACTACAAAGAGGGAACTCTGGCCAGGAGCAGCTCCTCTGCAAAGACAGCAGGGAGAAGGGAACTCCCAGGGTTTCTCAGCAAAATGAGCAAGGCAGAGAGAGCTTTAAGGTGGTCAGAAGGATGACTGAGAGCTGACTGGAGAAGAAATCTCTGTGGTCCTAGACACGGTAAGCCTCAGTGAAGGGTAATGTAGGTGTGGTTCCTGACAGATCTCCTGAAGCTGGCCGAGCCCCCAGCTCTTGATATCTGTGAAGAGGGGGCTCTTATGAGGCAGTTTGGAAGAGCTGTGAAGCCAAGGGTGCAGCCAGGGGTGCCCTGGGCTGCCATTCATAGCAGGGTCCCTGCACCCCAGGCTCTGGGTGCTGGGAACAGGGACTCTGCCACCTGCCAGGGTCAGCATTCAGCCTGCCCTAGGAGCTGCCTCAGGCACTGTTGGAGAAGTTGTAGAGGGAAGGGGCGACTCCAGGCAGGGCAGAACAGGGTCCTCCTGCTGTCGAGAGGGTGCTGTGTGTGTCAGGGTTTCTCAAAGATCCAGGTCACTCCAATGGCCATTGCAGAGGGTGTTTTTGAAGAATGACGTCAAGGCAGCATTCACATGGAAGGGATGGAGTCTGTGATTTCAGGTTTCCACTCTGGCCTGGCTGGGGGCGGGGGGGGGCAGTGGGATGTGGGAATTATTTTCTCTATTCATAAAAGGCACTGGGACTCCAGTTCCCATTACGATTGGTGTGAGCTGCTTCTCAATCCCTGCACTCCCAGAGATGCCCCTGGGCAGGGCCCCACTGCCAGGAGGGCAGGGCAGGGCAGGGCTGAGCACACAGTGGGTAGGGTGGGCTCTGTGAGCACAGACAAGGAGGAGATCCAGGGACAGAGAAACAGCTCCCAGCAGGGACAAGATCCAGAAAGCAGAGACGTGAGCAGGGATGGAGAAGGGTTTGCTCCCATTTACACCATGGGAAGTGGGACTTGGGCACCTCCCTGCCATCCCCTGCAGCGCAGGCACCTACCATGGAGCAAACCCACGCTCTCCTGTCCCCCCTCTTTCCTTCAGGCCATGGCTGGTCAGTCACCTAACCAGCAGTGTCACCCCTTCAAAGGAGAAATTACCACCGCACCCCAACTACTGTCTCTGTGCTGGCTCCAGTAGCAGCGCTGTGCATTTCTCCCTCTTTCCTCTCCTGCCTTTGCTTCAGGTTCTTATCACTGGACCTTCTGGGATGGGGTTTGGGTTAAGATGCAGTTGAGACGCCAGTCCTGTGGGTCCTGCCATGCAGGGAGTCAAGAGTCAAATCCCTCTCTTAATCAGCAGGTTCAGGGCAACGCAAATGAACAGATTCTCCTTTCAGGACACTCCAGATTTAGGATATTTGACTCTTTCCTTGGTGAATCCTGCTGGGCTTCAGGCTGCTTTCCAGAAGGGCACAGCTCTCCCATGGTATCTCTGTGTCATCTGGCAGTCCAATGGAAAAGACACCTCAGCCCTAAAGCCATGGAAGGGCTGCTCATCATCTGTGTGGGGACAGCAGCAATGAGCCCTCTATGTCTCTGGCTGGGAGAAGAGAGCTGAGATTCCTGGTAGGATGGAGTGAGGGTATTTGAAGAACTACATTGAGAAATCGGATTCCTCTGCTCCCAGCAGTTTCTTTCTGGGGGAAAGCCCAAGTGCAAATGTCCTCCCCTACAGGGCACCTGAGACCAGGGCTGATGGACAGACTGACTGTGCTCACTCTGCATGAAGGGACAGTCCATTTGCCTGTTAGAATCTGAGAGATTTCTTTTGGAGTACCAGGAGTTTCTGCTTAAAACCCATTCTGAGCTGTGTTGGGGCAACCAGAACAGAAGACACAAATCGAAATCCCCTCAGCTATGCTCTGCACTGAGGTGAATGGGGAGGGACAGTGCTGGAAAGCTCTTTGATATCAGGAGTGGATTCATCCTGAGATCACACTGTGTTCAATTCCCCTGTTGATGTAGGGCAGGACCGACGCCTGCAGAACCCACATAACTGCCTCCTGCTCCCTGGGGCAACCTCAGAGAGGAGCAACCAGAGCTTGTGAAATGGACCTTCCAAGTGTCCTCCTTGAAAAATGCAGTTTGGGGGTGGTTCTATGAGAAAGAACTTTGATTTTGGTCAAAGAAATGTCCCCTAATTTGTCTCTTTCTTTTCGCTCCTGGATAGTGCCGTGTGCCAAGAGGCAGCAGATGTCCAACAGCAGCTCCATCACCCAGTTCCTCCTCCTGGCATTCGCAGACACACGGGAGCTGCAGCTCCTGCACTTCTGGCTCTTCCTGGGCATCTACCTGGCTGCCCTCCTGGGCAACGGCCTCATCATCATCACCATCTCCTGTGACAACCACCTCCACATCCCCATGTACTTCTTCCTCCTCAACCTCTCACTCCTTGATCTGGGATCCATCTCTACCACAGTCCCCAAATCCATGAGCAATTCCCTCTGGGACATCAAAGCCATCTCCTACACAGAGGGTGTCGTCCAAGTCTTCTTTTATTATTTCTTTAGTTCAGTAGAGTATTTTCTTCTCACTGTCATGTCCTATGACCGCTACGTGGCCATCTGCAAACCCCTGCACTATGGGACCCTCCTGGGCACCAGAGCTTCTGTCCACATAGCAGCATCTGCCTGGGGCGCTGGGTTTCTCAATGCTCTGCTGCACACGGCCAATACATTTTTGCTGCCCCTCTGCCAGGGCAATGCTGTGGAACAGTTCTTCTGTGAAATCCCACAGATCCTCAAGCTCTCCTGCTCACACTCTTACCTCAGGGAAGCCAGGCTTCTTGTGGTGAGTGTCTTAGTAGCATTGGGCTGTTTTATTTTCATTGTGGTGTCTTATGTGCAGATCTTCAGGGCTGTGCTGAGGATCCCCTCGGAGCAGGGACGGCACAAAGCCTTTTCCACGTGTCTCCCTCACCTGGTTGTGGTCTCCCTGTTTGTCAGCACTGCAGTATTTGCCCACCTGAAGCCCCCCTCATTGTCCTCCCCATCCCTGGACATGGTGGTGTCAGTTCTGTACTCAGTGGTGCCTCCAGCTGTGAACCCCCTCATCTACAGCTTGAGGAACCATCAGCTCAAGGATGCAGTGTGGAAACTCATAACTGGATGGTTCTCGGAAGCAATGAACTGCTGGGTTTTGCATAGCAGATCTTATGTAACTCACTGCAGGGCCACCCTGCCTTATGTATTCTTTGGTTTTGTTGGTATTTTTTAAATTTTAAAGATGATCTCATCTTCCCTCTAATTCACTCTCTGCTTGTCTTTTCTTATCGAATGGCTGTGTAAATGAGGGCCTGTGCTCCCTGTGTGTTTCAACAAGATAAAGGGATCTGTAGCACATATATTATTTCAGGGGGGAGACCTTTCGTCCAAGGCCTTTTTGCAACTGCAGGGACAGTTTCTCTGTGCATGGGGAGAGGAGTCCCAGCACGGCAGCACTGCCAGGCACCAGCACTTCATCTCCCAGGGCTGTTCTCTCTCCACTTCCACACTCTCCTCCTCACCCCTTGCCTTGCTCTAAGGCCTGAGGGCTCTGAGCTTGGTCACAGCCGTGCTGCGTGGCAGTGCTGTGACCGCAGGCAGGGACAGGCAGTGGGCACTTGAGGGACAGAGCTGCCTCAGAACTGCCTTTCCATAAAGCAACGGGATCTTCTCAGGGCAGGACCTAAGTCTTAGTTCTTCTTTCAAGGTCTCCCTCAAGGACATGCCAAGAACACGAGCCACAGGTGAAAACACCAGTAAAGATAAACTGTGGGGTGTGATGCATTTGGGAAGGATTCAGTTTCCTTTCACAACCAGGTTTCTTTTGAGAGACCTTTAAGATCAGCAGGGCAGGATCTGGTTCTTTGCCTATGTACACTGGAGCCTTCACAGAACCTGCCTCAGGGCAATCATCCTGGAGTAGCCCCTCAAAACCACCATTCCCCTCACTGCCCTCCCACCCCATCTTGCAGAGGTTCTTTGTCCCTCCCTGGAAGGACACAGAATGAGGAGGTCAGAGTCCATGTTCTCACTCTACAGATAAGATGTGAGCCCGTACGCCGTGTACACGAGGTGAGATGATCCCAAGCAAACACAAACAGCTCTTCCCTGAGTATCCATGAAGTCCTGTGGGACAGAAAGTATCACAAGGTCACTTTGAGTTGAGAGTGAGATCCCAAGAGTAAGTGCCTGAATGCACCTCTGGGATGTGCTTCCTTCAACCAAGGCCCCTGTGCCCATTCCTCATGCTGTGGGCATCTCAGATGAGTGAAGAGCAGGGCAACACACCGCAGGGCTGAGACACCTCCAAACCTCTGGACATGGCAACAGAAGGTCAGAGAGAGACTATGACCTTTATCTCCCCTGTACAAGGGCCTGACTCTGCCTCTCAACATCCCTGGATGCATAAGGAGTCCACAAGGCCAGCTCAGACATGGACTCCTGACAGAGCCCTGACATTTCTGTGTGTGACCCCAGGAACAAACCCCACTGGCCCAGGGAGATTGATCTCAGCTCCCCTGGAGAGGCTCAGTGCAAGTGTTCCTGTCTGCTGCATCACCCTTACATGATGTAAGTGCCAGAGCAATCAGAGAGGTTCTGGAAAAGAAAATCATCAAAAATACCTTAAAGATGAGGAAGAAAGAGAATTGGGAGAACTGCAGGTGGAAACCCCTGGAAGGTGAGGGAGATGAAATGCACAGTGTACCAGACAGAGAGATGGCAATGAAAGCACAGGGGAAGGGGAATGCTGCTTCTCCTACAAACCACACACATTCTCAGAATCCATATTTTGACAGCATAGAAATTCCATGGACATTTTGTTGGAAGTTTGGAATCATTTCAGCTGATGAAACAGAGCAGTTTGAGATATCACTTAAGGTACTGAGAGCAGTTCTCATGTTTTCAGACCAAGCACAATGCTCTGACCATCAGCACCCAGTGCAAACCTCTAGAAGCCCCGGTGTGTCTGAGGGGTTTGCCTGGGACTGCAGCTGTCAGAGAAGACTGAGGGAGCCGTGTCACTTCCCTCATTTCCATCCAGTCCTGAACATTCATACACTTTATTTGGGGAGTTCCAAGAGTTTAGGTAAAGGGGGCGGTACAGGGAGAGCACTTTGAAGAAGTGCCAATAGAATTCTCCAAATGATGTTGATGCAGGGTGTCTCCTAAGGAGGTGTGGACATTTAGGGAAAGCAATGGCCTTGAGGTCCACCACTACATGGAGAACCTTGCTCCTCACCTCTTCAGCCCCGTCATGTGTCTCTCTCTGTCAGGTTGTCTATGTCAGTAAAAAATGCATATCCCTATGACACACAAAGTGTTTGGATCCCTCCCAGAGCAGGTCTTAGATTTTCAGTCTATCCAGAAATTGACCTTGGATCCCATAATCTCCCCAGTTACCCAATAAATAAAAAAAATTATGCAGAGAAAACTCCATTCTTGGATTAGTCTTTCCCTTGAAGATAGAGTCATAGAATATCTTGAGTGGGAAGGGATCTATAAGGATCATCAACCATTTCCTAATATCCAATGAGAACTTCTCCTGATGCAGCCTCCACCCATTTTCATTTCCTATCGCTGGTCACCAGGGAGCAAAGCTCACCCATCTGTTTTGCAGAATGGCCCGTGCTGGAGCTGACAATGGGAGTGCCAAGTGCCCTGGGCACCTTCCCAATCTGTCCCTGCCACCAAGGGCACCCACTGGCCTCCTCTCCTGCACCTGCAGGGCTGGGCTCTGCCCCTCACACCTTCTGCAGGTGTCACACCCCCACTGCCTGGGGCAGCAACACCTTAAGAAGCACTGAATGAGGATTTGGGCCATCAAAACTGTGGATAATTCTAAATATGAGGCTTTGTTCCTTGAAAGAGGCTTTGGAAAATAAAAATGAGCTTTTCGAACCTATAAATAAGGGTTTGGCCTCTAAAACTCAGGCCTCAGGCTACATGAGTCTTTTGACAGTGCAAGGAAGGGCCACCTCTGTGGCCCCAAGAAATGAAGCTCCTGAATGCAGGTCTTTGGGTGCTCCATTCGAGGGTTCATCTGTAAAAGAGGGGATTGGATCCTTTCCATGAGAGTCTGGAGCCTCAAGAGAAGGGTTTGGGTCCTACAAATGGTGCTTTGAAATTGAAACTGAGGCCTTGAGCCCTGACACCAGGTCTTATTCCCTAAAGTGATGCTGTGGTAACAAACATCAAGGTTTTGTGTCCTAAAAATGGGATTGGAGAGGCTCAAAACGATGATTTGATCCTTCACAATCATGGACTTGATAGTAAAATTAGGCTTTGTTCCCTGAAAAGGAGGCTTTGAGGGCTGAAAATGAGATTTGAACCCTTTTAGAGGATTTTGTCTCTGAAATTGAGGCTGTGGAAATAAAAAATTCAGACTTCGGACATAAGAAATTGTGCTTTTGGCCTTAAAATGAGTTTTTGAAGCTCAAAAAGGGAGGCTCAGAAAAAAAATGAGGGTTTATACCCCAAAAACGTGGCTTTGGGACCCAAAAGGGTGACTTCCCCCCATTCCCTAATTCTGGGCTCTCCCCTGCCCTCCCCTCCCACTGGGGGCAGGGAGGTCACACCTCATGCTGTGGGCCTCTAACTCCATCCTGGCAGACCTCCTCAAGGTCCTCTCCAATTTCTCTACTTTGCTTTTCAATTGTACGACTAGCTGGGTCCTGTGGCATCGTCCTGGTGCCAGATAATGGAGGGCAGCCATTGTCTCCTTTGCATAGCATCAAGAGTTGCTTCCTCTGCTCCTTCCAGTGAGTGATGGCGGGTGGGCAAGAAGTTTTCAGGGGGACACAGCCAGGAGAGCTGACCGCGGCTGAGCAGAGGGAGATCCCTTCACATTGATGACATACTCAGTGATAAAAACTTTAATAGAAGAAGAAAGAAGATTTTTATCAATCAAGGTGATGGGTGGTGGTGGTAGATTGGCACCAGGACGCTTGCTTGTCCTCACTCATAAGAGACCTCCAACAAACCCAAAGCCTTTCAAAAGAGATTTTCCAAAGAAATATTGATCTTCTCCTGGAACTTCCAAAGCCTGGAGAATAAAAGGCTTTGGGGAGACCTTATAACAGCCGTCCTGTACACAAAGAGAGTAACCAAGAAGGCTGGAGAAGGACTTTTTAAAAGGTCATGGAGGAACAGGATGAGGGGGAATAGATTTAAATTGGAAGGGGGAGGATTTATAAATCGCTCAGAAAGAAGGTGGTGAGGCTGTGGCCCAGGTTTCCCAGGGAAGCTGTGGATGTCCCCTCCCTGGAGGTGTTCAAGGCCAGCTTGAATGGGAACTTGAGCAGCCTGGTCCGGTGGGAGGTGTCCCTGCCCATGGCAGAGGGGCTGGAACTGGATGGGCTTTAAAGTCCCTTCCAACTCAAACCTGATAAGTATGGAAGTATAAATTTCAACTAAAACAGATTTTTCTTAGTAGCACTTTGAAATCTTTCTCTTTAACCACACTAAGGAATGGCACATGGAACAGGTGATCTTGAGTGCTATCATGAAGCACATGCAAGAGAACCGGGTGATCAGGCCCAGTCAACATGGGTTCACAAAAGGCAGGTCTTGCCAGACAAACCTGATCGCCTTCTATGACAAAGTGACCCGGCTACTGGATGAGGGAAAGGCTGTGGATGTGGTCTTCCTGGACTTCAGCAAAGCCTTTGACACAGTTTCTCACAGCGTTCTGCTTGAGAAACTGTCAGCCTCTGGCCTGGACAGGCGCACACTCTCCTGGGTAGAAAACTGGTTGGATGGCCGAGCCCAGAGAGTGGTGGGAAATGGTGTGAAATCCAGCTGGAGGCCAGTGACAAGTGGGGTTCCCCAGGGCTCAGTGCTGGGTCCAGCCCTGTTCAATGTCTTCATCAATGAGCTGGATGAAGGCATCGAGTGCACCCTTAGCAAGTTTGCGGACGACATTAAGCTGGGTGGAAGTGTCGATCTGCTGGAGGGTCGGGAGGCTCTGCAAAGGGATCTGAACAGGCTGGACCGCTGGGCAGAGTCCAATGGCATGAGGTTTAACAAGGCCAAATGCCGGGTCCTGCACTTGGGGCACAACAACCCTATGCAGTGCTACAGACTGGGAGAAGTCTGTCTAGAAAGCTGCCTGGAGGAGAGGGACCTGGGGGTGTTGGTTGACAGCCGACTGAATATGAGCCAGCAGTGTGCCCAGGTGGCCAAGAAGGCCAATGGCATCTTGGCTTGTATCAGAAACGGCGTGACCAGCAGGTCCAGGGAGGTTATCCTCCCTCTGTACTCGGCACTGGTGAGACCGCTCCTCGAATACTGTGTTCAGTTCTGGGCCCCTCACCACAAGAAGGATGTTGAGGCTCTGGAGAGAGTACAGAGAAGAGCAACAAAGCTGGTGAAAGGGCTGGAGAACAGGCCTTATGAGGAACGGCTGAGAGAGCTGGGGTTGTTTAGCCTGGAGAAGAGGAGGCTGAGGGGTGACCTCATTGCTCTCTACAACTACCTGAAAGGACGTTGTAGAGAGGAGGGTGCTGGCCTCTTCTCTGAAGTGACAGGGGACAGGACAAGAGGGAATGGCCTCAAGCTCCGACAGGGGAGGTTTAGGCTAGACGTTAGGAAAAAATCCTTTACAGAAAGGGTCATTGGGCACTGGAACAGGCTGTCCAGGGAGGTGGTTGAGTCACCTTCCCTGGAGGTGTTTAAGGCACGGGTGGATGAGGTGCTGAGGGATATGGTTTAGTGTTTGGTAGGAACGGTTGGACTCGGTGATCCAGTGGGTCTCTTCCAACCTGGTTATTCTGTGATTCTGTGATTCTGTGACACCAAGGAGCTTTGCAAGTCTTGAAGACCTGAAGAAATCTCCAGGAAGATAAATAGCTCGTTAAGGCTCTCTGTATTTTAATGAGACCCAGGGTGCATTTGCTGATGATTTTTTGACTCTCAGCTGCAGAGAGGAGATTGAACAAAAGCTCTCAAGAAGTTAAAAACAGAACTCAGAGTACCTTGAAGTATTAATTGGTCTCAGTGAGGATTGTTACTAACAAATTGTCCCTAGGGACTCGACAGAGTCAGCTGTGGTGCTGAGAAAAGCCTGAGTTTGCTGGATGAAGCAGAAAGACCAAGCCCTGACTTCCAGGCCCTGGGCAGGAAGATCTGGCTCTGACTATAATGATTCTGGTGTCATGAACATTCATGCTGGTGTCATCCTCATGGCCAAATGAAATCTGCAGCAGTTATTCCATGTAATTCCAAAACCAGACCTGTAGAATTATAGGAGATACCACACAGCTCCATGCAGTAACAGAAGAGTTGGGTCATAGATGGGTAGGTCATGAAAGGGTTGGGTCTTAGAAGAGTTAGAGAAAATGGGTATGACAAGAATAAGTAATAGAAGAGTTCAGTCATAGAGGAGTAACAGAGAAGTGCAGTCATTGAAGGTTTATAGAAGTTTTAGGTTATAGAATTCTCAAAGCAGAAGTGGGTTATAGACTATTCAGGTCATAAAAGAGTCATGGAATATTCAGGCTATGCAAGAGTCGAGTCATAGAAGTGTGAGATTATTTTGGTTTTAGAAGGGTTTATTCATAGAAGGATCACAAAAGAGTTGGTCCATAGAAGGAGAGTGTCATAGAATAGTTGTAGAACAGTCAGGTAATGGAAGAATCTGATCACAGAAAGTTCATAGTCAGGTCATGGAAAGTAGGATCATAGAGCAGTCAGACAACAGTCAGGTCATGGAATGAAGTGTTGTGTCATAGAAGGCTTGTGTCATGGAAGGGCCTGGTCATATAAGACGTGGGTCACAGAAGAGTTGATTTGTAGATGAGTCAAGTCATAGAGGAATAACAGAACTTTTCAGTTGCAAAAGGTTTATAGAAGTCTCGAGTCACAGATTTTTCACATAACAGAAGAGTCAAGTCAAAGAAACGGGAGAGTTTATTTGAGTAATTGAAGAGTTTGGTCATAGAAAGGTCATTGAAGAGTCAGGTCATAGAAGTGTAAAGTCATAAAATAGTTGGGTCATAGATTATTCAGGTCATAGAAAGCCACAGGAGGATCATAGAAGAATTGGGTCATAGAAGGCTTGACTCATAGAAGGCTCAGACTCTAGATGAGCCAGATTATGGAGGAGTCCTAGAAGAGTGGGGTGTTAGAAGAGCTGGTTCATAGAAGAGATGGTTCATAGAAGGCTCATAGAAGAGTAGGGTTGTACAAGGGCTGTGTCGTTGAATTGTTAGGTCATAGAAGCACTATGTCATAGAAGGGTCATGGAAGTGTTGGGTCATAGAAATCATAAAAACACCGCTGGTGGCTCATAGAAGAGTCAGGTCGTAATGGAGTCGGATCACAGAAGTGTCAGTTAATAGTAGATTTGGTTCCTAGAACAGTTGGGTGATAGAAGGTTTGGGTTTTAGGAGAGTTGAGTCATAGAAGCATCAGGGCATAGATGATTTGCATCACAGAGGAGTAATAAAAGACATGGGTCATAAAAAGTCATGTCATAGAAGAAAAGAGAATACTCAAGTCATTGAAGGTCATAGAAGGCTCAAGTCACAAAAGGGTCAGGTCATACAAGAGAGGGGTCAAAGGAGGGTCAGTTTATAGATGAGTCAGAAGATAGAGATGTAATAGAAGAATTCAGTCATAAAAGGTTCATAGAGACGTTGTGTCACAGAAGTCTCAGGCCATAAAAGATTTGGGTCATGGAAGAGTTGAGTCATAGAAGCATGAGAATTTAGTCAGGAAAAGGAACGATTGGGTCATAGAAAGTTCTTAGTAGAGTTAGGCCGCAGAAATGTTGGGTCATAGAAGGGTTGGGTCAAAAATAATTCAGGTCATAGAGCAGTCTGGTAAAAGAAGGATGATGAGACACAATCTGCCCAAGGGAAATCCAGTCACCTTCTCTTTCAGACATCTAGAAATAGAATCAAAGAGGAAAACGTCTGGGGAACAGCCTTTAGCTCCCCTGCTCATCCATTGGCCATTTCTGAAAAGGACGGCAATGTGGGAGTGGTGCCAGTGGTCAGGGTGTTTCCTTAGTCTCCATGACCTTGTGAAGATGATGGGGAGTGGCCTCACTGGGACATGACCCTGCTCACTCAGCTCCCTGGGATGCTGCCCCTCCTGTCCGATAGACTGGGAAGGATTTTGTTTGCTCAAGGGATCCCTGACTTGATCCTCTCTCCTGGCTTGCCCATCTCCTGCAGAGTCCTGCCCTGAGTCACAGAGGCCTGAGAGACCTTGATGGAGAAGACAGAGACAAGGAGAACACAGGGAGTCTCACATCTGTCTACACCTGTTTACTTCCGATACCCAGTAGGACCCACACAGGGTCTTTGTTTCTTCTTTAACTGTTCCTGAAGAGGCCAACACTCATCATGGGGCCCTTGAATGGCCTTTCATGTTCAGACTGAATCATGGAGGATTCTGTCCTTGAAGACCATCTGTCCTGAGCTCTGTGACCTTGCTCTGTCTCCCACAGGAATGGCTCCAGCTCCTCCTGCCTGTGTCCCTGGCTGAGGGCATTGCTGCTCATTGGGGCTGAAGGCCTCCACCTGTGGCACCAGGCAAGCTCATCCCTGCCATGAGGAAACGAGTTCAAGACCCCATCAGCTGGAAGACTTTGCTTGCAACATAGACATATCAAGGACAGAAGAGAGTTGAGTGTCTTTCTAGTCCCAGGTCTAAAAAGCTAGGATGAATTAGCTAAATCCAGTCAGCGGAAAACATTCTCCAGCTTGGAGAAATCAGATCATTCCCTGTCACCTTCCTGCTGTCCTGTCTAATGATGAGAGAAATAATAGATTGTGATTCTCCTGTTCGGCTCTTTTTCTACCAGGAGTAAGGATACTGCAGGACAGAAGTGTCTCTCCTACATGAGGAAGGTAACTTCAGGAATGGCATCATCCTGTTTCTCAGCAGGTTCCCCTGGAGCCCCAGGGACACCACGAGGGAGCCCAGTGGGGTCAGAGAAAGCGCTGCCTTGGGCTGCTCCTCTGCTGCTGAGCTGGGCTGGGCTCCTGGCAGGGAGGGAGCTCATAATGAGACAGGAGTTCATAAAAGAGCCAGGTCTGGCCAGGAGCAGCTCCTCTGCAAAGCCCAGCAGGGCTGAGGGCACTGCCTGCTGGCAGGGATGGAAGAGGAGGGAGCAGAGAGAGGAGAAATACATCCTGGGAGGAAAGAGGAGGCTTCATTTGGAGAAAAATCTTCACAGCCCTTCTGAAGGTGAGTCTCTGGGTGCAGGACAATGCAGGTGCGGTTCCTGGAGGGATCTCCTATAGCTGGCACAGCCACATCCTGAGGGATCTGTCAGGAGGGCTCTTGCAGTTTCTCCAACGTAAATTAAATACAGGGTCACTGCTGCTCCACATCACCCCATGATATTTCTAAGAGGACAATTCAAGGGGAAGATCAGGACAGGGATTACGTTAAAGGTAAAAAACTCCACTGGGTCTGTGTTTTCTGTTACTTGCACTTGAGGTATTTCAGGGGATAAATGGACAAAGGACTCTCATACTGGAACAATTCACTGAGACTCCTGAGCTGTGTCCTTGAGTAATAAGTAGGTTTGAAAGGAGCCTTCCTAACTGGCTCCAGCTGCTCCTCTCCAATGGACAGCACAAGCATCACCTCTGCTGCACCCATCAGGCTCAGTCTGTCCTGTCCTTTTCTGCTTATAAACAAGACCCTGTGCAGAGCTTCACATGGGAAACAGGCCAGTTTGTGTAGGGCCAGTGGTGTGAAGAGAGGGTCAGATCTGGTCTGTGAGCATTGACAGGGAGAAGATGTGGGACAGGGAAACACCTCCTATGAGGAAATCCCCAACAGAAGGGATAGGATCAGACAATGAGAGGAATCATAAAATTGAGGCGTTGTGCAAGTGAAAATGCAGAAAGCTCTGTGTGATCCCCTGCAGTGCAGCCCCTTCCTCTGAGCAAGCCCCCTTGCCTCCTCTCCCACCCAGCAAAGCCTCTGCCCTCAGGGCTCTGGGCTCCAAGGCTGAGCCCCCTCCTCTGCAGCCACAGCTCCAGTGCCCTCTCCAGAGCCCAGGGGCTGAGAACAACTGCCCGGCAAGGTTGGTGTCTGAGAGGGGGCGAGCACAGCTGGGGAAGGGGAACACGGTCTGCGTGCCCGGCTGCCTCTGCCCTGGCCTCTCACAGCCAGACCTTCACTCTGTTTCTCCCTGTTTCTCTACCTGTCTCTGTTCTTGCTGTTGTTTTCTTGTTCTCTCTGCCAGGCTCTTTGGGGATGGGAGTTGCAGAGTCAGGCACTGATCCTCTGTGGGGCTGTGGGCAGTGCATTCCTGAGGAATTAACAGACTCTTCTGTACTGAGATATCATCATTAGGATACTTGGCTTTCCTTGAAGTTTCCTCCCAGGAACTGAGAAGCCCTCCAGGGTGCAAACCTGTCCTATTGCAGCTTTGTGTTACCTAAACGTCTGTGGAAAAGCACACGGATGCTCCTGCCAGGGGAGTGTTGTGTTTGTGAAATGACCTGTGTGTGTCCTGGTCTGAAAGTAGAATGTTGAGACCTTGAGAAAGTGTTAGATACTCAGTGCTTGGCAGAAGGTTTGTCTGCTTTCTGCACATCCTGGTGGCTTTTAAGGTGAATATGAAAGTGTGATTACTCTGTCTCTGAAAAGTTCACACCTAAGGCAGCTGGGAACTAAAGCGAAGGACAGAGCAGCTCCCCTCCCTCTGCACTGAGCAAACGGCAATGCTCTCTCCTCCCAGGACTCCCTCTGTTCTCCCTGAGTGCAGCACAGATTCTGAAGTTTTCTGTCAGCCAAGGCACTGCCCAGGGTGGGAGAAGGATCTGTAAAAACCCAGGCTTCTCAACCTGACTTCTGCCCTCTCAGCTCCTCATCCTGGCAGTGCAGATGCTGACAGGCCCTTCTGCACCAGGAGCAGTTCCCCAGGACAAAGCTGAACCCCAGCAGTGTCCCCTGTCCCCACTGTCCCCATAACCCCCTGCTGCAGAGCAGGGCTGACTCCTCGCAGTGAGTGGGCAGAGGCCCTGCTCCTCCTGTGACATTGAGCCAGCACCAAGACGAGCTCCAGGCATGGAGCTGGAGGAAGGGCTGAAAAAAGGGGACAAGATGTGAGCAGCAGGGAGGGGAATTAAAAAATGTCTTTGATTTGTCTCAGAGGTTATCCCAACTTGTCACTGTCCTTCTCTCATATGTTAGTGTCCCGTGTCCAGAGGCAGCAGATGTCCAACAGCAGCTCCATCCCCCAGTTCCTCCTCCTGGCATTCGCAGACACACCGGAGCTGCAGCTCTTGCACTTCTGGCTCTTCCTGGGCATCTACCTGGCTGCCCTCCTGGGCAACGGCCTCATCATCACCACCATTGCCTGTGACCACCACCTCCACACCCCCATGTACTTCTTCCTCTTCAACCTCTCCCTCCTCGACCTGGGATCCATCTCTATCACTGTCCCAAAATCTATGGCCAATTCCCTCTTGGACAACAGAGCCATCTCCTACATAGGATGTGTTGCCCAAGTCTTCTTTTTATTTTTCTTTTTTTCAGCAGCGTATTTTCTCCTCACCATCATGTCCTATGATCGCTATGTTGCCATCTGCAAACCCCTGCACTACGGGACCCTCCTGGGCACCAGAGCTTGTGTCCACATGGCAGCAGCTGCCTGGGGCGCTGCGTTTCTCAATGCTCTGCTGCACACGGCCAACACATTTTCCCTGCCCCTCTGCCAGGGCAATGCTGTGCAACAGTTCTTCTGTGAAATCCCTCACATCCTCAAGCTCTCCTGCTCACACTCCCACCTCGGGGAAGCTGGGTATCTTGGCGTTAGTGCCGCTTTAGCTTTTGGCTGTTTTGTTTTCATTGTGGTGTCTTATGTGCAGATCTTCAGGGCTGTGCTGAGGATCCCCTCTGAGCAGGGTCAGCACAAAGCCTTCTCCACCTGTCTCCCTCACCTGGCCGTGGTCTCCCTGTTTGTCAGCACTGCCATGTTTGCTAACCTCAAATCTCCCTCCATCTCCTTCCCAATCCTGGATCTCGTGGTATCACTTCTGTACTCAGTGGTACCTCCAACATTGAACCCCCTCATCTACAGCTTAAGGAACCAGCAGCTCAAGGATGCAGCGTCTAAACTCATGGCTGGATTTTTTAAACATCACTGATCTGCCCATCTTCTTCTGACTGTCAATCACAGTGACAAGCACTGCAGAAACATCCTTTGGTTGCAGATGTGCTTTGCTTTTTAGGTTTTCTTCACAATGATAATGTTGTCTGAATAGAAATGTCATTATTCTGGTCACTCCTGTGTCAGTATCTCTCTGTCTCGTGTGACCCCGCGACTCTGTAAACGAGGAGACATACTCTCTGTGTGCTTAAAGAAAATACAGTCCCCTGCAGCTACTTGTTTGTCCATGATCCTTCCTCCAAGGATTTGGAGCCCCAGGGATACCTGCACAAGTATAGGAGAAAAGAGTTCCAGCTCAGCAGCTCTAACAGGGAGCACCAGCGCTTGGTCTGTCTAGAGCTGCTCTCTTGGCACCTCCATGATCTCCTTCCCAGCCTTTGTGCTGGTGGAAGGTGTGAGTGCTCTGAGCTTGGTCACTCTTCAGCCGTGTGGCTGTTCTGTGATCACAGGCAGGGAGAGGTAACGGGCACCTCTGTTACAGGGTTGATGTCCATGGGGTTTCTGTGGGGGCCTCTGGGACAGAGAGATCCTCAGGGTCACCTCACCTTGAGAACAACGTCCCCCGGAAACTGCCTGGGTGCAGCACTGGGATGTGCTTCCTTGGACCGAGGTCTCTATGTCCATTCCTCATGGTGTGGAGCACCTCAGATGCGTGCAGAGCATGGTGACCAACCCCAGCTCTGGGAGTGGCAGCAGGAGAACAGAGACACTGTGACTGCTGCTGGGCAGCCACTGTGTGAGCACAGAGAGTCTCTGAGTCCCCTGTGTGTGAGATGGGCACATAAGGTGTCCCAGTTCAGCCTCTGTGATCTGGCAGCAATCAATGGGAAGGAGTTCCTTCCCCACCTTAATTGGGAAGGGGAATCTAGAAAGGAAAGGGTGTCCTGAAGGTTGAAATAAAAAGATGGATTAAATAGAAACAATAAAACTTCACAGTACTCCGAACAATAACTCTTACACTAGCTCTCATGCTGGTGCCAGGGCTAGTTTTAGTACCAGTGGTAGTGGCAGAATAATAGAATCACAACACAGAACCATAAAATGGTTTGGATTGTAAGGGATCTTAGAGTTCATCCAGTTCCAACCCCCTCTGCATGCGTACTGGATCAGGGTGCTTACAGCCTCATCCAAACTGGCCTTGAACTTCTCAGTACTAAAACTAAAATTAATACTAATTTAAATATACTGATATCAAGTCATTTGGCCCAATTATAGATTGTGCGCTACCAGCAATTGTCCCCTGGACACCCTGGGGAAGCTGAGCCGGGTACATCATCCCAGATCAGTCCCACACACCGACCATTTCCATGTCTGGCTGTACCTCCCAACTCTGATGAGGGACTTTTACTTCATGGACACCTCTGTCATCCTTCTTTGCTCAGTGACAAAATTTTAAAGCCTATTACCCTCACACTTTGTCCCAGACTCAGATGACTCCATTACTCTCAATTCTTCTGCCCACCCCAACCCCAGGAGGAGCACCGAGGATGGAGAAGAGCGAGTTAACAGTCAGTGAAGAACATCTCTACTGCTCCTTCCCCCTCACACTTCTCCCTGCTCCAGCCTGGTTCTTCTCCATGGGATCCCACCATATTAGCAGTTAAGCCTCTGTGTGGTTCATTCCTCTCTCTCTACCCACGAGGCAGCGTCCCCACTCTGAGATCATCCATGGGCCTTCATGGCCCTGACCAGCATCTCCTGGGGCCTCCATCCACCCCTCTGTCCATGTGCCAGGAGACACTGAAGCCAGGACTGAGTTACAGCTCCAGTTTGATCTGAGCTGTGGGTTTGTGGGTCTGCAGACACAGACACAGCCTGGCGTGCCCATGGGCCTTGTTGAGTCAGACTTGCAGAGTCACTTCCCAGTTTGGTTCTCTCTGGGGTGTGCAATGGAATTAAACCATGGGTCTCCAAGTTCCAGACCCCAGTGGATTCACACAGGCCTTGGGCATTTCTGCTGCCGTCCTTCCCATCACTTGGTCAGGTCTGGGGAAGAGAGAAAGGGAAAGCAGGTGAGGTTTAAGAGTGCCAGTGACTGAAAGGGAGTGCAGAGCCATCAAATGTGAAATGATCTAAAAGCAATGCCTCCCCAGCAGGCCAAAGTGTGCCCTCACCCCTCATGCTGTGGGCCCTAACTCCATCCTGCCAGGCCTCCTCCAGATCCTCTCCAGTTACTCCACTTTCCTTTTGAAACGTGAGACTCACTGGGTCCTGTGGCATCATCCTGGTGCCAGAAAAGTGAAGGCAGCAATTGTCTCCTTTGCCCAGCATCAAGAGTTGTTCGCTTTGCTCCTCCCAGTGAGGGGCTGGGGGTGGGCAAGAAGTTGTCAGGGGGTCACAGCCAGGAGAGCTGACTCCGGCTGACCAGAGGGAGATCCCGTAACATAAATGCTACCCTTAGTGATAAAAAGTATGCCAGGATAAGAAAGAAGTGGAGATTTGTTTTGTTCAAGGTGATGGATGGTGATAGACTGGAGGGGTGTCAGTCTGCTAGAGGGAGGTGGCAAGTGATGGTATTTGCATTGGGTTTAGGTTTGGGTTTATGTTGTTTCTTTATCTTTTTCCTTTCATCTATTAAACTATTTTTAGCTCAGCCCACAAGTCAAAATACATTTCCATGGAGCAGCATGCGCAGAGACCTTGCCAGCTGAGGAGTGCCCTGAGGAGTTTCACCTGGGCCCCAGGATGCCTGCTTGTTGTCATTCCCAAAAATCCTCCACCAATCCCATGCCTTTTCAAAAGGGATTTTCTAAAGGAACATTCATCTTCTCCTGGAACGTCCTCAGCCTGCAGGAGAAAATGCTTCAGGGAGACCTTATAGCAGCCTTCCAGTACCTGAATGGAGTCACCAAGAAAGCTGAGGAGGGACTTCTTACAACCACATGGAATGACAGGACAGTGAGAAATGTTTTAAAGTTCTGAGGGGAGGATTTAGATTAGACATTAAGAAGACACTCTTCACAAAAAAAGGTGGTGAGGCAGTGACCCAGGTTGCCCAGGGAAGCTGTGGATGCCCCCTCCCTGGAGGTGTTCAAGGCCAGCTTGGATGGGGCCTTGAGCAGCCTGGTGCAGTGGGAGGTGTCCCTGTCCATGGCAAGGGGGTTGGAACTGGATGGGCTTTAATGTCCCTTCCAACCCAAACCATTCTCTAATGCTGAAAAGTCTTGAAATATAATCTTTAAACTACAACATATTTTTCTTAGGTGCATTTTAAAATCTTCCTCTTAAACCACATTGGGAATTGACTCCAAGGAGCTGTGCAAGCCTTGAAGACCTTAGGAAGGCAACAGGAAGAGAAAGAGCTCGTTAAGACTTTCTGTAATTTAATTAGACCCAGGGTGGATTTGCTACTAAGTCCTTGAAGGATCACTGCTGAGAGGAGACTGAGGAAACATCTCAAGAAGTCAAAAGCAAAGCTCAAAATTCCTTGAAGTCTTAACTGGTCTCAGTGGGGATTGTTAGTGACAAAGCCTCCCCAGGGACTCATTAGAGCCCAGAATTAGAGGCCATGAGTGCAGGAATGCAAAGGCGCTATGCAGGCATCTGTGATGCTGAGAAAAGCCTGGGTATTCTTGGTGAAGCAGAAAGGCCAAGCCCTGACCCCCAGGCCCTGGGCAGCAGATCTGGCTTTGGATCCAATGGTACTTGTGCCATGGACATTTTGACATTGCCAAGTCAGAATCACAGCAGTTATTCCATTTAATCCCAAATACAGGCCTGTAGGGTTATGGGAGATGCCAAGGCTCTCACGCAGCTTCCTGCAGTTATAGAAGACTTGGGTCCTAGATGGGCAGGGTCATAAAAGGGCAGAGTCATAGAAGAGAAACAGAAATCTTGGGTATGAGAAGGGTCAGCTGAGAGAAGAGTTGAGTCATAGAGGAGTAACCAAGAAGTGCAGTCATAGAAGGGTTATAGAAGTTTTGGATCATAGAATTTTCATAGCAGAACTGGACCATAGATTATTGAGTTCATAACAGGGTCATAGAATATTCAGGCCGTAGAAGAGTCGAGTCATATAAGTGTGAGTTTGTTTGGGTTTTAGAAGGGTTTATTCATAGAAGGGTCACAGAACGGTTGGTTCAGAGAAGGGTTGGGTCATAGAAGAGTCCTAGAACAGTCAGATAATGGAAGAATCTGTTCACAGACGGTTCATGGAAGACTCAGGTCATGGAAAGTCACATCATAGAACAGTCAGACAAGAGTCAGGTCATGGAATGAAGTGTTGTGTCATAGAAGGCTTGAGTCATGGAAGGGCCTGGTCATGTAAGAGGTGGGTCTCAGAACAGTTGAATTATGGATGTATCAGGTCATAAAGGAATAACAGAAGATTTCAGTCATAGAAGGTTCATAAAAGGGTCGGCTGATGGAAGTCTCAGATCATAGAATTTTCAGGAAATACCAGTATTGAGTAATAGAAGCACGAGAGCTTATTTGGATAATGGAAGGTTTTGGTTACTGAAGGGACATTAAAGAGTCAGGTCATTGAAGGGTCAGGTCATAAAATGGTTGGGTCATAGATTATTTAATTCAGAAAGGAGTCAGGTCATAGAAGGATCAGAGAATTGGGTCAAAAATGGCTTGATTGGTAGAAGGCTCAGCCTCTAGATGAGTCAGATCATAGAGAAGCCACAGAAGAATGGCGTGGTAGAAGAGTTGGTTCATAGAAGAGATGGGTCATAGAAGGCTCATAGAAGAGCAGTGTTGTACAAGGGGTGTGTCATTGAAGTGTCAGGTCATAGAAGCACCAGGTAATAGATTGGTGATAGAACTGTAGGGTCATAGAAGTCATAAAAAACACAGGTAGTGGCTCATTTAAGAGTCAGGCCATAAGGGAGTCAGGTCATAGAAGGGTCAGTTAATAGTAGGTTTGGTTCATGGAACAGTTGGGTCATCAAAGGGTTGGGTTTTAGAAGAGTCGGGTCATAGAAGTGCAGGGCATAGATGATTTGTGTCACAGAAGGGTCATAGAAGACTTGAGTCATAGATAGTCAAATCACAGAAGAGTCAGAGGATAGTCAAGTCATAGAAGGACATAGAGGGGTCATGTCACAGAGGGGTCTGACCATGTAAGAGCAGGTCAAAGAAGAGTGGGGTTACAGATGAGTCGTATAATGTAGGAGTAATAGCATAGTTCAGTCATAAAAGGCTCATAGAGGTGTTGGGTCATAGAAGTCTCAGGCTATAAAAGATTTGGGTCATAAGAAGGGTCATTAAAGATTTGGGTCATGGAAGAGTTGAGTCATAGAAGCATGAGAATTGAGTCAGGAAAAGGAAGGAACTGGTCATGGAAAGATCTTAGACGAGTCAGGTCATAGAAGTGTTGGGTCATATAAGAGTAAGGTCAACAACTATTCAGATCATAGAGGAGTTGGGTCATAGAAGGATGGTGAGACACCATCTGCCCAAGGGAAATCCAGTCCACTTCTCTTTCAGATACCCAGAAATGGAATCCAAGGAGAAAATGTCTGGGCAAAGCCTTTAGATCCCCTGCTCATCCTTTGACCATTTCTAAAAAGGATATGTAACGTCGGGGTGATGGCAATGGTCAGGGAGTTCCCCTCATCTCCATGTCCTTGTGAAGATGACGGAGATTGCCCTCATGTGACATCGTCCTCCTCACTCAGCTCCCTGGGATGCTGCCCCTCCTGTCCCACAGACTGGGAGGTATTGGGTTTTCCCAAGTGATCCCTGACTTGATCCCCACCCACTACTGACTGATCCCCTCCAGAGTCCTGCCCTGAGTCTCAGAGGCCTGGGAGACCTTGCTGGGGAAGACAGGGACAAATAGGACACAGGGAATCTCAGATGTGTCTACACCTGCTCTTCCTAAATTCACCACTTCCCACAGAGCGCCCCTTACGGTTCCTGAAAAAACAAATGCTCATCATGGGGCACTTGAATGGCCTTTCAAGTTTAGGTGGAGTTTTTGTCAGGACCCTTGCTCAGCTTGGAGGATGCTGTTGTTGAAGCCTGTCTTTCCTGAGTTCTGTGACCTTATCACAGATCTCCTTCCCACAGGAACGGCTCCAGCTCCTCCTGCCTGTGCCCCTGGCTGAGGGCATTGCTGCTCATTGAAGCCAAAGCCCTGCAGCTGTGGCACCAGCCAACTTCATCCCTGCCATGAGGAAAAGTGGGAACAAGTTTCTGAGACCCTGTATGTGCAGAGGCTTTGCTTAGAGCAGAGCCACAGCTGGCAGATAAGGGAGCTGTGTGTCTTTCCAGCCGTAGGCCTTAAGACCCAGGATGAAATGCCTTAATTCAGTCAATGGAACAGATCCCCCCAGCTTGGAGAAATGAGATCACTCCCTGTTACCTTCCTGCTGTCCTGTCTAATGATGGGACAAAAATATCGATTCTCATGCCCAGGTATTTTTTCTAACAGGAGCAGTGAAACTGCAGGAAAGAAGTTTCTCTCCCCAGCTGAGGAGGGAACATCAGGGATGGCCTCAGCCTGTTTCTCAGCAGGTTCCCCTGGAGCCCCAGGGACACCTCGAGGGAGCCCCGAGGGGGCAGAGAAAGCGCTGCCTTGGGCTGCTCCTCTGCTGCTGAGCTGGGCTGGGCTCCTGGGACACTGTGAGCTGATAATGAGAGGACAGTTCTGAAAAGAGCCAGATCTGTCCAGGAGCAGCCCCTCTGCAAAGCCCAGCAGGGCTGAGGGCACTGCCTGCAGGCAGCAAGAAGAGATAACTAAGACAGCAATCTGGAGTTGGAGCAGAGCTGAGTGTTCACTTGAGGAGAAACCATCACAGTCACAAATACAGTAAGTCTCTGGGTGCAGGGCAGTGCAGTCATAGTTCCGGGGAAGATCTCCTAAAGCTGCCATGTGCCACAGATTTCAGAGTCTATGAAGAGGACTCTCAGAGTTACTCTAGCGCAGAGGAGAGGGACACTGCTCTGGAGCCAGGATTCTCCACTGCACCACCAAAGGACTGGGTGTGAGGGCTGCGAGTGCAGCCAGGGCTGACCTGGGCTGTCCTTCAGCTGCCTGCCAGGGAGCTCCCTGTGCTCCTGTGGGGGGAAGGAGCGACCCCTGGCAGGTCAGGGCAGGGTCCTCCTGCTGTTGAGAGGGTGCTGTGTGTGTCAGGGCTGCTCACAGCTCCAGGTCATCCCCGCGGCAATTGCAGAGGGTTTAGTTGTAGAATGACATCAGGACAGCTTCTGCCTGGAAGCGATGGAGTCTGTGCTCCCAGGTTTCCACTCCTGGTGCTGGGGGGGGTGGGCAGCAGGGATGGGAATTTATTTCTCTGTTCTTGAAAGACACTGGTCCTCCAGTTCCCATTAGGATTTATGTGAGCTGCTCCTCAGCCCCTGCACACCCAGAGATGCCCCTGGGCAGGGTCCCACTGCCAGGAAGGGTCTGCAGGGCAGGGCTGAGCACACAGTGGGTGGGGTGGACTCTATGAGCACAGACAGCGACAGAGAAACAGCTCCCAGCAGGGACAAGCTCCAGACAAAAGAGACATGGGCAGGGATAGAAAAGGATCTGCTTCCATTAACACCATGGGAAGTGGGACTTGGGCACCTCCCTGACACCCTGCAGTGCAGGCAGCACCTACCATGGAGCAAACCCACGTTCTCCTCTCCCACCTCTTCTCTTCAGGCCATGGCTGGTCAGTCACCTTATCATTATCTTCACCCCTTCAAAGGAGAAATTACCACCCCTTGACTGTCTGTGTCTCTTCTGCCTCCATCTGCAGCAGTGCTGTGCATTTGTCCCTCTTCCTTCTCCTGCCTTTGCTTCAGATTCTTATCACTGGACCTTCTAGGATGGGGTTTGAGTTAAGCTGCAGTTCAGTGACCAGTCCTGTGGGTCCTTTCATGCAGATGTAGCTGTAGGTGTAAAGAGTCTAATCCTTCTCCTAACTGACAGGGTCAGGCAATGAAAATAAGCAGATTCTCCTTTCAGGACACCCCGCATTGGTGACATTTGATTCCTTGCTTGCAGAGTCCTGCTGTGCTTCAGGTTGCCCTCCAGAAGGCACAGCTCTCCCATGATATCTCTGTGTCATCTGGCTGCTCTTCTGTGTGGGGGCAGCAGCAATGAGACCTCCGTGTCCCTGGCTAGGAGGGGAGAGAAGGGATCTGCTCTCCGGTAGGACAGGGTGAGGGCGTTTGGAGCTCTGCATTGGGAAACTGGATTCCTCTGGTCCCAGCAGTGCCAGTTACTTTTGCTGGGAACACTCGAGTGCACAAGTCCTCCAGCACAGGGAAGCTGAAACCATGGTTGATGGACAGACCAGCTGTGCTCACTCTCCATGAAGGGACAGTCCGTTTGCCTGTCAGGACTCAGGAGATTTTACTTGGAGTGCAGCAGAAAATCCTGGAGTTTCTGCATCAAAACCATCCTGAGCTGTGTTGGGGCAACCAGAACAGGAGGCACGCCTCCTCTCAGCTCTGCTCTGCAGTCGGGTGAACGGGAAGGGACATTCCCTCTCAGAAAGTGTCCCATGCCTAGAGGCAGCAGATGTCCAACAGCAGCTCCATCACCCAGTTCCTCCTCCTGGCATTTGCAGACACACGGGAGCTGCAGCTCTTGCACTTCTGGCTCTTCCTGGGCATCTACCTGACTGCCCTCCTGGGCAACGGCCTCATCATCATCACGATCGTCTGTGACCACCACCTCCACACCCCCATGTACTTCTTCCTCCTCAACCTCTCCCTCCTCGACCTGGGATCCATCTCCACCACTGTCCCCAAATCTGTGGCCAATTCCCTCTGGGACGTCAAGATCATCTCCTACACAGGATGTGTTGCCCAGGTCCTTCTGCTTGTCTTCTTTTTTTCAGTAGAGTATTTTCTTCTGACCATCATGGCCTATGACCGCTACGTTGCCATCTGCAAACCCCTGCACTACGGGACCCTCCTGGGCACCAGAGCTTGTGTCCACATGGCAGCAGCTGCCTGGGGCGCTGGGTTTCTCACTGCTCTGCTGCACACGGCCAGTACATTTTCCCTGCCCCTCTGCCAGGGCAATGCTGTGGACCAGTTCTTCTGTGAAATTCCCCACATCCTCAAGCTCTCCTGCTTGCACTCCTATTTCAGGGAAGTTTGTTTTATTGTGGTCAGTGTCTCAGTAGAATTTTTCTGTTTTGTTTACATTGTGGTGTCCTATGTGCAGATCTTTAGGGCTGTGCTGAGGATCCCCTCGGAGCAGGGACAGCACAAAGCCTTTTCCACCTGCCTCCCTCATCTGGCTGTGGTCTCCCTGTTTCTCAGTACTACAGCATTTGTCTACCTGAAGCCTCCCTCCATCTCCTCTCCATCCCTGGACCTTGTGGTGTCAGTTCAGTACTCCGTGGTGCCTCCAGCGCTGAACCCCCTCATCTACAGTTTTAGGAACCAGCAGCTCAAGGATGCAGTGTGGAAACGGTTAACTGGATGGTTCTCTGAAGCAATGAACTGCTCATCAGCTTCTGCATAGCAGTTATCGTGCAACTCATGGCAGACTGGCTTCTGTATTTGTTGTTCATGTTGCTATTTTTTCACATGTGATAATGTTGTCATCCTGTCTTTAATTCACTGTCTTCTCTTTTCTTGCTCAATGGTTGTGTAAACGGGGAGATGTGCTCTCTCTGTGTGTTTAAACAAAATAAAGGGATATTCAGCTACTACTGTTTCCTGTTATCTTTCTTCCAAGGCCTTTTTGGAGCTGCAGGGTCAGTTCCTGTGGGCATGGGTGGAGGAGAAAAGAGTCCCGACACAGCAACGCTGTGAAGCACCAGTGCTTGATCTCCCAGAGCTGTTCTTGGACTCTATGATTTAGTGTGTCTTTTCCAACCTAGTCATTCTGTGATTCTGTGTGTGTGATTCTATTCACTTCCACACTATCCTCCACACCTATTGCCCTGCTGTAAAGCCTGAGGGCTCTGAGCTTGGTCACACTGCCTATGGTTTGCATCATGTCACATTGCTGATGGTTTGCATCATGTTTGGATGTTTAAAAACATGATTGCTGCATTTGTTTAAACCATGGAATAAAATCTATCTTCATTTCAGTAGAAGTGGGTCCCAGCAACCCAACAAAGCCAGGATAAGGACAGTGAGGTCTTTTCCCATCAGGATCCCCAAATCACAAAACGCTACATGAGTTGGAGAAACCATGGGCAGATCTGTGCTGATTCCCTCTGTGAAACATGTAGGACCATAAGAGTGCAGAGACACAGAAGAGCTACTGCACGAAGTATTGGCCATCTGCTGCTTGGGTATCTGTCACAATCCATAGTGTTGATAAAATCAGAAAAGAGGTTCATATGACCCAAAACTCTGACTTGGATGGCACAGAGTGGTGCTTCCAAAACAGGAGGATTCAGTGGGTAGTTCCTTATGCTCCCAAGTCTTTAACTAGTTTAACAAGGTGATAGAAGGATGTTCACCAGTCGCAGTTGTCCTGCCTCTAGAAACACATTTGGCTTTTTCAGCAGCACTGCCAGGGAGAACCAGCACCTGGTCCTTCTAGAGCTGCTCTCTTCACATCTCTGAGATCTCCTTCCCAGCCCTTGTACTCGTGGAAGGTCTGAGTGCTGTAAGCTGGGTCAATCTCCTGCGGTGTGGTCGAGCTGGGATCACAGGCGGGGACAAGGCAATGGGCACTTGTGTAAAAGGGCTTATGTCCATGGTGTTGGTGTGAAGGCCTATGGGATAGAGAGAGGATCAAGGTCACTTCATTTTGAGAACAACATCCCCCAGAAACCGTCTGAGTGCAGCACTGGGGTGTGCTTCCTTGGACCGAGGTCTCTGTGTCTATTCCTCATAGCATGGAGCATCTCAGATGAGTGCAGAGCAGGGTGACCAACCCCAGCTCTGGGAGTGGCAGCAGGAGAACAGAGACACTGTGACTGCTGCTGTGCAGCCACTGTGTGAGCATGGGGAGGGTCTGTCTCTGAGCCCCCTGTGTGTGAGATGGGGGCACACGGTGTCCCAGTTCTGCCCCTGTGATCTGGCAGCAAACAACAAGGATTGGTTGGTTACCCTTGTCTCCCTCTTAATCGCAAAGGGGAATCAGGAAAGGAAAAAAATCCTGAAAGTTGAGAAAAAAAGATGGGTTTAATAAAAGCAATAGAACTACACGCTATCGTATCAGTAACACTCACACTAACACTCATGCTGGTGCCAGGGCATTTTTTAGTACCAGTGGTAGTGGTAGAATCATAGAATCACGTCATAGAACCATGAAATGTTTTGTGTTGGAAAGAACCTCAGAAATCATTGAGTTCCAACTCAGCTGCACTGGCCTGGACACTTTCCACTGGATCAGGTTGTCATAGCCTCATCCAACATGGTCTTGAAGTCCTCAGCAGTAATACTAAAGCGAGTGCTAATTTGTATTTAATCATATCAAAGCATTTGGCACAATTACAGGTTGTGCAGCACCAGCAATGGTCCCCTAGACAACCGGGGGAAGATGCCTCAAGGAAATCATGCCAGAACAGTCCCACACATGGACCATTTCCATGTCTGCCTGCACCTCCCAGCCTCAAGGAGGGACTTCTACTGCACTGTCCTCTCTGCCCATGCCTTTGCTCAGTGATACCCACCTCCACCACCATTATTGATAAAAAGGAAACCCATTTCCTACTGACATTTCCTGCACACCAGTCCCACAGCTCTTGTCACTGCTGGTCTCTCAGCCAAGCCCTTTCTCACATAGCTCCAAACACATCAGGGGCTCATAACTTTCTCTCATCAAACACTGAGAACATCCAAGAATTGAAATCCCCCATCTGCCCTGGGTCCTTGCTCAGTGTTTCAGCCCAAAAAGGTTCTCAGACCCCAGCTCTCCCAGCTGTCCATGATGTGCTCCATCCCCAACCATGCTTCTGGCCTCAGCAGGACTCGCTCCAGGCTGGGCAGGGTCTTCCTTGTGCTGGGAGCCCCGTACTGGACACGGCAGCCCTGATGTGTCCTGTGGTGGGTTAACCTTGGCCAGCAGCCGGACACCCCCAGCTGCTCCCTCCCTGCCCAGAACCAATGGGACAGAGGGAGAGAATGAACCAGAAAAGCTCATGGGTCAAGAGAAAGCAAAGGAGGTTCAGTGACCAGTGCCTGTCACTGGCAAAGACGTGTGGACTTGCTGAATGTCGATTAAATTTATTGCCAGTTAAGAAAGGTTTGGATTGGGAGCAACAAGGACAAAATATTAAAGGTCATTCCCCTCCCACTTTCTCCCAGACTGAAATAGCTCCATGGTTCCCAATTCCTCTGCCTACCCAAGTCCCAGGAGGAGAAGGAGGATGGTGAAGAAGGGGCTAACAGTAAGAGAAGAACATCTCTGCAGCTCCTTCCTCCTCACAATTTTCCCCTGATCCATCCTGGCTCCTCTCCATGGGATCCCACCATATTTGTGGTCAGGGGTCTGTGTGGTTCATTCCTTTCTCTCTACCCATGGGGCAGCGTCAGGGCCCTGAGAGTATCCATGGGCCTTCATGGCCCTGACCAGCAACCCCTGGGCCTCCACCCACCCCTCTGTCCATGGGCCAGCAGACAATGAAGACAGGACTGAGTTTCAGCCCCAGGATGATCTGAGCTCTAGGTGTGTGGGTGTGCAGAAAGAGGGGAACAGAGCCATTACATGACATGATCTAAAGTCAATGTTTGTTCAAACTGTTCTCTTCCTTTCATGGAACTCTTAACCTGGAAGCTCTGCAATGCCTCTACCTCTACCTCTTTGAGCAATTAACGTGACAGCACCCGTGTCATTGTGTTCAAATTCTGTTTCCAGCCTAAAGCACCTCATGGGCTGGAGATGTGCCAGGAGACTAGCAGAGGGATCCCACTCCTTTGCAGAAGAAGGTGGACGTTCCCAGGTGTCACAGGAGCCGTGGCCATACAATAGCTGTGTCCATGGAGCCGATAAAATGCCAAAATCCTTCCTTCTAATCGTGGCCTCGGTGCCTTGTTGATGTCTAAACTCTCTCTGTGGATGCTGACATGGACTGAGCAGCCTAGTCTGACCTCAGAGCTGGCCCTGCTTGCAGCCGGACATTGGATTAGAGGTCATCAGAGGTCTCTTGTTCCTTTAGTTTTTCCATGAGCATAAGATGCAGAGACCCACTTAGCATATAGCCCGAGCCTCCCCAGCAAACCAAAGTGTGTCCTCACCCCTCATGCTGTGGCCCCTAACTCCATCCTGCCAGACCTCCTCCAGGGCCTCTCTACTTTCTCCACTTTCCTTTTGAAATGTGAGACTCACTGGGTCCTGTGGCATCATCCTGGTGCCAGAAGAGTGAGGGCAGCGATTGTCTCCTTTGCCCAGCGTCAAGAGTTGCTCCCTCTGCTCCTCCCAGTGAGTGGCTGGAGGTGGGCAAGAAGGTCTCAGGGGGACACAGCCAGGAGAGATGACCAGAGGGAGATCCCATAAAATACATACCATGCTTAGGAACAAAAATTCTGCCAGAAGAAGGAAGAAATGGGGATTTTTATTGTTCAAGGTGATGGGTGGTGAAAGACTGGTACAGTTTGAGTCTGCTTGAACGAGGTGGCAAGTGATGGCATTTGCATTTGCATTGGGATTCGTTCATGTTGGTTTTTATCTTTTTTTCTTTCACCTATAAAACTATATTTATCTCAACCCACAAGTCAATAAACGTTTCTGTGGAGCAGCGTGGGCAGAGACCTGGCTGGCTGAGGAGTGCCCTGAGATCTCCACCAATCCCATGCCCTTTCAAAAGAGATTTACCAAAGAAATATTGATCTTCTCCTCCAGATTCCTCAGCCTGGAGAAGAGAAGACATTGAGGAGACCTTATAGTGGCCTTCCAGTACCTGAAAGGGGTCATCAAGAAAGCAGGGGAGGGACTTCTTCCAAGAACATGGAGTGATAGGAAAAGGGGGTATGGCTTTGTATTGGAAGGGGGAAGATTTAGATTAGAGATTAGGAAGGAATTGATCACAAAGAAGGTGGTGAGGCAGTTACCTAGGTTGCCCCGGGAAGCTGTGGCTGCCCCCTCCCTAGAGGTGTACAAGGCCAGTTTGGATGGGGCCTTGAGCAGCCTGGTCCAGTGGGAGGTGTCCCTGCCCATGACAAGCGGGTTGGAACTGATTGGGCTTTAAGGTCCCTTTCAACCCAAACCTGAAAAGTATGGAAATATAATCTTTAAACTAAGACATATATTTTCTTACGTGCACTTTGAAATCTTCCTCTTAAACCACATTGGGAAATGACTCTAAGGAGCTGTGCAAGACTTGTAAACCTGAAGAAATCTCCAGGCAGAGAAAGAGCTTGTTTAGACTTTCTGTAATATAATGAGACCCAGGGTGGATTTGCTGATGAGTTTTTGAATCTTAGCTACTGATATGAGATTGAGCAAAGATCTCAAGAAGTCAAAAGCGGAACTCAGAGTACCTTGAAGTATTAATTGGTCTCATTGAGGATGGTTTCTAAAAAAGCATCCCTAGGGACTCGTTAGAGCTGATAATTGCAGACCTTGATTGCAGGTAGGCAAAGGTGCTGTGCAGGCAGCTGTGATGCTGAGAAAAGCCTGGGTTTGCTGAATGAGGCAGAAAGGCCAAGCCCTGATCCCCAGGCCCTGGGCAGGCAGATCTGGCTCTGACTACAACGACACTGGTGTCATGAACATTCATGTTGGTGTCATTCATGTGGCCAAATGAAATCTGCAGCAGTTATTCCATGTAATTCCAAACACAGACCTATAGAATTATGGGAGATGCCAAGGTTCTCACACACAGCTCCATGCAGTAACAGAAGAGTTGGGTTATAGGTGGGTAGGGTCATGAAAGGGTTGGGTCTTAGAAGAGTTAGAGAAAATGGGTATGACAAGAATAAGGTAATAGAAGAGTTGAGTCATATAGGAGTAAGAGAGAAGTGCAGTCGTTGAAGGTTTATAGAAGTTTTGGGTTATAGAATTTTCAAAGAAGTGGGTTATAGACTATTCAGGTCATAAAAGAGTCATAGAATATTCAGGCTATGCAAGAGCTGAGTCATAGAAGTGTGAGATTATTTTGGTTTTAGAAGGGTTTATTCATAGAAGGATCACAAAAGAATTGGTTCGTAGAAGGAGAGTGTCATAGACTAGTTGTAGAACAGTCAGGTAATGGAAGAATCTGGTCACAGAAAGTTCATAGTCAGGTCATGGAAAGTAGGATCATAGAGCAGTCAGACAACAGTCAGGTCATGGAATGAAGTGTTGTGTCATAGAAGGCTCGTGTCATGGAAGGGCCTGGTCATATAAGAGATGGGTCACAGAAGAGTTGAGTTATAGCTGAGTCAGGTCATAGAGGAATAATAGAACTTTTCAGTCACAAAAGGTTTGTAGAAGTCTCGGGTCACAGAATTTTCCCATAACAGAAGAGTCAAGTCAAAGAAACAGGAGAGTTTATTTGGATAATTGAAGATTTTGGTCATAGAAGGGTCATTGAATAGTCAGGTCATAGAAGTGTAAAGTCATAAAATAGGTCACAGAAGGCTCAAGTCACAAAAGGGTCAGGTCATACAAGAGAGGGGTCAAAGGAGAGTCAGTTTATAGATGAGTCAGATCATCGAGGAGTAATAGAAGAATTCAGTTATAAAAGGTTCATAGAGATGTTGTGTCACGGAAGTCTCAGGCCATAAAAGATTTGGGTCATGGAAGAGTCGAGTAATAGAAGCATGAGAATTTAGTCAGGAAAAGGAACAATTGGGACATACAAAGGTCTTAGTAGAGTTAGGCCGCAGAAGTGTTGGGTCATAGAAGAGTTGGGTCAAAAATAATTCAGGTCATAGAGCAGTCTGGTAAAAGAAGGATGATGAGACACAATCTGCCCAAGGGAAATCCAGTCACCTTCTCTTTCAGACATCTAGAAATAGAATCAAAGAGGAAAACGTCTGGGGAACAGCCTTTAGCTCCCCTGCTCATCCATTGGCCATTTCTGAAAAGGACGGCAATGTGGGAGTGGTGCCAGTGATCAGGGTGTTTCCTTAGTCTCCATGACCTTGTGAAGATGATGGGGTGTGGCCTCACTGGGACATCACCCTGCTCACTCAGCTCCCTGGGATGCTGCCCCTCCTGTCCGATAGACTGGGAAGGATTTTGTTTGCTCAAGGGATCCCTGACTTGATCCTCTCTCCTGGCTTGCCCATCTCCTGCAGAGTCCTGCCCTGAGTCACAGAGGCCTGAGAGACCTTGATGGAGAAGACAGAGACAAGGAGAACACAGGGAGTCTCACATCTGTCTACACCTGTTTACTTCCGATACCCAGTAGGACCCACACAGGGTCTTTGTTTCTTCTTTAACTGTTCCTGAAGAGGCCAACACTCATCATGGGGCCCTTGAATGGCCTTTCAAGTTCAGACTGAATCATGGAGGATTCTGTCCTTGAAGACCATCTGTCCTGAGCTCTGTGACCCAGCTCTGTCTCCCGCAGGAATGGCTCCATCTCCTCCTGCCTGTGCCCCTGGCTGAGGGCATTGCTGCCCATTGGGGCTGAAGGCCTCCACCTGTGGCACCAGGCAAGCTCATCCCTGCCATGAGGAAACCAAGGGTTCAAGACCCCATCAGTTGGAAGACTTTGCTTGCAACAGAGACATGTCAAGGACAGAAGAGAGTTGAGTGTCTTTCTAGACCCAGGTCTAAAAAGCTAGGATGAATCAGCTAAATTCAGTCAGTGGAAAACATTCTCCAGCTTGGAGAAATGAGGTCATTCCCTATCACCTTCCTGCTGTCCTGTCTAATGATGAGAGAAATAATAGATTGTGATTCTCCTGTTCAGCTCTTTTTCTAACAGGAGTAAGGACACTGCAGGACAGAAGTGTCTCTCCTACATGAGGAAGGTAACTTCAGGGATGGCATCATCCTGTTTCTCAGCAGGTTCCCCTGGAGCCCCAGGGACACCACGAGGGAGCCCAGAGGGGTCAGAGAAAGCGCTGCCTTGGGCTGCTCCTCTGCTGCTGAGCTGGGCTGGGCTCCTGGCAGGGAGGGAGCTCATAATGAGACAGGAGTTCATAAAAGAGCCAAGTCTGTCCAGGAGCAGCTCCTCTGCAGAGCCCAACAGGGCAGAGGGCACTGCCTGCAGGCAGCGAGGGGAGAGGAGGGAGCAGAGAGAGGGGAAAGGCAGGGTGGGGTGGGAGGAGAGAGGAGACTTCGTTTGGAGAAAATTCTTCACATCCCTTCTCCAGGTGAGTCTCTGGGTGCAGGACAATGCAGGTGCAGTTCCTGGAGGGATCTCCTATAGCCGGCACAACCACAGCCTGAGGGATCTGTCAGGAGGGCTCTTGGAGTTTCTCCAGCGTAAGGAAAAAACGGGGTCAGTGCTGCTCCACATCACTCCATGATATTTCTAAGAGGACAATTCAATGGGAAGATCAGGACAGGGATTACGTTAAAGATAAAGAGCTTCACTGGGTCTGTGTTTTATGTTACTTGCACTTGAGGTGTTTTAGGGGAGAAATGGAGAAGGGACTCTCATGCTGGAACAATTCACTGTGACTCCTGAGCTGTGTCCTTGAGTAATCAGTAGGTTTGATAGCAGCCTCCCTAATTGTCTCCAGCTGCTCCTCTCTCATGGACAGCACAAGCATCACCTCTGCTGTACCCATCAGGCTCAGTCTGTCCTGTCCTTTTCTGCTTATAAACAAGACCCTGTGCAGAGCTTCACATGGGAAACAGGCCGGTTTGTGTAGGGCCAGTGGTGTGAAGAGAGGGTCAGATCTGGTCTGTGAGCATTGACAGGGAGAAGATGTGGGACAGAGAAACACCTCCTATGAGGAAATCCCCAGCAGAAGGGACAGGATCAGACAATGAGAGGAAACATAAAACCGAGGTGTTGTGCAAGTGAAAATGCAGAAAGCTCTGTGTGATCCCCTGCAGTGCAGCCCCTTCCTCTGAGCAAGCCCTTTTGCCTCCTCTCCCACCCAGCAAAGCCTCTGCCCTCAGGGCTCTGGGCTCCAAGGCTGAGCCCCCTCCTCTGCAGCCACAGCTCCAGTGCCCTCTCCAGAGCCCAGGGGCTGAGAACAACTGCCCAGCAAGGTTGGTGACTGGGAGGGGACGAGCACAGGTGGGGAAGGGGAACGCTGTCTGTGTGCCCGGCTGCCTCTGCCCTGGCCTCTCACAGCCAGACCTTCACTCTGTTTCTCCCTGTTTCTCTACCTGTCTCTGTTCTTGCTGTTGTTTTCTTGTTCTCTCTGCCAGGCTCTCTGGAGATGGGAGTTGCAGAGTCAGGCACTGATCCTCTGTGGGGCTGTGGGCAGTGCATTCCTGAGGAATTAACAGACTCTTCTGTACTGAGATATCATCATTAGGATACCTGGCTTTCCTTGAAGTGTCCTCCCAAGCACTGAGAAGCCCTCCAGGGTGCAAACCTGTCCTATTGCAGCTTTGTGTTACCTAAATGTCTGTGGAAATCCACACAGATGTTCCTGCCAGGTGAGTATTTTGTTTGTGAAATAAGCTGTGTGTGTCCTGATCTGAAAGTGGAATGCTGAGACCTTGAGAAAGGGTTAGATACTCAGTGCTTGGCAGAAGGTTTTTCTGCTTTCTGCACATCCTGATGGCTTTTAAGGTGAATATGAAAGTGTGATTACTCTGTCTCTGAGAAGTTCATAGCCAGGGTAGGTGGAAACTAGAGTGAAGGACAGAGCAGCTCCTCTCCCTCTGCACGGAGCCACAGGCAATGCTCTCTCCTCCCAGGACTCCCTCTGTTCTCCCTGAGTGCAGCACAGATTCTGAAGTTTTCTGTCAGCCAGAACACTGCCCAGGGTGGGAGAAGGATCTGTAAAAATCCAGGCTTAACTTGACTTCTTCCCTCTCAGCTCCTCATCCCTGGCAGTGCAGATGCTGACAGGCCCTTCTGCACCAGGAGCAGTTCCCCAGGACAAAGCTGAACCCCAGCAGTGTCCCCTGTCCCCAGTGTACCCATGACACCCTGCTGCAGAGCAGGGCTGACTCCTCGCAGCCAGTGGGCAGAGGCCCTGCTCCTCCTGGCACATTCAGCTGGCACCAAGCAGGGCTCCAGACACAGAGCTGAAGGAAGGACTGGGAGAGAAAAGACAGGCTGTGTGTAGCAGGGGACGGGAAATGGGAAATTGCTCTTATTTTGCTTAGAGCCAGGTGGCTGTTTTGTTGCTCCTTTCCCTCAGAGAAATCTCCCCTAATTTGTCACTGTTCTTACCCTTGTGACAGTTCCCCACACCCTCAGGCAGCAGATGTCCAACAGCAGCTCCATCATCCAGTTCCTCCTCCTGGCATTCGCAGACACACGGGAGCTGCAGCTCCTGCACTTCTGGCTCTTCCTGGGCATCTACCTGGCTGCCCTCCTGGGAAACGGCCTCATCATCACCACCATTGCCTGTGACCACCACCTCCACACCCCCATGTACTTCTTTCTCCTCAACCTCTCTGTTTTTGACCTGGCCTCCATCTCAACCACTGTCCCTAAATCCATGGTCAATTCCTTCTGGGACACCAGGGCTATCTCCTACAAGGGATGTGTTGCCCAGGTCTTCTTTGTACTGTTCTTGTTTGGTGCAGAATATTCTCTTCTGACTGTCATGTCTTATGACCGCTACGTTGCCATCTGCAAACCCCTGCACTACGGGACCCTCCTGGGCACCAGAGCTTCTGTCCACATGGCAGCAGCTGCCTGGGGCGCTGGGTTTCTCAATGCTCTGCTGCACACGGCCAATACATTTTCCCTGCCCCTCTGCCAGGGCAATGCTGTGGATCAGTTCTTCTGTGAAATCCCACAGATCCTCAAGCTCTCCTGCTCACAATCCTACTTCAGGGAAGCTGGACTTCCTATGGTCAGTGTCTCTGTAGCATTTGTCTGTTTTGTTTTCATTGTGGTGTCTTATGTGCAGATCTTCAGGGCTGTGCTGAGGATCCCCTTGGAGCAGGGGCGACACAAAGCCTTTTCCACGTGCCTCCCTCACCTGGCTGTGGTCTCCCTGTTTGTCAGCACTGCAGGGTTTGCCTACCTGAAACACCCTGCCATCTCCTCTCCATCCCTGGACCTGCTGGTGTCAGTTCTATACTCAGTGGTGACTCCAGCAGTGAACCCCCTCATCTACAGTTTTAGGAACCAGCAGCTCAAGGATGCAGTGTGGAAACTGGTAACTGGATGCTTCTCTGAAGCAATGAACTGCTCATCTCCTTCTGCATAGCAGTTGTCATACCACTCATGTCAGGCCCAGGCTGGCTTCTCTGTTTGTTGTTGGTGTTGCTGGTTTTAATTGGGATAATGTATTTATTCTGTTTTTAACTCATTGTCTTCTTGTCTTCTCTTACTGATGGGCTGTGCTCTCTGTGTGTGTAAACACTATAAAGTGATTTTCAATTACTTTTTTCCTGATAACTTTCCTCCAAGGTCTTTTTGGAGCTGCAGGGACAGTTCCTGTGGGCATGGGTGGAGGGGAAAAGAGTCCTGGCATGGCAGCACTGCCAGGCACAAGCATTTCATCTCCAGAGCTGTTCTCTCTCCACTTCCACACTATCCTCCTCACTCTTTGCCTTGCTGTAAGGCCTGAGGGCTCTGAGCTTGGTCACAGCCGAGCTGCATGTCAGTGCTGTGCCCGTACGATGAGACAGGCAGTGGGCACTTTTGGGACAGAGCTGACTCCAAAACAGCCTTTCCATAGATTGAAGGGAATCTCCTCAGAGGAGTGAGGAGCTGAGGTCATGAACCTCATCTGGTTCACCGTGTCTTGAGCAGGAGAGTGAGATGATGTCCAGGTATGGTAAAACAAGCCTTATTTTGTCTAGCCAAGTCCTGGGAGGGTTATGGATATATCAGGTTTTATGAGATCTATTGTGTTTGAGAAACACATGATCCGTTGAGGCACATACAGATCTCAAGAGGACTGAGAGGCCAGGTCTGTCTCTGAAAGTGTCAGGCCAGAAGAAAGAACGTGGTTGGGAAGGTCTTCTGCCAAAGTACTCACAGATTTGCTTAGAAAGGAAAATTTCTTTAAGATGATCAAGTCTAATCATAAAGCTAACAGAGCTAAAGTCCCCTCCAACCATGTCCCATAGGAATAACTTACATGTTTTTAAATATCTCCAGGCAAGGTGACTCTGCCACTTCCCAGCCACTTCCAATTCTTGACAACATGGCTGGTGAAGAAATTTTTCCTAACATCCAGACTGAACCTCCCCTGGTGCAACATGTGGCCATTTCCTCTTATTACTTGGAAGAAGGGACCAGCAGCCACTTCTCTAAAACCTCTTTTTCCATTAATTGTAGAGAGTAATTGGGTCCCCCCTCAGCCTCATCTCCAGACTTCAGCTTCTCCTTCCCCAGCTCTGTTCCCCTTCTCTGCATGTGCTCCACCCAGTGGTTGTCTGACTTGTACTGAGGGACCCAAAGCTAAACCCAGGACTGAAGGTTTGGCCTCACCAGTGCCAAGTGCAGGGGGTCGATCTCCTCCCTGCTCCTGCTGGCCACATCATTGCTGATACAAGGCAGGACCCAGAACTTAGCTGTGTTGAATCTCATACAATTGGCCTCCACCCATGGATCTGGACTGTCCAAGTCCCTCTGCAGAGCCTTCCTGCAATCAAACAGATCAACCCTCTCACCCAATTTGGTGTCACTTGCAAACCGACTGAAAGACCCCTTGATCCCCTCATACAGATCATTAATAAAGATATTCAACCAGACTGGCCCAAACACAGAGCCCTGGGGATGCCGCTTGTGACTGGCCACCAAATGGGTCTGTTCACCACAACTCTCTGGACGCAGCCATCCAGCTGATTTTTACCCAGCAAAGAGAACACCCCTCCAAGCCATGAGTCCTCAAATTCTCTAGGAGAATGTTGTCAGAGACAATGTGAAAGGCTTTACTGAAGGCCAGGTAGACAACATCCACAGTCTTTCCCTCATCCTCTAGGTGGGTCCCCTGGTCGTGGAAGAAGATCAGGTCGGCCAAGAAGGACCTGCCTATCATGAACCTTTGCTGGCTGGGCCTGATCCCCTGGTTGACCTGCACTTGCCTGGAGAGTGCACTCAGGATCATCCCCTCAATAATGTTCCCCAGGACTGACATCAGGCTGACAGGCCTGTAGTTCCCCAGATCCTCCTTCTGACCTTTCTTTTAGTTGGGTGTCGCACTGGCAATCCTCCACTGATAAATGAAGGAGAGTGGCTTGGCAAGTTCCTCTGCCAACTCTGTCTGTACTCTCGGGAGAATCCCATCCAGCCCACAGACCTGTAAGTGTCCAGGTGGTGGTAGCAGGTCCTTGACTGCATCCCACCTGCTCTCCATCCCTGTCTGCCAGCTCAGGGATGCCTCCTGGCATTCACAGACACCCAAAAGCTGCATCTCTAGCACTTCTGGCCATTCCTGGGCATCTACCTGGCTGTCCTCCTGGGCCAGAGCCTCATCATCACCACCATCGCCTGTGACCACCACATCCACACCCCCATGTACTTCTTCCTCCTCAAATGCACCCCCCTTGACCTGGCCTCCATCTCTACCACTGTCCCTAAATCCCTGTCCAGTTCCTTCTGGGGCACCAGGGCCATCTCCTATGAAGCATGTGCTGCTCACATCTCCTTTGTAGTCTTCTTGTTTGGTGCAGATTATTCTCTTCTCACCATCATGTCCTACGACCACTACGTTGCCATCTGCAAACCCCTGCACTATGGGACCCTCCTGGGCACCAGAGCTTGTGTCCTCGTGGCAGCAGCTCCCTGGGGCGCTGGGTTTCTCATGGCTCTGCTGCACATGGCCAATACATTTTCCCTGCCCCTCTGCCAGGGCAATGCTGTGCACCAGTTCTTCTGTGAAATCCCCCAAGGTCATCAAGCTCTCCTGCTCATACTCTGACCTTAGGGAGTTTGGGCTTCTTATTGTTAGTGCCTGTTTAGCTTCTGGGTGTTTTGATTTCATTGTGGTGTCCTATGTGCGGATCCTCAGGGCTGTGCTGAGGATCCCCTCAGAGCAGGGATGGCAAAAAGTCTCTTCCATGTGCCTCCCTCGCCTGGCCGAGGTCTCCCTGTCTATCAGCACCACACTGTTTGCCTACCTTGAGCACCACTCAGTCTCGTCCCCATCACTGGATCTGCTGGTGTCACTTTTGTACTCACTGTTCCCTCCAGCACTGAACCTCCTCATCTAAAGCTAAGGAACCAGCAGTTCATGGATGCAGTGTGGAAACTCATGACTGGATCTCTTAAGCATCACTGATCTCATCATCTTCTTCTGCCAATAAATCATAGAATCAACGAATCATTGAATCATAGAGTCCAACCATTCCCATCAATCACTAAACCATGTCCCTCAGCACTTCATCTATCCACCCCTTAAATACCTCCAGGCAAGGTGAATCAAGCACCTCCCTGGGCAGCCTATTCCAGTGCCCAATGACCCTTCCTGTGAATTATTTTTATTCCTCATGTCCAGCTTAAATCTCCCCTGGCGGAGCTTGAGGCCATTCCCTCTTGTCCTGTCCCCTGTCACTGGGGAGAAGAGGCCAGCTCCCTCCTCTCCACAACCTCCTTTCAGGAAGTCGTAGAGAGCAATGAGGTCTCCCCTCAGCCTCCTCTTCTCAGGCTAAACAACCCCAGCTTTCTCAGCCACTCCTCATAAGGCCTGTTCTCCAGCCCCTTCACCAGCTTTGTTGCTCTTCTCTTGACTCGCTCCAGAGCCTCAACATCCTTCTTGTGGTGAGGGGCCCAGAACTGAACCCAGGATTCGAGGTGCAGTCTCACCAGTGCCAAGTACAGAAGGAGAAGAACCTCCCTGGACCTGCTGGCCACGCCATTTCTGATCCCAGCCAAGATGCCATTGCCCTTCTTGGCTACATGGGCCCCTGCTGGCTCATGTTCAGTCGGCTATTAACCAACACCCCCAGGTCCCTCTCTTCCAGGCAGCTTTCTAGACAGACTTCTCCTAGTCTGTAGCACTGCATAGGGTTGTTGTGTCCCAAGTGCAGGACCCGGCATTTGGCCTTGTTAAACCTCATGCCATTTGTCTCTGCCCAGCTTTCCAGCCTGTTCAGATCCCTTTGCAGAGCTTCCCGACCCTCCAGCAGATCGACACTTCCACACCGCTTAGTGTTGTCCGCTAACTTGCTAAGGGTGCATTCTTATTTGGTAGTATATGCTTTATGGACAGCTACCTTTAACCAATAATACACTGCAGATATCCTCGTGGGCACCCAGGAATGTGACCAAAAAGGGTTTAGAAAGGAAGAGCTAAGCTCAATAAATTGAACACTCTCTGATCACATTGATCTCTGCGTTTGATTCTGTGAGGTTCCCGTCTAAATTTTCTCGTGCCCCTCCCATGCCCACGCTCTGGGTGGGGCGTGGGAAATAGGCGGGGCTTGGGAACGGGCAGGGTGTGGGAAAAGGTAGAGTGTGAGAAAGGGTGGGGCGTGGGAAAGGGCAGGTTATGGGAACGGGCAGGGTGTGGGAACGGGCAGGGTGTGGGAACAGGCAGAGCATGGGAATGGGTGGGGTGTGGGATCAGGCGGGGCTGGGGATTGAGCATGGGAACAAGCAGGTGATGGGAATCAGCGAAGCTTGGGAAATACGTGGAGTGTGGGAAGAAGCAGGTCATGGGAACGGGCTTAGTGTGAGACTAGAAGGAGCTTGGCAATAGCCAGGTTGTAGGAATACGTGCAGTGTGGGTATGGGTGAGGCAGAGGATCAAGCAGGGGAAGAGACAGAGCGTGGGAATGGTTTGGGAGTGGGAAATAAGCAGATCTTGTTGTGGTGTGATGAATGGGAATGGGCGGGGTGTTCGACATAGCTGGAGTGTGGGAATGAGTGGGGCATGGAAAGAGGCGGGGCGTAGAATCGGGCAGAGCATGGAAAAAGCTGAGGTTTGGGAACGGGTTGGGTATGGGAAATAGTCTGGTCTTTGGAACTCTAACCTTAACCTTAACACTAAGTCTAATATCGATAACCCTAATCCTAACCCTAATGTCACTAACCCAAATCTTATACCAAACCATAACATTAACCCTGAAACTAATGTCACTAACCCCAACCATAAACCTAACACTAATGACCCTAACCCTAACGACACTAACTGTAACCCTACCCGTACGTAGAGATCTTGAGGAAGCAGGAAGAACTCTTCTTTACATCATAGAAATCAAATATATACTTATATGAAAGATCAAACTTTACCTTACAATCCAACTAAAATTTTCTTCACAATTTTGAATATACGTTAACCAATAAATGAAATATATAGTAGAGTTTTATAAGAGAAAGAGGGTTTTGGTAACTGTCTAGAATTTGAGATAGTTTAAATCTTTGGTAGCTACTTTTCCTTCTTTTCTGCAATGAAATAGTAAGAATAAATAGCAAGGAAGAGAAATATAGAAATTTCAAATTAGGGTTTTCCTCCACCCGATCGACAATTCTCCCTATTCCATGTCACCCATAATGTATTTATTTTATATCCCCATTCTCTTGTACTCTGTAGCAGGGACATTTGGCATTACTTTGTACAATACAGGAGGTTAAGTTCTCAGCTGTTTCTTAAGTGCCACCATAGAATAAAGAAATCCAGTAGGAATTTTCTGTATATATTTTTGGCAGGCAGATTGAGAGACAAATGACGTACCTAACAACATAGAGAGGAATGAGCATAATCTATGCAGATGTTTTCCTCCTCCCCATCATATAGTAGATTTTGATAATAGAAAGTGGTTTTTGGTAATTGTCTAGAGTTTGAGATATTTTAAATGTTTGGTTTCTACTGTTCATTCTTTTTTGCAATGAAGAAGTAAGATTTAATAGTGATAAATAGAAAATTAGAAATTTCAAATTAGAATTTTCCTCTACCAGATAGACACTTCTTCCTATTTAATGTCAGACATAATTGAATAAAATAGAATAAGGCATGAAGGCAATTGCTGTGACAGAAATATATTGTTCATTTTTCCAGTCCATGAAATGTGCAGAGCATGTGAACGGGCGGGATGTTGGATAGGGTGGAGCTTTGGAAGAGGCGGAGCGTGGGAAAGAGGCAGAGCATGTGATAGGGAAGGGGAGAGGATAGAGCATGGGATGAGACGAGCCCTGGGATTGAGCAGAGAGTGGGAATAGCTGGGGCATGGGAATGTGCGGGGTGTGGGAACTGGAATGGCATGGGAAAGGGCGGGGCATGAGTATAGGAGGAAGGTGGGAACTGGTGGAGTGGAGCTGTGGTGGAACGTGGGAAATAGGTGGAGAGTGGGAAGTGTCTGGGCCAAGACCAGAGCATGGGGAATAGGCAGAGGGTGGAATGGGCGGGCCTGAATATGGAGCATAGGACTTTGCTCCTATAAGCCTTAGGGTTAGGGTTAAGGTTAGTGTTCTAAGGACCAGACTATTTCCCACACCCAGCTCATTCCCAAGCCCCACCTTTTCCCATGCTGTGCCCAATCCAAGCCCCACCTCTTTACTGAAATTAAGTTAAGGTAGGTTAAGTTAAGTTAAGTTAAGTTAATTTAAGTTAAGCTAAGTCAAGGTGAGTTAAGGTATGCTAAGTTAAGGTAAGACAAGTTAAGTGAAGGTAAGTGAAGTTAAGGTAAGTTAAGGCAAGAAAAGGAAAGTTAAGGTATGTTTAGTTAAGGCAAGGTAAGTTAAGTAAAGTTAAGTTAAGTTAAGGTAAGGTAAGGTAAGGCAAGGTAAGTAAAGGTAAGTAAAGGTAAGTTAAGGTATGTTAAGGGAAGACAAGGTAAGTTAAGGTAAGTTGATTTAAGTTAAGGTAAGTTAAGTTAAGTTATGGTAAGTAAAGGTAAGTTAAGGCAAGGCAAGGTGAGTTAAGGAATGTTTAGTTAAGGCAAGGTAAGTTAAGGTAAGTTTAGTTAAGGTAAGGTAAGTAAAGTTTAGGTAAGTTAAGTTAAGTAAGGTTAGTTAAGTTAAGGTTAGTTAAGTTAAGTGAAGGTAATTTAACTTAAGTTAAGGTAAGTTAAGATAAGACAAGGTAGTTGAGGTAAGTTAAGTTAAGGCAAGTTAAGGCAAGGCAAGGTGAGTTAAGGAATGTTAAGTTAAGGCAAGGTAAGTTAAGGTAAGTTAAGTTAAGGTACCCTGCCCTTACCTTACCCTGACATTGGCCTGACCTTGATCTTGATGTGAGCTTGACCTGACCTGACCTGACCTTACCTTACCTCACATTTCCCTACCCTATTTTACCTTTCCCTTCCCTTCCCTTCCCTTCCCTTCCCTTCCCTTCCCTTCCCTTCCCTTCCCTTCCCTTCCCTTCCCTTCCCTTCCCTTCCCTTCCCTTCCCTTCCCTTCCCTTCCCTTCCCTTCCCTTCCCTTCCCTTCCCTTCCCTTCCCTTCCCTTCCCTTCCCTTCCCTTCCCTTCCCTTCCCTTCCCTTCCCTTCCCTTCCCTTCCCTTCCCTTCCCTTCCCTTCCCTTCCCTTCCCACTCCCCACGTTCCTATCATAGCCAACTGGGGGTGTTGGTTGACAGAGACTGAACGGCTGAGAGAGCTGGGGTTGTTTAGCCTGGAGAAGAGGAGGCTGAGGGGAGACCTCATTGCTCTCTACAACTACCTGAAAGGAGGTTGTAGAGAGGAGGGTGCTTGCCTCTTCTCCCAAGTGACAGGGGACAGGACAAGAGGGAATGGCCTAAAGCTCTGCCAGGGGAGTTTTAGGGTGGACATTAGGAAAAAGAAATTCACAGAAAGGGTCATTGGGCACTGGCAGAGGCTGCCCAGGGAGGTGGTTGAGTCACCTTCCCTCGAGGGGTTTAAGGCACGGGTGGACGAGATGCCGAGGAGAATAGTTTAGTGATTGATAGGAATGGTTGGACTCGATGATCCAGTGGGTCTCTTCCATTAGAAGGTGGGGGCACCCCAGAACATCTCCCGGCTGCAGCCTGTTGAGGTGACCATGATCCAGCCCTTGGTCCTTGCTTCCTTCACCATCACACCTGACTCTGCATCATTAGCACCAAGGATGCTTCTTCCCTGAGCTCTCAGCTTCACACAGGCACAAGCTGGAGCTGAGCACTGGTCCTCTCCGGCTCTGCTGCACTCCCAAGCTGGAGGAGCAATGTTTCTTCCTTGACCCTTTCTCCAGGATCCTTTCCTTCTGCCATCACTGCTAGCTTGAGCAGAGCCTTGGCAGGGAACCTGGTGCCACTGAGTCAGGCAGAGCATTGTGGAGGTGGGACTGGTGGGGCAGCACCCACTTCTTGTAGCTGAGGGATCTGCTGTCTCCATCCACCTCATGCCAGTGGCAACAGGGTGAGCCCTCCAAAGGTGTGGTTGACACATGTGGGCACAGGAAACACTGACTCCATTCTCTGGGAAACTCCCACCAGGGCAGGCTGCAGCCCTGCACCTCCCCAGGGAGACACGGGCAGAGGGCAGGGGACAGAGAGGCTGCTCTGGGATCAGGGGCTGCCAGCAGGAAAGTTCTGGGACAAGGGCAGAGGGGTCTGTGAGCCTGGACTGCCCCCAGGCCTCCCCAGGGTCACCCCAGGGGTAGAGGAGCTGCCAGCAGGGAGTGGGGTGGGGGCTGGAGCCCAGCAGGAGGAGGGGCTCCCAGGGCTGCTGGGGGCCCTGCAGTCCCTGCCCAGCTAGGAAGCGGCTGTGGGGCTGTGACGGGAGATCTCAGGGTCTGTGAGGGCCCAGAGCCCACAGAGACTGAGGCCCTGGCAGAGCCAGCAAAGGGGCCACCCCAGCCCTGTGACCCCCAGAAACTGCCCTGCACCCTGAGCCAGGGCAGCGGGAGCAGAGCTGCCTCCTGACCCCTGGGGGAGGTGATCCATGGCTGTGATCCCCCTGGGGCCACGGCCCAGGGTTCACCCCAACTCAGCAGCTCTGTTGGAACCTCTGAGCCGTGGGGAGTCCAAGGTCAGGAGGTGGGAACTGCTGCTGGGGTGCAGCATGGGGATGTGAAGAGAGACAGTTTTGCTGGAAACTGCAGCTGGAAATGTCTCTGATGTCAGGAATGTTCCCCAGGGAGCAGGGGCTCTTGCTGCCCCACAGCTCTGAGGCTGCTGTTTCTGAGCTGTTACCATGCCCCACCACCATGTCCTTGTGTTTTGCTCCCTGCAACCAGCTCAAGGAGACACCCCGATCCCAGCCATGACAGAGCCTGCTCTGCTGGCACCCAAAGGATTTTAATGACACCAAACACAGAGATATGGGGTGAAATGGGAATAAAAACAGAGGCAATGCCCAATTGTTCCTGCTTCCATGGACAAAGAAAGACGGTTCCTGGTGCTCATGGCTCTCCCAGAGGCACAGTCCTCTCCTCCCTCCTGGCTGCCCCCAGTCCCACCGCAGGGATGGGCTCTGCTGGCCTGGGGCTCAGGAACTGCTGAGCACTCAGCTCCTGGGTCGCAGTCTGTGTGTCTTCAGGGGGATAGGCCAGGGACATTTCTTCAGCGTCGTCATAGCCCGTGCTCTCTGGAGATGGACAGCAAACATCTCCCTCAGCTCCAGGGGCCCCAGCACTGCTCTGGGAGTGCAGGTTTGCCCCTGCAAGCAGCAAGACCATGGCGTGCTCATTCCACGAGGTGCCCCTCTTGGGCTGTGCATCACCTTCCTCCCTCTGTTCCCCAGCCCTCAGATGTTCCACTCCCTCTCCCACCCCTGGCCCTCCAAAGAAAACTCCACAGCACCTTCCCCACCACAGGATTTTGGGCTCTCAGCAATTCATCTGGCACCAGGGTGGCACCCAGGAACCAGCAGTGCTCTCTTTCCCTCTCACCTCCAGGTGTATCACTGGGTCCTGCTCCCTTTTCTGGTGCCCCAGGCACTTCCCAGCCTCCCGGTCCTGACACAGGGTCTTGCTCAGGGTCAGGAACCTCCCTGGCATCATCATAACCATCTGCTGGGTCACCTGCAGGCAAGACAGGGGTCTCTGAAAGGAGAAGAGAGTTGGTGGCAGGGAGGAACCGTGTCCTGCAGAGCAGAGGATGGGAGGATGAGCCGGGATGTGGGGCTCAGACACAGGGGTTGGCAGCACCATAGAACCCGCCATGTCCTCTCTAGCTCTGACAGCGACACTCAGCAACACCACTGTTCTTCACATCTGCAGGTAGGAGAGATCAAACCCTCCCTGCCCTCCAGTACCTGGCAGTGACCCCAGACCATCCTCCTCCTTGCTGTCCTTGGGGTGCAGCTCGGTGAGGGACCCCTCGGAATGGGAGCCTGGGGAGAGGCGCAGCGGGGCTGAGGGAGCGTGCTCTGCTGAGCCAGCTCGTGGTCAGCGCTTCTGGGGACAGGGGACGCACAGCACCAGGGCTGTATGTGGAGAGGGGCTCAGGGTTCCCCCTGCACCCCTGGGACAAACCCCATCCAAGAGGAGCTCCCAGAACTGCCCCAGAACAGCCCCTTCCCTCAGCCCTCGGGAGCCACAGGGGACGCAGGGGCCAGGAGGGAGGAACCGACCCTGGCTGAGGAGGAAGGTCCTCTCCCGGGCCCAGGACCTGGCTGCTCTCCCCACACACCCCACAGCACCAGCACTGCAGGGACCGTGGGTCGGTGGCTGCAGTGGGTCAGCCCTGGATGGGACTGGGGAGAGAGCCCTCCAAATGTTCCCCTCATGAGGGACGCACACCCACCTGTGCCGCTGAACCTCGCCTGCTTCTCCCATGCTGGGCTGTTCTGGATCTCCTCATACACGGCCTCAGAGAAGGGCTCCCATGCTCTCTCGGAGCCTGCAGATGGAGCAGGGCTGGTTTGTGGACACACAGAGAGGGGACAAGACCCTGCTCTGCTCCCCAGCCCCATTCCCTGGGCCAGCCCAGGGCTGTCCCCACCCAACAGCCCCACTGTGCTGTCTGGGCACTGCTGCACCCTCTCAGGGAGGGTACATGCCCCCATGGAGATGTTCTAGGGCAGCGACACCCTCACACCATCCCTCAGAGACAGACCCTATGCCCCTCTGCCCCTGGATCAGGTCCTGGTGCTGAGCTGGGAGCAGCTTCTGCCTCTCCTCTCCCACTGGCTCTGCCCCCTCTCTCCCCACAGATCCATAGCACGGTCCATGCTCTGCTGTGGGGAGGTCAGGACAGGATGGGGAACAGCCCTGGGACCTGAAACCTAGGGAGAGACCCTGCTGCACACAACTCCTCCTGGCAGCTCCCCTGACCCAGAGACCCTCCAACGCTGCCCTGAGCTCTGCCTAGGCTCATTCTCATCTGTCTCCCCTCTGTTTCCCCCCAGCCCAGCTCTGCTGTTTCTCTCCTTGCCCCGTCCCTGTCTGGACTCTCTGTCCCTGGATGCTGGTGGCCCATGGCCAGGCAGGTGATGGGGCAGCATGTGGGGCAGCAGGCAGCACACACTCTTGTCCCCACAGCTCTGCCCTCACCCCTCACTGACACCCACAGACCCTCTGGCCTGGCTAGGAGGCCCCTTCTCTCAGAGCCGTGGGGAAGGACCCACCTCTGCGCTCAGCCCTGGCGCTTCGCACTTGCCCAGCCAGGAGGGCCAGGAGCAGGCAGAGCAGGGCTCCCAGGATGATGCAGATGATGACGGGCAAGGAGACTCTCCCACTGCTGCTCAGGAAGGCCCGGGTGGGATCTGCAGGGACAGGAAACCAGAAAGGGCAGCACCAGGGCTGGGAGAGGTGAGGCTGAGACACATGGCTCCCACCCACCATTAAAAGGGGGCTGAAGAACCCAGGGGCTGAGGATGGGGATCTCCCACCCTGCCAGGTAAATGACAGCTGTCCCCAAGCTCACCCCTAACCCGGTGCCTCCTTTGGGGAGTTTGACACCCTGGCCAGGAGCCCCTTCTCCCGGCTGTGGGTCCCAGTACAGCCCTGAGCAGCCTCCGCGCAGCGGGGAAGACAGGTTACCTGTTCGGGGGGGCGGTGCTGCCATGCTGGATGCAGCTGCAAGGGATGAGAAGGAGAGCTGGTCTGAGAAGGTGGGCGTGCAAGCACCAGGGAGCTGCTTTCTGACATGCTCTGTGTGTGTGTGTGTGTGTTTCCCCATCTATCCCTGCCCCATCCCACCCGCATCGCCCCTCCTGCCAGGCTGGGCAGGGGCACTGGGATGGAGCCCAGGGGGCTGCTCTGGGCCATGAGCGCAGTGACACAGGAAGCCCATGAGATGCCCTGGAGGTGGCAGAGACCCACAGGCAGAAACTGAAGCACATCCCAAACCCACGGAGTCTGAAGGACATCCCAAACCCAGAGAAGTCATGGGTGCCCCATCCCTGGAGGCGTTCAAGGCCAGGCTGGATGGAACTTTGAGCAACCTGATCCAGTGTGAAATGTCCCTGCCCATTGCACAGAGTGAAACTGGATGGGCTTGAAGTTTACTTCCACCCCAATCCATTCCATGATTGCATTCCACTCTCGGCACTGGGCTCCCACATTCTGCAGGGATGGCCTTGCTCTCAGGAGCTCTGGAGCCACGCTGAGACTAGCCCCAGCTCCTTGCCAATATCCAGGAGGGGCTCTCAAACCCTCCACTCACCCAAGCAGTTCACAGCGGCGTCCTCCTTGTGCCGGCAGAGCCCCCTGTCCCCAGTCTGGGCCCAGCAGTCCTGCAGAGACAGCTCTGTCCCCTGGCACTCCACCCGCTCCAGCCAGATGGGGCCCGAGCCCTCCCCAAACGCCGCCTCGCCCAGGGCAGACACCACGGGGCCGCAGCCCAGCTGCCTGCACGCCACCTCAGCGTCCCGCATGTCCCAGGAGTCGTTGCACACCGTCCCCCAGGAGCCACGGTGCCACACCTCCACTCTGCCTGAGCATCTATTCTTGCCGCCTATGGTGCGGATCTTCTCCCTGTCTGGAGAAGGCAGAGACCTCCGTGGGCAGCGGGACAGCAGGCAGAGCCTGGCCGGGCAAGAGGGGTGGAGAGGAGCCGCTACCTGTGCAGCTGGTGGAGCTTGGGCACTCGGTCCCCAGGGCTGGGGGCACTTCTGGCTGCTTCCCTGCAGGAGGAAATGTGGCAGTGAAGAGGATTCTGCAGCAGGTGCAGCAGAGCATGAGGCTGAGCTCTGCCTCCCCGTGCCACCTCCCTCATGGCAGCAGCTGAGCCGGGGACACTCAGAGGACACACACAGCACTGGGAGGGACCCTGACTGCCCAGCCCCAGAGGGACCCTGGTTCTCAGAGCAGCAGAAGGCTCCCATGGAGAGGATGCTCCTCAGAGACCCTAGGTGGTCTCTTCTGAGAACGTGCCTGGAGACACCTCTGCCTCCCCCAGGCTCTGCTGCAAATCAGGCTGGCAGCTGCTGGGCGATATGTGGGACTCTGAGAGCTCAACCCCCACTTTCTGCCCCAGCAGCAAAAGGGTCTGGTGTGGAAAGACAAACCTCTGTCTCTGTGCTGGAGAAGGGACAGAGCTGGGGGGTGGCTGGTGACCGGGAAGCTCGGAATTACCATTGCAGGAGATGTAGGTCTCGTCTCGCGGGTCATTGCATGACTGCGGGTCCCAGGGGTCGGAGGGGCACTGCCAGAAGGAGCTGTTTCTCTCCCCACACTCCACGCGATCCAGCCAGGTGACGCCAGACACTGTGCCAGAGGTCCCTTGTGTCTCGAGGAACCCTCTGTCCCCACAGCCCAGCTCCTTGCATGCCAGCGACACCGCTTTGGGAGTCATTGAGTTGGAGCAGACGCTGCCCCACGTCCCGTTATAGAGAACCTGCAGGCGCCCGGAGCAGCCGGGGCTGTTCTCCAGCCTTAGGGCTACAAACTCTGGGAGGAGAAGTCCAAAGAGTATCAGGCTGGTTTGGGAGCAAGGATGTCCCAGCACCCCCAGGCCCTCAGCCAGGCTAAGATATGACCAGCAAGTCTGAGGAGACCTTAGAGCAGCTTCCAATATGGAAAGGGGCTCCAGGAAAGCTGGGGAGGGGCTCTTGACAAGGAGGATCAGGGGTGGGATGAGGGGCAATTGATTTCATCTGAAAGAGGGGAGATTGAGATGACATCTTAGGAGGAAATATTTTGCTGTGAGGGTGAAGAGGCCCTGGCCCAGGTTTTCTAGTGGTGGCTGCCTCATCCCTGGAGGTTTTCGAGGCAGGTTGGATGGGGCTTGGAGAACCTGATCCAGTGGGAGGTTGGAACTGGATGGGTTTGACACCCCTTCAAACCCAAACCGTTCCATGATTCTAGGTCTGCCTTGCACTCATGGACAGAGAAATGTCTGGGATGGACAGACACCCCTGCCCTCCTTGGTAACCCTCGGAAGAAGTTGAGCTCTCCAGGGATCCCCGGTGGGACTGAAGGGACCTGTGCATGGCTTTCCTGGGGTGATCTTGGGCAGGGGCTCAGAGGCGGCAAGGAACAGCCTCAGCCATTGCCCGCTCTCCCCTTGTCCCTGAGTCCTCCCCAGCTCCCGGCACTGACCTGAGCAGTTGACTCCTACATCCTCTTTGTGCCCACAGTCGTGCTTCCCCCAGGCCCCTGGCGGGCAGTCCCAGAGAGCTCCTTCAGCCCCGGAGCAGTTCACGCCGTCCAGCCAGATCGGCCCAGAGCCTTCCCCAAACCGAGCAGAACCAGGCGCCTCCAGTGCTCCCCCGCAGCCCAGCTGGCGGCACACGACAGTGGCATCGGGCAGGTCCCAGCCGTCATCGCAGACGGTGCCCCAGCTTCCCTGGTGGTAGATCTCCACTCTCCCGGCACAGCGCCCTTGCCCATTCACCAGCCGCACCCGCCGGCTCCCTGCAGCAGGAAGGAACCCCAGCTGCCACCAGGGGCTGGTGACACCCAGCCCTGAGCTGGTGTAGCCCTGCAGGGCACTTACCCTGACAAACAACCCCCACATCCTCTGCGACCCCTGCTGCCAGCGTGCTCTCAGGCACCGAGGTGTTGCAGAGGGTCAGGTTGGCCTCATGCCCTGCGCACCGCACCCCTTGCAGTCCCACGGGACCCGCCCCTTTCTCCGGCTTCAGGGGGTTGTAGGCTCTCTCTGCCTCTCCACACTGCAGCTGCCGGCACACCACTCTGGCCTCCTGCTCATCCCACTGGTCGTCCAGGACTCTGCCCCACGTTCCATGCTGGAAGATCTCCACTCGCCCATCGCAGCGGCTCTCTCCACCCACCAGCCGCAGGGATGCAGAGCTGGGTGGGCCTGGGGAGAGGAGCAATGGTCTCAGCAGCAATAGAGAGACCAGAAACCTGCAGAGCTTCTCCAGGCTCTGGAACCCTTCGGGTGCCCTGAAGTGCACCTGCCCACCCTCAGCCCTCCATGGGGATCTCCAAGGGCAGGTTTCCATGGGTTGGGGTCCAGGTCCCTGAGCATTAATGGGAGAGAATCTCTTTGCTCTTGGTGCAGCAGAGCCACCCGGCCAGTCCCTGCTGAGGCCAATGGGGCAGCTCCCAGAGCAGGACGCAGCCGTGCATACAACAGCTGAAGGAACGGCAGCACCAGGACAAGGTTTGCCCAGCCTTGAGGTCTTCAAGACCGGGTTGGATGGGGTTTTGAGAAACCTGACCCAGTGGAATATGTCCCTGCCCACAGCAGGGAGTTGGAAGGGGATGGTCCTTTCCAATTCAAACCACTCTCTGATTCTGACCTCTGTTCTGGCATGGAGGAGACTCAGGGCAGAGCCCATGTCTCTGCCCCTCTGCACCCCTTGGAACTGGGGAGGCTGTGTCCCTGTCAGGGAGCAGAGCAATGCAAGATGTCCAAGCAATGAGGAAACATTTGGAATTCGTGCTGGGCAGAAGCCCCAGATGCAAGGTCAAAGCCCAGCCCTGCAGCTCCCACCTGGGGCTGCTGCTGGGGACACAGGGGCAGCCCTGAATGTTGGCTTTGGGCTCCATAAGGCTCCTGGGGGCTGGGACAGGGCGTTTGGCAGATGGAGTGATGGAGCTAAACCTGCAGTCCCATCCTGGACTGGTCCCGTAGCAGAAACACAGGGAAGCCCAGGCCTGGCAGTAGCCCCAGAGCTGAGCTGCTACACCTGGACCCAGTCAGCCCTCAGCTCTCCCACATGAGAGCACTCAATGTGAGCAGACAAAGCTCTCCAGATCACTCCTGGTAGAGCCAGGCTTTCTCCAGGCAGAAATTGACCCTGGTGCTGCCATGGAGTCCATGCTTTGGGTGGCCATGTTGCACCCAAGTGGCAAATGGAATCAACAGAGTTGTTTCCCAGCCCTCACCTGAGCAAATGACAGCAGCGATGTTCTCCTGGGAGCATGGCGAGGCCCCCAGGGCAGTCACTGGGCACTCTCCCAGGTGGGCTTCAGTCCCATCACAGTGGAAAGAGTCTCTCCAGATGGGGCTGGTGCCTCCTCCAAAACACCCTCCTCTGGGAAGGGACTCAGCAAAGCCGCAGTTGAGGTGACGACAGAGAACGTGGGCGTCCGAGAGATCCCAATGGGAGGCACAGAGGGTGCCCCAGGTCTCATGCCCCTGGACCTCCACCCTCCCGTCACATGCCGTGCTGCCGTTCACCAGCCTGAACCCTGTGAACCCATGGACAGAGAAGGATTATTGGGGCCCGACTTGTGCTTCTTCTCCCTTGGGAGCTGGAGGAGAGACCAAATGGATGGATGGCCTTCCTCCTTCTGGCTGCAGACACCCATGTTCCCCTTCTGTCCTCAACCCTGGTTCTGCATGGCCCCTGCCCTGCTCCCACCCCCAGCCCAGCCCCACGGAGCAACACCTCATGCTGAGCACTTACGTGTGCAGGTGACCCTGGCAGCGCTGCCCTTGGGGCAGGGCTGGCCCCTAGAGGATTTCCTGGGGCAGAAGGCAAGGTGAGATTCATTCCCCACACACTGCAGCTCTCTGTCCCAGAGGGCACCAATGCCTTCTCCAACATGAGCTGCCCCATGGACGGGCAGGGCTGCACCGCACTGCAACTCCCTGCAAACCACAGCGGCGGCTTCAGGACCAAAGTCCAAGTCACAGACAGTTTTCCACTGGTCCCCCTCACGGATCTCCACGTATCCTGAACAGGGACTGTCCCCTCCAACCAGCTGGACGAAGCCTGGAGAAACAAAACCCTCTGCGAGTTCCCAGCTCCTCATGACAGTCACACACCCAAGCCTCCACCTCTTCTTTGGGGCAGCTTGCAGGCAGAGAGACCCACAGATTCCCAGCATCTCCCAGTAGGTGCTGATGGCACAAACACACCCAGGACCCCCTGCTGTCCCCAGACACAACCACCGGGCTTGTGGGCTTGCTCCTGTCCCACCCCCAGCTACAGGCACTGCTCAGACAAACTGCTGCTGTCCTGGAGACCCTGGGTTGCACTGGCCCCAGCATTGCAGCACCCACGGGACTCGAGGCTAAGGAGATGGTCCTTGGTGCTTCTGGATGCTGCAGCCTGGTCTGCCCAACCGAGCTCACGGCCAGGTTGAGGGACCCCTCAGAGCCACCACCAATGTCCCTTGTCCCCAAGGTTGGGGACGTGCTCTTAGCCGGGCTGTGTCCCGGGGCACAGATGTGGTACGGGGGCATCTGTGGTTACTGTCCCCACCAGTCCCCACCTCCATTGCCAGCCTAGGAAGGGCCCTCAGCAGAGCCCTTGCCAGCGTCTGGGTGAAGGAGAGCAGGCAGAGGAGCAGCCCTGGGCTGACCCAAGCTCCTAGAGCAGGGACAGGCACCAAGGAGAGCCAGCAAGGGCTGGCAGATCCCTGTGCCCAGGGCAGCCAGAGGCTGGGGTGGGCAGGAGAGGCTGGCCAGGGAAGTGCTGCTGTCACAGGGGTGTTTCCATGTGGGCTGCTTTCAGGAGGTGATCCTGGAAGAGGAATGAGGTGGCCATGACCCACTCTGCTCTTCTGCCCAAGCCCAGTGCTCCTCCTTGTTGGGCAGCCCCTCTGCCCTGGGTCACTCGTTTCTGCCAGGGGACACAACCCAACAACCTCTGGCCACCTTGGACCCTTCCCTGTGAGAGGCATGGGGACACCCGGTCCTCAGCTCTGCCAGGCAGCTCCTGTGTGAACAGGAGGAGAAAGTTTGCAACCAAGAGACCTCAGGGCAGGGTAGGCATTCATCTCCCGACACAGGCAAACACCAGGGCTCCTGAGCCACATGAAGGTCAGCAGAGGGTGGGTTCTCACTGGGCTTTCATCAGAGACCAGGAAACCAGCAGTGACATACCCAGCCTAGCAGAGTCACTGGTTACACCAGCCCTTCCCTAGTACCTCCTTCTTTCCCTGAGGGCACAGACAGGTCCCTTCCCCCATCCAAACCACAAAGGTGGGGAACTGGCTTGCACTGTACCTGAACATGTCACTCCGGCATCCAGCCTGTGAACACAGTACTCCCGATAATATTCTGAGTTTGCGCAGTCAGACAGGGCAGACTCGGTTCCATTGCAGTGAACCTCAAACAGCCAAATGGGGCCAGCTCCTGGCCCAAAGTGTGCTTCATCATGAGCTTCTAGAGCAGATCCACAGCCCAGCTGCTTACAAACCACTGCAGCATCAGCCATGTCCCATGATAAATCACACACCGTCCCCCACTGGCCCTGCTGTTTCATCTCCACTCTCCCAGCACAGCGCCCGCCGCCATTCTCCAGCCTCAAGTCCGCAGCCCCTTCAAACACAAACACAGGAGGGGTCAGTAGAGAACCAAGCCCCACACAGCAGGTCTGGAGAGGTCTCCGCTACCCAGACTGATTCACAGGCATGTGGGACAGAGCCCTTCATGCTCAGGGTGATATCCAGAGCAGTGTATGCATCCTTCCTGCCCCATTCATTGGAAAGCGCTGAGACTGCCCAGCATCAGGGCTGCTGCCCCACAGCTTCAGACCTCCTCCCACCTCTGTTGCCTTCTGCCCATGCCTGCTCATTCACTGCACCCAGCCTGCACAGGGCACCCTCTCCTCCCCAGCCCAGAGCCCCTGTGCAGCCCCGTGCCCCAAGCCTACAGCTCCCTCTCCCACCCAAAGGGGCACAGGGAAAGGCAGAGGGTCCATCGACCAGAGTGCCTTCTGCCCCTTGTCTCAGCGTCACCCACAAAGAAACCCCATTCCCAGAGGTTTCCCGGTGGCCACGCTGGTGACCGCTGGGCTCAGGCTGTGGGACAAGGGACCCGGCACTCACCCCTGCACGGCGGCACCCAGAGCAGCAGCCACAGCACCCGAGGGAACAGGAGCCCCTTCATCCCCATCCTGAGCCTCCTGCTCTGCTGGCGCAGCCCTGCTGGACCCCACTCCCTCTCACGGCTCCTGGGGACTCACGGGGAAGTTAACAGGGTGATGTAGCTGCAGATGCCGACCCAGCTTCAGGAGGAGCCAATCAGAGCAGCAGCACCTTTTTAGACATTATCGGGAGTGATCTCCCCTCCAAGGCAGCCCAACCCTCCAATGAACTTCTCCAGCGCCGTTCATGACCATATATGAGGGACACACACGTCATGGTTGCTGCGATGGGGGATTGGCACGGGACAAGCTGTGTGTGGGGAAATGGTCCTGTCGCCCCTTGGACCCTGGGATGGGAACTGGGCACACAGAGCCTCTCCTATGCTGGGCTCATCCAAGCACCCAAGAGGGGCGTGTCCAGCTGCACCTGAGCTATAGGAGGCGTGGAGCTGGGCTGGGATGAGGTCTGTGTCTGGATGGAGAGGAATCAGCCCCTGTGGCAGGCCCAGCCCTTCTGTGCTGGGAGCAGCAGTTGGGAAAAGGTCTCGGCCAGGGGCAGAGCTCCTTCCCAGGGGTCCTGGCTTGCTCATCCCTCCCTGCAGAGCCTCACGCTGGGCCCTGGCAGGAGCCGGAGCTGAGACATGTCCCTGTCCCGGCAGCATCTCTCCTGCCCCGAGGCTCAGCCGTGTCCCTGCCTCTCAGCGTGTCACCCAGGGGCCGTTATTCCCCACGGGCAGATCAGGAGCTGGAGCCTGCAGGTGCACAAACCACAACCCACGTGGCCTCCCCCCGCAGCGCCCAGGCAGGAAGTTTGTGGTTTCCTGCTGGCACCGAGCCCGGCACAGCCCCGCGGAGCCCCCAAGCCACCAACCCCGACTGCTTCACCAGGCCTGAAGGGCTGCTCCTTTGGCTTTGCAGACACCATGCTGGGCAGCTCCTGTCACCAGGATCCCCTCTGATGGACACGGCTGCTCCACACTGACCCCATGGCCGTGGGGAGCATCGGTGACGAGACCTCACACCCTCCTGCTGCCACTCTGTGTGCTCAGGGGTGACAGTGACGGTGACTAAACACCATCCTGATGCCATCCTGTGTGCTCAGGGGTGACAGTGACAGTGACCTCAGACCCTCCTCCTTCTGCTGTTCTGGGATAATGAGTCAAATGGTCACACGTGTGCGTTTTGCATGGGTTCTGCTGGTGATGGTGCCTCCAAAAATCCCTATTTAGCAGTGTTTAAACATTATTGTGATGTCATCAGAAGCCCCCACACAAGCCCTGGGCCTGCTCATTGCCTAAAAGCTGCTCTGGCACCAGTGTGATCCCGAGTTCGTACACAGCCACGTGCCTGCTCCTGGACCATCCACCACTCAGCCACAGGTGACCTCACAGCATCTACCACTGCCATGTCTGCTCCTGGTCTATCAGGCCTTCGGGTACCACTGGCATCACAAGCAGGTTCACAAGCCACATGCCACCTCCTGCTCTATCATCTGCTCAGGCACCAGTGACCTCACAAACATCTGCACCATCTACAGGCCCCCTTCTGCTCTATCAGCTCCTCAGGGGTGAGTGACCCCATAAGAACCTGCACAACCCACGGGCCTTCTCCTGCCCTATGAAGGAATCAGACACGGAAGACCTCACAAACACCTACATAAGCTTTTGTCCTTCCTCTGGCCTGTTGGCTCCTTGGTGACCTGTGACCTGACAACCACGTATCCAACTATTTGCTCTCTCCCCACTTGTCAGGAACAAGGGACCTCACACGCTCCTACAAATGCCACGAATCTGCTCTACTCGGGCAGTGGTGCCCTCACAAGAGCACACCGACCCCTTTGCTGCGTGATTGTCTTTTGGGGTGATCCCCACCGATATCAAAACCCTTATGTAATCACTTCCTCCCTCTCCTCGCAGGATGGGGGAGACAATCACAAGGGCAAAAGTGAGAAAACAAAACTCCTGGGTGAAGATAAAGCGAATTTCATAAGTGGAGGGAAGAAAAATGAAACCAGGGATGGAGAAGAGGTCAGTCCCACCAGCAGAGTGACGTCCAGCCAGTGTCCAAGCAATGGCTGCTTTGGAGAAGCTCCCCTCCCAGTTTTAGTGCTGAACAAGGTTCTATAAGTTGTGGAATTGCTCTTTGGTCCATTTGAGCCACTTGTCCTGATTTTCCCCCTTCTCAGTCTCTTCCCACTCCAAGCCTCCTCGCCCTGGGGCAGAGTGAGAAAGAGAGAACACCTTGTCTCTCTGCAAGCTAGGAGCAGGAGGAGCTGCAGTACCAGTCTGCTATCAGTGCCCTGAGCAGAGCACAGCCCAACACGGGCTGCGAGCAAGAAAATTACCTCCATCTCAGCCAGGCTCTGGGCAATCTCCATCTCTTAGTCCACATTGGTTTGTTCTGGTTTGAGCTAGAGCTGAATCAGTTTCCTCACTTTAAACTCAAAGTTCCTGTCCTTGGACACTTCAGACATGGGACATCTACAACTTCTCTGGGAAACCTGTTCCAGCTCCTTGCCACCCTCTTTGTAAAATATTTCTTCCTTTCCACCCTCATTGTAAAATATTTCTTCCTTACATCCAATCTAAATTTCCCCTCTTCTTGTTCAAAGCCAATGCCCCTTGTCCGGCCACATCAGGCCTTTGTAAAAAGTCTTTCTTGGCCTGTGACCACTGTGATTTCATCTGCAAACACCCTGGAGAGTGCCTAGAGACCTCCCAGGATGGGTTTTGGAGGCCTCAAGCATATAACCAGTGGTCTTCAGACTCATTGGTGTGGAGACTGCAGGCATTGTAGGATTCGCCTGAGAGTGCTTCAAGGGTGGTTTCAGAGATAATAGAGCTGGTTTTGGCTGCTGTTGGGTGCTTTAATTGGCATCTGAATGCTTGGGCCTTTTTCTCAGGAGCCCCCTCCGACCAGAGCCAAGGTTGGCTCAAGCAGACCTTGCCTGGACATGAGTGACAGGCGTGGGCTAAGCCAGATCAGGATGGGAAAGACCAGGGGCTGAGCTTGCCCTGGAAAGTGAGAGGTGCACCAGTGCCTGCTCCTGACAGGGAACCTGCCTGCAGGAATCCCCCTGCTCGGTGGTGCCATCAGGTGCCGGTGTCCCCCTTGGCCAAACTGTGCTGGCAGCTCCCAGCTCGGGGTGCGCAGCCGTGCCAGGTCCGTGCCATGGAGGAGAGTCCCTGTCCTCCATCTGCAGCTGAGGCTTCAGCAGCCTTTTCTCTCCACAGGATCCGCTCTGCAGCTTCACAAGCCCCAATGGAAACCAGCAGCCACCCCTCATGCACTGACAGCCCAGCCATCCACCACAGTACCCCTGAGAGCTGGACCCAAGCCGAGCAGCCACCACTCCTGCCTGGAGAACCATCACGCCCACTCTCCCCACAGCCATCGCTCCCCACCCAGGCCATCCCTGGCGCCCATGCTGAAACAGAACCAGCAATTCAGCCTCCAGACGCAGTTGTGATTGAAATGGTCCCTGAACCCTCGCAAAGCCTGCCGGCGTCCCTCCTGCCATGGGCCCTACCCTAGCAGCCACTGCTCCTGCCGGAACACAGGCATGCCTACTATCAGCCCCCAGCCAGCCCATCCCTGGTGTCCCTGTTGCAGAGGAACCAGGGCCACAGTCTCCAGACGCAGCTCGAAATGAAATGGGCCCTGCAGCTCCCCCAGCCCGCAGGCAGTCCTGATGCCATGGAACCAAGAAAACCACAGCTGAAGCTGGTGGAAGAGAAAAGACCTTGCCTGGCTTTGTGCAAAAGCGGAAGCAGAAAGAGGAAACTGTGGAGAACCCTGGAACACCACTGAGCGGGAGAGGTGGTGGAAGATGTGGCTGGATTAAGGGCTCTCTCCAAGTCCCTTCATGAGCTCCTGTTTGATGGAAATTGGATGGTTTTCCCTCATGAACTCCACATGGCTGTGGAGTGTGGCTCAAAAAAATGGTGTTCTGGGAACTGACTTGAAGTGAAATGGCACCAATTGGTTAATTTGAACAATTTTGTGCATTCTAAGGTAGCTTGCAAATATTCAGTCATCTGTTAGATTAAAATATCTCCCGATGCGTGGCGAAAGCAAAGAGAAGCACACTTATAAACTGTGCAATGTGCCTGTCTGGAAGGAAGCAGCATAGTAAGAAACTGGACTCCAGTAACACCTTTGACACCGTCTCCCTCAGCTTTCTCCTGGAGAAGCTGGTGGCTCGTGTCTGTTGCAGGCATTCTCTGCACTGGGTGAAAACTGTCTGGATGGCCGAGCCCAGAGTGTTGTGGAGAATGGAGCTCAATCCAACTGGTGGCCAGCCACAAGCAGTGTCCCCAGGGCTCTGTCTTGGGGCCAGTCTTGTTCAATACCTTTATCCACAATCTTGGTGAGGGGATCAAGTGCTCCTTCAGTCAGTTTGGAGACGACACCAAATTGTGTGAGGGTGTTGGTCTAGTGGAGGACAGGAAGGCTCTGCAGAGGAACCTGGGAGCCTCCTGTGACCCAACTCTTCTGTAAACCTTCAACAACTGAACTCTTCTGCGACCCCACTCTTCTATGACTCTTCTATGACGTGGATCCTCTATGATCTGAGCATTCTATTAGCAGACAGCCCTAAACCATGAGGCTTCTGTGAACCAAACCTTCTATGACCCAACTCTTCTCTGAACCTTCTATGACTTGACTACTCTAAGATTCTTCTATGCCTTGACTCTTCCAGGATCCAGCTGCTTTATGACCTCAATAATCTATGACCCAACCCTTCTATGGCCCAGGTCTTTGATGACCTAAGAGTTCTATGGCTTGACTCTTCTATGACCTGATGCTTATATGACCTTTCTATGACTCTGTCATGACCCAAGACTTCTGAGTCCTGTCTCTTCTTTGACCAGACTCTTCTATAAAAGACTCTTCTAAGTCCCATCTATGACTCAACTCTTCTCAGCACTCAGCACTCTCACCCAGCACTTCTATAAATGTTCTACAACTGAACTCATTCATGACCTGACTCCTATCACCATACTCTTCCATCACTCCTCTGTGGCCCGAATCTTCTGTGACCTCTGTCTTCTATGACCCGACACATCTAAAACGTGAGTCTTCTATGAACCAAACATTATGAAAGGCAGCTGTGAGAAGTGGGGTTGTTTAGCCTGGAGAAAAAGAGGCTGAGGGAGGCCTTATCACTATCTACAACTGCCTGAAAGGAGGTTGTACCAAGGTGGATGTTGGTCTCTTCTCCCAAGTGACAGGTGATAGGATGAGAGGAAATGGCCTCAAGTTGCACCAGCGGAGGTTTAGGTGGGACATCAGGAAAAATTTCTTCACAGGAAGGGTTCTCAGGCAGCAGCAGAGGCTGCCCAGGGAGACAGTGGAGTTGTGGTCTCTGCAGTTATTTAAAAGATGAGGTGATGAAGTGCTCAGAACTCTTATCTAACCCTCTATGACTTTCTATGACCTGACTTCTCAATGACTCTTCTGTGACCAAACATCATTGTTACCCATATATATTACGATCAAACCCTTCCACAACACAACTCTCACATGACCCAACATGTCTGTTACCTTCTATGACTCATATATTCTCTGAACCGACCCTTCTATGACCGATTCTACTACCCAACTCTGCTATGAGACGACTATGACCCAACACTTCTATGAACCTTCTGTGACTGAACTCTATGAACTGACTCTTCTAAAACCTGATTCTTCCTACACCCAAGATTCCTGTGACTCTTCTAGGACCCACACTTTTATGACCCTTACCTTCTAGGACCCAACTCTTCTGCACTTGCATGGAGCTGTGTGAGAGCCTTGGCATCTCCCATGACTCTACAGGCCTGTGTTTGGAATTACATGGAAAAAGTGCTTCCAATTTGATTCAGCAATGTGAGAATGTCCATGGCACCAGTGACATAGTAACTAAAGCCAGGTCTGCCTACCCAGGGCCCGGGGTCAGGGCTTGGCCTTTCTGCTTCACCAAGCAATCTCAGGCTTTTCTCAGCATCACAGCTCCCTGCACAGCGCCTTTGCCTTCCTGCAATCATGGCCTCCAAGTATCGGCACTAAGGAGTCCCTGGGGAACGCTGTGTTATTAACAATCCTCATTGAGACCAATTAATACTTCAAGGTACTCTGAGTTGTGTTCTTGACTTCTTGAGAGCTTTGCTCAATGTCCTTGCAGCAGCTGAGGACTCATCAGCAAATCCACCCTGGGTCTCATTAAAATACAGAAAGCCTTAACGAGCTCTTTCTCTTCCTGGCATTTTCTTCAGGTCTTCAAGCCTTGTACATTTCCCTGGAGTCATTTCCCAGTGTGGTTAAAGAGGAAGATTTCAAAGTGCACCTAAAAAAAGAGAAAAATACGTTCAGTTTAAAGTTTATATTTCATTATATTTCAGCTCAGGGAAAAAATGACAGAAGCATCCTCCAATGGGTATTGATGCTTAGTGTCACCTCAGGAGGTCTGGGCAGCATGGAAAAGCGTCCCTTGAGGTCTGACCCTGCATGGACAGCCTTGCTTCTCACCCACCCAGCCCCACCATTTCTGGCAGTGACCACATGGGACTTGCAACCCTTTTCCTTACATCCCTTTCCATTCTGACAGCTTGGGGAAACGAGGTCATTCTCTGTCACCTTCCTGGAGGCACAACCCCCTTGCCCTCCCCATTGATTCTCCTGCCCAATTAATGCAGTAACATTGCAGGAAAGAAGAGTCTCTGACAGATGAGGGAGGGAACATCAGGGATGGCTTCAGCCTGTTTCTCAGCAGGTTCCCCTGGAGCCCCAGAGACACCTCGAGGGACCCCAGAGGGGCAGAGAAAACGCTGCCTTGGGCTGCTTTTCTGCTGCTGAGCTGGGCTGGGCTCCTGGCAGGGAAGGAGCTGGTGGCAGGTGGGCAGCACTACAAAGAGCCAGGTCTGTCCAGGAGCAGCTCCTCTGCAAAGCCCAGCAAGGCTGAGGGCACTGCCTGCAGGCAGCAAGGGGAGAGGAGGGAACAGAGAGAGGGGAAAGGCAGGGTGGGGTGGGAGGATGCTGAGAGCTCTCTGCCAGAGGAACCCTCACAGACCTTCTCAAGGTGAGTCTCTGGCTGTAGAACAATGCAGGAGCTGTTCCTGGAGGGATTTCCTGAAGGGAGCACATCCCACAACTCATGGTATTTGTAAATACAAAATCTCACTTTCTTTAGAGCAGAGGAGGTCAACGTGAGGGACTGTGCACTGAACCATCAGAAAGACTGAACACAAGAGTTGCCTTCTGCTGATGGCTCTGGAGGTATAAAGGTGGATCGACACCATTGAGTTCCTCAGGGCTGTCTTTCCAAACAGGGTCCCTGTGTCCCAGTGTGCTGGGACAGAGATTCTGCACCTTCCAGGGTCAGAACTCACCCTACCAGGGCAGTCGATCCTGGTGAGGTGGGGAGAAACTGTCAGTGGAAGGAGAAACTCACAGCAAGGCAGAATCATTCTGCTTCAAAGAGCTCTGGGTGACTCCTAGAATATTTCCAAATGGATGTCTCAAGGAGAAGGTCAAGGCAAGGATTGCTATAAAGGTAAGGATCTTCCCTGTGACTGTGCTTTCTTTTTCCTTTTCCAGGGGAGTAAGGGGGGTGAGAGAAAAGCAAAAGTATAAATTGAGCACTCCGTGTTTAATCGGTGCCTGAGATTCCTGGACTGCAGTTCTGAGTGAACTTCAGGTCAGTCAAGACCGTAGTAAAATGCCTTCAGTAACTTCTCTGCCTATGGACAGCACCAGCCTCACCTCTGCTGGACCCATAGGGTTGTTCAGCCCTTTTCCACCTGCAAACAGGAACCCGCACCCAGGCAGTGACCTGTAAACAAGCAGGTTTGTGTAAGGGAGTACAAAGCCTCTGCCCTCAGGGCTCTGGGCTCCAAGGCTGAGACCCCTCCTCTGCAGCCACAGCTCCAGTGCCCTCTCCAGAGCCCAGGGGCTGAGAGCAACTGCCCAGCATGGTTGGTGTCTGGGAGGGGATGAGCATAGCTGGGGAAGGGGAATGCTGTCTGTGTGCCTGGCTGCCTCTGCCCTGGCCTCCCACAGGCAGACCCTCACTGTCTTTGTCCCTGTTTATCCCCTGGTCTCTGTTCTTTCTATTGCTCTCTGGTTCTTGCTGCCAGGCTCTCTGGGGATGGGAGTTTCAGCTGCAGAGTCACCCTCTGAACTGGTTGCTCTGTTCCTGCAGTTGTGTCCATGGGAACCTGTGTCCCAGCTTTGCTCTGAGCTGTGAGACACTGGGCAATGTAGTCAGTGGGTCTGGGGAAGGAGCTGAATGTCCCTTCAACAAATGGCACAATGAGGACATTTTGCTGTCCTTGAGGTGTCCTTCCGAGCTCTGAACTTCCCTCCCGGATGCAAACCTGCCTTATCACATCTTTGTGCTACGTGAAGGCCCCTTGAGATGAGCAGAGATGCAACGAGAGAGAAAATGCTGTTTTGTTTCTGAAATGAGCCGTGTGTGTTCTGGGCTGAAAGTGGGGGCTGAGACCTTAGGAAAGAGTGAGATATTAGGTGGTATGAGGTGGATCCCTCTGCAGGGCTGACTCCTCGCAGCTAGCATGCAGAGGACCTGGTCCTCCGGCACATTCAGCCAGCACCAACAAGGATTCCTGGAACGGAGTTGAAGGAAGGGCTGAGAGAAACTGAAAAGCAGTGGCAAGGGTAAAGTACTACTCAAAGAAGTCCTCCCTAACTTATTACTGAAATTTTCTTTTTGTTCAGTGCTTCATATCCAGAGGCAGCAGATGTCCAACAGCAGCTCCATCACCCAGTTCCTCCTCCTGGCATTCGCAGACACACGGGAGCTGCAGCTCTTGCACTTCTGGCTCTTCCTGGGAATCTACCTGGCATCTCTCCTGGGCAACGGCCTCATCATCACCACCATCGCCTGTGACCACCACCTCCACACCCCCATGTACTTCTTTCTCCTCAACCTGTCTGTTCTTGACCTGGGCTCCATCTCAACCACTGTCCCTAAATCCATTGCCAATTCCTTCTGGGACACCTGGACTATCTCCTACATGGGATGTGTTGCCCAAGTCTTCTTTGTGGTTTTCTTATTTACTGCTGAATATTTTCTTCTGACTGTCATGTCCTACGACCGCTACATTGCCATCTGCAAACCCCTGCACTACGGGACCCTCCTGGGCACCAGAGCTTCTGTCCACATGGCAGCAGCTGCCTGGGTTGCTGCGTTTCTCTACGCTCTGCTGCACACGACTAATACATTTTTGCTGCCCCTCTGCCAGGGCAATGCTGTGGACCAGTTCTTCTGTGAAATCCCACAGATCCTCAAGCTCTCCTGCTCACACTCCTACCTCAGGGAAGCTGGACTTCTTATGGTCAGTGTCTTAGTAGGATTTGGCTGTTTTGTTTTCATTGTGGTGTCCTATGTGCAGATCTTCAGGGCTGTGCTGAGGATCCCCTTGGAGCAGGGACAGCACAAAGCCTTTTCCACGTGCCTCCCTCACCTGGCCATGGTCTCCCTGTTTGTCAGCACTGGAGCATTTGCTTATCTGAAACCCTCCTCCAACTCCCCTCCATCCCTAGACATTGTGTTGTCTGTTCTGTACTCAGTGGTGCCTCCAGCACTGAACCCCCTCATCTACAGTTTTAGGAACCAGCAGCTCAAGGGTGCAGTGTGGAATCTGATATCTGGATGGTTCTCTGAAGCAATGATCTGTTCATCACCTCCTGCATAGTAGTTATCATGAAACTCACGGAAGCCAAGACTCGCTTCTGTATTTTTTGTTGGTGTTGCTGGTTTTTCAGTTGCGATCATCTTGTCATCCTGTTTTTAATTCACTTTCTTCTTCTCTTGTCTTACTGATTGACTGTGGAAATGAGGAGCTGTACTCTCCGTGTATTTAAACATGATAAAGGGATATTCAATGACTTTTGTGTCCTGCTATCTTTCCTCCAAGGCGTTTTTGGAGCTGCAGAGACAGTTCCTGTGGGCATGGGTGGAGGGGAAAAGAGTCCCGGCACGGCAGCACTGCCAGGCACCAGCGTTTCATCTCTCAGAGCTCTTCTCTCTCCACTCCCAAACACCCCTTGCCCTGCTGCAAAGCCTGAGTGCTCTGAGATTGGTCAGACTGCCTATGGTTTGCATCATGTCACCATTGCCAATGGTTTGCATCACATTTGGGTGTTCAACAACGTGATTATTGCACTGATTTAAACCTATGGACATGATCTACCTGGACTTCTGTAAAGCATTTGACACAGTCCCCCACAACATCCTTCTCTCGTCCCTCAACTTTCTCTCTTTCCACCCTTTGGGTGGGTTTAGGGGGGTCCTGGGTCCCTTTTGGGAGGTTTTAGAGAAGATTCTTGGTCCTTTTTTGGGGTGGGTCCTGGGTAATGGACTCTTTTGGTGTGTTTGTGGGGGAGATCATGGGTCTCTTTTTTGGGGGTATAGGGAGGGGTTTTGGTCCTATATTCAAGGTGTTGGGGGTGTCCTAAATCCAATTTAGGGAATTTGTTGGGGTTCTGTGTCCTCTGGAGCTCCTTCATCTTTTTTTTTTTGGGGGGGAGTGGTTTTGAGGGGGGGTCCTGAAAACATTTGGGAACAGGAGGGAGTCCTGGATTTTTTTCTGGGCGTTGGGTGGGGATCTTTGGTCCCTTTTGGGGGGGAGTTGTGGGGTTATGGGTTCCATTTGGGTATTTTGGGTGTCCTGGATGCCTTTGTTGGGGGAAGGGTTGAGGGGCTCCTGGGTCCCTTTTGGGGGTTTGGGGGGTTATGGACCTATTTTGGGGGATTTGGTGGAGTCCTGTTTCGGGTTTGGCGGGGTCCAGGGTCCCTTTAGGGCAGATTGGGGGAGTCCTGGATCCCTTTAGGAGGGGTTTGGAGACATCCTGTATCCCTTTTCGGGGGTTGAGCGGGTCCTGGATCCCATCTTAGGGGTTGAGGGGGTCCTGAATCCCTTTTGGGGGGTTGTGGGTCTCTTTTGAAGGGATTCAGGGGGTCTCAAATCCCTTTTGGGGTTTGTGGGTGGGTGTCCATGGTCCCTTCCGGGGGCTTGGGAGTGTCCTGTGTCACTTTTCTCAATTTGTCAATTTTTGGGGGGTTGGGGGAGTCCTGAATTATTTTGGGAGGGTTCTGGATCCCTTTTTTGGGATTGTGGGAGTCCTGGGTCCCTTTTGGAGTGGTCGGGGGACTCCTGGGTCCCTTTTCGGGGTCTATGGTGGGGGGGTCCTGGGTTAGAGGGGGTCCTGAGTCCCTTTTGGGGGTTTGTAGGGGGTGGTCCTGGATCCCATTTCGGGGGATTTTGGGGAGTCCTGTCTCCCTTTTGAGGGGCTTTGGGGGAAGTCCTGGCTACATTTCAGGGAGGTTGCGGGGGTCCTGGTTCACATTTGGGTGGGGAGGAGGGATTGGGTGGGTCTTGAATTCAGTTCAGGGGGGTTTGGGGGCTCCTGGGGCCCTTTTGAGGGGTGGGTTTTGGGGGTCCTTGGTCCCATTTGGTGGGCTGGGGCTTATTGGATCTCTTTTGGGGGGTTTGGGGGTCCTGGGTCCCTGGGGGGGGTGGGGTAGGTGTCTTCTGGGGTGTTTGGGGGGGGTCCTGGGTCCCTTTTGTGGGTTTAGGGAGGGTCTTGGGTCCCTTTTCAGGGGGGTTGATGGGGTCCTGAATCAAATTTGGGGGGCTTTGGTGTGTTCTGATACCCTCTGGGGGCTCCTGGGTCCCTTTTGGGGGGGGGGTTGAGGGGGTCTTGGATCCCTTTCTGGGGGTTTGGCAGGGGTCCTGGGTACCTTTTTGGGGGGGATTGGGGGGTTGAGGGTCCCACTGGGGTTTGGGGAAGGTCCCAGGTACCTTTTCAGGGAGGGGTTGTGGGTCCTCTGTCCCTTTCGGAGGTTTGGGCAGGGTCTTGGGTCCCATCTGGGAGTGTTTTGGTGGGGTCCTGGGTCCCTTGTGGAGGGCTTTGTGTAAATTTTGAGGGGGTTGGGGTGGTCCTGGATCCCTTTTGGGTGTCGTGGGTCCCTTTTGGGCTTTTGAGGGGGGCCTGGTTCCTGTTGGAAGGGGTTTGGTGGGGGATCCTGAGTCCCTTTTGGAGGTGTTTTAGTGGGTCCTGGGTCTATTTTGAGGGGGGTGGGGGGTCCTGTGCCCCATTTGGGGGTTTGAGGGAGTCCTTGATCCCTTTTGGGGGTGAGAGTTGAGGGGTCTTGGGTCTTTTTTGAGGGGTATGGGCGGGACCTGGGTCTCTTTTGTGGGGTTTGGGGGAGTCTTGGATCTGTTTTGGGGGCTTGCAGGAGTCCTGGGTCCCATTTTGAGGGGGTCCTGTGTTCTTTCTTGAGGCGTTTGAGGGAGTCCCAGCTTGGGTTTTGGAGCATCCTGGGTCCCTTTAGGGCAGATTGGGGGAGTCCTGGATCCCTTCAGGGGGATTTGGGGGGTCCTGGGTCCCATTTGGGGAGATTTGATGGGTCCTGGGTCCCATGTTGGGGGTTGAGGGGGCACTGGATCCCTTTTGGAGAGTGGTGGGCCCCAGCAAACTTCATGAGGTTCAACAAGGCCAAGTGCGAAGTCCTACACCTGGGCCGGGGCAACCTGCGGTTTCAATAGAGGATGGGGAATGATGTGATTGAATCATAGAATCATAGAATCATTAGGTTTGAAAAGATGTTAGAGAACTCAGCTCCAATCATACCTCTCTACTAACTAAATCGTGTCCCCAAGCATCTCATCTACCTGCCTTTTAAAGACCTCCATGGATAATGACTCCACCATGTCCCTGGCCAGACTCTGCCAATGCCTGAGAACCCTTCCTATGAAGGATTTTTTCCTAATGTCCAATCTAAACTACCCTTGATGCAGCTTAAGGCCATTCCCTCTTGTCCTATCACCTCTCACTTGAGAGAAGAGACCAGCACCCACCTCTTTACAACTTCCCTTCAGGCAGTTGTAGACAGTGATGGGGTCTCCCCTCAGCCTCCTCTTCTCCAGGCTAAACAACCACAGGTCTCTCAGACACTCCTCATAAGATTTCTTCTCCAGTCCCTTCCCCCGTTTCCTCACTCTCCTCTTGATGCTCTCCCAGACCTCAATGTTTTTCTTGTAGTGAGGGGCCCCAAACCAAAGACAATATTTGTCATGAATCATTGCTGAGTACAGGGGGAGAATCACTCCCCGAGTCTTTCTGGCCACACTATTTCTGATACAACCCAAGATGCTGTTAGCCTTCTTGGCCACCTGAGCACACTGTTGACTCATGTTCTGTCGGCTGCCGACCAACACCCCCAAGTCTTTCTCTGCCAGGGAGCTTTCAAGACGTTCTTCCTGAAGCCTGGAGTGCTGCACGAGGTTTCTGTGTCCCAAGGACTCTACACGTGGCCTTTTTAAACCTCATCCCATTGGCCTCAACCCATCGATCCAGCCTGTCCAGATCCCACTGCAGAGCCTCCCTACCCTCCAACAGATCGACACTTACTTCGAGTCTAGTGTCATCTGTAAACTCGCTGAGGGTACATTTGATCCCCTCATCCAAGTTGTTGATAAAGATATTGAACAGAACTGGGCCCAGCACTGAGCCCTTGGGACACCACTTGTGACCTGCCTCCAGTTGGATTTAACTCCATTTCCTACCACTTTTTGGGCTCGGCCATTGAGGCAGTTTTTCACGCAGCAGAGGGTGCACCTGTCCAAGCCAATGGTAGCCTGGTTCTCAAGGAGAACACTGAGAGAGACAGTGTCAAAGGCTTTACTGAAGTCCAGGAAACCACATCCACAGCCTTTCCCTCATCCATCAAGTGGATCACCTTGCCTTAGAAGGTGATCAGGATGGTTTGGCGGGACCTGCCTTCAATAAACCCATGCTGACTGATCCTGATCACCTGGTTTTCCTCTGTGTGCCGTGAGATGGCACTCAAGATGACCTGCTCCATGACCTTCCCTGGCACTGAGGTCAGACTCACAGGCCTGGAATTTCCTGGATTCTTTCTCTAGTCCTTCTTGTAAATGAGTGTAACATTTGTCACCCTCCAGTCCAATGGAACTTCTCTAGTCAGCCAGAACTGCTGGTAGATGCTGGAAAGAGGCTTGATCTCCACCAGCTCCGACAATACCCTCTGGCGAATCCCATCCAGCCCCATAGACTTTTGAATATCTAATTTACCCTTCTATGATCTGGCCCTTCAGTGACCTAAGAATTGGCCCTTCTATGACATCGACCTTATATGAATTAATAATACACTCTTCTATGACCCAGCCTTCTATGACTTAACAGTTCTTCCTTTTATGACTCAGCCCTTCAATGACCTAACAGTTTGTTGTCCTGTGACCCTGCCCGTCTATGACTTGCCAATTCGCTGTTCTGTGACTCATCCGTTCCATTACTTAAGAATTGGCTTTTCTATTACCCAGAACTCTAAGACTTAGTAATTCGCCCTTCTATGACCTGGAACTTCCATGACTTAAGAATTCACCCTTCTATGACATGGACTTTATATGAATTAACAATACGCTCTTCTATGAACCAACCCTTCTATGACTTAACAATTTGCTCTTCTGTGACCAGGCCAGTCTAAGAGCTAACAGTTGCCCCTTCTGTCACCCTGACTTTCCATGACATAATAATTAGCCTTTCTATGACCTGGCTGTTCTGTGACTTAAAAATTCACTCTTCTATACCTGGCCCTTCAATGAATAAACAACTCCCCCTTTATTACCCTACCATCCTATGACTTGAGATATCACTCATCTTTGGCCCGGCCCTTCTATGACTTAACAATTCACCCTTCTACAATCCACCCCTTCGATGACTCCAGAATCCCCCCTTCTATGACCCAGACCTTCTATGACTTTACAATTAAAACTTTTATGCCCCGACACTTCTAGAGCTTAATAATTTGCCCTTACGTGTCCCAGATGCTCTATGGCTTAACCATTTCCCTTCTCTGACTTTATAATTGCCGTTTTATGATTTAAATTTTCACCCCTCTTTAACACAGTCCTTATATGACTAAAGAATTTATCCTTCTATTACCCACACCTTCTATGACTTAACAGTTCACCCTTTTATGACCCTGCCCTTCTATGAGCTAATAACCTGCTGTTCTGTGACCCTGCCCTTCTGTGACTTACCAACTGGCTTTTCTAAGACCCAGACTTCTATGACCTAGTAGTTTTTCCTTCTATGCCTCAGACCTTCTATGACTTAATAATTGGCCTTTCTATTACCCAGACCTTATCTCATTTAACAATTCACCTTTCTATGACCTGGTGCTTCTGTGACTCAACAATCGGGCCTTCAATGATGCAGACATTCTATGACAACAATTCTTCCTTTTATGACCTCTTCTATGGCCTCACAATCTGCTGTTCTCTGACCCTGCCTGTCTATGACTTAGGAATTCGCTCTTATGTGACATGGCCCTCCTACGACCCAGCCCTTCTATGATGGTTTGCAGTGAAAGTGCTGCCAGGGGAAGGGACTAAGAAGCAGCCGCATTCAGCCATACTGAGCATAGTCGACTCACAGGCGACTCTCATAGACCGATAGTTGTCTCCATGCAGCTGGGTAAGTGCCCTCTCTAAGTTTCTGTGATGGGGCTTAGATGTCTGATTCCTGTGTGAACTCTCTCTGTGGATGCTGGCATTTACTTAGCAGCCTTGTCTGACCTCAGAGCTGGCCCTGCTTGGATCTGGGCATTGAGCTAGAGATCACCTCAGCTCCCTTCCTCCTGAACTGTCCTTTGAACACCTGAAGCGGGTCACAAAGAAAGATGGCAAGGGACTTTTTCCAAGGGCATGGAACAACAGGATGACAGGGGGTGGCTTTATAGTTTAGGGAAGAGTTAGATTAGACAATAGGAAGAATTGTTCACAAAGAAGGTGGTGAGGCGGTGGCCCAGGTTGCCCAGAGAAGCCGTGGCTGCCCCCTCCCTGGAGTTATTAAAATCCAGTTGGATGGAGCCTTGGGCAGCCTGGTCCAGTGGCAGGTATCCCTGCCCATGGCAAGGAGGTGGAACTGGATGGGCTTTAAGGTCCCTTCCAACCCAGACCATTCTCTGATGCTGAAAAGTCTTGAAATATAATCTTTAAACTAAACCATATTTTTCTTAGGTGGACTTTGACATCTTCCTCTTAAACCACAATGGGAAATGACTCCAAGGAGCTGTGCAAGGCCTGAAGTCCTGAAGAAAACAATAGGAAGAGAAAGAGCTTGTTAAGGCTTTCTGTATTTTAATGAGACCCACAGTGAAATTGCTGATGAGTCCTTGAACCTCGCTCACTGAGAGGAGACTGAAGAAACCTCTCAAGAAGTCAAAAGTAGAACTCAGAGTAACTTGAAGTATTAATGGGTCTCAGTGAGGATCATCCCTGACAAAGCCTCCCCAGGGACTCGTTAGGGCAGATAGTTGAAGGCCATGATTGTAGGTAGGGAAAGGCGCTGTGCAGGCACCTGTGTTGCTGAGAAAAGCCTGGGTGTTCTTGATGAAGCAGAAAGGCCAAGCCCTTTCCCCTGGACCCTGGGCAGGAAGGTCTGGCTTTGGTTACAATGACACTGGTGTCATGAACATTCTCACATATCCAAATCAAATTTGGAGCAGTTATTCCACGTAATTAAAAAAAAACCCAGGCCTGTAGAGTTACATGAGATGCCAAGTCTCTCGCGCAGCTCCATGGAATTATAGGAGGCTTGGGTCAAAAAAATGGTAGGGTCTTAGAACTGTGACAGAAAACTTGGGTGTGAGAAGAGTCAGGTGATAGAAGGGTTTAGTTATCGAGGAGTAACAGAGGAGTGCAGTCATAGAAGGTTTATAGAAGTGTTGGGTGATAGAATTCTCAGAGCAGAATTGGGTCATAGATGAGTAAGTTCATAAAAGGGTCACAGATAATTCAGGCCATGGAAGAATCAAGTCATAGAACTGTGGGTTTATTTGAATTTTAGAAGGGTTTAGACACAGAAGGGTCAGAAAAGGGTTGGTTCAGAGAAGGTTTGTGTCACAAAAGTGTCATAGAACAGTCAGGTCATGGAAGAATCTGGTCACAGAAGGTTCATGGAAGAGTCAGGTCATGGAAAGAAGCATCATAGAGCAGTCAGACAACAGCCAGGGCATAGAATGCAGTGTTGTGTCATAGAAGGCTCGAGTCATGGAAGGGCCTGGTCATATAAGAACTGAGTCACAGAAGAGATGTGTTATAGACGAGCCAGGTCATAAAGGAATAATAGAAGATTTCAGTCATAAAAGTTTCATAGAAGGCTGGGTGACAGAATTCTCAGGCTACAGAATTTTCTGATAATAGAGGTGTTGAGTCATAAAAACATGAGGGTTTATTTGGGCAATAGAAGTGTCAGGTCATAGAAGGGACATTGAAGAGTCAGGTCACAGAAGTGTCAGGTCATAAAATGGTTAGGTCATAGGTTATTCAGGCCATAGAGGAGTCGGATCATAGAAAGTCGTAGTAGGATCATAGAAGAATTGGGTCATAGAAGTCTTGGGTTTTAGATCAGCCAGGTCATAGAATAGTGGAGTGGTAGAAGAGATGGTTTATAGAAGAGATGGATCATAGAAGGCTCATTGAAGAGTAGGGTTGCAGGAAGAGTGTGCCATTGAAATGTCAGGGCATAGAAACAGTAGGTCATAGAAGGGTCATGGAATTGCTGGGTCATAGAAGAGTCAAGCACTTAAAAGAGGCAGCTGATGGCTCATATGTGAATCAGATCATACAGGAAGGACATCATAGAAGGGCCAGTTAACAGTAGGGTTGGTTCATAGAACGGGTGCATGATAAAAGGGTCACACTTTGGAAGAGTCAGGTCGTAAGTGCGTCAGGGCATAGACAATTTGTGTCACAGAAGAGTCATAGAAGACTTGGGTCATAGGAAGTCACATCATAGAAAAGTGACAGAATAGTCAAGTCATAGAAGGTCATAGACAGCTTGAGTCATGGAAGGGTCTGATCATATAAGAGATGGGTCAAAGAAGAGTTGGGTTCTAGATGATCCATATCATAGAGGAATAACAGAAGAATTCAGTCATAAAACATTCATAGAGCTGTCAGGTCATAGGACTCTAAGGCCATGAAAGTTTTGGGTCAGTCATAGAAGGGCCATAATATATTTGGGTCATGGAAGAATCAAGTAATAGAAGCATGAGAATTTAGCTAGGAAAAGGAAGGATCCGGTCATTGAAAGGTCATAAAGGATTCAAGTCATAGAAATGTTGAGTCATAGAAGAGTGGGCTCATAAATTCTTCACATCGTAGAGGAGTTGAGTCAAAGAAGAGTCGAGTCATAGAAGAGTCATAGAGGAGTTAGGTTATAGAAAGCCATAGAGTCAGAGAAGAGTTTCACCATAGAATGCCTGAGTCATAGAAGACACGTGTTATAGAAGTGCTGGTTTATAGAAGGCTCCTAGAGGAGATGGATCGCAGAAAGGTAGGGTCATAGAAGTGATGGGTCACAGAAGTGCAAGGTCATGAAAGGGACACAGGAGAGTCGCGACATAGAGGACTCGAGACATAAAAGAGTCATAGAAGGGTCATATAAGCATCAGCTCAAAGAAGAGTCATTAGCAGAGTGAGGTCATTAGTGGCTCAGGTCACAGAAAGGCTGGTTCATAGAAGACACGGTTTGTATAAGTGTCTGGTCATAGATGAGTCAGGTCAGACAAGTATCAGGTCATACAGGTGTGGGATCATAAAAGGGCTGCACCATAGAAGGATAGTGAGACACAATCTACCCAAGGGCAATGCAGATCCCTTCTCTTTCAGACATCCAGAAATGGAATCTGAGGGGAGAAGGTCTGGAGCTCAGCCTTTAGATCCTCTGTTAATCCACTGACCATTTCTGAAAAGAACATAAAATATTGTTTCTTGTTGAACTATTCCTGAAGCAGCAAATACTCATCATGGGGCCACTGAAAGGCATTTCAAGTTCAGACTGATTCACAGTCTGGACCCTCTCTGAGCTTGGAGGATGCTGTCTGTGAAGAACATCTGTCTTGAGCTCCATGACCATGTCCCAGCTCTGTCTCCAAGAGCAATGGCTCCAGCTCCTCCTGCTGAGGGCATTGCTGCCCATTGGGGCTGAAGCTCTGCAGGTGTGGCACAAGGCAAGCTCATCCCTTTTCATCAGGAAACCAAGCATCCAAGACCCCGTGTGTGAAAAGGCTTTATATAAAGCAGAGACACGGCTGGGGCAGAAGAGAGCTGAGTATCTTTCCAGCCCCAGGTCTAAAGACTAGGGAAGAAAAGCCTAAATTCTCTCTATGGAAGGGCATGGAGAAATGAAAACATTCCCCGTAACCTTCCTGGGGTCCTGTTCAAAGATGGGGCAAAAAAAGGGATTCTCATGACAAGGAGCAATGACAATGCAGGACAGAAGTGTCTCTTCCCAGATGAGGGAGGGAACATCAGGGATGGTTTCAACCTATTTCTCAGCAAGTTCCCCTGGAGCCCCAGGGACACCTTGAGGGAGCCCAGAGGGAGCAGAGAAAGTGCTGCCTCGGGCTGCTCCTCTGCTGCTGAGCTGGGCTGGGCTCCTGGGACAGTGGGAGCTGATGACGAGAGGGCAGTTCTGAAAAGAGCCAGATCTGGCCAGGAGCAGCTCCTCTGCAAAGCCCAGCAGGGCTGAGGGCACTGCCTGCAGGCAGCGAGGGGAGAGGAGGGAGCAGAGAGAGGGGAAAGGCAGGGTGGGGTGGGAAGGGAGAGGAGGCTTCATTTGGAGAAAATCTTCACAGCCTTTCTAAAGGTGAGTCTCTGGGTGCAGGACAGGGCAGGTGTGGTTCCTGGAGGGATTTCTAAAAGCTGACACAGTCACAGCCTGTGGGATCTGTCAGGAGGGCTCTTGCAGTTTCTCCAGTGGAGAGAAAACTAGGGTCAGTACTTAGCCTACCTGAAGATCTCTCCAAGCTGAGACAGGGAGAAACTGTGAAAGAACAAGCTCCTGGGAGGAGAGGGTCTTTCTCCTTTCAAGAAGGTGCTGTGTGAGTCAGGGCTGCTCACAGCTCAAAATAACCCCAGGATATCTCTGAGAGGACATTTCAAGGGGAAGATCAGGGCAGAGATTATATTAAAAATAAGGAGCTCTCCTGAGTTTGCCTTTTCAGTTTCCTGCTCTTGGGGAATTTGAGGAAAGAAATGGAACAAGGGTCTACCCTGCTGGAACAAATCATTGAGATTCCTGAGCATTATCCTTGAGTGGTCAATACATCTGATAGGAGCCTCCTAAAGCATCTCCAGCTGCTGCTGTGCCCATGGACAGCACCAGCATCACCTCTGTTTGACCCATCAGGCTTACTCTGTCCTGTCCTTTTCTGCTTATAAATAAGAACCTGATCCCAGCTTTTCTGGGCAAACAGGCAGATTGTGTGCAGCCAGTGGCATGAAGAGAGGGTCAGATGGGGCGTGTGACAGGGAAACGCTTCACAGGAGGAAAATCTCCAGGCTGAAAGTAGAGGATCAAAGACTGAGAGGGAATTAAAAAGGAGATGTTGTGCGAGGGAAAATGCAGAAAACTCTGTGTGACCCCCTGCAGTGCAGCCCCTTCCTCTGAGCAAGCCCCCTTGCCTCCTCTCCCACCCAGCAAAACCTCTGCCCTCAGGACTCTGGGCTCCAAGGCTGAGCCGCCTCCTCTGCAGCCACAGCTCCAGTGCCCTCTCCAGAGCCCAGGGGCTGAGAGCAGCTGCCCGGCAATGTTGGTGTCTGGGAGGGGGCGAGCACAGCTGGGGAAGGGGAACACTGTCTGTGTGCCCGGCTGCCTCTGCCCTGGCCTCTCACAGCCAGACCCTCACTCTGTTTCTCCATGTTTCTCCTCTTGTCTCTGTCCTTGCTGTTGTTCTTTTGTCCTTGCTGCCAGGCTCTCTGGGGATGGGAGTTGCAGCTGCCAGGTCAGGCACTAATTTTTTGATTCCTCCCATGCAGGTGTGTCCATGGGAATTCAGAGTCCAAGCTTTCATCTCATTTGTTGAGTGTGGGCAGTGCAGTCTGTGTCATTCCCTAGCGAATAAGCTGACTCTCCCTTACTGTGATATTTCATCATTAGGACACAATGTTTTCTCCTTGAGGTTTCCTCCCAGTCTGTGAGCTTCCCTTTTCTGCCACATTTTGTGTTACCTGAAAGCCCCTTGGAAAAGTGCAGAGATGCTACAAGAGAGAAAATGGCATTTGTTCTTGAAATGAGCTGTTTGTGTCCTGCACTGGAAGTGGGGGATGAGACCTTAGGAAAGGGTGAAACATTGAACATTCAGCAGTGAGGTTTTCCTCTCTCAGCAGTGTCTGGTGGCTTTTTAGGTTAACATGAAAGTTTCAAGCCCAGGGGAGCTGGGAATAAGAGTGAGGGACAGAGCAGCTCTCTTTCCTCTGCACTGAGTAACAGGCAATGTTCTCACCTCACAGGATTTCCTCTGTTGTCCCTGAGTGCAGCACTAATGCTGAGAGTTTCTGACATCCAAGAAGACTGCCCAGAGTGGCAGAAAGATCTGCAAAACCCACAAAACTGTCACCCTGCCTTCATCCCCGTCAGTTCCCTTTCCCTGGCAGTGCAGATGTTGACACGCCCTTCTGCACCAGGAGCAGTTTCCCAGGAAAAATCTGAACCCCAGCAGTGTCCACTGGCCCCTCTGTCCCCATGACTCTCTGCTGAAGAGCAGGGCTGACTCCTCGAAGCTGGAGGGATGAGGCCCTGTTCCGCCCAGCACATTCAGCCAGCACCAAGTAGGGCTCCAGGCATGGAGCTGAAGGAAGGGCTGTGAGAAGAGGGACAGGCTGTGTACAGTAGCGGGGGGGGGAATGGGAAATTTCTCTGATTTTGCTTAGAGCCAGGTGGCTCCTTTGTTGCTCCTTTCTCTCAGAGAAGTCTCCCCTAAATTGTCACTGTTCTTACCCTTGTGACAGAGTCCCACACCTACAGGCAGCAGATGCCCAACAGCAGCTCCATCACCCAGTTCCTCCTCCTGGCATTCACAGACACACGGGAGCTGCAGCTCCTGCACTTCTGGCTCTTCCTGGGCATCTACCTGGCTGCCCTCCTGGGCAACGGCCTCATCATCACCACCATTGCCTGTGACCACCACCTCCACACCCCCATGTACTTCTTCCTCTTAAACCTCTCCCTCCTCGACCTGGGATCCATCTCCACCACTGTCCCTAAATCCATGGCAAATTCACTCTGGGATACCACGTCCATCTCCTACTCAGGATGTGTTTCCCAGGTCTTTATGTTTCTCTTTTTCATTTCAGCAGAGTATTCTTTCCTCACCATTATGTCCTATGACCGCTATGTTGCCATCTGCAAACCCCTGCACTACGAGACCCTCCTGGGCACCAGAGCTTGTGTCCACATGGCAGCAACTGCCTGGGGTGCTGGGTTTCTCTACGCTCTGCTGCACACGGCCAACACATTTTTGCTGCCCCTCTGCCAGGGCAATGCTGTGGAACAGTTCTTCTGTGAAATCCCACAGATCCTCAAGCTCTCCTGCTCACACTCCCACCTCGAGGAAGCTGGGTATCTTGGCGTTAGTGCCGCTTTAGCTTATGGTTGTTTTGTTTTCATTGTGGTATCCTATGTGCAGATCTTCAGGGCTGTGCTAAGGATCCCCTCTGAGCAGGGTCGGCACAAAGCCTTCTCCACGTGTCTCCCTCACCTGGCCGTGGTCTCCCTGTTTATCAGTACTGGCTTTTTTGCATACCTGAAGCCCCAGTCTTCCTCCTCCCCATCCCTGGATCTGGTGCTGGCAGTTCTATACTCAGTGGTTCCTCCAGCACTGAACCCTCTCATCTACAGCTTGAGGAACCAGCAGCTCAAGGATTCAGTCTGGAAACTTATGTCTGACTCTTTTCAATCAACAATAAGCTGCCCACCTTGATCTCTGTTTCCCTTGCAGTGTAATGCACTGCAGAACCAATCTTTCTTTGGTAGCTTATTTAGATTCATTTCGGATTTATTTTTCTCGGTTTTAATAAAGTTGTCCACAGAGAAATGACATTGTTCCTCCCACTGATGTGTCAGTCTCTTCTTGTCTTGTGTGACTCAGAGACAGTGCAATCGGGGACCAGTGCTCTGTTCTTGTTTAAAGAAAAGAAAGGCCCCTGCAGTCACTCGTTTGTCCATAAACCTTCCTCCAGGACTTTATGTGGAGCTGCTAGGTCACCTCCAGAAGTGGTGGGGAAAAGAAACCCAGCACAATGGTACTGCCAGGGAGAACCAGCACTGGGTCTGTCTAGAGCTGCTCTCTTGGCACCTCCATGATCTTCTGAGCCCTTGTGCTGGTGGAAGGTCTGAGTGCTCTGAGCTTGGTCACTCTTCGGCATTGTGGCTGTGCTGTGATCACAGGCAGGGACAGGCAATGGGCACCTCTGTGGCAGGGATGATGTCCATGGGGTTGCTGTTGGGGCCTCTGGGACAGAGAGATCCTCAGGGTCACCTCACCCTGAGAACAACGTCCCCCGGATACTGCCTGGGTACAGCTCTGTGATGTGCTTCCTTGGACCAAGGTCTCCGTGTCCATTCCTCATGGTGTGGAGCATCTCAGATGCGTGCAGAGCACGGTGACCAACTCCAGCTCTGGGAGTGGCAGCAGGAGAACAGAGACACTGTGACGGGGTCACACTGTGATGGTGTTGTGGTCAGGGGTCTCTGTGGTTCATTCCTTTCTCTCTACCCATGGAGCAGTGTCATGGCCCTGACAAGAATCTCCTGTGCTTTCATGGCCCTGACCAGCATTTCCTGGGCCTCCACCCACCCCTCTGTCCATGAGCCAGAAGACAATGAACACAGGACTGAATTTTAACACCAGGTTAATCTGAGCTGTAGGTGTGCAGACACAGACATAGCCAGGCCTGACCATGGACCTTGTTGAGTCAGACTTGCAGAGTCACTGCCCAGCTTGGCTCTCTATGAGGTGAACAATGGAACGCTATCATAGCCATCAGAATTCCAGACCCGAGGAGATTCACAGAGGCCTAGGACCATTCTTCTTCCTTTCTTTCCATCAGGTGATCAGGTTTTAGAGGCGAGGTGGAAAAGTAGGTGTGCTTTCAGGGTGCAGATGATAAAAAGGGGAGAGCAGAGCCATCTCCTGACATGATATGAAGTCAATGTTTTTTTTAAAATTGTTCTCTTCCTTTCATGGAGCTCTTAACCTGGATCCTCTGAGATTCCTCTACCTCTTTGAGCAACTAAAACGACAGTACCCATGTCCTTGTGTTTAAATTCTGCTTCCAGCCTAAAGCACCTCATGGGCTGGAGATGGGCCAGGAGACTGGCAGAAGGATCCCACTCCTCTGCACAAGAATGTGGATGTTCCCAGGTGTCACAGGAGCCATGGCCAACCAATAGCTGTGTCCATGGAGCCGATGAAATGACAAAATCCTTCTTATCATGGCCTTGGTGCATTTTTTATGTCTAAACTCTCTCTGCGGATATTGACATGGACTGAGCAGCCTAGTCTGACCTCAGAGCTGGCCCTGCTTGGAGCTGGCACTGGAATAGAGACTACTTGAGCTCTCTTGTTTCTTAAGTTTTTCCATGAGCATAAGGTGTAGAGACCCATATAGCAGGTTGCCCCGAGCCTCCCCAGCAGGCCAAGGTGTGCCCTCACCCCTCATGCTGGGGGCCCCTAACTCCATCCTGCCAGACCTCTTCCAGGGCCTCTCCAGTTTCTCCACTTTCTTTTCAAACTGTGAGACTCACTGGGTCCTTTGGCATCGTCCTGGCTCCAGAAGAGTGAGGGCAGCAATTGTCTCCTTTGCACAGCATCAAGAGTTGTTCGCTTTGCTCCCTCCCAGTGAGTATCAGGGGGTAAGCAAGAAGCTGTCAGGGGGAAACAGCCAGGAGAGCTGACCCTGACTGAGCAGAGGGAGATCCCATAACATAGACGCCATGCTCCGTGATAATGAGTATGCCAGGACAAGAAAGAAGTGGAGATTTTTATTGTTCACGGTGATCGTTGGTGATAGAGTGGTGGGGTGAGGCAAGTGATGACATTTGCATTGGTTTGGGGTTTGGAGGTTTGGATTATGTGGTTATTTTCTTTGTTCTTTCACCTATTAAAGTATTTTTGGCTCAGCCCACAAGTCAAAAAACATTTCCGTAGAGCATCATGGGCAGAGACCTAGCTAGCCAAGGAATGCCCTGAGCAGAAGGACCCAGGCACCAGGGCGCTTGGTTGTCCTCACTCACAAGAGACCTCCACCAAGGCCATGCCCTTTCAAAAGAGATTTTTTAAAAGAAAACTTACTCTTCTTCTGAAAATTCCTCAGCCTGGAGAAGAGAAAGCATCAGGGATAACTTCTAGTGGCCTTCCAGTACCTGAAGGGTGTCACCAAGAAAGAAAAGATTAGAAATATAAACTTTAAAATAAAACAATTTTTTCTAGGTCCACTTTGAAATCTTCCTCTTTAACCACACTGGGAAATGACTCCAAGGAGCTGTGTAAGGCTTGAAGACCTGAAGAAATCTCCAGGCAGAGAAAGCGCTTGTTAAGTCTTCCTGTGTTTTAATGAGACCTCAGCTTCTGAGAGGAGATGGAGCAAAGCTTTCAAGAAGTCAAAAGCAGAACTCAGAGTATGGAGAAGTATTAATTGGTTTCAGTGAGTATTGTTAGAGACAAAGTGTCCCCAGGGACTTGTTAGAGCTGATAACTGGAGGCCATGGTTGCAGAAAGGCAAAGGCGCTGTGCAGGGAGCTGTGATGCTGAGAAAAGCCTGTGTTTGACTGATGAATCAGAAATGCCAAGCCCTGACCCCCAGGCCCGTGTCAGGCAGATCTGGCTTTGGCTACAACGACACTGGTGTCATGAACATTATCACATTTCTGAATAAAACTGGGAGCAGTTAATCCATATAATTCCAAAACAAGGCCTGAGATTCTGAGGCTCTCAGACAGCTCCATGGAGTTGTGGCAGAGTTGGGTCAAAAAGGGTAGTATCATAAAATGGTTTGATCATAGAATTGTAACAGAAAACTGTTTGAGAAGAGTCAGGTGATAGAAGAGTTGGATCATAGAGGAGTGATAGAGGAGTTCAGCCACAGAAGGTTTACAGAAGAGTTGAGTCATTGAAGTCTCCTATCAGAATTGGGTCATAGATGATTAAGGTCATAAAGGGTTTATAGAATATTTGGGCCGTGGAAGAGTCGAGTCATTGAAGTGTGAGTGTATTTGGGGTTTAGGAGGGTTTGATTACAGAAAGGTCACAAAAGGGTTGGTTCAGAGAACGGTTGGGTCATAGAAGAGTCGTAGAACCATTAGATAATAAAAGAATCAGGTCACAGAAGGTTCATAGAAGTGTCAGGTCACAGAAGAGTCATAGAGTCAGGGCATAGAAAGTCCCATCATAGAACAGTCAGACAACAGTCAGGTCATGGAATGAAGTGTTGTGTCATAGAAGGCTTGAGTCATGGAAGGGCCTGATTATGTAAGAGACAATTCACAGAAGGGTTGACTTATAGATGTGTCAGGCCTTAGAGGAATAATAGAAGAGTTCAGTCATAGAAGGTTCGTAGAAATCTCAGGTCACAGAATTTTCCCTTACTAGAAGAGCTGAGTCAAAGAAACATGAGAGTTTATTTGGATAATAGAAGAGCTTGGTCACAGAAGGGTCATCAATGAGTCAGGTCATAGAAGTGTCAGGTCATAAAATGGTTGGGTCATAGATTATCCCGGTCATAGAGGAGTCAGGTCATAGGAAACCATAAACGGATCATAGAAGACTTGACTTATAGAAGGCTTGAGTTATAGGAAGCTTAGAGTCTAGATGAGTTGGATCATAGAAGAATCGTGGACGAGTGGGGTCGTAGGAGAGTTGGTTCATAGAAGAGATGGTTCATAGAAGGCTCATAAGAAGAGTAGGGTTGTAGAAGGTGTGTATCATTGAAGTATCAGGTCATAGAAGCACTAGGTCACAGAAGGGTCATAGAATTTTGGGTCATAGAAGACATTAAAATGCAGCTTGTTGCTCATGTAAGAATCGGGTCATACAGGAGTCAGATCACAGAAGGGTCAGTTAATTGTAGGTTTGGTTCATAGAGCAGTTGGGTGATAGAGAGTTTGGGATTTAGAAGAGTCGTGTCATAGAAGCGTCAGGGCATAGATGATTTGTGTCACAAAAGACGCATAGAAGACTTGGGTCATAGCAAGTCAAATCACACAAGAGTCAGAGAAGGTCACAGAAGTGTCAGGTCATATAAGGGATGGGTCAAAGAAGAGTCAGGATATAGATGAGACGGATCATAGAGGAGTAATAGAATAATTCAGTCATAAAAGGTTCTTTGAGGCGTTGTGTCACAGAAGTTTTAGGCCATACAAGATTTGGGTAATAGATGAGTCATGAAATATTTGGGCCATGGAAGAGCTGAGTCATAGAAGTATGAGGGTTTAGTCAGGAAAAGGAAGGATTGGGTCATAGAGAGGTCTTAGAAGAGTCAGGTCATGAAAGTGTTGGCTCATAAAAGAGTTGGGTCAAAAATAATTCAGGTCATAGAGGAGTTTGGTAATAGACGGATGATGAGACACTATCTGCCCAAGGGAAATCCAGTCCCATTCTCTTTCAGATATCCAGAAATACAATTCGAGTGGAAATTGTCTGGTCAACTACCTTTGGCTCTCCTGTTCATCCATTGGTCATTTGTTAAAATGAACGCAATGTGGGAGTGGTGCCAGCAGTCAGGGAGTATCCTCAGCTTCCACGACCTTTAGAAAATGATGGAGAGTGACCTCATTGTGACACTGTCCTGCTCACTCAGCTCCCTGCGATGCTCCCTCTCCTGTCCGATAGACAGGGAAGTATTGTGTTTGCTCAATTGATCCCTGATTTGTTTGCCAGTCACTCCTGGTTATCTCCTGCAGAGTCCTGCCCTGAGTCACAGAGGCCTGGGAGACCTTGCTGGGGAAGACAGAGACAAAGAGGACACAGGGAATCTCAGGTCTGTCTACAACTCCTCTTCCTAAATCCAGCAGTGCCTACATAGGGTCTTCATTTCTTCTTTAGCTGTTCCTGAAGCAGCAAACACTCATCATGAGGCCCTTGAATGGCTTTTAAAGTTGACAGTGAGTTTGCCTGGACCCTTGTGAGCTTGGAATATGCTGTCCTTGAAGTCCATCTCTCTTGTGTTCTGTGACCATGTTTTCCTGTGTCTCCCACAGGAACGGCTCCAGCTGCTCGCACCTTTGCCCCTGGCTGAGGGAATTGCTGCCCATGGGGCTGAAGCCCTGCAGCTGTGGCACCAGGCAAGGTCATCCCTGCCAGGAGGAAGCATGGGACCAAGTGTCCAAGACTCCATGTGTGCAAAAGCTTTGGTTGGAGCTGAGACACGTCAAGGACAGAAGAGAGCTGAGTGTCTTTCCAGTCCCAGGTCTAAAGATCCAGGATGAAATGCCTGAATTCACTCAATGGAACACATTGTCCAGCTTGGAGATTTGAGATTATTCTCTGTCACCGGTGCTCCATCACATCGTACAGGATGGTAATAAAGATATTTGACAGTGCTGGCCCAAGCGCTGGTCACTGGGGGATGCCACAAGTCACTGGCTGCATGAAGGACTTTGTACTAATGATGGCATTTGGGCTTGGTCCTTCAGACAACTTCCCATCCAGGGTCACTTCTTCAGCCCAGACTCTGTCTATGAGGACACACAGGAGACCATGTCCAAGGCCTTGCAGAATTCCATGTAAACAACATGCCCTTCTTTCCCTTCTCATTTTGGTTCAGAAACTCATTTCTTGTTATTTGAGGGCCTGGAAATGGCTTCAGGACATGTGCCACACCTTTCCTGGGACTGAGGGTTGCCTGATCTGCCTGTAATCTCTAAATTCTCATTTCTACTTTTCCAGAAGACAGATTTGGCATCTGCCTTATCCAAGGACCCCAGAACTGCTAAGATTGCTCTAGCACCTTTGAGAGCAAAATCCAGAGTCGTGGACCTAGGTGACGCAGCAGACAGGAACACTTGCACTGGGCCTGTCTAAGGCAGCTGAGATGGATCTCCCTGGGCTGGTGGGATTTCTTCCTGGAGTCACATACAAATCCAGGGTTCTCTCAGGAGTCCATGTCTGAGCTGGCCTCGTGCACCTCTAATGCACCTAACGATGTTCACTGACAAGGTCTTTCTTTTTCACACAGAGAGGCACTTCAGGAGTCACAGTGTCTCTCTGGCTCCTGGTTGTCACTCCCAGAGGATGGGAGGCACCTCAGCCCTGCAGTGTGTCACCCCGATCTGCATTTCTCTGAGATGCCCCAAGCCATGAGGAATGGACACAGGGAGCTCAGTTCATGGAAGCAGGTCCCAACATTACGTCCAGGTGATTTCCATGGGATTTTACTCTTAATGTGAAGTGACCTCAAGGACATATGATTCCTACAGGCCCTCATGGAACCCAAGGAACACTTGGTCTCAAGTCTGGTCTCACCTGGGTTCATCTCTCCTCACGCAAGCTGGGGTGAGAGACCAGTGCTGGCAATGATGGTCGTGAGGGGCGACTCCAGGACGATTTCCCTGAGGCAGATTCCCCAGGGTGTCCAATGCACATGGGCACAGACCAGACCCTGCCCAGCTGCTCCTTCAGGACTCTCACAAGAAGCATGGTTGTAGTAGCCATTCCCAACCCTGCAGAGCCATAATGATTAACTGTACACCTGGGCTTTCATCTTGGGGCAACTACTTGGAAATTCTCTTAAGAGAATCATTGGGGAGAAGGCCTAAGCCTTCACGCAGTGCTCTGAGGAGATCCCCTTCCTTCATGAAAAGGCTGTTGTGTCCCACAAGTGCCCACTGCCTGTCCCTGCCTGCGGGCACATCACTGCCATGCAGTACAGCTATGACCAAGCTCAGAGCCCTCAGGCCTTACAGCAAGTCAAGCGGTGAGGAGGAGAGTGTGGGAGTGGAGAGAGAATAGCACTGGGAGATCAAGCACTGGTGCCAGGCAGTGCTGCCATGATGGGACTCTTCTCCCCTCCACCCACGCCCTCAGAAACTCTGGCTGCAGCTCCAGAAAGGCCTGGGAGGAAAGATATCAGGAAATAAGAGTCGTTGAGTACCCCTTTATTTTGTTTAAACACAGAGAGAATGCAGCTCCTCATTTACATGGCCAATCAGTGAGAAAAGAGAAGACGACAGTGAACTAAAACCAGGTTGATAAGATTATCACCACTATGAAACCAGATACAACAACAAATAGAGAAGCCAGTCTGGGCCTGCCATGAGTTGCACGATAAATGCTATGCAGAAGGTGATAAGCAGTTCATCGACTCAGAGAACCATCCCATCATCAGTTTTCTCACTGCATCCTTGAGCTGCTGGTTCCTCAAGCTGTAGATGAGGGGGTTCAGTGCTGGAGGCACCACTGAGTACAGACCTGACACCACAATGTCCAGGGTTGGAGAGGAGATGGAGGGAGGCTTCAAGTAGGCAAACCCTGCAGTGCATACAAACAAGAAGACCACGGCCAGGTGAGGGAGGCACGTGGAAAAGGCTTTGTGTCGTCCCTGCTCAGAGGGGATCCTCAGCACAGCCCTGAAGATCTGCACATAAGATATCACAATGAAAACAAAACACCCAAAAGTTAAACAGACACCAAACACAATAATCCCAGCTTCCCTGAGGTAAGAATGTGAGCAGGAGAGCTTTAGGATCTGTGGGATTTCACAGAAGAACTGATCCACAGCATTGCCCTGGCAGAGGGGCAGGGAAAATGTACTGGCTGTGTACAGCAGAGCAATGAGAAACCCAGTGCCCCAGGCAGCTGCTGCCATGTGGACACAAGCTCTGGTGCCCAGGAGGGTCCCGTAGTGCAGGGGTTTGCAGATGGCAGCATAGCGATCATAGGACATGATGGTGAGGAGAAAATACTCTGCTGAAATGAAAAAGGCAAATAGAAAGACTTGAGAAACACATCCTGAGGAGGAGATGGCTCTGGTGTCCCAGAGGGTATCGGCCATGGATTTAGGGAGAGTGGTAGAGATGGATCCCAGGTCGAGGAGGGAGAGATTGAAGAGGAAGAAGTACATGGGGGTGTGGAGGTGGTGGTCACAGGTGATGGTGATGATGATGAGGCCGTTGCCCAGGAGGGCAGCCAGGTAGATGCCCAGGAAGAGCCAGAAGTGCAGGAGCTGCAGCTCCCGTGTGTCTGCGAATGCCAGGAGGAGGAACTGGGTGATGGAGCTGCTGTTGGACATCTGCTGCCTCTGCAAGTGAAGCACAGAACAAAAGAATAAAAACATACAGTAAGAACTTACAGGAGACTTTATTGAGTAAAATCAAAGCCATTTCTCACACTTTACCCTTGCTACTGTTTTTCCATTTCTCTCAGCCCTTCCTTTAGATCTGTGTCTGGAACCTTTCGATGTGCCAGCTGAATGTGCCGGAGAACCAGGTCCTCCGCCCGCTAGCTGCAAGTAGTCAGCTCTGAAGAGGGATCCATCTCACACCACCTAATATCTAACCCTTTCCGAAGGTCTCAGCCCCCACTTTCAGCCCAGGACACACACGGCTCATTTGAGAAACAAAACAACATTTTCTCTCTCATTGCATCTCTGCGCTTCTCTGTGTGGCTTACAGCTAAAACCAAGATGTTACAGGACAGGCATCCTGGTAGGAAGCTCAGAGCTAGGAAGGACACATCCAGGAGGAATTTTAGCATCCTAATGATGATATCTCACAGTAACGGACAGTCAGCTTATTCCCTGGGGAATGACATAGACTGCACTGCCCGCAGACCCACAGGTGACATGCAAGCTTGGACTCTGCATTCCCATGAATCCACCTGCATGGGAGAAATGAGAAGATTAGTGCCTGACTCAGCTGCTGAAGCTCCCATCCCCAGAGAGTCTGGCAGTGAGAAAAAGAGAGCAACAGCAAAAGGGAGTTAAGGGGAGAAACGAGGAAAAACAAAGTGAGATTTTGGCTGTAAGAGGCCAGGGCAGAGGCAGCCGGGCACGCAGAAAACGTTCCCCTTCCCCAGCTGTGCTCGCCCCCTCCCAGACACCAACCTTGCCGGGCAGTTGCTCTCAGCCCCTGGGCTCTGGAGAGGGCACTGGAGCTGTGGCTGCAGAGGAGGCGGCTCAGCCTTGGAGCCCAGAGCCCTGAGGGCAGAGGCTTTGCTGGGTGGGAGAGGAGGCAAGGGGGCTTGCTCAGAGGAAGGGTTAGCACTGCAGGGGATCACATAGAGCTTTTGGAATTCTCCCTCCACCATCTCTGGTTTAAATTTCTTCTAATTCAATGAAACTCTTCCTTCAGCCTGGAGATTTTCCTTCTGGGAGGTGTTTCCTTGTCCCATCTCTTCTCCCTGTCAGTGCTCACAGACCCCATCTGACCCTCTCTGCATCCCCCTGGCCCTACAAAAACCTGCCTCGTTGCCAAGTAAAGCTGGACACAGGCTCTTGTTTATAAGCAGAAAAAGACAGGAGAGACTAAGCCTGATGGGTCCAGCAGAGGTAATGCTGGTGCTGTCCATGGGCAGAGGAGCAGCTGGAGACAGTTTAGGAGGCTCCTGTCAGATCTACTGACCACTCAAGGATACACCCCAGGAGTCTCAATGATTTGCTCAAGCATGAGACCCTCTTGCTGCATTTATCCTACAAAAATCCACAAGAGTAGGAAACTGAAAAGTCTGACTCAGGTGAGTTTCTTATATAAAGTGTAAACCCTGCACTGACCTCCCCTGTGAAATATTCTCTTAGAAATGTCCTGGTGTCATTTGGAGCTGTGAGCAGCCCTGACTCACACTGCACCCTCTTGAAAGCAGAAAGAACCTCTCCTGCCAGAAGGTGCTTTTTCTACCCACAGTTTCTCCCTGTCCCACCATGAGGAGCTCCCAGGCAGGCTGAGCATGAATGTGTTTTTCTCTCAGAAGATAAAATGACAACAGCTCTCCTGAGAGATCCCACAAGCTGTGGCTGTGCTGGCTTTAGGAGATCCCTCCAGGAACAGCACCTGCATTGTCCTGCACCCAGAGACTCACCTGGGGAAGGGATGTGAAGATCTTTATCCAAATGAAGCCTCCTCTCTCCTCCCAACTGACCCTGCCTTTCCCCTCTCTCTGCTCTGTCCTCTCCCCTCGATGCCTGCAGGCAGTGCCATCAGCCCTGCTGGGCTTTGCAGAGGAGCTGCTCCTGGACAGACCTGGCTCTTTTATGAGCTATTGTCTCATTATGAACTGCCTCCCTGCCAGGAGGCCAGCCCACCTCAGCAGCAGAGGAGCAGCCCAAGGCAGCGCTTTCTCTGCCTACTCTGGGCTCCCTTGGGGTGTCCCTGGGGCTCCAGGGGACCCTGCTGAGAAACAAGCTGAAGCCATCCCTGATGGGAACAGAAACTTCTTTTCTACAGTGTCACTGCTCCTTCTGCTTGAGAATTGATACTTTTTTCCCATCATTACACAGGACAGCAGGAAGGTTACAGGGAATGATCTCATTTCTCCAAGCTGGGAGGACCTTTTCCATTGAGTGAATTCAGGCATTTCATCTTTGGTCTTAAGACCTGTGGCTGGAAAGTCACTTATCTCTCTTTTGTCCCAGCCATGTCTCTGCTCTCAGCAAAGCCTTTGCTCACACAGGCTCTTGGACATTTTGTTTCCTCATGGCAGGGATGAGCTTGCCTGGTGCCACAGCTGCAGAGCTTCAGCCCCAGTGGGCAGCAATGCCCTCAGCCAGGGGCACGGGCAAGAGGAGCTGGAGCTGTTCGTGTGGGATACAGAGCTGGGACATGATCATAGAGCTCAGGACAGATGGTCTTCATGGACAGCATCCTCCAAGCAAGGGTCCAGATTGTGATTCAGTCTCAACATGAAAGGCCATTCAAGTGCCCCATGATGAGTGTTTACTTTCTCAGGACTGGTAAAGGACAAAGTGTGGGCAGTGCTGAATTTAGAAAGAGCAGGTGCAGACAGATCTGAGATTCCCTGTGTCCTCTTTGCCTCTGTCTTCCCCATCAAGGTCTCCCAGGACTCTGTAACTCAGGGCTGGATGCTGGGGGAGATCAACTAGAGGTGACTGGGGATCAAGTCAGGGATCACTTGAGCAAACAAAATCCTTCCCAGTCTGTGGGACAGGAGGGGCAGCATCCCAGGGAGCTGAGTGAGGAGGATGATGTCACATGAGGCCACTCTCCATCATTTTCAGAAGGTCATGGAGATGGGGGGATCTTCCTGACCACTGCCATCACCCCCACACTACATGTCCTTTTTAGAAATAGCCAATGGATGAGCAGGGAATCTAAAGGCTTTTCCCGAGACGTTTTCCTCTTCAATTCTATTTCTGGATGTCTGAAAGAGAAGTGGACTGGATTTCCCTTGGGCAGATTGTGTCTCACCGTCCTTCTATGACCCAACTCCTCTATGTTCTGAATAGTTGTTCACCCAACTCTTCTATGACCCAACACTATGATCTGCCTCTCATTAGAATTTCTATGACCTGTTCCTTCCTTTTCCTGACTATATTCTCATGCTTCTATGACTCAACTTTTCATGACCCAAATCTTTTATGACCCTTCTTACCACCCAAATCTCTTATAGCCTGAGACTTCTCTGACCCGACACCTCGATGAGCCTTTCAGGACTGAACTATGCTATTACTCCTCCATGATACAACTCATCTATAACCCAACTCTTCTTTGACCTGCTCTTATATGATCAGACACTTCTGTGACATGAGCCCTCTATACCCTTCTATGACTTGACTATCCTCTGACTCTTCTGTGATTTGTCCTTCTATAACCCAAGTCTTCTCTGATTCTTCTGTGACACAAATCATCTATGCACTGACAATTCTATGACCCGACTCTTCTAAAACCCAACCCTTTGATGACCCAACTGTTCTATGAACCAAACCTACTATTAACTGACCCTTCTATGACCTGACTCCCTTATCACCTGACTCTTAAATGAGCCACCACCTGTGTTTTTATGACTTCTATGACCCAACAGTTCTATCACCAATCAATGACCTAGTGCTTCTATGACCTGACACTTCAGTGGCACACCCCTTGTACAACGCTACTCTTCTATGAGCCTTCTCTGACCCATTTCTTCTATGAACCGACTCTTCTACCACGCCATTCTTCTGTGACTTCTCTACGATCCGACTCATCTAGAGTCTGAGCCTTCTACCAATCAAGCCATCTAGGACCCAATTCTTCTCTGATCCTTCTATGACCTGACTCCTCTCTGAATTAAATAATCTATGACCCAACCATTTTATGACCTGACCCTCCTATGACCTGACTTTTTAATGTCCTTTCAGTGACCAAACCCTTCCATTATCCAAATAAACTCTCATGCTTCTACTACTCCATACTGCTATGACCTGAAAATTCTTTGATCTGAGACATCCATCAGCCGACCCATTTATGAACCTTCTATGACTGAAATCTTCTGTTATTCCTCTATCACCTGACACATCTATAATTTAACTGCTCTGTGACCCATCTCTTACATGACCAGGCCCTTCCATGACTCAAGCCTTCTATGACACAACACTTTATTCCATGACCTGACTCTTGTCTGACTGTTCTATTATGCGACTTTCCGTGACCTGAGTCTTCCATGAACCGTCTGTGAACAGATTCTTCAATTATCTGACTGTTCTAGGACTCTTCTATGACCCAACCCTTCTCTGAACCAACCGTTCTGTGACCCTTCTGTGAATAAACCCTTCAAAAACCCAAACAAACTCACACTTGTATGACTCGACTCTTCTATGGCCTGAATATTTTATGACCCTTTTATGAACTCAGTCATCTATGATCCAGTTCTGCTATGAAAATTCTATGATCCAAAACTTCTATAACCCTTCTATGACTGCTCTCCTTAGTTACTCCTCTATGACTCTACTCTTCTCTCAGCTGACCCTTCTCATACCCAAGATTTCTATTCCTCTTCTATGACTAAACCCTTTTATGACCCTGCCCATCTAGGACCCAAGTCTTCTATAACTGCAGGAAGCCGAGTGAGAGCCTCCCATAACCCTACAGGCCTGTATTTGGGATTAAATGGAATAACTGCTGTGATTCTGACTAGGCAATGTCAAAATGTCCATGGCACAAGTGCCATTGTAGCCAAAGCCAGATCTGCCTGCCCTGGGTCTGGGGGTCAGGGCTTGGCCTTTCTGCTTCACCAAGAATACCCAGGCTTTTCTCAGCATCACAGCTGCCTGCACAGCGCCTTTGCATTCCTGCACTCATGGCCTCTAATTCTGGGCTCTAACAAGTCCCTGGGGAGGCTTTGTCACTAACAATCCCCACTGAGACCAGTTAAGACTTCAAGGAACTTTGAGCTTTGCTTTTGACTTCTTGAGATGTTTCCTCAATCTCCTCTCAGCAGTGGTCATTCAAGGACTCATCAGCAAATCCACCCTGGGTCTAATTAAATTACAGAAAGACTTAACGAGCAATTTCTCTTCCTGTTGTTTTCTTAAGGTCTTCAAGGCTTGCACAGCTCCTTGGAGTCAATTCCCAATGTGGTTTAAGAGGAAGATTTTAAAATGCACCTAAGAAAAATATGTTTTGGTTTAAAGATTATATTTCAAGACTTTTCAGCATTAGAGAATGGTTTGTGTTGGAAGGGACATTAAAGCCCATCCAGTTCCAACCCCCTTGCCATGGACAGGGACACCTCCCACTGGATCAGGCTGCTTAAGGCCCCATCCAAGCTGGCCTTGAACACCTCCAGGGGAGGGGACATCCACAGCTTCTCTGGGCAACCTGGGCCACTGCCTTACCACCTTTTTTTTGTGAAGGGTGTCTTCTTAATGTCTAATCTAAATCCTCCCCTCAGCACTTTAAAACATTTCTCACTGTCCTGTCATTCCATGTGGTTGTAAGAAGCCCCTCCTCAGCTTTCTTGGTGACTCCATTCAGGTACTGGAAGGCTGCTATAAGGTCTCCCTGAAGCATTGTCTCCTGCAGGCTGAGGAAGTTCCAGGAGAAGATGAATATCCCTTTAGAAAATCCCTTTTGAAAAGGCATGGGATTGGTGGAGGATTTTTGGGAATGACGACAAGCAGGCATCCTGGGGCCCAGGTGAAACTCCTCAGGGCACTCCTCAGCTGGCAAAGTCTCTGCACATGTTGCTCCATGGAAATGTTTTTTGACTTGTGGGCTGAGCTAGAAAGAGTTTAATAGATAAAAGGAAAAAGATAAAGAAACCACATAAACCCAAACCTAAACCCAATGCAAATACCATCACTTGCCACCTCCCTCCAGCAGACTGACACCCCTCCAGTCTATCACCATCCATCACGTTGAATGAAACAAATCTCCACTTCTTTCTTCTCCTGGCATACTTTTTATCACTGAGGGTAGCATCTATGTTGTGGGATCTCCCTCTGGTCAGCCGGGGTCAGCTCTCCTGGCTGTGACCCCCTGACAACTTCTTGCCCACCCCCAGCCCCTCACTGGGAGGAGCAGAGGGAGCAATTCCTGATGCTGGGCAAAGGAGACAATCGCTGCCTTCACTCTTCTGGCACCAGGATGATGCCACAGGACCCAGTGAGTCTCACGTTTCAAAAGGAAAGTGGAGTAACTGGAGAGGATCTGGAGGAGATCTGGCAGGCTGGAGTTAGGGCCCACAGCACGAGGGGTGAGGGCACACTTTGGCTTGCTGGGGAGACTCGGGGCAACCTGCTAAGTGGGCCTCTACATCTTATACATCTTATCTACATCTTATACATCTTATCTACATCTTATAAGACAGCTCAGGTGATCTCTAGTCCAATGCCAGCTCCAAGCAGGGCCAGCTCTGACATCAGACTAGTTGCTGAGTCCATGTCAGCATCCACACAGAGAGTTTAGACATCAACAAGGCACCGATGCCACGATTAAAAGAAAGGATTTCGGTATTTGACAGGCTCCATGAACACAGGTATCTGTCGGCCATGGCTCCTGGGAACATCCACATTCTTGTCCAGAGGAGGGGGGATACTTCTGAGAGTCTCCTGGCAAATCTCCAGACCATGAGGCGCTTTAGGCTGAAAACAGAATTCAAACAAAATTACTTGTGTGCTCTCAGCTTAAATGCTAAAAGAGGGGGAGATGAAGGATCTCAGCACTTCCATGTTCCTTTTGAAGATTTAAGTTGTCCAAGAAAGGAACAGAAGAGACCAGTTCTGGACAAGCATTGCCTTTAGATCTTTTCACATTTGATGGCTCTGCACTCCCTTTCAGTCACTGGCACTCTTAAACCTCACCTGCTTTCCCTTTCTCTCTTCCCCAAACCTGACCAAGTGATGGGAAGGACGGCAGCAGAAATGCCCAAGGCCTGTGTGAATCCACTGGGGTCTGGAACTTGGAGATCCATAGTTTGAGTCCATTGCACAGCCCAGAAAGAACCAAGCTGGGAAGTGACTCTGCAAGTCTGACTCAACAAGGCCCATGGGCAGGCCAGGCTGTGTTTGTGTCTGCAGACCCACAAACCCACAGCTCAGATCAAACTGGAGCTGTAACTCAGTCCTGGCTTCAGCGTATCCCTGCCCATGGACAGAGGGGTGGGTGGAGGCCCCAGGAGATGCTGGTCAGGGCCATGAAGGCCCATGGATGCTCTCTGAGCCGTGACACTGCCCCGTGGGTAGAGAGAGAGGAATGAACCACACAGATGCTTAACTGCTAATATGGTGGGATCCCATGGAGAGGAACCAGGCTGGAGCAGGGAGAAGTGTGAGGAGGAAGGAGCAGTAGAGATGTCCTTCACTGACTGTTAACTCATTCTTCTCCATCCTCGGTGCTCCTCCTGGGGTTGGGATGGGCAGAAGTATTAGGAGTAATGAAGTCATCTGAGTCTGGGACAAAGTATGAGGGTAATAGGCTTTAAAATTTTGTCACTGAGCAAAGAAGGATGACAGAGGTGTCCATGAAGTAAAAGTCCCTCATCAGAGTTGGGAGGTGCCATGGAAATGGTCGGTTTGTGGGACTGATCTGGGATGATGTACCCGGCTCATCTTCCCCAGGGTGTCCAGGGGACAATGGCTGGTAGTGCACGATCTATAATGGGGCCAAATGACTTGATATCAGTATATTTAAATTAGTATTAATTTTAGTTTTAGTACTGAGAAGTTCAAGGCCAGTTTGGATGAGGCTGTAAGCACCCTGATCCAGTGGGAGGTGTCCTTGCGCATGCAGAGGGGGTGGGAACTGGATGAACTCTAAGATCCCTTACAATCCAAACCATTTCATGCTTCTGTGTTGTGATTCTATGATTCTGCCACTACCAGTGGTACTAAAACTAGCCCTGGGACCAGCATGAGAGTTAGTGTAAGTGTTACTGTTAGGAGTACTGTGAAGTTTTATTGTTTCTATTTAATCCATCTTTTTATTTCAAGCTTCAGGACACCCTTTCCTTTCTAGATTCCCCTTCCCGATTAAGGTGGGGAAGGAACTCCTTCCCATTGATTGCTGCCAGATCACAGAGGCTGAACTGGGACACCTTGTGCCCCCATCTCACACCCAAGGGGCTCAGAGACTCTCTGTGCTCACACAGCGGCTGCACAGCAGCAGTCACAGTGTCTCTGTTCTCCTGCTGCCACTCCCAGAGCTGGGGTTGGTCACCATGCTCTGTACTCATCTGAGGTGCTCCACACCATGAGGAATGGACACGGAGGCCTTGGTCCAAGGAAGCACATCCCAGTGCTGCACCCAGGCAGTTTCCGGGGAACGTTGTTCTCAAGGTGAGGTGACCCTGAGGATCTCTCTGTCCCAGAGGCCTCCACAGAAACCCCATGGACATCATCCCTGTCCCAGAGGTGCCCATTGCCTGTCCCTGCCTGTGATCACAGAACAGCCACACGGCTGAAGAGTGACCAAGCTCAGAGCACTCACACCTTCCACCAGCACAAGGGCTGGGAAGGAGATCATGGAGGTGCCAAGAGAGCAGCTTTAGCAAGACCAAGCGCTGGTGCTCCCTGTTAGTGCTGCTGAGCTGGAACTCTTTTCTCCTATACTTGTGAAGGTATCCCTGGGGCTCCAAATCCTTGGAGGAAGGATCATGGACAAACAAGTAGCTGCAGGGCACTTTATTTTCTTTAAGCACACAGAGAGCATGGCTCCTTGTTTACAGAGTCGCGGGGTCACACGAGACAGAGAGATACTGACACAGGAGTGACCAGAATAATGACATTTCTATTCAGACAACATTATCATAGTGAAGAAAACCTAAAAAGCAAAGCACAACTGCAACCAAAGGATATTTCTGCAGTGCTTGTCACTGTGAGTGATGGTCAGAAGAAGATGGGCAGATCAGTGATGCTTAAAAAATCCAGCCATGAGTTTAGACGCTGCATCCTTGAGCTGCTGGTTCCTTAAGCTGTAGATGAGGGGGTTCAATGTTGGAGGTACCAGTGAGTACAAAAGTGATACCATCAGATCCAGGATTGGGAAGGAGATGGAGGGAGATTTCAGGTTAGCAAACATGCCAGTGCTGACAAACAGGGAGACCACAACCAGGTGAGGGAGACACATGGAGAAAGCTTTGTGCTGACCCTGCTCAGAGGGGATCCTCAGCACAGCCCTGAAGATCTGCACATAAGACACCACAATGAAAACAAAACACCCAAAAGCTAAAGCGGCACTAACACCAAGATACCCAGATTCTCCAAGGTGGGAGTGTGAGCAGGAGAGCTTGAGGATGTGAGGGATTTCACAGAAGAACTGTTCCACAGCATTGCCCTGGCAGAGGGGCAGGGAAAATGTGTTGGCTGTGTGCAGCAGAGCATTGAGAAACCCAGCGCCCCAGGCAGCTGCTGCCATGTGGACACAAGCTCTGGTGCCCAGGAGGGTCCCGTAGTGCAGGGGTTTGCAGATGGCAGCATAGCGATCGTAGGACATGATGGTGAGGAGAAAATACTCTGCTGAAAAAAAGAAAAATAAAAAGAAGACTTGGGCAACACATCCTATGTAGGAGATGGCCCTGTTGTCCCAGAGGGAATTGGCCATAGATTTTGGGACAGTGGTAGAGATGGATCCCAGGTCGAGGATGGAGAGGTTGAGTAGGAAGAAGTACATGGGGGTGTGGAGGTGGTGGTTACAGACGATGGTGATGATGATGAGGCCGTTGCCCAGGAGGGCAGCCAGGTAGATGCCCAGGAAGAGCCAGAAGTGCAAGAGCTGCAGCTCCCGTGTGTCTGTGAATGCCAGGAGGAGGAACTGGGTGATGGAGCTGCCATTGGTCATCTGCTGCCTCTGGACACGGGACACTATCATATGAGAGAAGGACAGTGACAAGTTGGGATAACCTCTGAGACAAATCAAAGACATTTTTCATGCCCCTCCCTGCTGCTCACATCTTGTCCCCTTTTTTCAGCCCTTCCTCCAGCTCCATGCCTGGAGCTCGTCTTGGTGCTCGCTCAATGTCACAGGAGGGGCAGGGCCTCTGCCCACTCGCTGCGACGAGTCAGCCCTGCTCTGCAGCAGGGGGTTATGGGGACAGTGGGGACAGGGGACACTGCTGGGCGTCAGCTTTGTCCTGGGGAACAGCTCCTGGTGCAGAAGGGCCTGTCAGCATCTGCACTGCCAGGGTGAGGAACTGAGAGGGAAGAAGTCAGGTTGAGAAGCCTGGGTTTTTACAGATCCTTCTCCCACCCTGGGCAGTGTCTTGGCTGACAGAAAACTTCAGAATCTGTGCTGCACTCAGGGAGAACAGAGGGAGTCCTGGGAGGAGAGAGCATTGCCTGTGGCTCCGTGCAGAGGGAGGGGAGCTGCTCTGTCCTTCACTCTAGTTTCCAGCTACCCTGGGTATGAACTTTTCAGAGACAGAGTAATCACACTTTCATATTCACCTTAAAAGCCACCAGGATGTGCAGAAAGCAGACAAACCTTCTGCCAAGCACTGACCATGTAACCCTTTCTCAAGGTCTCAGCATTCCACTTTCAGCCCAGGACACAAACAGTGCATTTCACAAACACAACACTCCCCTGGCAGGAGCATCCGTGTGCTTTTCCACAGACATTTAGGTAACACAAAGCTGCAATAGGACAGGTTTGCACCCTGGAGGGCTTCTCAGTGCTTGGGAGGACGCTTCAAGGAAAGCCAGGTATCCTAATGATGATATCTCAGTACAGAAGAGTCTGTTAATTCCTCAGGAATGCACTGCCCACAGCCCCACAGAGGATCAGTGCCTGACTCTGCAACTCCCATCCCCAGAGAGCCTGGCAGAGAGAACAAGAAAACAACAGCAAGAACAGAGAGAGGTAGAGAAACAGGGAGAAACAGAGGGAAGGTCTGGCTGTGAGAAGCCAGGGCAGAGGCAGCCGGGCACGCAGACAGCATTCCCCTTCCCCAGCTGTGCTCGTCCCCTCCCAGTCACCAACCTTGCTGGGCAGTTGTTCTCAGCCCCTGGGCTCTGGAGAGGGCACTGGAGCTGTGGCTGCAGAGGAGGGGGCTCAGCCTTGGAGCGCAGAGCCCTGAGGACAGAGGCTTTGCTGGGTGGGAGAGGAGTCAAGGGGGCTTGCTCAGAGGAAGGGGCTGCACTGCAGGGGATCACACAGAGCTTTCTGCATTTTTACTTGCACAAAGCCTCAATTTTATGATTCCTCTCATTGTCTGATCCTGTCCCTTCTGCTGGGAATTTCCTCATAGGTGTTTCCCTGTCCCACATCTTCTCCCTGTCAATGCTCACAGACCAGATCCGACCCTCTCTTCACACCACTAGCCCTACACAAACCGGCCTGTTTCCCGTGTGAAGCTCTGCACAGGGTCTTGTTTGTAAGCAGAAAAGGACAGGACAGACTGAGCCTGATGGGTACAGCAAAGGTGATGCTTGTGCTGTCCATGAGAGAGGAGCAGCTGGAGACAATTAAGGAGGCTCCTATCAAGCCTACTGATTACTCAAGGACACAGCTCAGGAGTCACAGTGAATTGTTCCAGCATGAGAGTCCCTTGTCCATTTCGCCCCTGAAATACCTCAAGTGCAAGTAACAGAAAACACAGACCCAGTGAAGCTCTTTATCTTTAATGTAATCGCTGTCCTGATCTTCCCTTTGAATTGTCCTCTTAGAAATATCATGGGGTGATGTGGAGCAGCACTGACCCTGTTTTTAATTTATGTTGGAGAAACTGCAAGAGCCCTCCTGACAGATCCCTCAGGATGTGGCTGTGCTGGCTTTAGGAGATCCCTCCGGGAACCGCACCTGCATTGTCCTGCACCCAGAGACTCACCTTCAGAAGGGCTGTGAAGATTTGTCTCCAAATGAAGCCTCCTCTTTCCTCCCAGGATGTCTTTCTCCTCTCTCTGCTCCCTCCTCTTCCCTCGCTGCCTGCAGGCAGTGCCCTCAGCCCTGCTGGGCTTTGCAGAGGAGCTTCTCCTGGCCAGACCTGGCTCTTTTATGAACTCCTGTCTCATTATGAGCTCCCTCCCTGCCAGGAGCCCAGCCCAGCTCAGCAGCAGAGCAGCAGCCCAAGGCAGCGCTTTCTCTGACCCCACTGGGCTCCCTTGTGGTGTCCCTGGGGCTCCAGGGGAACCTGCTGAGAAACAGGTTGATGCCATTCCTGAAGTTACCTTCCTCATGTAGGAGAGACACTTCTGTCCTGCAGTATCCTTACTCCTGTTAGAAAAACAGCTGAACAGGAGAATCACAATCTATTATTTCTCTCATCATTAGACAGGACAGCAGGAAGGTGACAGGGAATGATCTGATTTCTCCAAGCTGGAGAATGTTTTCCACTGACTGAATTTAGCTAATTCATCCTAGTTTTTTAGACCTGGGACTAGAAAGACACTCAACTCTCTTCTGTCCTTGACATGTCTCTGTTGCAAGCAAAGTCTTCCAACTGATGGGGTCTTGAACCCTCGGTTTCCTCATGGCAGGAATGAGCTTGCCTGGGGCCACAGGTGGAGGCCTTCAGCCCCAATGGGCAGCAATGCCCTCAGCCAGGGACACAGGCAGGAGGAGCTGGAGCCATTCCTGTGGGAGACAGAGCAAGGTCACAGAGCTCAGGACAGATGGTCTTCAAGGACAGAATCCTCCATGATTCAGTCTGAACTTGAAAGGCCATTCAAGGGCCCCATGATGAGTGTTGGCCTCTTCAGGAACAGTTAAAGAAGAAACAAAGACCGTGTGTGGGTCCTACTGGGTATCGGAAGTAAACAGGTGCAGACAGATGTGAGACTCCCTGTGTTCTCCTTGTCCCTGTCTTCTCCATCAAGGTCTCTCAGGCCTCTGTGGCTCAGGGCAGGACTCTGCAGGAGATGGGCAAGCCAGGAGAGAGGATCAAGTCAGGGATCCCTTGAGCAAACAAAATCCTTCCCAGTCTATCGGACAGGAGGGGCAGCATCCCAGGGAGCTGAGTGAGCAGGGTGATGTCCCAGTGAGGCCACTCCCCATCATCTTCACAAGGTCATGGAGGCTAAGGAAACACCCTGACCACTGGCACCACTCCCACATTGCCGTCCTTTTCAGAAATGGCCAATGGATGAGCAGGGGAGCTAAAGGCTGTTCCCCAGACGTTTTCCTCTTTGATTCTATTTCTACATGTCTGAAAGAGAAGGTGACTGGATTTCCCTTGGGCAGATTGTGTCTCATCATCCTTCTTTTACATAACTCCTCTATGACCTGAATTATTTTTGACCCAACTCTTCTATGACCCAACAGTTCTGCGGCCTAACTCTACTAAGAACTTCCTATGACCCAATCGTTCCTTTTCCTGACTAAATTCTCATGCTTCTATGACTCGACTCTTCCATGACCCAAATCTTTTATGGCCTGAGACTTCCGTGACACAACATCTCTATGAACCTTTTATGACTGAATTCTTCTATTACTCCTCTATGATCTGACTCATCTATAAACTGACCCTCCTTTGACCCCTCTCTTGTATGACCTGACCCTTTTGTGACTTGAGCCTGCTATGACCTTCAATGACTTAAGTATTCTCTTTTCTTCTATGACATGACTTTTTATGACCCAAGTCTTTTATTACTCCGCTGTGATGCAAATCATCTATGCCCTGATGCTTCTATGACACAATTCTTCTAAAACCCAAAGCTTCTATCACCCAACTGTTCTAGGAACCAAGCCTACTATCAACTGACAATTCTGTGATCCAACTCTGTTATGACCTGACTCTTCTATGAGCCACCAGCGGTGTTTTATGATTTCTGTCAGCCAACATTTCCATGACCCTTCTATGAACTAGTGCTTCTATGACCCAACAATTCAGTGACACACCCCTTGTACAACCCTACTCTTCAATGAGCCTTCTATGAACCATCTCTTCTATGAACCAGCTTTTCTAACACCCCACTCTTCTAAGGGTCCTCCATGATCTGACTCATCTAGAGTCTGAGCCTTCTATGAGTCAAGCCTTCTATGACCCAATTCTTCTATGATCTTCCTGTGGCTTTCTATGACCTGAATAATCTATGACCCAACTATTTTATGACTTTACACTTCTATGACCAAACTCTTCAATGACCCTTCTATGACCAGCCTCTTCAATTACCCAAATAAACTCTCCCATTTCTTTGACTTGACTCTTCTGTCACGGGAAAATTCTGTGACCCGAGACTTCTATAAACCTTTTGCAACTGGAAAGTTCTATTCTTCCTCTATGACCTGACTCATCTATAACTCAACTCTTCTGTGACCCATCTCTTATATGACCAGGCCCTTCCATGACGCAAGCCTTCTATGACACAACACTTCATTCCATGACCTGACTGTTGTCTGACTGCTCTATGATCCTACTTTCCATGACCTGACTATGAACTTTCTTTGACCAGATTCTTCAATTACCTGACTGTTCTATGACTATTCTATGACACACTCCTTCTATGAACCAATTCTTTTGTGATCCTTCTATGAATAAACCCTTCTAAAACCAAAATAATCTCACACTTCCATGACTTGACTCTTGCATAGCCTGAATATTCTATGACTTTTTCATGACCTGAATAGTCTATAACCCACTTCTGCTTTGAAAATTCTATAACCCAAAACTTCTATAAACCTTCAATGACTGCACTTCTCTCTTACTCCTCTATGACTCAACTCTTCTATTACCTGATTCTTGTCATACCCATTTTCTCTAACTCTTCTAAGAACCAACCCTTTCATGACCCTACCCATCTATGACCCAACTCTTCTGTTACTGCATGGAGCTGTGTGTGAGAACCTTGGCGTCTCCCATAATTCTACAGGTCTGTGTTTGGAATTACATGGAATAACTGCCGCAGATTTCATTTGGCCATGAGGATGACACCAGCATGAACGTTCATGACACCAGTGTCATTGTAGTCAGAGCCAGATCTTCCTGCCCAGGGCCTGGGGGTGAGGGCTTGGCCTTTCTGCTTCACCAAACAAACCCAGCCTTTTCTCAGCACCACAGATGCCTGCACTGCTCCTTTGTGCTCCTTCAATCATGGCCTCCAGTTATCGGCTCTATCGAGTCCCTAAGGACAATTTGTTAGTAACAATCCTCACTGAGACCAATTAATACTTCAAGTTACTCTGAGTTTTGCTTTTAACTTCTTGAGAGCTTTTTTTCAATCTCCTCTCTGTAGCTGAGCATGAAAAAAATCATCAGCAAATGCACCCTGGCTCTCATTAAAGTACAGAGTCTTAACGAGCTATTTATCTTCCTGGAGATTTCTTCAGGTCTTCAAGACTTGCAAAGCTCCTTGGTGTCATTCCTTAGTGTGGTTAAAGAGAAAGATTTCAAAGTGCTACTAAGAAAAATATGTTTTAGTTGAAGTTTATACTTCCATATATTTCAGGTTTGAGTTGGAAGGGACTTCAAAGCCCATCCAGTTCCAGCCCCTCTGCCATGGGCAGGGACACCTCCCACCGGACCAGGCTGCTCAAGTTCCCATTCAAGCTGGCCTTGAACACCTCCAGGGAGGGAACATCCACAGCTTCCCTGGGCAACCTGGGCCACAGCCTCACCACCTTCTTTCTGAGCGATTTAAAAATTCTCCCCATTCCAATTTAAATCTATTCCCCCTCATCCTGTTCCTCCATGACCTTTTAAAAAGCCCCTCTCCAGCATTCTTGGTTGCTCTCTTCGTGTACGGGACGGCTGTTATAAGGTCTCCCCAAAGCCTTCTATTCTCCAGGCGCTGGAATTTCCAGGAGAAGATCAATATTTCTTTGGAAAATCTTTTTTGAAAGAGTTTGGGGTTTTGGAGGTCTCTTGTGAGTGAGGAAAAGCAAGCGTCCTGGTGCCAATCTACCACCACCCATCACCTTGATTGATAAAAATCTCCTTCTTCCTTCTTCTATCAAAGTTTTTATCACTGAGTATGTCATCAATGTGAAGGGATCTCCCTCTGCTCAGCCGCGGTCAGCTCTCCTGGCTGTGTCCCCCTGAAAACTTCTTGCCCACCCCCTGCCACTCACTGGAAGGAGCAGAGGAAGCAACTCTTGGTGCTGGGCAAAGGAGACAAACGCTGCCCTCCATTTTCTGGCACCAGGACAATGCCACAGGACCCAGCTAGACGTACATTTGAAAAGCAAAGTAGAGAAATTGGAGAGGACCTGGAGGAGGTCTGCCAGGATGGAGTTAGGGGCCCACAGCATGAGGTGTGACCTCCCTGCCCCCAGTGGGAGGGGAGGGCTGGGGAGAGCTCAGAGCCTGAGAATGCAGGGAAATCACTCTTTTGGGTCCCAAAGCCTCGGTTTTGGGGTATAAACCCTCATTTTTTTCCTGAGCCTCCCTTTTTGAGCTTCAAAAACTCATTTTAAGGCCAAAAGCACCTTTTCTTATGTCCAAAGTCTGAATTTTTTATTTCCACAGCCTCAATTTCAGAGACAAAAGCCTCTAAAAGGGTTCAAATCTCTTTTGCAGCCCTCAAAGCCTCCTTTTCAGGGAACAAAGCCTAATTTTACTATCAAGTCCATGATTGTGAAGGCTCAAATCATCATTTTGAGCCTCTCCACTCCCATTTTTAGGGCACAGAACCTTAGTGTTTGTTACCACAGCATCACTTTAGGGAATAAAGCCTGATGTCAGGGCTCAAAGCCTCAGTTCCAGTTTCAAAGCACCATTTGTAGGACCCAAACCCTTCTTTTGAGGCTCCAGACTCTCATGGAAAGGATCCAATCCCCTCTTTTACAGATGAACCCTCAAATGGAGCACCCAAAGACCTGCATTCAGGACCAGAGCTTCATTTCTTGGGGCCACAGAGGTGGCCTTTGCTTGCACTGTCAAAAGACTCATATGTAGCCTGAGGCCCGAGTTTTAGAGGCCAAACCCTTATTTATAGGTTCGAAAAGCTCATTTTTATCTTCCAATGCCTCTTTCAAGGAACACAGCCTCATATTTAGAATTATTCACAATTTTGATTGCCCAAATCCTCATTCAGTGCTTCTTAAGGTGTTGCTGCCCCAGGCAGTGGGGGTGTGACACCGGCAGAAGGTGTGAGGGGCAGAGCCCAGCCCTGCAGGTGCAGGACAGGAGGCCAGTGGGTGCCCTTGGTGGCAGGGACAGACTGGGAAGGTGCACAGGGCACTTGGCACTCCCATTGCCAGCTCCAGCACGGACCATTCTGCACAACTGATGGGTGAGCTTTGCTCCCTGGTGACCAGCGATAGGAAATGAAAATGGGTGGAGGCTGCATCAGGAGAAGTTCTCATTGGATATTAGGAAATGGTTCTTCACTGAGAGGGCGGTTGGTCACTGGAAAAGGCTCCCCAGGGAAGTGGTTATGGCACCAAGCCTGTCAGAGTTCAAGGAATGTCTGGATGATGCTCTTGGTCATAAGGTTTGCTTTAAGTAGTCTAGTGGATGGGACATGATGATCCTTATAGATCCCTTCCCACTCAAGATATTCTATGACTCTATTTTCAAGGGAAAGACTAATCCAAGAATGGAGTTTTTCTCTGTAATTTTTTTTATTTATTGGGTAACTGGGGAGACTATGGGATCCAAGGTCAATTTCTGGATAGACTGAAAATCTAAGACCTGCTCTGGGAGGGATCCAAACACTTTGCGTGTCATAGGGATATGCATTTTTTACTGACATAGACAACCTGACAGAGAGAGACACATGACGGGGCTGGGGAGGTGAAGAGCAAGGTTCTCCATGTAGTGGTGGACCTCAAGGTCCACCTTGAGGCTTTCCCTACATGTCCACACCTCCTTAGAAGACACCCTGCATCAACATCACTTGGAGAATTCTATTGGCACTTCTTCAAAGTGCTCTCCCTGTACCGCCCGCTTTACCTAAACGCTTGGAACTCCCCAAATAAAGTGTATGAATGTTCAGGACTGGATGGAAATGAGGGAAGTGACATGGCTCCCTCAGTCTTCTCTGACAGCTGCAGTCCCAGGCAAACCCCTCAGACACACCGGGGCCTCTAGAGGTTTGCACTGGGTGCTGATGGTCAGAGCATGGTGCTTGGTCTGAAAACATGAGAACTGCTCTCAGTACCTTAAGTGATATCTCAAACTGCTCTGTTTCATCAGCTGAAATGATTCCAAACTTCCAACAAAATATCCATGGAATTTCTATGCTGTCAAAATATGGATTCTGAGAATGTGTGTGGTTTGTAGGAGAAGCAGCATTCCCCTTCCCCTGTGCTTTCATTGCCATCTCTCTGTCTGGTACACTGTGCATTTCATCTCCCTCACCTTCCAGGGGTTTCCACCTGCAGTTCTCCCAATTCTCTTTCTTCCTCATCTTTAAGGTATTTTTGATGATTTCCTTTTCCAGAACCTCTCTGATTGCTCTGGCACTTACATCATATAAGGGTGATGCAGCAGACAGGAACACTTGCACTGAGCCTCTCCAGGGGAGCTGAGATCAATCTCCCTGGGCCAGTGGGGTTTGTTCCTGGGGTCACACACAGAAATGTCAGGGTTCTGTCAGGAGTCCACGTCTGAGCTGGCCTTGTGGACTACTTATGCATCCAGGGATATTGAGAGGCAGAGTCAGGCCCTTGTACAGGGGACATAAACGTCATAGTCTCTCTCTGACCTTCTGTGGCCATGTCCAGAGGTTGGGAGGTGTCTCAGCCCTGCAGTGTGTTGCCCTGCTCTTCACTCATCTGAGATGCCCACAGCATGAGGAATGGGCACAGGGGCCTTGGTTGAAGGAAGCACATCCCAGAGGTGCATTCAGGCACTTACTCTTGGGATGTTGCTCTCAACTCAAAGTGACCTTGAGACACTTTCTGTCCCACAGGACTTCATGGAAACTCAAGGAAGAGCTGTTTGTGTTTGCTTGGGATCATCTCACCTCATGTACATGGCGTACGGGCTCACATCTTATCTGTAGAGTGAGAACATGGACTCTGACCTCCTCATTCTGTGTCCTTCCAGGGAGGGACAAAGAACCTCTGCAAGATGGGGTGGGAGGGCAGTGAGGGGAATGGTGGTTTTGAGGGGCTACTCCAGGATGATTGCCCTGAGGCAGGTTCTGTGGAGGCTCCAGTGTACATAGGCACAGACCAGATCCTGCTCTGCTGATCTTAAAGGCCTCTCAAAAGAAACCTGGTTGTGAAAAGAAACTGAATCCTTCCCAAACGCATCACACCCCACAGTTTATCTTTACTGGTGTTTTCATTTGTGGCTCGTGTTCTTGGCATGTCCTTGAGGGAGACCTTGAAAGAAGAACTAAGACTTAGGTCCTGCCCTGAGGAGATCCCATTGCTTTATGGAAAGGCAGTTCTGAGGCAGCTCTGTCCCTCAAGTGCCCCTGCCTGTCCCTGCCTGTGGGCACAGCACTGCCACGCAGCACGGCTGTGACCAAGCTCAGAGCCCTCAGGCCTTAGAGCAAGGCAAGGGGTGAGGAGGAGAGGGTGGAAGTGGAGAGAGGACAGCCCTGGGAGATGAAGTGCTGGTGCCTGGCAGTGCTGCCGTGCTGGGACTCTTTTCCTCTCCACCCATGCCCACAGGAACTCTCCCTGCAGTTCCAAAAAGGCCTTGGATGAAGGGTCTTCCCAAAAAATAAAGGTACTACAGGTCCCTTTATTTTTTTCAAACATACAGGGAGCACATGTCCTCTTTTACACAGACACTCATTCAGAAAAGACAAGCAGACAATGAATTAGAGAGAGAATGAGAACATTATTATAACTAAAAAATACCACCAAAACAGGAAAATACAGAATGTAGGGTGGGTCTGCAGTGAGCTACATTAGATCTGCTATGCAGAAGCCCGACATTTTTTTGCTTGATGGAACTATACAGTTCTCAGTTTCCACACAGCATCCCTGAGCTGCTGGTTCCTCAGGCTGTAGATGAGGGGGTTCAATGCTGGAGGCACCACTGAGTACAGAACTGACAACACAATGTCCAGGGGTGGAGAAGATGTGGAGGAGGGCTTCATGTAGGCAAACACTGCAGTGCTAATAAACAGGGAGACCACGGCCAGGTGAGGGAGGCATGTGGAAAAGGCTTTGTGCCGGCCCTGCTCAGAGGGGATCCTAAGCACAGCCCTGAAGATCTGCACATAGGACACCACAATGAAAACAAAACAGCCAAAAAATAAACAAGCACCAAACTCAAGAAGCCGAACTTCCCTGAGGTAGGAGTGTGAGCAGGAGAGCTTGAGGATGTGTGGAATTTCACAGAAGAACTGTTCCACAGCATTGCCCTGGCAGAGGGGCAGGGAAAATGTATTGGCTGTGTGCAGCAGAGCATAGAGAAACCCAGCACCCCAGGCAGCTGCTGCCATGTGGACACAAGCTCTGGTACCCAGGAGGGTCCCGTAGTGCAGGGGTTTGCAGATGGCCACGTAGCGGTCATAGGACATGAACATAAGAATTAAATACTCTGCTCCAAGGAAGAAGAATAGAAAGAAGACCTGGAAAACACATCCTGAGTAAGAGATGATGTGGACATTCCAAAGCAAATTGAATGTGGCTTTTGGGACAGTGGTGGAGATGGAGCCCAGGTCGAGGAGGGAGAGGTTTAAGAGGAAGAAGTACATGGGAGTGTGGAGGTTGTGGTCACAGGTGATGATGGTAATGATGAGGCCGTTGCCCAGGAGGGCAGCCAGGTAGATGCCCAGGAAGAGCCAGAAGTACAAGAGCTGCAGCTCCCATGTGTCTGCGAATGCCAGGAGGAGGAACTGGGTGATGGAGCTGATGTTGGACATCTGCTGCCTCTGGATGTGAAGCACTGAACATGAAAAAAAATCAGTGAAAAGTACGTGAGATGTCTCTGAGGAACATTAAAGCCATTTCTCACTATGCCCACTCTCCACTGCTTCTCCTTTCCCAGGAGCTCATCTTTTATCTCCATGCCTGGAGCCCTGATTGATGCTGGCTCAATGTGCCAGAGGAGCAGGACCTCTGCCCGCTGGCTGCAATGATTCAGCCCTACTCTGCAAGGGGGTCATGGGGATGGTGTGAGCAGAACTAGTATTCCAATTTTACAGTTAAAACTTCTCCTCATGCAAAAGGGCTTCTCAGCATCTGCACTCCCAGTGCCAAGAAATTAGTCTTCCATATTTTTGAGAGGGTGATATCAGAAATGCTCAGACTTTCTGTTGCACTCAGGGACAACAAAGCAGTCCCTGCAAGGCGAGAACGTTGCCTGTATCTCAGTGCAGAAGGAGCAGAGCTTCAAGTCCCTTGCTCTTGTTTTCAGCTGCCCTGGGCTTGTGCCTTTCTGAGATGGAGGGGGATCAAAGTCCCATGTTACCCTGAAAAGCCTCAAGGCCCTGTTGAGAGCAAAAGGGTCTGTCTCACAGCACTGAATGTCTCACCCTTTCCTAAGTTCTCAGAACCCATTTTCACCCCAGGACACACACGGTTCATTTAACAAACCCAAGAGAATTTCCTTGGCTGGAGCGTCTCCTTGCTTCTCTATGGAGCTTCCAGGTCACACCAAGATGTGACAGGCCATGTTTACATCCTGGAGGGAAACTCACAGCTTGGAAGGACACCTAAGGAGAAAGCCAAGTGTCTGCAGAATGGCATTGGATGAAGAGAGATTCAGCTCCTTTCCCAGCCCCTCTGACCGCATTGCCCACAGCCTCACAACTCAGAGCAAAGCTGGGACATGGGTCCCCATGGACACAATGGCAGGAAAGGAGCCACCAGGGCAGTGGGTGACTCTGTACCTGAAACTTCCATCCCCAGAGAGCCAGGCAGCAAGAAGAGAAGAACAACAAGAGCAGAGTCAAGGGAAGAAACGGGGAGAAACAGAGTGAGGGTCTGGCTGAGACAGGCCAGGGCAGAGGTAATCAAACATGCAGACAGCGTTACTCTTCCCCAGCTGTGCTCGCACCCTCCCAGACATCAACCTTGCCGGGCAGTTGCTCTCAGCCCCTGGGCTCTGGAGAGGGCATTGGAGCTGTGGCTGCAGAGGAGGGGGCTCAGCCTTGGAGCCCAGAGCCCTGAGGGCAGAGGCTTTGCTGGGTGGGAGAGGAAGCAAGGGGGCTTGCTCAGAGGAAGGGTCAGCACTGCAGGGGATCACATAGTACTTTGGAATTCGCCCTCCCACAATGTCTCTGTTTTATGTTCTGTGATCCTATTCCTTCTGCCTGGAGATTTTCCTTGCAGGAAACAGACCCCATTTCAGTCTCTGGGCACACCCTTACACAAACCTCCCCGTTTGCAGGGCACTGCCAGAGCACGGGATCCTCTTTACAGGAACAACCTGATGGGTCCAGCATAGATGAGGCGGGTGCTGTTCATAGGCAGAGAAGTTGGTGAGGGGACTTTACCAGGGTCTTGACTGACCTACTGTTAACTCAAGAGGTGCGGTTCAAAAATCTCAATGAGTTGTTATAAACCGAGTGCTTTATTTCTACTTCTTTTCTCTCCCCCTCCCTACTCCCTTGGAAAAGGAAACAGAAAACACAGTCTCAGGCAAGATCCTTACCTTTAGAGCAATCCTTGCTTTGACCTCCTTGAGACACCCCTTTGGAAATATTCTAGGGGTGACCCAGAGCTCTTGGAAGCAGAATGACTCTGCCTTGCTGCAATTTCCTCCTTCCACACACAGCTTCTCCCCACCCCTCCATGATCAACTGTTTGGAAGGACAGCCCTGGGCATCCACTAGTGCAGATTCGCCTTTACACCCCCACAGCCAGCAGCAAAAGGCAGAGATGGTGTTCTGTCCTTGTAATGGTCCAGTGCAGAGTCCCTGATATGCAGCAAGTTCTCCTCCTCCTCTTCCTATCTAGAGAAAGTGAGGGTTGTATTTATGGACGACTGTGGGATGTGTCCCCTTGAGGAGATCCCTCCAGGAACTGAAGCTGCATTGCCTTTTACTAAGAGATGCAGAGATTCCTCTCACCCCACCCTGCCTTTCCCCTCTCTCTGCTCCCTCCTCTCCCCTCACTGCCTGCAGGCAGTGCCCTCAGCCCTGCTGGGCTTTGCAGAGGAGCTGCTCCTGGACAGACCTGGCTCTTTGTAGCGCTGCCCACTTGCCACCAGCTCCCTCCCTGCCATCTCTGGGCTCCTTCGAGGTGTCTCTGGGGCTCCAGGGGAACCTGCTGAGAAACAGGCTGAACTCATCCCTGATGTTCCCTCCCTCATCTGTCAGAGACGTTTCTTTCCTGCAATGTTACTGCATGATTTGGGCAAGAGAGTCACTGGGGAGGGCAAGGGGGTTGTGCCACCAGGAAGGTGACAGAGAATGACCTCATTTCCCCAGGCTGTCAGAATGGAAAGAGAAAGGGAAGTAAGGAAAAGGGTTGCAAGTCCCATGTGGTCACTGCCAGAAATAGTGGGGCTGGGGGGATGAGGATCAAGACTGTCCATGCAGGATCAGACCTCAAGGGGTACTTCTCCATGGTGCCAAGACCTCCTGAGGTGACACTCAGCATTAATGCCCATTGGAGGACGCCTCTGTCATTTGTTCTCTGAGCTGAAAAATAATGAAATACAAATATTAAACACAACATATATATATATATATTTAGGTGCACTTTGAAATCTTCCTCTTTAACCACACTGGGAAATAACTCCAGGGCGATGTACAACGCTTGAAGACCTGAAGAAAATGCCAGGAAGAGAAAGAGCTTGTTAAGGCTTTCTGTAGTTTAATGAGACCCAGGGTGGATTTGCTGATGAGTCCTTGAACCTCAGCTGCTGAGAGGAGATTGAGCAAAGCTCTCAAGAAGTCAAGAACACAACTCAGAGTACCTTGAAGTATTAATTGGTCTCAATGAGGATTGTTACTAACACAGCATTCCCCAGGGACAACCATGGAGGCCATGGTTGCAGGAGGGCAAAGGCGCTGTGCCGGCAGCTGTGATGCTGAGAAAAGCCTGGGATTGCTTGGTGAAGCAGAATGTCCAGGCCCTGACCCCTGGGCCCTGGTCAGGCAGATCTGGCTTTAGCTACAATGTCACTGATGCCATGGACATTCTCACATTGCTGAATCAAATTGGAAGCAGTTATTCCATGTAATTCCAAACACAGGCCTGTAGAGTCACGGGAGATGCCAAGGTTCTCACACAGCTCCATGCAGGTGCAGAAGAGTTGGGTCCTAGAAGGCAAGGGTCATAAAAGTGTTGGTCCTAGAAGGCTCACAGGAATCTTGGGTGTAGGAAGAATCAGGTTTTAGAAGAGTCAGTTCATAGACATCAGTCACAGAAGGTTCATAGAGGTGTTGGGCCATAGTCATCTCATAGCAGAGTTGGGTAGTAGAATTCTCGGGCCACAGAAAATTTGGATCATAAAAGTGTCATGGAATATTTGAGTCATGGAAGGCTCGAGTCATAGAAGTGTGAGTTCATTTGGTTTTTAGTAGTGTTTGGTCATAGAAGGGTTGGTTCAGAGAATATGAGTCATAGAAGGTAACAGACATGTTGGGTCATGTGAGAGTTGTGTTGTGGAAGGGTTTGATCATAATATATATGGGTAACAATGATGTTTGGTCGCAGAAGAGTCATTGAGAAGTCAGGTCATAGAAAGTCATAGAGGGTTAGATAAGAGTTCTGAGCACTTCATCACCTCATCTTTTAAATAACTCCAGGGACCACAACTCCACCACCTCCCTGGGCAGCCTCTGCTACTGCCTGAGAATCCTTGCTGCGAAGAAATTTTTCCTGATGTCCATCCTAAACCTCCCCTGGTGCAACTTGAGGCCATTTCCTCTCATCCTATCACCTGTCACTTGGGAGAAGAGACCAACATCCACCTTGGTACAACCTCCTTTCAGGCAGTTGTAGATAGTGATAAGGTCTCCTTCAACCTCCTTTTCTCCAGGCTAAACAATCCCGCTTCTCACAGCTGTCTTTCATAATGTTTGGTTCATAGAAGACTCACGTTTTAGATGTGTTGGGTCATAGAAGACTGAGGTCACAGAAGATTCGGGCCATAGAGGAGTGATGGAAGAGTATGGTGATAGGAGTCAGGTCATGAATCACAGAATCACAGAATAACCAGGTTGGAAGAGACCCACCGGATCACCGAGTCCAACCGTTCAATGAATGAATTCAGTTGTAGAACATTTATAGAAGTGCTGTGTGATAGAAGGCTCCTAGAAGAGTTGAGTCATAGATGGGACTTAGAAGAGTCTTTTATAGAAGAGTCTGGTCAAAGAAGAGACAGGACTCAGAAGTCTTGGGTCATAACAGAGTCATAGAAAGGTCATATAAGAATCGGGTCATAGAAGAGTCAAGCCATAGAACTCTTAGGTCATCAAAAGGCTGGGCCATAGAAGGGTTGGGTCATAGATTATTGAGGTCATAGAGCAGCTGGATCACAGAAGATTCGAGTCATAAAAGAATTTTAGAGGAGTCAAGTGATAGAAGGGTCAGAGAAGAGTTGGGTCATAGAAGGTTTGGTTCACAGAAGCCTCATGGTTTAGGGCTGTCTGCTAATAGAATGCTCAGATCATAGAGGATCCACGTCATAGAAGAGTCATAGAAGAGTGGGGTCGCAGAAGAGTTCAGTTGTTGATGTTTTACAGAAGAGTTGGGTCACAGGAGGCTCCCAGATCCCTCTGCAGAGCCTTTCTGACCACTACCAGACCAACACCTTGACACAATTTGGTGTCGTCTCCAAACTGACTGAAGGAGCACTTGATTCCCTCACCAAGATAGTGGATAAAGGTATTGAACAAGACTGGCCCCAAGACAGAGCCCTTGGGACACTGCTTGTGGCTGCCCACCAATTGGATTGAGCTCCATTCTCCACAACTCTCTGGGCTCGGCCATCCTGATAGTTTTCACCCAGTGCAGAGCATGCCTGCCCCAGATATGAGCCACCAGCTTCTCCAGGAGAGAGCTGAGGGAGATGGTGTCAAAGGTGTTACTGGAGTCCACTCTGCAGCTCCCTTCCAGACAGGCACATTACACTATTTATATGCGTGTTTCTCTGCTTTCACCACACATCAGGAGTTATTTTAATCTAACAGATGACTGAATGTTTGCAAGCTGCCTTAGAATGCACAAATTCGTTCAAATTAACCAATTGATGACATTTCACTTCAAGTCAGTTCCCAGAACGCCATTTTTTTGAGCCACACTCCACAGCCGTGAGGAGTTCATGAGGGAAAACCATCCTCCAATTTCCATCAAACAGGAGCTCATGAAGGGACTTGGAGAAAGCCCTTAATCCAGCTACATCTTCCACCACCTCTCCCTCTCAGTGGTGTCCCAGGGTTCTCCACAGTTTCCTCTTTCTGCTTTCGCCATTGCACAAAGCCAGGAAGGGTCTTTTCTCTTCCACCGGCTTCAGCTGAGGTTCTGTTGGTTCCATGGCATCAGGACGGCCTGTGGGCTGGGGGAGCTGCAGGGCCTATTTGATTTTGAGCTGCGTCTGGAGACTGTGGGCTTGTTTCCTCTGCAACAGGGACACCAGGGATGGTCTGGCTGGGGGCTGATAGTAGGCGTGCCCGTGTTCCAGCAGGAGCAGTGGCTGCTAGGGTAGGGCCCATGGCAGGAGGGACGCCGGCAGGCTTTGCGAGGGTTCAGGGACCATTTCAATCACAACTGTGTCTGGAGGCTGAATTGCTGGTTCTGTTTCAGCATGGGTGCCAGGGATGGGCTGGTTGGGGAGCGATGGCTGTGAGGAGAGTGGGCGTGATGATTCTCCAGGCAGGAGTGGTGGCTGCTGGACTTGGGTCCAGCTCTCAGGGGTACTGTGGTGGATGGCTGGGCTGTCAGTGCACGAGGGGTGGCTGCTGGTTTCCATCTGGGCTTGTGAAGCTGCTGAGCGGATCCTGTGGAGAGAAAAGGCTGCTGAAGTCTCAGCTGCAGATAGAGGACAGGGACTCTCCTCCATGGCACGGACCTGGCACGGCTGCACACCCCGAGCTGGGAGCTGCCAGCACAGTTTGGCCGAGGGGGACACCAGCACCTGACGGCACCACAGAGCAGGGGGATTCCTGCAGGCAGGTTCCCTGTCAGGAGCGGGCGCTGGTGCACGTCTCGCTTTCCAGGGCAAGCTCAGCCCCTGCTCTTTCCCATCCTGACCTGGCTTAGCCCACGCCTGTCACTCATGTCCAGGCAGGGTCTGCTTGAGCCAACCTTGGCTCTGGTCAGAGGGAGCTCCTGAGAAAAAGGCCCAAGCATTCAGATGCCAATTAAAGCACCCAACAGCAGCTAAAACCAGCTCCACTATCTCTGAAACCACCCTTGAAGCACTCTCAGGCGAATCCTACAATACCTGCAGTCTCCACACCAATGAACCTGGAGGCCACTGGTCATACGCTTGAGGCCTCCAAACCCCATCCTGGGAGGTCTCTGGGCACTCTCCAGGGTGTTTGCAGATGAAATCACAGTGGTCACAGGCCAAGAAAGACTTTTTACAAAGGCCTGTAGTGGCCGGACAAGGGGCATTGGCTTTGAACAGGAAAAGGGGAAATCTAGATTGGATATAAGGAAGAAATATTTTACAAAGAGGGTGGCAAGGAAGAAATATTTTACAAAGAGGGTGGCAAGGAGCTGGAACAGGTTGCCCAGAGAACTTGTAGATGTCCCATGTCTGAAGTGTCCAAGGACAGGAACTTTGAGTTTAAATTGAGAAAACCGATTCAGCTCTACCTCAAACCATAACAAACCAATGTGGACTAAGAGATGGAGATTGCCCAGAGCCTGGATGGAATGGAGTTAATTTTCTTGCTCGCAGCCCGTGTGGGGCTGTGCTCTGCTCAGGGTGCTGATAACACACTGGAACTGCAGCTCCTGCTGCTATGAGCTGGCAGAGAGACAAGGCCTTCTCTCTTTCTCACTCTGCCCCAGGGCGAGGAGGCTTGGGGTGGGAAGAGACTGGGAAGGGGGAAAATCAGGACAAGTGGCTCAAATGGGCCAAAGAGCAATTCCACACCTTACAGAACCTTGTTCAGCACTAAAAGTGGGAGGGGAGCTTCTCCAAAGCAGCCATTGCTTGGACACTGGCTGGACGTCACTCTACTGGTGGGACTGACCTCTTCTCCATCCCTGGTTTCATTTTTCTTCCCTCCACTTATGAAACTCTCTTTATGTTCACCCAGGAGTTTTGTTTTCTTTCTATTGTCCTTGAGATTGTCTCCCCCATCCTGCTGGGAGAGGGAGGAAGTGATTATGTAAGGGTTTTGATGTCAGTAGGGGTCACCCCAAAAGACAATCACGCAGCAAAGAGGACAGTGTGTGCTTGTGAGGGCACCACTGCCCGAGTAGAGGAGACTCGTGGCATTTGTAGGAGCGTGTGAGGTCCCTTGTTCCTGACAAGTGGGGAGAGAGCATATAGTTGGATACGTGGTTGTCAGGTCACAGATGACCAAGGATCCAACAGGCCAGGGGAAGGACAAAAGCTTGTGTAGGTGTTTGTGAGGTCTTCAGTGTCTGATTCCTTCATAAGGCAGGAGAAGGCCCATGGGTTGTGCAGGTTCTTATGGGGTCACCCCTGAGGAGCTGATAGAGCAGAAGAGGGCCTGTAGATGGTGCAGGTGCTTGTGAGGTCACTGGTGCCTGAGCAGATGATAGAGCAGGAGGTGGCACGTGGCTTGTGAACCTCCTTGTGATGCCAGTGGTACCTGAACACCTGATAGACCAGGAGCAGACATGGCAGTGGTAGATGCTGTGAGGTCACCTGTGGCTGAGTGGTGGATGGTCCAGGAGCAGGCACGTGGCTGTGTACGAGCTCGGGATTGCACCGGTGCCAGAGCAGCTTTTAGGTAATGAGCAGGCACAGGGCTTGTGTGGGGGCTTCTGATGACATCACAATAAGGTTTAAACACCACTAAATATGGCTTTTTGGAGGCACCATCACCAGCAGAACCCATGCACAGCACACATGTGTGACCATTTAACTCATGAGCCCAGAGTGGCAAAAGGAGGAGGGTCTGAGGTCACTGTCACTGTCACCCCTGAGCACACAGGGTGGCAGCAGGATGGGGTTTAGTCACCGTCACTGTCACCCCTGAGCACACAGAGTGGCAGCAGGAGGGTGTGAGGTCTCGTCAATGATGCTCCCCACGGCCGTGGGGTCAGTGCAGAGCAGCCGTGTCCATCAGAGGGGATCCTGGTGACAGGAGCTGCCCAGCACGGTGCCTGCAAAGCCAAAGGAGCAGCCCTTCAGGCCTGGTGGAGCAGTCGGGGTTGGTGGCTTGGGGGCTCCCTGGGGCTGTGCCGGGCTCGGTGCCAGCAGGAAACCACAAACTTCCTGCCTGGGCGCTGCGGGGGGAGGTCACGTGGGCTGTGGTTTGTGCACCTGCAGGCTCCAGCTCCTGATCTGCCCGTGGGGAATAACGGCCCCTGGGTGACACGCTGAGAGGCAGGGACACGGCTGAGCCTCGGGGGAGGAGAGATGCTGCCAGGGCAGGGACAGGGCCCAGCTCCTGCTCCTGCCAGGGCCCAGCGTGAGGCTCTGCGGGGAGGGATGAACAAGCCAGCACCCCTGGGAAGGAGCTCTGCCCCTGGCCGAGGCCTTTTCCCAGCTGCTGCTCCAAGCACAGCAGGGCTGGGCCAGCCACAGGGGCTGATTCCTCTCCATCCAGACACAGATGACGTCCCAGCCCAGCTCCACGCCTCCCACAGCTCAGGTGCAGATGGCGATGTGCCTCTTGGGTGCTTGGATGAGGCCAGCATAAGAGAGGCTCTGTGTGCCCAGATCCCATCCCAGGGTCCAAGGGGCGACAGGACCATTTCCGCACACACAGCTTGTCTCATGCCAATCCCCCATCACAGCAACCGTGACGTGTGTGTCCCTCATATATGGTCATGAACGGCGCTGGAGAAGTTCATTGGAGGGCCGGGCTGCCTTGGAGGGGAGATCACTCCCGATAATGTCTAAAAAGGTGCTGCTGCTCTGATTGGCTCCTCTTGAAGCTGGGTCGGCATCTGCAGCTACATCACCCTGTTAACTTCCCCGTGAGTCCCCAGGAGCCGTGAGAGGGAGTGGGGTCCAGCAGGGCTGTGCCAGCAGAGCAGGAGGCTCAGGATGGAGATGAAGGGGCTCCTGTCCCCTCGGATGCTGTGGCTGCTGCTCTGGGTGCAGCCCTGCAGGGGTGAGTGCCAGGTCCCTTGTCCCACAGCCTGAACCCAGTGGTCACCAGCGCGGCCACTGGGAAACCTCTGGGAATGGGGTTTTCTTTGCAAATGATGCTGAGACAAGGGGCAGAAGGCACTCTGGTCGATAGACCCCCTGCCTTTCCCTGTGCCCCTTTGGGTGTGAGCGGGAGCTGTAGGCTTGGGGCACGGGGCTGCACAGGGGCTCTGGGCTGGGGAGGAAAGGGTGCCCTGTGCAGGCTGGGTGCAGTGAATGAGCAGGCATGGGCAGAAGGCAACGGGAGGTGGGAGGAGGTCTGAAGCTGTGGGGCAGCAGCCCTGATGCTGGGCAGTCTCAGCGTTTTCCAAAGCATGGGCCAGGAAGGATGCATACACTGCTCTGGATATCACCCTGAGCATGAAGGGCTCTGTCCCACGTGCCTGTGAATCAGTCTGGGTAGCGGAGACCTCTCCAGACCTGCTGTGTGGTGCTTGGTTCTCTACTGACCCCTCCTGTGTTTGTGTTTGAAGGGGCTGCGGACTTGAGGCTGGAGAACGGCGGCGGGCGCTGTGCTGGGAGAGTGGAGATGAAACAGCAGGGCCAGTGGGGGACGGTGTGTGATTTCTCATGGGACATGGCTGATGCTGCAGTGGTTTGTAAGCAGCTGGGCTGTGGATCTGCTCTAGAAGCTCATAGAACAGCACACTTTGGGCCAGGATCTGGCCCCATTTGGCTGTTTTATGTTGACTGTGCTGGAACTGAGTCTGCCCTGTCTGACTGCGCAAACTCAGAATATGCTCGGGAGTACTGTGATCACAGCCTGGATGCCGGAGTGACATGTTCAGGTACAGTGCAAGCCAGTTCCCCATCTTTGTGGTTGGGATAGTGGAAGGGACCTGTCTGTGCCCTCAGGGAAAGAAGGAGGTACTGGGGAAGGGCTGGTGTGGCCAGTGACTCTGCTAAGCTGAAGCTGTCGCTGCTGGTTTCCTGGTCTCTGATGAAAGCCCAGTAGAAAGCCCTCTGCTGACCCTCATGTGGTTCGGGAGCCCTGGTGGGTTCCTATGTCGGGAGATGAATGCCTACTCTGCCCTGAGGTCTCTTGGTTGCAAACTTTCTCCTCCTGTTCACCCAAGAGCTGCCTGGCAGAGCTGAGGACCAGGTGCCCCCATGCCTCTCACAGGGAAGGGTCCAAGGTGGCCAGAGATTGTTGGGTTGTGTCCCCTGGCAGAAATGAGTGACCCAGGGCAGAGGGGCTGCGCAACGGGGAGGAGCACTGGGCCTGGGCAGAAGAGCAGGGTGGGTCATGGCCACCTCATTCCTCTTCCAGGATCACCTCCTGAAAGCAGCCCACATGGAAACACCCCTGTGACAGCAGCACTTCCCTGGCCAGCCTCTCCTGCCCACCCCAGCCTCTGGCTGCCCTGGGCACAGGGATCTGCCAGACCTTGCTGGCTCTCCTTGGTGCCTGTCCCTGCTCTAGGAGCTTGGGTCAGCCCAGGGCTGCTCCTCTGCCTGCTCTCCTTCACCCAGACGCTGGCAAAGGCTCTGCTGAGGGCCCTTCCTAGGCTGGCAGTGGAGGTGGGGACTGGTGGGGACAGTAACCACAGATGCCCCCGTACCACATCTGTGCCCCAGGACATGTCCCAGCTAAGAGCACGTTCCCAAGCTGAGGGATGAGGGGCATTGGTGGTGGCTCTGAGGGGTCCCTCAGCCTGGCCGTGAGCTCGGTTGGGCAGACCAGGCTGCAGCAGCCAGAAGCACCAAGGACCATCTCCTTAGCCTCGAGTCCCGTGGGTGCTGCAATGCTGGGGCCAGTGCAACCCAGGGTCTCCAGGACAGCATCAGTTTGTCTGAACAGTGCCTGTAACTGGGGGTGGGACAGAAGCGAGCCCACAAGCCCGGTGGTTGTGTCTGGGGACAGCAGGGGGTCCTGGGTGTGTTTGTGCCATCAGCACCTACTGGGAGATGCTGGGAATCTGTGGGTCTCTCTGCCTGCAAGCTGCCCCAAAGAAGAGGTGGGAACATGGATGTGTGACTGTCATGAGGAGCTGGGAACTCGCAGAGGGTTTTGTTTCTCCAGGCTTCGTCCAGCTGGTTGGAGGGGACAGTCCCTGTTCAGGATACGTGGAGATCCGTGAGGGGGACCAGTGGAAAAGTGTCTGTGACTCGGACTTTGGTCCTGAAGCCGCCGCTGTGGTTTGCAGGGACCTGCAGTGCGGTGCAGCCCTGCCCGTCCATGGGGCAGCTCTCATTGGAGAAGGCATTGGTGCCCTCTGGGACAGAGAGCTGCGGTGTGTGGGGAATGAACCCCACCTCGCTTCCTGCCCCAGGGGATCCTCTAGGGGCCAGCCCTGTCCCCAGGGCAGCATTGCCAGGGTCACCTGCACACGTAAGTGCTCAGCGTGGGGTGTTGCTCTGTGGGGCTGGGCTGGGGGTGGGAGCAGGGCAGGGGCCATGCAGAGCCAGGGTTGAGGACAGAAGGGGAACGTGGGTGTCTGCAGCCAGGAGGAGAAAGGCCAGCCATCCATTTGGTCTCTCCTCCAGCTCCCAAGGGAGAAGAAGCACAAGTCGGGCCCCAATAATCCTTCTCTGTCCATGGGTTCACAGGGTTCAGGCTGGTGAACGGCAGCACGGCGTGTGACGGGAGGGTGGAGGTCCAGGTGCATGAGACCTGGGGCACCCTCTGTGCCTCCCATTGGGATCTCTCGGACGCCCACGTTCTCTGTCGTCACCTCAACTGCGGCTTTGCTGAGTCCCTTCCCAGAGGAGGGCTTTTTGCAGAAGGCACCAGCCCCATCTGGAGAGACTCTTTCCACTGTGATGGGACTGAAGCCCACCTGGGAGAGTGCCCAGTGACCGCCCTGGGGGCCTCGCCATGCTCCCAGGAGAATATCGCTGCTGTCATTTGCTCAGGTGAGGGCTGGGAAACAACTCTGTTGATTCCATTTGCCACTTGGGTGTGACACGGCCACCCAAAGCATGGACTCCATGGCAGCACTGGGGTCAATTTCTGCCTGGAGAAAGCCTAGTTCCACCAGGAGTGATCTGGAGAGCTTTGTCTGCTCACATTGACTGCTCTCATGTGGGAGAGCTGAGGGCTGACTGGGTCCAGGCGTCTCTGCCCCCAGGGCAGTAGCTCAGCTCTGGGGCTACTGCCAGGCCTGGGCTTCCCTGTGCTTCTGCTGTGGGACCAGTCCAGGATGGGGCTGCGGGTTCAGCTCCATCACTCCATCTGCCAAATGCCCTGTCCCAGCCCCCAGGAGCCTCATGGATCCCAAAGCCAACCTTCAGGGCTGCCCGTGTGTCCCCAGCAGCAGCCCCAGGTGGGAGCTGCAGGGCTGGGCTTTGACCTTGCTTCTGGGGCTTCTGCCCAGCACAAATCCCAAATGTTTCCTCATTGCTTGGACACCCCACATTGCTCTGCTCCCTGACAGGGACACAGCCTCCCCAGTTCCCTGGGGGTGCAGAGGGGCAGAGACATGGGCTCTGCCCTGGGTCTCCTCCATGCCAGAACTGAGGTCAGAATCAGAGAATGGTTTGAATTGGCAAAGACCATTCCCTTCCAACTCCCTGCTGTGGGCAGGGACACCTTCCACTGGGTCAGGTTTCTCAAAACCCCATCCAACCCGGTCTTGAAGACCTCAAGGCTGGGCAAACCTTGTCCTGGCACTGCCGTTCCTTCAGCTGTTGTATGCACGGCTGCGTCCTGCTCTGGGAGCTGCCCCATTGGCCTCAGCAGGGACTGGCCAGGTGGCTCTGCTGCACCAAGAGCAAAGAGATTCTCTCCCAGTAATGCTCAGGGACCTGGACTCAAACCAGGAAACCTGCCCCTGGAGCTCCCCATGGAGGGCTGAGTGTGGGCAGGAGCACTTCAGGGCACCCTGAGGGTTCCAGAGCCTGGAGAAGCTCTGCAGGTTTCTGGTCTCTCTGTTGCTGCTGAGGCCATTGCTCCTCTCCCCAGGCCCACCCAGCTCCACATCCCTGCGGCTGGTGGGTGGAGAGAGCCGCTGTGACGGGCGAGTGGAGATCTTCCAGCATGGAACCTGGGGCAGAGTCCTGGATGACCAGTGGGACGAGCAGGAGGCCAGCGTGGTGTGCCGGCAGCTGCGGTGTGGAAAGGCGGAGAAAGCCTACAACCCCCCGAAGCCGGAGAAAGGGACGGGTCCCGTGGGGCTGCGAGGGGTGCGGTGCGCAGGGCACGAGGCCAACCTGACCCTCTGCAACACCTCTGTGCCTGAGAGCACGCTGGCAGCAGGGGTCGCAGAGGATGTGGGGGTTGTTTGCCAGGGTAAGTGCCCTGCAGGGCTCCACCAGCTCAGGGCTGGGTGTCACCAGCCCCTGGTGGCAGCTGGGGTTCCTTCCTGCTGCAGGGAGCCGGCGGGTGCGGCTGGTGAATGGGCAAGGGCGCTGCGCCGGGAGAGTGGAGATCTACCACCAGGGCAGCTGGGGCACCGTCTGCGATGACGGCTGGGACCTGCCCGATGCCACCGTTGTGTGCCGCCAGCTGGGCTGCGGGGGAGCGGTGGAGGCGCCTGGTTCCGCTCGGTTTGGAGAAGGCTCCGGGCAGATCTGGCTGGACGGCGTGAACTGCTCCGGGGCTGAAGGAGCTCTCTGGGACTGCCCGCCAGGGGCCTGGGGGCAGCACGACTGTGGGCACAAAGAGGACGCAGGAGTCAGCTGCTCAGGTCGGTGCCGGGAGCTGGGGAGGACTCAGGGACAAGGGGAGAGTGGGCAATGGCTGAGGCTGTTCCTGGCCGCCTCTGAGCCTGTTCCTGGCAGCCTCTGAGCCCCTGCTCAAGATCATCCCAGGAAAGCCTCAGTCCCACCGGGGATCCCTGGAGAGCTCAACTTCTTCCAAGGGTTAGCAAGGAGGGCAGGCGTGTCTGTCCATCCCGGACCTTTCTCTGTCCATGAGTGCAAGGCAGACCTAGAATGAGGGAAAGGTTTGGATTTGAAGGGATCTCAAACCCATCCAGTTCCAACCTCCCACTGGATCAGGTTCTCCAAGCCCCATCCAACCTGCCTTGAACACCTCCAGGGATGAGGCAGCCACCACTTCTCTCGACAACCTGGGCCAGGGCCTCTTCACCCACACAGCAAAACATTTCCTCTTAAGATGTCATTTCAATTTCCCCTCTTTCAGATGAAATCTATTGCCCCTCATCCCATCCCTGACCTCCCTAATCAAGAGCCCCTCCCCAGCTTTCCTTGAGCCCCTTTCCATATTGGAAGCTGCTCTAAGGTCTCCTCAGACTTGCTGGTCATGTCTTTGCCTGGCTGAGGGCCTGGGGGTGCTGGGACATCCTTGCTCCCACCACCCAAACCAGCCTGATACTCTTTGGACTTCTCCTCCCAGAGTTTGTAGCCCTAAGGCTGGAGAACAGCACCGGCTGCTCCGGGCGCCTGCAGGTTCTCTATAACGGGACGTGGGGCAGCGTCTGCTCCAACTTGATGACTCCCAAAGCGGTGTCGCTGGCATGCAAGGAGCTGGGCTGTGGGGACAGAGGGTTCCTCGAGACACAAGGGACCTCTGGCACAGTGTCTAACATCACCTGGCTGGATCGCGTGGAGTGTGGGGAGAGAAACAGCTCCTTCTGGCAGTGCCCCTCCGACCCCTGGGACCCGCAGTCGTGCGATAACCCACAAGATGAGATCCACATCTCCTGCAATGGTAATTCCGAGCTTCCCGGTCACCAGCCTCCCCCAGCCCTGTCCCTTCTCCAGCACAAAGACAGAGGTTTGTCTTTCCACACCAGACCCTTCTGCTGCTGGGGCAGAAAGTGGGGGTTGAGCTCTCAGAGTCCCAAAAATTGCCCAGCAGCTGCCAGCCCGATTTGCAGCAGAGCCTGGGGGAGGCAGAGGTGTCTCCAGGCACATTCTCAGAAGAGACCTCACAGGGGCTCTGAGGAGCATTGTCTCCATGGGAGCCTTCTGTTGCTCTGAGAACCAGGGTCCCTTTCTGCCTCTTCACTGCCTCATTTCCTTCTGCAGGGACACAGCCAGAAGTGCCCCCAGCCCGGGGGACCAAGTGCCCAAGCTCCACCAGCTGCACAGGTAGTGGCTCCTCTCCACCCTTCTTGCCCGGCCAGGCTGTTCCTGCTGTCCCACTGCCCGCGGAGGTCTCTGTCTTCTCCAGACAGGGAGAAGATCCGCGCCATAGGTGGCAAGAATAGATGCTCGGGCAGAGTGGAGGTGTGGCACCGCGGCTCCTGGGGGACAGTGTGCGATGACTCCTGGGACATGCGGGACGCTGAGGTGGCGTGCAGGCAGCTGGGCTGCGGCCCCGCGGTGTCTGCCCTGGGCGAGGCGGCATTTGGGGAGGGCTCGGGCCCCATCTGGCTGGAGCGGGTGGAGTGCCAGGGGACAGAGCTGTCTCTGCAGGACTGCTGGGCCCAGACTGGGGACAGGGGGCTCTGCCGGCACAAGGAGGACGCCGCTGTGATCTGCTCGGGTGAGTGGAGGGTCTGAGAGCCCCTCCTGGGTATTGCCAAGGAGCTGGGGCTACTCCCAGTGTGGCTCCAGAGCTCCTGAGAGCAAGGCCATCCCTGCAGAGTGTGGGAGCCCAGTGCCAAGAGTGGAATACAATCATGGAATGGATTGGGGTAGAAGTGAACTTCAAGCCCATACAGTTCTACCCTGTGCAATAGGCAGGGACATTTCACACTGGATCAGGTTGCTCAAAGCTCCATCCAGCCTGGCCTTGATCACCTCCAGGGATGAGGCACCCTTGACTTCTCTGGGTTGGGATGTCCTTCAGACTCTGTGGGTTTGGGATGTCCTTCAGACTCCGTGGGTTTCGGATGTCCTTCAGACTCCATGATTTTGGGATGTCCTTCAGAGTTCGTGGGGTGGGATGTGCTTCAGATTCTGCCCGTGAGTCCCTGCAGCCTCCAGGGTATCTCCTGGGCTGCCTGTGCCACTCTGCCCATGGCTCAGAGCGGCCCCCTGGGCTCCATCCCAGTGCCCCTGCCCAGCCTGGCAGGAGGGGCGATGCGGGTGGGATGGGGCAGGGATAAATGGGGAAGCGCACACACACACACACACTGAGTGTGTCAGAAAGCAGCTCCCTGGTGCTTGCACGCCCACCTTCTCAGTCCAGCTCTCCTTATCATCCCTTGCAGCTGCATCCACCACGGCAGCACCGCCCCCCCGAGCAGGTAACCTGTCCTCCCCGCTGCGCGGGGGCTGCCCAGGGCTGTGCTGGGACCCACAGCTGGGAGAAGGGGCTCCTGGCCAGGGTGTCAAACTCCCCAAAGGAGGCACCGGGTTAGGGGTGAGGTTGGGGACAGCTGTCATTTACCCGGCAGGGTGGGAGATCCCCAACCTCAGCCCCTGGGTTCTCCAGCCCCCTTTTTAATGGGGGGTGGGAGCCATGTGTCTCAGCCTTACCTCTCCCTGCCCTGCTGCTGCCCTTGCTGTGTTCCTGCCCCTGCAGATCCCACACGGGCCTTCCTGAGCAGCAGTGGGAGAGTCTCCTTGCCCGTCATCATCTGCATCATCCTGGGAGCCCTGCTCTGCCTGCTCCTGGCCCTCCTTGCTGGGCAAGTGCGAAGCGCCAGGGCTGAGCGCAGAGGTGGGTCTTTCCCCACGGCCCCAAGGGAAGGGGCCTCCTAGTCAGGCCAGAGGGTCTGTGGGTGTCAGTGAGGGGCGAGGGCAGAGCTGTGGGGACAAGAGCGTGTGCTGCCTGCTGCCCCACGTGCTGCCCCATCACCTGCCTGGCCACGGGCCACCAGCATCCAGGGACAGAGAGTCCAGGCAGGGACGGGGCAAGGAGAGAAACAGCAGAGCTGGGCTGGGGGAAACGAAGAGGAGAGGCCTGAGAATGAGCAGGGACAGAGCTCAGGGCAGTGTTGGAGGGGCTCTGGGTCAGGGGAGCTGCCAGGAGGAGTGGTGTGCAGCAGGGTCTCTCCCTAGGTTTCAGATCCCAGGGCTGTTCCCCATCCAGCCCTGACCTCCCCACAGCAGAGCATGGACCGTGCTATGGATCTGTGGGGGAGAGAGGGGGCAGAGCCAGGGGGAGAGAAGAGGTAGAAGCTGCTCCCAGCTCAGCACCAGGACCTGATCCAGGGGCAGAGGGGCACAGGGTCTGTCTCTGAGGGATGGTGTGAGGGTGTCACTGCCCTAGAAGATCTCCATGGGGGCATGTGCACTCCCTGAGAGGGTGCAGTGGTGCCCAGACAGCACAGTGGGGCTGTTGGGTGCGGACAACCCTGGGCTGGCCCAGGGAATGGGGCTGGGGAGCAGAGCAGGGTCCCGTCCTCTGTCTGTGCGTCCACAAACCAGCCCTGCTCCATCTGCAGCCTCCGAGAGAGCGTGGGAGCCCTTCTCTGAGGCCGTGTATGAGGAGATCGGGAACAGCCCAGCATGGGAGAAGCAGGCGAGGTTCAGCGGCTCAGGTGGGTGTGCATCCCTCAGGGGGGGAACATTTGGAGGGCTCTCTCCCCAGTCCCATCCAGGGCTGACCCACTGCAGCCCCTGACCCACGGTCCCTGCAGTGCTGGTGCTGTGGGGTGTGTGGGGAGAGCAGCCAGGTCCTGGGCCCGAGAGAGGACCTTCCTCCCCACAAGTCCAGCCAGGGTCAATTCCTCTCTCCCGGCCACTGCGTCCCCTATGGCACCCGAGGGCTGAGGGAAGGGGCTGTTCTGGGGCAGTTCTGGGAGCTCCTCTTGGATGGGGTTTGTCCCAGGGGTGCAGGGGGAACCCTGAGCCCCTCTCCACATACAGCCCTGGTGCTGTGCGTCCCCTGTCCCCAGAAGCACTGACCACGAGCTGGCTCAGCAGAGCACACTCTCCTCAGCCCCGCTGTGCCTCTCCTCAGGCTCCCATTCTGAGAGGTCCCTCACCGAGCTGCACCCCAAGGACAGCAAGGAGGAGGATGGTCTGGGGTCAGTGCCAGGTACTGGAGGGCAAGGAGGGGTTGATCTCTCCTACCTGCAGATGTGAAGAACAGTGGTGTTGCTGAGTGTCGCTGTCAGAGCTAGAGAGGACATGGCGGGTTCTCCTGTGGTGCTGCCAACACCAGTGTCTGAGCCCCATGTCCCTGCTCATCCTCCCGTCCTCTGCTCTGCAGGACACGGTTCCTCCCTGCCACCAACTCCCTTCTCCTTTCAGAGACCCCTGTCTCGCCTGCAGGTGACCCAGCAGATGGTTATGATGATGCCAGGGAGGCTCCTGACCCTGAGCAAGATCCTGTGTTGGGACCGGGAGGCTGGGAAATGCCTGGGGCACCAGAAGAGGGAGCAGGACCCAGTGATACACCTGGAGGTGAGAGGGAAAAAGAGCACTGCTGGTTCCTGGGTGCCACCCTGGTGTCAGATGAATTGCTGAGAGCCCAAAATCCTGTGGTGGGGAAGGTGCTGTGGAGTTTTCTTTGGAGGGCTGGGGGTGGGAGAGGGAGTGGAACATCTGAGGGCCGGGGAGCAGAGGGAGGAAGGTGATGCACGGCCCAGGAGGGGCACCTCGTGGGATGAGCACGCCATGGTCTTGCTGCTTGGAGGGGCAAACCTGCACTCCCAGAGCAGTGCTGGGGCCCTTAGAGCTGAGGGAGATGCTTGCTGTCCATCTCCAGAGAACACGGGCTATGATGACGTTGAAGAAATGTCCCTGGCCTATCCCCCTGAAGACACACAGACTGGGACCCAGGAGCTGAGTGCTCAGCAGTTCCTGAGCCCCAGGCCAGCAGAGCCCATCCCTGCAGTGGGACTGGGGGCAGCCAGGAGGGAGGAGAGGACTGTGCAGCTGGGAGAGCCATGAGCACCAGGAACTGTCTTTCTTTGTCCACAGCAGCAGGAACAATTGGGCATTGCCTCTATTTTTATTCCCATTTCAACCCGTATCTCTGTGTTTGGTGTCATTAGTGTTGGGCGCCATCAGAGCAGGTTCTGGCCTGGCTGGTATCGGGGTGTGTCCCTGAGCTGGTTGCAGGGAGCAGAAGACAAGGACAGGGTGGTGGGGCATGGTAACAGCTCAGAAACAGCAGCCTCAGAGCTGTGGGGCTGCAAGAGCCCCTGCTTCCTGGGGAACATTCCTGAGGCAGAGACATTTCCAGCTGCAGTTTCCAGCAAAACTGTGTCTCTACACATCCCCACGCTGCACCCCAGCAGCAGTTCCCACCTCCTGACCTTGGACTCCCCACGGTTCGGAGGTTCCGACAGAGCTGCTGAGTTAGGGTGAACCCTGGGCCATGGCCCCAGGGGGATCACAGCCATGGATCACCTCCCCAGGGGTCAGGAGGCAGCTCTGCTCCCGCTGCCCTGGCTCGGGGTGCAGGGCAGTTTCTGGGGCTCACGGGGCTGGGGTTGCCCCTTTGCTGGCTCTGCCAGGGCCTCGGTCTCCGTGGGCTCTTCCTGCTGCTCTGGGCCATCACAGACCCCGAGATCTCCCATCACAGCCCCACAGCCGCTTCCTAGCTGGGCAGGGAGTGCAGGGCCCCCAGCAGCCCTGGGAGCCCCTCCTCCTGCTGGGCTTCATCCCCCACCCCACTCCCTGCTGGCAGCTCCTTTACCCCTGGGGTGACCCTGGGGAGGCCTGGGGGCAGTCCAGGCTCACAGACCCCTCTGCCCTGGTCCCAGAACTTTCCTGCTGGCAGCCCCTGGTCCCAGAGCAGCCTCTCTGTCCCCTGCCCTGTGCCCGTGTCTCCCTGGGGAGGCGCAGGACTGCAGCCTGCCCTGGTGGGAGTTTCCCAGAGGATGGAGTCAGTGTTTCCAGTGCCCACATGTGTCAACCACCCCTTTGGAGGGCTCACCCTGTTCCCACTGGCATGAGGTGTATGGAGACAGCAGATCCCTCAGGAACAAGAAGCGGATGCTGCCCCACCAGTCCCACCTCCACTATGCTCTGCCTGACTCAGTGGCACCAGGTTCCCTGCCAAGGCTTTGCTCAAGCTAGCAGTGATGGCAGAAGGAAAGGAACCTGGAGACAGGGTCACAGGAGGAAACATTGCTCCTCCAGCTTGGGAGTGCAGCAGAGCCAGAGAGGACCAGTGCTCAGCTCCAGCTTGTGCCTGTGTGAAGCTGAGAGATCAGGGAAGAAGCATCCTTGGTGCTCATGATGCAGAGCCAGGTGTGATGGTGAAGTGTCGGAAACGACGGGAGACATGCACATCAGATGATGATCAACAAGTCTCAATTTATTGGGGATAAAGCAATGATATATATACATTAGTTAATTAGCTCATACATATTACAAAATAGAAGCTCATCATTGGTCACATTATTTTAGTCATTTACTACAAAAGGTCTAAATATAACACAATACTGCATTATTCTGTTACCACGGCTATTATGATTATCTAAACATCAGGTTCTTTAAAAAAGAACAACTACAAGCATGATTATCTCAGTCTAACTACATTCTGTACTATGATCTAAGCGGCTTTGAACTTGCTAAGCCTTGCATTTCGGCCATAACTATTGTAAAACAATAACTAAGCTTAGGTAGCCAAGCTTCGAGGGGCCTCATGACCTTTTTCTTGTAACCAAGTGCTCACAAGGTCATCCACATTTCCCCCGTTTTCTTTAAGTAAGAAAACATTGGCCTGTGACTTGTGGATTAAGTTGAGGACTGAGTTCTGCAAACAAGTCAGCAAACAAGGTAACAGGATGATTATTAACAGTATCACAATCCCTATACCTAATGCATACATAATAAATGTTCTGAGCCATGGACCCAGTCCAAAAGAGGACAACCACTTGTCTAAGGGATTAGAGACCACTTTAATATTTCGTGTGTGATCTCGTAACCATTGCAGGTGCTGGTGAATTGACTTAGAATTAGAAGACAAATTAAAACAACACATTCCTTCAAAATCTTCACAACCATGACCTTGAGCCAATAGTAAAAAATCAATGGCAGCTCTGTTTTGTAAAATTTGGTGTCTCAAACTATCCATATGTTGTGCCATTTCAGACAAAATTTCAGTAGTTACATTAGATTGTTTTACAATCCAACATGCCAATTTCCCTAAAGTATTCAATGCATGTGCTGTACCCACACCAGGTACAAGGGATGCAAAAATTCGGGCTGTCGGACCCCAAAGTTCCACTTGGTCATTACAGTCAGGTGATAACGCTGCTATGGAGCGTTTGAGACGATGGTTAGGAAAAAGAGAATGAATTTCAGACACATTTGGGGCAAATAAAGCCAGTTTTCCTAAGTAACAGGGACCTCCCATAGGGTTTCGGGGAATTCCTTGCCAAGCACGGTCTCCACATATCAAATAGAGATCATGGGGCAATTTCATCGCAGTGCGGTTTGCCCAAATTATGGTCTGATTCTTCGCCCATCCATAGGAAGGTCCACCACACATATACATGGCATCCCAAAAAGGCCATTCTTTAGGTGTTAACCACATTAGTTTGTCAGTTTTCTTATAAATATAAAACCCTAATTTAAAACATCCATATTCATTGGCTGTTCTATTCAACATGCGACTGCCTAACAGTTTGATCTCTTGGGGATCCCAAGGTAAAGAAACATTTAATCCTGCTAACAAACGGGCAGCACATTCATCCTGCCTTGTATGAACATCACAATTCCCTCTGGTCAGACCCTTAAAGTCTGACTTGTTGAACCCCAGAATTCCAAGTAGGCAAGTTTGAAAAGGGTCGGTGGCGGATGCCAAAGAGAGACAAAAGGAGGTTACACCCGTTTTGTTTGCCCAAGTTACCCATAAGTTAGTTCTTGGACTGATGTAACCTTGGGTCGACGACACAATCATGAGAACTAGGATCTCAATCTGCGTCATTATCAGAATTCGGGAGCGTGTTGTCAGTAGTTGCAACATTCGGTGCAGCCTTCGTCCACTTTGCTGGGACCCAGATAGGACCTGTAGGGGAAGATACACAAAGATATCCTCTGCCCCAATAAATTACTTCTGAAGGACCACACCATTTACCATCTTTGGGATCCTTATATAGGACTACAACAGGTTTGCTTGGTTGCACCTTTTCGTGATGGGCATCATAATGTAAAACAACAGGAGGATCTTTAGAATCTCCGAACACACATAAATGATTTAACACAAACAACGTTTTTACAAGTTTCGTTGAAATGTCAGATTCCTGACAAATTTTTAAATAACGTTTCAGCGTATTGTGAGTTCGCTCAATTATTGCTTGACCTGTGGGAGAATTTGGGATACCCGTTACATGTCGTATTCCCCACTCCTTCAAAAAACATGAAAGATTCTGGCTGCGGTAGGCAGGACCGTTATCTGTTTTGATTTGATGGGGCACCCCCATGACTGCGAAGCAGCTGGAGAGATGCCGACGAACATGGAGAGCTTTTTCTCCGACTTGGGCTGTAGCCCATATATATTTACTGAACGTGTCAATAGTTACATGGAGATATTTTAATCGTCCAAATTCAGAGACATGAGTCACATCCATTTGCCAGATTTCATTAGCAGTAAGGCCACGAGGGTTGACGCCTAATCCAAGGCCTTGTCCATAATTGTGATAACTACAAATTGGACAAGCCCGTACTATAGCAGTTGCTTCAGAATGTGAGATTTGAAATTCTCTGACAAGGCCTTTTGCATTTTGATGAAAAATGGCATGTGCTTCTCTGGCTAATTTTTGACTATCGATTGGGGTTCTGGTAGTAAGTGAGACCAATTTATCTGCTCTGTCATTACCTTCACCTAAACCAACATCCCATTTGTGACTACGAATGTGCAAAATACAAAATGCATTTTCCCTTTGTTTAATTGCCCTTTGTAATTGGAGAAATAACTCATATAGTCTTTTGTTTTGAACCACTTTGATAAAGGCATCTTCAATACGTTCCACAATTCCTGCAACATATAATGAGTCTGTGACAATGTTTAAAGGATCAGTCAAAGTCATCAATGCCCAAATCACAGCAGATAGTTCTAAGGTTTGTAGAGAGTCTGTTTCTTCTGCAGGCAAAATATGATGTTGCCATTTTCCGTCTTGCTGCCACGTTATGGCTGCAGTTCGAGATTTCCTTCCTGTGTCAGTATACGCGGTGATGGCTTGGGGAATTGGATCCCGTTTTCTTTTTGGACAGGCAAACCAGCGCCATTTCCCCATCCATTGTAGCAGGGGTGATTTAAATAAATTGATGTTGACGCTAGCTGAGGTACCCAAAAGGGCTTCCTGAAGGTCTTCACTGTTGTCAAGATACCACTGGAGAGTGTCTTTAGAGTTCATCGGGATATGTATCGTGGTAGGTTCACGACCATGAAGTTGCAAAACTCTTTCACGGCCTCTTTTAATAAGATGAGCTAATACTTCAACTTGTTGGACTAATGTCTTCATTTGTTGTAGACTTGGAGACATCCATTCTAAAACACTCAGTTCTGTTCCTTGTGATGAAATCTGAGCAATGGCTCCTAATAAATGATGCTGGCCCAGCCATATGAGTAGGCTGAGATCCTGTGATGAGATAAAACGAGAGGTACAGCCAGTTGTTATTCTATCTGCTATTTGCTGTATGACACACTTCTGCTCTGGAGTTACTGAAATTGCTTGAGCAGGATTTGTGCCTTGTAGTAATGGTCGTAGAGTGTCTAAAAGTTCATTGGGAATGCCCACAATAGGTTTCAACCACTGTAGGTCTCCCAAGAGACGTTGAGCATTATTTAATGTTTTCAGATTCAAATTCAATTGAATCTTTTGAGGAGATACTGTACGTTCTGTTAAAGTCCAACCTAAGTATTTCCATGGCGAAGAGCGCTGTATTTTTTCAGGAGCGATGATCAATTTTGAATGAGCGTTTGCCGAATTGTGTTTACTTGTTTGTCTGTAAAATGTGTTGCTTGTGCAAATAATATATCGTCCATGTAATGGTAGATAATCACTGATTTCCAATGTCTCTGGAGTGGTTGAAGAGCAGCATCAACATATAGCTGGCATAAAGTCGGGCTATTTCTCATACCTTGAGGCAGTACTGTCCATTCAAAGCGTTGATCTGGACCTTCTCTATTCAAAGAGGATAATGTAAATGCAAAACGTCTTGTGCCTTTTGGGTGCAAATCGATAGTGAAAAAACAATCTTTCAGGTCAATGATCAGTAGAGGTCAATCTTGAGGGAGCATAGATGGATTTGGGAGGCCTGGTTGCAAGGCTCCCATAGGTTCCATTTGCTCATTCACGGCTCTTAGATCATGCAAAAGACGATATTTTCCTGACTTTTTCTTGATAACAAAGATGGGAGTGTTCCAGGGACTAGTAGATAATTTTAAATGTCCTTGCTGAAGTTGTTCCTGCACCAAATGATGTGCTTGCTGAAGGCTTTCCCGTTTTAAAGGCCATTGCTTAACCCATACTGGTGTATCAGTTGTCCAAGTTATGGGAATTGGGAAAGACCAAGCAATGGCTACAAGGTTAAAGTGTGCTCATTTGTGAGAACCAGTCCCAATTGAGCGAGAATATCTCGGCCAACTAAACATTGAACAGTAGGTGGCAGCTGAACTATTGAAAAAACAGCAGAAACTTTCCGGCCATCAATTTTTACAGTCACGGTAGGTGATTGTTGGGCCAGTGTTAGACCCCCAACTCCAGAAACTGCTACTGTAGCTGGCTGAATTGGCCAATCAGAAGGCCAAAATTGTGGAGCAATTATGCTAGAATCTGCCCCAGTGTCAAAAAGTCCTAACAGTGTAGTATGAGTTCCTTGATAGGCCACAGTAACTTACATTTAGGACGCTCTGAGAGGTTCATTGTTAACAGCGTGAGTCCTCCTGTGGAACCAAATCCTTTGTCTTCTCGGGGAGAAGTAGAAATTGGAGTCAGCTTGTTGGTTAATTGTGGCATTGGTATCAATTGAGCAATTCGTTGTCCCTTGCGAATACAAACAGGTGGAAACGGCGTATGGGCCATAATCATGATTTCTCCGGTGTAGTCAGCATCAATGAGTCCAGGGAGTACGAAAAGTCCCAACATTGAAGCGGAGGATCTCCCAATTAACAGTGCTCCTACTTGGTGTCCATCAATTTTTAGTGGTCCGATGATTCCAGTTGAGATCTTGTGTGGCCGGTTCGTCAGCAAATTAGTATCTCCTGAGGCTGCCAAGTCGAGCCCAAGGCTGCCTCGGGTTGCTGGCGAAAGTGTAGAGGCAGTGCCGGTTGAGCAGCGGCCACTTGTGTCGTCGCGCGGAAGCTGCGAGTCGCGCTCCCATTGAAGTTTCCCGATCTGCGGCGACAAGCTCCAGTATTGTGTGTATCAGATCGGCATCGGGCACACCATATTCCTGTTGCTGCACATTCTCGCCGAGTGTGTCCGAGCACTCCACAACGATAACATTTCGGCCGGCCTCTGGGTTGTGCATTCCTTGTTTGCGCAGCGGACACTTGGAGAGGTGCAAGAGCAGCTAACACTTGTGATTGAGAGGCTTTTGCCTGTTCCTGTAATCCCTGTCCTAACTCTTTAATAGCTTCAACTACAAAGGTTTGTGGACCCACTGGAATGTGAGACATTTTCTCTAAGGCTTCCTCAATGGTCCAATTAGCTCCCAACGTGTTTAACACATTACGTGTAGTGGCATTACAATTTTGCAAGGCGCATTGTTTTAACAATGCTCCTTTCATGAAATCTTGCACTCCTGCACGTTCAATAGCAGAAGCAACTTTGTCTATAAAGGTACCAAAATGCTCGTCACGACCTTGTTTAATTCCCATGTAAACTGGTACACCACCCGGATCCTTTACACGAGTAATTGCCAACCGAACAAGGCGCATAGCTTCACGTAGTTTATCTGGGCCAACAAGTGCCTGAGCCTCCGTTCGCAAAAATGGTCCCAGACCCATTAATTCCTCCATAGTTATATCATGAAGGGGATCTGCTGGGTCTCGCTGCACAGCTAGGCATTGATTTACCAAAGTTTGCCAATGAGCATTAAAAAGCAGTTGTTGATGTGGTGAAAAAAGGAGGCGAACCACTCCTCTACAGTCGGAGGGCAATAATAACTGTGTATCCCATATATAATCTAACATTTGTTTAACGGGTTCACTGCTCACTCCAAACTGACTAACAGTGGAGCGGAGCTGTGATAAAAGCTTCCAGTCTAGGGCTGTTACAGTAGCATTCAATCCACCGCCGGGCAAGGGATGATAAATTACTGGGCACGCCAACTGAGCAGCCGCGTGAAACACATCAGCATCTCCCGTATCTACACCCTCTCTAGCTAAAGTTGCCCATGCTTCTCGATGCTCCCTTGCCATGGCTTCGGCCAAATCCGATTCAGCACCAGGCAAGGTATCACCCTTCGGGCTAGGAGACGTGGTAGATACCTTGATAGGGGTTGGAATAGAATCAGAGGGGAGTGGATCTGGCGGTGAGTCTACTGCCGGGGGAGTAGCAGCTGGCAGAGAATGTGGAGGCACCGCCGGGGGAGCAGAGGGAACAACTGCATCAGGAGGTGGAGGAGGTCGAGGGGGAGGGAGAACAACAGTATTTGTGCTGGGAGGTAAAATAGGAACCTGCATCCAGTCAGAGATATAAAACTTATTTTTATCTTGCGCGGCTGTGGCATGCACGGCGGCTTTTTGTTCTGCCTGGTACTGTAACAGCTCATTATGTATAATTTTCCATGCTTTACCGAACTTCTTTGCGGTTTTGTCCCCATCAATTGCTGCCTCCCATAATTTATCTCCGAATTTGCGCCATTCAGACAACTCGTGTACAGTATGCGGGTTTTGAAAACAACCCTGCTCTTGACCATATGCTAATAAATTTGGAAGTTTCTTTTTTAAATCTACATCTTTGACCTGTCGCTTAGTTAAGAAACAGGTAAATAAATCATATGCTGCTTGCCTCTCCATACCTTAAAACGTCAGCGCTGTTGCGGCTCTCCAAGGTCTCGGCAGCACGTATCGACCAGGCTCGTCTATACGGTCACCTGGGGCTCGGCGTGGTTCCTCCTGCGCTTATAGCCGTCCTCGCCGCGTAAGGACTCGAACCACTCGTCGTTCCGCCGTGGCAACAAGGCTCGTATATACGGTCACCTTTATCACGTCGGGGTCACCATTTGTCGGAAACGACGGGAGACATGCACATCAGATGATGATCAACAAGTCTCAATTTATTAAGGATAAAGCGCTGACATATATACACTAGTTAATTAGCTCATACATATTGCAAAATACAGGCTCATCATTGGTTACATTATTTTAGTCATTTACTACAAAAGGTCTAAATAGAACACAATACTGCATTATTCTGTTACCACGGCTATTATAATTATCTAAACATCAAGTTCTTAAAAAGAAACAACTACAAACATGATTATCTCAGTCTCACTACGTTCTGTACTATGATCTAAGCGGCTTTGAACTTGCTAAGCCTTGTGTTTCGGCCATAACTATTGTAACATAATAACTAAGCTTAGGTAGCCAAGCTTCGAGGGGCCTCATGACCTTTTTCTTGTAACCAAATGCTCACAAGGTCATCCACAGTTTCCTTCATGTTTTCTTCATGTTTAGTGCTTCACGTCCAAAGGCAACAGATGTCCAACAGCAGCTCCATCACCCAGTTCCTCCTCCTGGCATTTGCAGACACACGGGAGCTGCAGCTCATGCACTTCTGGCTCTTCATGGGCATCTACCTGGTTGCCCTCCTGGGCAACAGCCTCATCATCATCACCATCACCTGTGACCACCACCTCCACACCCCCATGTACTTCTTCCTCCTCAACCTGTCTGTTCTTGACCTGGGCTCCATCTCAACCACTGTCCCTAAATCCATGGCCAATTCCATCTGGGACACCAGGGCCATCTCCTATGCAGGATGTGCTGCCCAGGTCTTCTTTGTCATTTTCTTGTTTGGTGCTGAATATTCTCTTCTGACTGTCATGTCCTACGACTGCTACGTTGTCATCTGCAAACCCCTGCACTACAGGACCCTCCTGGGCACCAGAGCTTGTGTCCACATGGCAGCAGCTGCCTGGGGTGCTGGGTTTCTCTGTAGTTTGCTGCAGACGGCCGATATATTTTCCCTGCCCCTCTGCCAGGGCAATGCTGTGGAACAGTTCTTCTGTGAAGGTCCCCAGATCCTCAAGCTCTCCTGCTCACACTTCTACCTCAGGGAAACTGGGCTTGTTGTGTTTACTGCTTGTTTATTTTTTGGCTGTTTTGTTTTCATTGTGGTGTCTTATGTGCAGATCTTCAGGGTTGTGCTGAGGATCCCCTCTAAGCAGGGAAAGTACAAAGCCTTTTCCACCTGCCTCCCTCACCTGGCTGTGGTCTCCCTCTTTATCAGCACTGGCATGATTGCCTATTTGAAGCCCTACTCAAACTCTTCTCCATCTCTGAACCTTGTGGTGTCATTTCTGTATTCAGTGATCCCTCCAGCACTGAACCCTTTGATCTACAGCTTCAGGAATCAGCAGCTCAAGGACACAGTGTGGAAACTGATAACTGGATGTTCTTCATAAGACATAATTTCCAATCTCATTGCATGTCCAGTCTGTCTTCTTTATTTATTGTCTGTTGTGGTGGTTCATGTTCAACTCTTTAAGCTCCATCTAGAGCAATAAAAAGCACTGTCATGGCTTAACTCCATTATCAGGTCAGTTCCACACAGCCACTAACACTTTCACCCATGTTTTGACGGGAAAGAGTATTGGAAAGGAAAAGTGAGAAAACACACAGATTGAGGCAAAAGCGTTTCAATTGCTAAAGCAAAACTGTGCTTGCAAGCAAAGCACATCAAGGGATTCATTCATTATGTTCAGTCAGCAGGAAGGGGTTCAGTCAGCAGGAAGGGGTTCAGTCAGCAGGAAGGGGTTCAGCCATCTTGGGACAGCAGGGCTCCATCAACAGTAATGGTTTCTTAGAAAGACAAAACCTATCATTTTGTATGTCCTCAACCTCTTCTTTTTAACTCAAATTTAATTGCTGAGTGTAGCATCCTATGTTAAAGAAAGACCCTTTGGTCAGTTAGGGTCAGCTTTCCAGCAGTGTCCCCTCCCAGGTTCTTGTGCACCCTTAGTCTACCCCCTGATGGAGCCGTGTGAGGAGCAGAAAAGACCTTGACACTGTGTGAGCCCTGCTCAGCAATAACAAAAACTTTCCTGGGTTATCAACAGCACAAATCCAAACTTCACCCTGACTCTGGCCACGGTGAAGAATGCTGACTCTACCAAAACCAGCACAATAAGCAAGTGACATCTCATCCCCATCATCCACACATCTACCAGTGATACCACAAGCACCATCTCAGGCCAGATTCCTTCTCCAACCCTGTTCCTCACTCAGCCATGAAGGACATCACAAGAAGCTCTAAGAGCCTGGCCCCACTCTCCAGTCCTATCATTTACTCAGCCAATTGTGACCTCACAGATGCCTGCACAAGCCAGGTCACTTGTCCCACCCAGACAGCTGCTCAGGCCAAAGTGATGTGAGGAGTAGATGCACCAGCCCGGTCCTGTTCATACCCAAACAGCTTCTCAGCCACGAGATACCTAGAAACAGTCCACACAGGCAAGGTGTCTTCTCCTGCCCCTCCACACACTCAACCGCCTCTGACCTCACAAGGGCCATCAAAAGCTACTGCTCTGTGACATAATCAGACACCAGTGACATCACAAGGCCCTGTAGAACACAAAGGCCTGGAGCGAGCCTGCAGTGTGTGGTCGTACCAGAGACATCCCACGTCCCTGTGCAAGGCAGGAACCTGATCCTGGTCTGAGACCTCCTCAGCCACAAGAGACATCCCAAAGCAGCAGCACAAACCAGGGCTTTACTACTGACCTGCCACCCCTTTGGATGCTGAGGCATCAAACACCCTCACAAGCAAAGGGGCTGCTCCTCTGATCAAACCTTCTCAGCACTTCTGGCCTCAGAAGCACCTGCACAGCCCAAGGCAGCCTGTGCCCTGTCACCCACTGACCCAGACATCAGCAAAAGGCAGGGGCTGGTCCTGCCCTCGAACCTATTTAGGGACCTGTGACCTCACAGGCAGCGCCGCAAGCCAGGGTCCTGCTCCTGCCCTGCCCTCTGATCACTCAGGGGTGACATCCCAAACACCAGCACAAGCCAGCTGCCTCCTCCTGGCCCATCAGCCCCTCACCCATCAGTGACAAGGTGAGCAGCTACACAGACCAGGGCTCCCTCCTGCCTTATCACCTACTCAGCCACCTGGGACATCACACAAAGCTGCAAAAGCCTCATGCCTGCCCCTGCCCTAAGTGCTGCAGAGCCACCAGTAACATCATAAGGACCTGCAGCAGCCAGCTGTCCGTTCATTCCCAGTCAGCTCCTGAGGCACCAGGGGCAGCAGAAGCAGCGGCACAAGCCAGGGCCCTGCTCCTGCCCTGTCACCTATTAAACCACCAGTATCATCACAAGCACATTTGGAAATCAGTCATGTTCCTGCCCTGAATTCCTTTTGGCATGACAAGCTCTTGGTGAACCTGGTGTACCTTATCAAGGAGTCACAGAATGGTTTGATTTGGAAGAGACCTGACAAGTCATTCAGTTCCCACCTCCTTCCATGGGCAGGGACACCTCCCTCTGGATCAGGTTGCTCCAAGCCCCATCCAGCCTTGCTTTGAACACCTCCAGGAATGGGGCAGCCACCACTTCTCTGGGCCACCTGGGCCAGGGCCTCACCACCCTTGCAGGAAAACATTTCTTCCTAAGATCTCATCTCAATCTCCCCTGCTGCAGACTAAAACCTTTCCCCTCTCATCCTTCCTCTGCTCTCCCTGATCAAGAACACCTCCCCAGCATTTCTGGAGCCCCTTTCAGCACTGGAAGCTGCTTAAAGTTTTCTCTGCAGCCTTCACATCTCCAGGTTTAGCAACCCCAAATCTCTAAGCCTGTCCTCATACCCGAGGTGCTCCAGCTCTCTGAGCAACTGTGTGACCTCCTGTGGATTCACTCCAACAGGCCCGTGTCCTTCCTGTGCTGAGGACTCCAGAGCTGGATGCAGGGCTCCAGGGGAGGTCTCAAGAGAGCAGATAAGGGGTCCAAATCCTCTCCCTCACCCTGTTGATTTCACTGCTTTGGATGCAGCCCAGGACACGGTTTGGCTTTCTGAGCTGCAAGCACACATTGCCAGCTCACATGGAGCTTCTCAAGCCCCAGCACCCCAAGTCCTTCTCCTCAGGACTGGTCCAAATCCATTCTCTGCCCAGCCTGAATTTGTGCTTGGGATTTCTGTGAGCCAGGTGCAGGAGCTTGTTCATCTTCATGAGGTTCACTGAGCCCCATCTCTCCAGCCTGTCCAGGTCCCCCTGGATGGCATCCCTTCCCTCCAGCATGGTGACTGGGCCACACAGCTTGGTGTCATCAGCAAACTTGCTGATAGTGCCTCCATCCCACTGTCCATGTCTGTGACAAAGGTGTTAAACAACACCAGTCCCAATACCGACCCCTGGAGAACACTCGCCACTGGTCTCCACATGGACATTGATCCACTGACCACTATATCTTGAGTGTGATCTCCCAGAGATGTCATTTAGTTCCCAACAGGACAGTCCTTCTACCTGTCAGGTTTCCCCTGAAAGGCATCCCTAAGGCACAGGAATGGGGTTCTGAATTTAGCATCACCAAAAAATACCGTGAGAGCTGCTTCCTCTTAGACTTGAACACAGTTGGTCAACTGCACAGGGCTCAGGAGAGTCCTCTGTGCCCCCTCACCGAACTCCAGGGTGTCCCCTGGCCTCCGGGGCTGCTGTGAAGGAAGTTAAGCCCATCCCAGCCAGAGTCAGCACACAAGAATGGGGGCCCAGAGATGGACACCACAGTGTCCTGGTGGCATGACAAGGGATGAACAGGGAGGACAATCACTTCCCTCCCTCTTTTGGTGAGCCTCCTCTTTACACACTCCAGGGCACTGCCGGACACATGACTGGATGTCCTTCTGCCTTCTGTTCCCCAGCAGCACCACAGACTTTTCCATAGAGCTGCTCCCCAACCAGGCACCCCCACCCCAGGCCCTTTAATTCCATGGTTTCAGTCTATCCCAGGTGCAGCCCCTGGCCGTGGTCCTTTGTTTCATGAACTTCCTGACAGGACAGCCCTTGTACCCATCAGGCTTCCCCTGAAAGGCGTCCCTAAGGCACAGGAATGGGTCTCCCAAGGGCGTATCACTGAAAAAAGGGGTAAGAGTTGCATCCTCTAGGCATGGATCCAGGTGTTCCACTGCACTAGGATCAGGAGAGCCCCCTGTGCCACCTCACCAAACCCCCATGTGTCCTATGGCCCCCAGGCAGAGTACGGCCCCTTCACCACTGCTCTCTCAGCCCGAACATCCAAGGCAGCCTAATCAGAGAGTTTGTGTGGAGCATGACAGGGAGGAGGGAAGTCTCCTGTTGATTAGGAAAATTCATCACCCTTCGCTTTTCTTCATCTCCCACAGACCTGCGTGCAGCCAGGTCTGTAAGGAAAGCAGGGGAGATGGTGCCTTGGAGCTGGAACACTCAGCTCTTGGGTGCAGGGAAGTCTGACGGAAGGAAAAGGGATGCAGGTGCCAGGGGGACAATGAGAGCAGTGGTGGGGCTAGAGAGGTGAGGAACAAGGCTGTCCATGCAGGGTCAGACCTCAAGGGATGCTTCTCCATGGTGCCCAGACCTCCTGAGGTGACATGTGTCATCAATGCCCATTGAAGAAAACGTCTGTCACCTCTTCTCTGAGCTGAAATGTAATGAAATAGAAACTTAATATTAAAACATATTTTCATTAGGTGCACTTTAAAATCTTCCTCTTCAACCACACTGGGAAATGACTCTGAAGAGCTGTCCAATGCTTGAAGACCTGAAGAAAACTTTAGAATAAGAACATGCTCGTTAAGGCTTTCTGTACTTTAATGAAACCCAGGGTGGATTTGCTGGTGAGTCCTTGAACCTCAGCTCCTGAGACGAGGCTGAGGAAAACACTCAAGAAGTCAACAGCAGAACTCAGAGTACCTTGAAGTCTTAATTGGTCTCAGTGAAGACCATTCCAGACAAGGGCTCCCAAGGGACTCATTAGAGTTGAGAACTGGAGGCCATGATTGCAGACAGGCAAAGGGGCTGTGCAGGCAGCTGGGATGTTGAGAAAAGCCTGGGTTTGCTTGGTGAGGCAAAAAGGCCAAGCCCTGACCCCCATTGTAGCTTTGGCTACAATGACACTGGTGTCATGAACATTCTCACATTGCCAAGTCACATTTGCAGCAGTTATTCCATGTTATTCCATGTAATTCCAAATGCAGGCCGGTAGAGTTACGTGAGATGCCAAGGCTCTCACACAGCTCCAAGGAGTTGTAAAGAAGGGGGTCATAAAAGGGTCAAGTCATAAAAGAGGCAGCTTATGGCTTATATAAGAGTCAGGTCATACAAGATTCAGGTCATAGGAGCTGGGTCACAGTAATATTGGGTCATAGACTTGATAGTCACAGAAGTGCCAGGTAAGAAAAGGGACATAGGCGTCTCTGGACACAGAAGGCTCCAGACATAAAAGAGTCTCAGCCTCTGGCCTGGACAGGCGCACACTCTCCTGGGAGGAAAAATGGTTGGGTGGCCGGGCCCAGAGAGTGGTGGGAAATGGATTTAACTCCATCTGAAGGCCAGGTCCAAGTGGTGTCCCCAGGGTTCAGTGCTGGGTCCAGCCCTGTTCAATGTCTTTAGCAATGACCTGGATGAAGGGATCGAGTCCAACCTTAGCAAGTTTGCAGATGACACTAAGCTGGGTGGAAGTGTCAATCTGCTGGAGGGTAGGGACGCTCCGAAGGGATCTGAACAGGCTGGATCCATGGGCAGAGACCAATGGGATGAGGTTTAACAAGGCCAAATCCAGGTCCTGCACTTGGGGCACAACAACCCTGAGCAACTACAGACTAGGAGAAGTCTGTCTAGAAAGCTGCCTGGAGGACAAGGACCTGGGGGTGTTGGTTGACAGCGACTGAACATGAGCCAGCAGTGTGCCCAGGTGGCCAAGAAGGCCAATGGCATCTTGGCTTGGATCAGAAATGGCGTGACCAGCAGCTCCAGGGAGGTTCTTCTCCCTCTGGACTCGGCACTGGTGAGACCGCACCTCGAATCCTGGGTTCAGTTCTGGGCCCCTCACCACAAGAAGGATGTTGAGGCTCTGGAGCGAGTCCAGAGAAGAGCAACAAACCTGGTGAAGGGGCTGGAGAACAAGCCTTATGAGGAACGGCTAAGAGAGCTGGGGTTGTTTAGCGTGGAGAAGAGGAGGCTGAGGGGAGACCTCATTGCTCTCTACAACTACCTGAAAGGGGGTTGTGCAGAGGAGGGAGCTGGGCTCTTCTCCCAAGTGACAGGGGACAGGATGAGAGGGAATGGCCTCAAGCTCTGCCAGGGGAGGTTCAGGCTTGACATCAGGAAAAAATATTTTTCACGTAAAGGGTCATTGGCCACTGGTAGAGGCTGTCCAGGGATGTGGTTGAGTCACCTTCCCTGGAGGTGTTGAAGGGACGGGTGGTTGAGGTGCTAAGGGACATGGTTTAGTGATTGATAGGAATGGTTGGACTCGATGGTACCATGGGTCTTTTCCAACTTATTGATTCTGTGAAAAGGGACCCAGGAACCCCCCCAAACCCCCAGTAGGGACCAAGCACACCCACCACCACCACCACCAAGCCCACGAAAGGGACACTGGGACCCCCACACCCCTCAAATTCCCCTAAAGGGATCTAGGACTCCCCAAGTCTGTCCTAAAGGGACCCAGGACCCCCTAAAGCCCGAACCAAGACTCCCCCAAATCCCCCCAGAAAGAATACAGGACCCCTCCAAATGGGACCTGGGACACCCCCAAGCCCCACAGAATGGATCCAAGACCCACTAAACCTTCCAAAAGAGACACAACTCCCCTCCAAATCCCCCAAAGGGGACTCAAGACCCCTAAAACCTCCCCCTTGAAAAGGGGCCCAGGACTCCCCAAACCCTCAAAGAGGATCCAGGAAGCCCCAATTCACACAATGGGACCCAGGACCTCCAAAACCCACCCCCGGAAAATGGACCCTCGAGCCCCCAAACCACCTAAAATTGAATTCAAGACCCCACCAAGTCCCCCAAAATGTGAACTAGGACCCTCCCAGCCTCCTCTGAAATATAGCCATGTACCCCCAAACCCCTTCAAAAGGGACACAGGACCCCCCAAAACTCCCCCAAAAGGGAACCAAGACCCCCCAATATGCCCACAAATGGCATCCAGGACTGCCCCCCGCACACCCCCAGAAGGGACCCAGGACCCCCCACAACTCCCCCAAACCCCTTTAAACCCCTCAAAAAGGACCTGTGACCCACCCCAAAACCAGACACAGAACCCCCCTAAACCCCCCAAATTTACCCTGAAACCAGCCAACCCTTCCAAACTGGATTCAGGACTCCCCCAACCCCCCCAAGAGGGACACAGGACCCTCCCCAAACTTCAAAAAGAGACCCAGGAACCCCCCTCAAATCCCTGAAACGGAATAAGGACCTTCCCAACTCTCCAAGAAGGACCCAGGGCCCCTCCTAAATCCCCCTAAAAGGGACCCAGGACCCCCCAAACACCCCCAAAAGACCGAGGACCTCCACAACCCCTCTCTAAAGGAACCCAAGACCCCCCCCCAAAAATCCCCAAAAGTGAGCTGAGACACTCTGAATTTCCCCCAAAAGAGACCCACAGACACCCAAAAGGGACTCAAGACTCCCACAAACCACCCAAATGCGATCCAGGACCCCCTGAAGTCCCCAAATGGGATCCAGTGCCCACCAGACACCCCCTAAAGTGATCCACTACTGCTCCTTAAACCCCTAGAAGGGATCTGGGACACCCTGAATTCCCTCAAGAGAGATTCAAAGCCCCCCAAAAGGGATCCAGGAGCCCCCTTAAACTTCAACAGAGGGAATCAAGACAAACCCAAACCCCCTAGAAGGGACCCAGGACCCCCCAAAATCCCTCCAAATGGGATCCAGGACCACCCCTCACAAACTGCCAAAAGGGACCAAGAACCCCAACAAACCCCCACAAAGCTAGGGAAAGAGACGGAGTTGAGGGAAGAGAGACAGCTGTTGTGGTGGACCCCGTCAAAAGCTTTACAGAAGTCCAGGTAGACCACATCCTTTAGTTTAAATGAGTGCAATAGTCATATTTTTCAACACCCAAACATAATGCAAACCACCAGCAGTGGTGACATGGTGCAAACCATAGGCCATCTGACCAAGCTCAGAGCACTCAGACTTTACAGCAGGGTGATGGGTGTGTGGAAGTGGAGAGAGAACAGCTCTGGGACATGAAGCGCTAGTGCCTGGCAGTGCTGCCCTGTCAGGATTCTTTTCCTCTCCACCCATGCCCACAGGAATTGTCCCTGCAGCTCCAAAAAGGCCTTGGAGGAAATATATCAGGAAACAAGAGGTGTTGATTATCCCTTTGTATTATTTAAACATGCAGAGAGCACAGCTCCTCATTTACACAGCCAAACAGTAAGAAAATAGAAGACGACAGTCAATTAAAAACAGAATGACAAGATTCTTGGTATTAAAAAACCAGCAACACCAACAACACATAGAGAAGTCAGTCTGGGCCTGCCATGAGTTGTATGATAACTGCTATGAAGAATATAATGAGAAGTTCATTGCTTAAGAGATTGATCCAGCTATCAGTTTCCACACTGCATCCTTGAGTTGCTGATTCCTCAAGCTGTAGATGAGGGGATTCAATGTTGGAGGCACCACTGAGTACAGAACTGACACCACAAGGTCCAGGGAAGGAGTGGAGATGTAGGGGGGTTTCATGTAGGCAGACACTGCCGTGCTTATAAACAGGGACACCACGGCCAGGTGAGGGAGGCACATGGAAAAAGATTTGTGCCGTCCCTGCTCCGAGGGGATCCTCAGCACAGCCCTGAAGATCTGCACATAAGACACCACAATGAAAACAAAACAGCCAAATACTACTAAGACACTGATCATAAGAAGTCCAGCTTCCCTGAAGTAGGAGTGTGAGCAGGAGAGCTTGAGGATGTGTGGGATTTCACAGAAGAACTGGTCCAGAGCGTTGCCCTGGCAGAGGGGCAGAAAAAATGTATTGGCCGTGTGCAGCAGAGCATTGAGAAACCCAGCACCCCAGGCAGCTGCTGCCATGTGGACACAAGCTCTGGTGCCCAGGAGGGTCCCGTAGTGCAGGGGGTTGCAGATGGCAATGTAGCGGTCGTAGGACATGACAGTCAGAAGAGAATATTCAGCACCAAATAAGAAAACCACAAAGAAGACCTGGGCTACACATCCTGAGTAGGAGATGGCCCTTGTATCCCAAAGGGAATTATTCATGGATTTAAGGACAGTGGTAGAGATGGAGCTCAGATCAAGGAGGGAGAGATTGAGGAGGAAGAAATACATGGGGGTGTGGAGGTGGTGGTCACAGGCGATGGTGATGATGATGAGGCTGTTGCCCAGGAGGGCAGCCAGGTAGATGCCCAGGAAGAGCCAGAAGTGCAAGAGCTGCAGCTCCCGTGTGTCTGCGAATGCCAGGAGGAGGAACTGGGTGATGGAGCTGCTGTTGGACATCTGCTGCCTCTGGATGTGAAGCACTGAACAAAAAGAAAATTACAGTAATAAGTTAGGGGGGACTTTATTGAGTAAAATCAAAGCCATTTCTCACACTTCACCCTTGCCACTATTTTTCAGTTTCTCTCAGCCCTTCTTTCAGCTATGTGCTGAAAGAACCCTTGTTGGTGCTGGCTGAATGTGCCGGAGGACCAGATCCTCAGCCAGCTAGCTGTGAGGAGTCAGCCCTGCAGAGGGATCCACCTCACACCACCTAATATCTCACCCTTTCTGAAGGTCTCAGCCCCCACTTTCAGCCCAGGACACACAGGGGTCATTTCAGAAACAAAACAACATTTTCTCTCTCATTGCATCTCTGCTCATCTCAAGGGGCCTTCACGTAGCACAAAGATGTGATAAAGCAGGTTTCCATCCGGGAGGGAAGTTCACAGCTCGGAAGGACACCTCAAGGACAGCCAAATGTCCTCATCATGCCATTTGTTGAAGGGACATTCAGCTCCTTCCCCAGACCTACTGACTACATTGCCCAGCGTCTCACAGCTCAGAGCAAAGCTGGGACACAGGTTCCCATGGACACAACTGCAGGAAGAGAGCAACCAGTTCAGAGGGTGAGTCTGCAGCTGAAACTCCCATCCCCAGAGAGCCTGGCAGCAAGAACCAGAGAACAACAGCAAGAACAGAGACGAGGGGATAAACAGGGACAAAGAGAGTGAGGGTCTGGCTGTGGGAAGCCAGGGCAGAGGCAGCCAGGCACACAGACAGCGCTCCCTTTCCCCAGCTGTGCTCATCCCCTCCCAGACACCAACCATGCTGGGCAGTTGCTCTCAGCCCCTGGGCTCTGGAGAGGGCACTGGAGCTGTGGCTGCAGAGGAGGGGGCTCAGCCTTGGAGCCCAGAGCCCTGAGGGCAGAGGCTTTGCATTCCCTTACACAAACCTGCCTGTTTACAGGTCACTGCCTGGGTGCGGGTTCCTGTTTGCAGGTGGAAAAGGGCTGAGCAGCCTTACGGGTCAAGAAGTCACCTGGCTGGTGCTGTCCATAGACAGAGAAGTTACTGAAGGCATTTTACTACGGTCTTGACTGACCTAAAATTCACTCAGAGCTGCAGTCCAGGAATCTCAGGGATGGATTAAACATGGAGTGCTCAATTTATGCTTCTGCTTTTCTCTCATCCCCCTTACTCCCCTGTAAAAAGGAAACAGAAAGCACAGGCACAGGGAAGATCCTTACCTTTATAGCAATCCTTGCCTTGACCTTCTCCTTGAGACATCCATTTGGAAATATTCTAGGAGTGACCCAGAGCTCTTCAAAGCAGAATGATTCTGCCTTGCTGTGAGTTTCTCCTACCACTGACAGTTTCTCCCCACCTCACCAGGATCAACTGCCATGACAGGCTGAGTTCTGAGCCTGGAAGGTGCAGAACCTCTGTCCCAGCACACTGGGACACAGGAACCCTGTTTGGAAGGACAGCCCTGAGGAACTCAGTGGTGCCGATCCACATTTATACCTCCACAGCCATCAGCAGAAGGCAGCTCTTGTGTTCTGTCTTTCTGATGGTTCAGTGCGGAGTCCCTCACGTCGTCCTCCTCTGCTCTAAAGAAAGTGAGATATTTGTATTTACAAATACCATGAGTTGTGGGATGTGCTTCCTTCAGGAGATCCCTCCAGGAACGGCTCCTGCATTGTTCTACAGCCAGAGACTCACCTTGAGAAGGTCTGTGAGGGTTCCTCTGGCAGGGAGCTCTCAGCATCCTCCCACCCTGCTTTTCCCCTCTCCCTGTCTCCCTCCTCTCCCCTTGCTGCCTGCAGGCAGTGCCCTCAGCCCTGCTGGGCTTTGCAGAGGAGCTGCTCCTGGCCAGACCTGGCTCTTTGTAGCGCTGCCCACTTGCCACCAGCTCCCTCCCTGCCAGGAGCCCAGCCCAGCTCAGCAGCCGAGGAGCAGCCCAAGGCAGCACTTTCTCTGCTCCCTCTGGGCTCCCTCGAGGTGTCCCTGGGGCTCCAGGGGAACCTGCTGAGAAACAGGCTGAAGCCATCCCTGATGTTCCCCCCATCAGCTGGGAAGAGGAACTTATTTCCTACAATGTCACTGCATTAATTATGAAGGAGAATCACTGGGGAGGAGGAGGAGGGGGGTTGTGCCACCAGGAAAGTGACAGATAATGATGTCATTTCCCCAAGCTCTCAGAATGGAAAGAGAAAGGAATGTAAGGAAAAGGGTTGCATGTCCCATGTGGTCACTGCCAGAAATGGTGGGGCTGGGGAGGTGAGGAGCAAGGCTGTCCATGCAGGGGCAGACCTCAAGGAATGCTTTTCCATGCTGCCCAGACCTCCTGAGGTGACACTCGGCATCAGCACCCATTGGAGGATGCTTCTGTTTTCTGTTCTCTGAGCTGAAAATTAGTGATATATAAACATTAAACTGAACGTATTTTTCTTGGGTGCATTTTGAAATCTTCCTGTTTAACCACACTGGGAAATGACTCCCGGGAGACGTACAAGTCTGAAGACCTGAAGAAAATGCCAGGAAGAGAAAGAGCTTGTTAAGGCTTTCTGTATTTTAATGAGACCCAGGGTGGATTTGCTGCTGAGTCCAGAATCTCAGCTGCTGAGAGGAGATTGAGGAGAGCTCTGAAGAAGTCAAGAGTACCTTGAAGTACTCTTCAGAGCACCTTGAAGTATTAATTGGTTTCAGTGAGGATTGTTAGTGTCAAAGCCTCCCTAGGGACTCATTAGCACCGATAATTGGAAGCCATGATTGCAGGAGGGCAAAGGCTCTGTGCAGGCAGCTGTGATGCTGAGAAAAGCCTGAGTTTACCTGGTGAGGCAGGAAGGCCAAGCCCTGACCCCCAGGACCTCAGCAGGGAGATCTGGCTTTGGCTACAATAATGCTGGTGTCATGAACATTCTCACATTGCCATATCAGTCCAGGAGCAGTTATTCTATGTAATTCCAAAAAGAGGGCTGGAGTGTTAGGGGAGGAGCCGAGGCTCTCACACAGCTCCGTACAGTTGTGGAAGACTTGGGTCCTAGAATGGTTGGGTCATAAAAGGATTGGTTCATAATAGAATGACAGAAAACTTGGGTGTGAGCAGAATCATGACACAGAACACTTTAGGTCATAGGGGAATAGTAGAGGAGTTCACTCCTAAAAGATTCACAGAAATGTGGGGTCATATAAGATTCCAGTCTTGAAAGGGTCATAGAATATTTGGGTCATGAAAGTGTCAGGTTGTAGAAGTGTGAGATTTATACAGGTTTTAGAAGGGTTTGGTGATAGAGGGGTTCAGAGAAGGATCAGGTCTGATAAGAGTCATTGAAGAATCAGTTCACTGAAGGGTCACAGAAGTGTTATAGAAGACTCAGGTCATAGAAGTGCCAGATCATAGTCATGTTGGGTCATAGAATGGTTGGGTCATAGAATATTGAAGTCCTACAGGAGCTGGGTCACAGAAGAATCATAGAGAAGTCAGGTCACAGAAAGTCATAGAAGGATCAATGAGTTGGGTTGGGTCTTTGGCAGCTTGGTTCAGATAAGGCCAGTGTCTTAGAAGAGTCGGGTCATAGAGGAGTCTTAAAAGATGGGGTTAATAGAAGAGTCAGGTCCTTTAATTGTTTGATTTGTCTTGGGTCACAGGAGGCTCATGGGTCATAGAAACTTCAAATTAAAGAAGTATTGGGTCATAGAAGAGATTTCTCACACAAGCATCGGGTCACAGAGGAGTCATAGAGGAGTCAAGTCATAGGAGGGTCAGTTAATAGTAGGGTTGGTTCATAGAAGGGTCGGGTCCCAGAAGAGTTGTGTCATACAAGAGTCTGGTTGTAGAAGTCATGGGGCACAGGTGATTTATTGCATAGAAGAGTCAGGTCATGGAAGAGTCATAGAAGACTTGGGTCATAGAATGTCAAGTCATAGAAGTGCCAGAGGCGAGCTGGGTCATAGAAGGTCATGGAAGTGTTGGGTAATAGAAGGGTCATAGTATATTGGGGTTGTGGAAGAGTTGAGTCTTAGAAGCATGAGGGTTTAGTTGGGCAATACAGGAGTCACAGAAGAGTCAAATCAGAGAACTCCCCGTTTATATAAGGGTCTTAGAGAAGACGGGTCACACAAGAGTTGGTTATAGAAGAGTCCTGGAGTCGTCAGGTCATAGAAAGTGATAGAAGGCTAAGAGAAGTGTTGGGTCATAGAAGACAGATCATAGAGCATCCTGGTCATAAAGGAGTCATGGAAGAGTGGAGTGATAGAAGAGTCAGGTCATAGAAAAGTTAAGTCACAGAAAGTTTATAGAAGTATTGGGTCATAGAAGAGTTGGGTCACAGAAGAATCGAGTCATAACAGAGTTGTTTAAAGACTCTGCTCATAAAAGTTCTGTAGAAGATTCCAGTTATATAAGGCTCACAGAAGTCAGGACATATAAGACTCAGGTCCTACGAGCTCTGGAAAGGTCATATAGGCATCAGATCATACACTGATCGGGTCATAGGTCGGATCACAGAAAAGGTAGCTCATTTAAGGGTCGGGACATAGAGGAGTCACAGATGAGCCAGGTCATACAAGGACTGGGTCATAGAAGATCTGAGTCATAGAAGTGCTGAGTCTTGGAAGAGCTGAGTCATGGAAGTGGTGGGTCATAGAAGGATGGTGAGATGCAATCTCAGCAAGGAAAGCCAGTCTCCTTCTCTTTCAGACATCCAGAAATGGGATTTGACTATACAAGGTCTGGAGCACAGTCTTTATTTCCCCTCCTCCGTTGGCCATTTCTGAAAAGAACATGCCAAGTGGGAGTGGTGTCAGTGGTCAGGGAGTTTCCTTAGTCTCCATGACCTTTGGAGGATGATGGAGAGAGGCCTCACTGGGACATTGTCCTGCTCATTAAGTTCCCTGGGATGCTGCCCCTCCTGTCCAACAGACTGGGAAGCATTGCATTTGCTCAAGTGATCCCTGACTTGATCCCCATCCACCACTGGTTGATCTCCAGAGTCCTGCCCTGAGTCACAGAGGCCTGGGAGACCTTGCTGGGGAAGACAGAGGCAAAGTGGCTACATTATCTTTCTTTCTTTTTTGTTTAACTGTTCCTGAAGCAGCAAATACTCATCATGGGGCCTTGCATGGTTTTCAAGTTTATACTGAGTTCTTCTGGACCCTTGCTGATCTTGGAGGATGCTGTCCTTGAAGACCATCTGTCCTGAGTTCTATGAAAATGTCCCAGCTCTGTCTCCCACAGGAACAGCTCCAGCTCCTCCTGCCTGTGCTCCTGGCTGAGGGCATTGCTGCCCATTGACGCTGAAGCCCGGCAGCTGTGGCACCAGGCAAGCTCATCCCTGTCATGAGGAAACCTGGGACCAAGTGTTCAGGAACCCATGCGTGCAAAGGCTCTGCTTGGAGCAGAGACGTGGCTGGGACAAAAGAGAGCTGAATGTGTTTCCAGCCCCTGGTCTAAAGACCCAGGATGAAATCCCTGAATTTACTCAATGGAACAGATCCTCCAGGTTTGGAGAACTGAGATAATTTCCTGTCACCTTTCTGCTGTGCTGTCTAATTTGGGGCATGAAAAGTGATTCTTATGCCCTGTTATTTTTGTAATAGGAGAAATGACACTGCAGGAAAGAAGTATCTCTGCCCATCTGAGGGAGGGAACATCAGGAGTGGCTTCAGTCTGTTTCACAGCTGGTTCCTGTGGAGCCGCAGGACACCTCGAGGGAGCCCAGAGAGAGCAGAGAAGAGTCTGGTCATAGATGTATCTGGTCATAGAAGTGTCAGCACATCGATAATTTTTGTCATAGAAGAGTCAGGTCATAGAAGAGTCATAAAAGACTTGGGTCACGGAAAGTCGTGTCACAGAAGACTCAGAGGATAGTTGGGTCATAGAAGGGCTTGGTCGTACAGATCTTAATTCATACAAATGCCTGATCATATAAGAGATGGTCACAGAAGAGTCAGGTTATAGACAGGTGTGGTCATAGAGGAGTAATACAGAAAATTACTAATGTATTACTTTATTCAATGGTGGCACTTAAGAAACAACTGAGAACATAACCTTCTGTATTGTACAAAATAGTGCCAGATGTCCCTGCTACAGAGAATAGGAGAAAGGGCGTATGAAATAAATACATTATGGGCGACATTAACTAGGGAGAAAGGTCGATTGAGTGGAGGAAAACTTTAATTTGAAATTTCTAAATTTATATTCGTCGGTATTTAATCTTACAATTTCATTGCATGAAAGAATGGAAAGTAGCTACCAAAGATTTAAAATAGCTCAAATTCTAGACAATTACCAAAAACCTCTTTCTTATATTAAACTCTACAATATATTTCATTTATTGGTTAATGAATATTCAAGATCTTGAAGAAAATTATAGATGGATTGTATGGTAAATTTTAATCCATTCATAATAGAATAAATTTGAGTTCTATGATGTAAAGAAGAGTTCTTACAGCTTCCTCAAGATTTCTACGTAGCAGTAGGGTTATGGTTAGGGTCCTTAGGGTTAGGGTCATTATGGTTAGGGTTGTGGTTAGGGTTAGCGACATAAGTTTCAGGGTTAGAGTTATGGTTCTGTGTATGCTTCGGGTTAGCGATATTAGGGTTAGGATTAAGGTTAGCGATATTAGCGTTAAAGTTAATGTTAGAGTTCAAAAGACCAGACTGTTTCCCAACCCTGCCTCTTTCCATGCCCCATCTGTTCCCACGCTCTGCATGTATCCACACTTCCCCTATTTCACACGCCCCACCCATTCCCACACTCCATACTCAGCCCCAGCTATTTCCACACTCTGCCTATATCCCACGCTCTGTTCTTGGTCCAGCCCCTTCCCACTCTCCACCTATTTCCCACAAGCCACTACAGCTCCACTTCACCCATTCCCACGTTCCTCCTATACTTACGCCCCGTTCTTTGCCACACCATTCCAGTTCCCACACACGGCCCATTCCCACGCGCCACCTATGCCCACTCTCTGTGCGTTCCCAGGTCTCGTCTGAACCCGTGCACCATCCTCTTCCCTTCTCATCACATGCTCTGCCTCTTTCCCACACTCCGCCACTTCCCATGCTCCACCCTATCCAACACCCTGCCCGTTCCCATGCTCTGCCTCTTTCATGGATTGGAAACATTAACAATACATTTCTGTCGCAGCAATTGTCTGAACACCTTGTTATCTTTTATTCAATGAGATATCAGCTGGAAGTTTTCCTATATTTACTTCTTAAAACGTTTTTTTGAGAGGATATTAAACAGAATAGATTATTTTCTATTGTATTATATATGAGAACAAGAGCCTCAAAATCAAACGTAGGAGCACATAGTGGTAGGGTTATGGTTAGGGTCATTACTGTCAGTAGTTTTAGGGTTATGGTTAGGGTTAGTGACATTAATTTTTGGGTTAAGGATATGGTTCAGTTTATGGTTCGCGTTTGAAACTTTAGAGTTAGGATTAAGGTCAGCAAAATTAGTCTTAGGGTTAACGTTAAGATTAGAGTTCCAAAGACCAGATTATTTCCCACACCCAGACCATTCCCAAGCCCCAACATCTCCCATGCTCTGCCAGATCCTAAGCCCCGCCTCTTTCCATGAGCTAGTAATTCCCACACTCCAAATATGTCCAACACCCCACACATTCCCATTCATCACACCATCACAAGTTCTGCTTATTTCCCATGCTCACACCATCTCCATGCTCTGGCTCTTCCCCTACTTGATCCTCTGCCCAGCCCATACCCATGCTGCACATAGTAGAATGACCTGGCTATTGCCACACTCCTTCTATTCTCAAACTCAGCCCATTCCCGTGACCCGCTTTTTCCCCACAATAACCTATTTCCCTCGTCCTGCCCATTCCCATCACCTGCCTTTTCCTATGCTCCAACCTCAGCCCCACCCATTCCCGCACCCCACCCATTCCCACCCTCTGCCTGTTCCCACACCCTGCCCTTTCCCACGCTGCACTTATTTCCCATGCCCCACCCATTCCAATGCTCCATACTCAGCCCCGCCTATTCCTACCCTCTGCCTGTTCCCACACTCTGCCAGTTCTCAAGACCCACCCATTCCCACACTCTATCTTTTCCCGTGCACCCCCCATTCCCACGCTCTGCCCATTCCAATTCCCCACCCATTTCCATGCTCAGCCTGTACCCACGCTCTGCCTTTTCCCCTGCCCCACTCATTCCCACGCTCTACCTGTTCTAACGCCCTGCCAGTTCCTGCACTCCACTTTTCCCAACCTCTGATGTTCCCATGCCATTCCCATGTCCCACCTATTTCCCACACACCACACATTGACACGCTCAGCCTGTTCCACACCCTTCCCATTCCGATGCCCCATACTTTCCCACGCTCTACATTTTCCCATGACCTGCCTGTTCCCATGCCCTGCCTATTTCCCACGCGCCACCCATTCCCACGCTCCATAATCAGCTCTGTCCATTCCCACCTTCTGCCTATTTCCCACGCTGTGTTCTTGGCCAAGCCCCTTCCCAATATCCACCTATTTCCCAGGCGCCACCGCAGCTCCACTCCACCCGTACCCACGTTCCTCCTGTACTCATGCCCCTCCATTTCGAACGCATTTCCAGTTCCCATATCCAGACCGTTCCCATGCGTCAACTATTCCCAGTCTCTACTCATTCACAGGGCTCATCTGACACTATTCTCCATCCTCTGCACTTCTCCATCACATGCTCTGCCTCTTTCCCGTGTTCCACCTCTTACTATGCTCCATCCGATCCAACAACCCACCCGTTCCCGTTCATCACACCATCACAAGTTCTGCTTATTTCCCTCTCCCGAACCATTCCCATGCTCTGTCTCTTCCCCTGCTCAATCCTCTGCCTCACCCATACCCACACTGCACATATTCCTGCCACCTGGCTATTGCCACGCTCCTTCTATTCTCACACTAAGCCCGTTCCCATGACCTGCTTCTTCCCACACTCCACCTATTTCCCATGCCTCAACAATTCCCACCACCTGCTTGCTCCCATGCTCCATCATCAGCCGCGCCTGATCTCGCACCCCACCCATTCCCATGCTCTGCTTTTCCCATGCTCTGCCAATTCCCAAACCCCACCCATTCCCATGCTCTGCCTGTACCTAAGCCCCACCAGTTCCCATGCTCTGACTGTTCCCACGCCCTGTAGTTTCCCATAGCCCACCCATTCCCGCACTCTTCCTCTTCCCACTCCCTGCCCGTGCCCGTGCCCCAACAATTACCACGCCCTGTCTGTTCCCATGCCCCACCCATTCCCATGCTCTGCCTGTTCCCACACCCTGCCCATTCCCAAGCCCCGCCTATTTCCCACGCCCTACCCAGAGCGTGAACATGGGAGGGGCACGGGGAAATTTAGCCAGTAGCGTCATGGAATCAAACACTGAGATCAAGATGATCAGCGAGTGTTCAATTGATTGAGCTTAGCTCTTTCTTTATAAACCCTTTTTGGTCACATCCCTGGGTGCCCACGAGGGTATCTACAGTGTATTCTTGGTTAAAGGTAGCTGTCCATAAAGCTATTACTAACATAGAATTTGCTAAAATATTGCGCATGCTAAGGAACCAAGTTACATTCAAATAAACTATGTTGATACTTCTCTTGAATCTTTTTTCTTTCAGCTGGTGCTTGTTCCCACCCAACGAGCTCTTGTATTCCTTTCAGTTGGCCTTTGTTTACCTTTCAACTCTCTGTTTCAAGGCCTTGATAGAATTGCTCAGTCCCACAGCATCCAGGCCATCTTCTCTGTACAACGTTGCCACAGGAAAAGACAGAGTGTGGGAATGGGTGGGGCATGAGAAGGGGCAGGGTGTGGGAAGAGTCAGAGCGTGGGAATGGGTGGGGTGCGGGAATGGGCGGGGCTGAGGTTGGAGTGTGGGAAAAAGCAGATGATGGGAATGGGCAGGGCGTGGGAAATAGGAAGAGAGTGGGAACAGGCAGGTCATGGGAACGGGATGGGTGTGAGAATATAAGGAGTGTGGCAATAGCCGGTTTGTAGGAATATGTGCAGTGTCGGTATGGGTGGGGCAGAGGATCAAGCAGTGGAAGAGGCAGAGCGTGGGAACTGTTTGGGCATGGCAAAGAAGCAGAATTTATAGTGGTGTGATGAATGGGAATGGGTGGGGTGTTGGACATAGCTAGAGTGTAGTAAAAATTGGGCCTGGAAAGAGGCGGGGCTAAAGATGGGGCAAAGCACGGGAGAAGATGGGACTTTGGAATGGGTTGGGGTTGAGTAACAGTCTGTTCTTTGGAATTCTAACCTTAACCCTAACCCTAAGGCTAATATTTCTAAACCTAATCCTAACCCTAGTGTCGCTAACCCAAACCATAAACCGAACCTTAACTGTAACCTTCAAACTAAGTAAGAACTCCTCTTTACATCATAGAAATCAAATTTATGCTATTATGAAGGGTTTAAACTTTACCATACAATCCATCTCAAATTTTCTTCATGATTTTGAATATTCATTAACCAATAAATGATATATCTAGTGGAGTTTGATAAGAGAAAGAGGTTTTTGGCAATTGTCTAGAATTTGACATATTTAAATTCATTGGTAGCTACCTTTCATTCTTTTATGCAATCAAAGTGTAAGATTAAATAGTGATTAATAGAAATTTAGAAATTTCAAAATAGAGTTTTCCTCCACCCAATCGACATTTCTCCCTATTTAATGTTGGCGATAACGTATTTATTTTATACCCCCTTTCTCCTACACTGTGTAGCAGAGACATAGAATCGTAGATTCATAGATTCATAGAATAACCAGGTTGGGAGAGACCCAGTGGATCATCGAGTCCAACCATTCCTATCAAGAACTAAACGATGCCCCTTAGGACCACGTCCACCTGTGCCTTAAACACCTCCAGGGAAGGTGAATCAACCACCTCCTGGGCAGCCTCTACCAGTGCCCAGTGAACCTTTCTTTGAATTGTTTTTTTCCTAAAGTCCATCCTAAACCTTTCCCTGGCGGAGCTTGAGGCCATTTCCTCTTGTCCTGTCCCCTGTCACCTGGGAGAAGAGGCCAGCACCCTCCTCTCTACAACCTCCTTTCAGGTAGTTCTAGAGTGCAATGGGTTTTCCCCTAAGCCTCCTCTTCTCCAGGCTAAAAAACCCCAGCCGTTCCACATAAGGCCTGTTCTCCAGCCCCTTCACCATCTTCGTTGCTCTTTGGACTCGCCTTCTTGTGGTGAGGGGCATGTGATGCTGATGGAGCATGGGACGAGACGAGCCCTGGCAATGAGCAGAGAGTGGGAATAGGTGTTGTGTGGGAACAGGCGGGGTGTGGGAACTGGAAAGGAGTGGGAATGGGTGGGGCGTGATTCTAGGAGGAACGTGGGCACGGGTAGAGTGGAGCTGTGGTGGAGCATGGTAAATAGGTGGAGAGTGGGAGGCAGCTTGTGGCGTATTAAACAGACACTGACTCTGCTTTCATTTCAAGCTGAGACCAAGTTTATTGTTACAACCTCATCTTTACCCTTAGTGAAATGTCAACAATAGTCCTGCAAGTCCTTCATAAAAACTTCCACAGCTGTTCTTCCCCTTCCCAGCTCCTCGTGACCACTGTTATTGTTTTTATGCTTTCTTGGTTTTGCCACAGATGTTGAATTTTCTCAGGCTGGAGGCTAGCTGTTTATCAAAGTTCTCCGCAGTTTTATCTCCAGAGGCTCTGCAGCATTCATGGTCATTCTTGCTCAGCATCTCTTTCTGACAGCAGCTGGGCCAAGAAGAGTGCGTGGGAAATAGGCAGAGGGTAGGAATGGGCGGGGCTGAGTATGGAGCGTGGGAATGGCTGGGGCATGGGAAATAAGCAAGGCGCGGGAAAAGGCAGGGCTTGGGAAAAGATAGAGCGTGGGAAAGGGTGGGGCTTGGGAATGGGCAAGGGAGTGGGAAGAGGCAGAGAATGGGAATGGGTGAGGCACGGGTACGGGCAGCGCTGAGGATGGATTGTGGGATAAAGAAGGTGATGGGAATCAGCGGGGCGTGGAAATAAAAGAGGTGTGTGAACTGGCAGGGGGTGGGAAATTGTAGAGCATGGGAATGGGTGGGATGTGAGAACAGGAAGGGTGTGGAAACAGGCAGAGCATGGGAAGGGGTGGGGCATTCAAACGGGGAGGGCGTGGGAAAAGGCCGAGCGTGGGAATGGTTGGGGCATGGGAAAAGGCAGGGCTTGGGAATGGGTGGGGAATTAAAACAGGCAGAGTGAGGGAATGGGAGGGGCACGGGAAAAGACAGAGTGTGGGAATGGGTGGGGCATGAGAAGGGGCAGGGCATGCGAACAGGCAGAGCATGGGAATGGGTGAGGCATGGGAATGGGCGGGATGTGGGAACAGGCAGAGCGTGGGAATCGGCGGGGCGTGTGAACTGATTGGGCTGATGATGGAGCGTTGGAACAAGCACATGATGGGAATCTTCAGGCCTTGGGAAATAGGTGGAGTGTGGGAACAAGCGGGTCATGGGAACGGGCTGGGTGTGAAAACTGAAGGAGTGTGGCAATATCTAGTTCATAGGAATATATGCATCGTGGCTATAGGCAGGTCAGAGGAACGAGCAGGGGAAGAGGCAGAGCGTGGGAAAAGTTTGAGATTGGGAAATAAGCACAGTGTGTGATGGTGTTATGAATGGTAATGGATGGGGTGTTGGACATAGAGTGTGGGAATTAGTGGGGCATGAAATGATGCGGGACTTAGGATTGGGAAAAGAATGGAAAAGATAGAGCTTGGGAATGGGCTTGTGTGGGAAATAGTCTGGTCTTTGGAACTCTAACCTTAAACCCAACCCTATGGCTAATATCGCTAACCTTAATCCTAACCCTAATGTCACTAACCTGAACCATAAACCGAACCATAACCGTACCCCTAAAACTTATGTCGCTAACGCTAACCATAACCTCAACCCTAATGACCCTAACGACCCTAACCATAACCCTACCCCTACATAGAAAACATCTGCATGGATTAGGCTTATTCATCTCTATCTTGTGAGGTACATCATTTGTCTCTCAAGCTACCTGCCAAAAATAAATACAGAAAATTCCCTATATATTTCTTTATTCTATGGTGGCACTTAAGATACAACTGAGAACATAACCTTCTCTATTGTACAAAATAGTGCCAGATGTCCCTGCTACACTTTAGAGGAGAAAGGTGGGACAAAAATAAATACCTTATGGGTGACAATAAATAGGGAGGAATGTCGACATGGTGGAGGAAAATTCTGATTTAAAATTTCTAAATTTGTATTCATCACTATTTAATCTTACTCTTCCACTGCATAGAAGAATGAAAAGTGTCTACCAAAGATTTAAGTTATCGCAAATTCTAGGCAACTGCCAAACCCCTATTTGTATTATCAAACTCTACTATCTATTTCAGTTCTTGGTAAGTGAATATTCAAAAATCTTCAAGAAAATTTTAGATAGAATTTATGGTAAAATTTGACCTTCATAAAGGTATAAATTTGATTTCTGTGATGTAAAGAAGAGTTCTTCCTGCTTCCTCAAGATCTCTACGAAGGGATAGGGTTACGGTTAGGGACATTCGGTTTGGGTCATTAGGGTTAGATTTATGGTTAAGGTTACAAACATAAGGTTTAGGGCTAATGTTATGGTTCGTTTTATGATTTGGGTTAGCGACATTAGGGTTAGGATTAGGGTTAGTGATATTAGGGTTAGGGTTAGATTTCCAAAGACTAGACGATTCCCCACACCCAGCCGGTTCCAAAGCCCCACCTTATCCCATGCTTTGGCTGATCCTTAGCCCGCCTCTTTCCATGCCCCACTAATTCCCACACTCCAGCTATGTCCAACACCCCACCAATTCCCATTCATCACACCATCCTAAGTTCTGCTTATTTTCCATGCCCGAACAGTTCCCACGCTCTGCCTCTTCCCCTCTTCCATCCCCTGCCCCACCCATACCCACACTGCACATATTCCTACGACCTGCCTATTGCCACGCTCCTTCTAGTCTCACACCGAACCCTTTCCCATCACCCGCTTCTTCCCACTCTCTTCCTATTTCCCACGCCCTGCCCATTCCCATCATCTGCTTTTTCCCACGCTCCAACCTCAGCCCCGCCCATTCCCGCACCCCACCCATTCCCATGCTCTGACTCTTCCCACACCCTGCCCCTTCTCATGCCCCACCCATTCCCACACTCTGTCTTTTCCTGTGGCAACGTTGCACAGAGAAGATGTCCTGGATGCTGTGGGACTGAGCAATTCTATCAAAGCCTTCAAACAGAGAGTTGAAAGATAAACAAAGGCCACCTGAAAGGAATACAAGAGCTACTTGGGTGGGAACAAGCACCAGCTGAAAGAAAAACGATTCAAGAGAACTATCAACATAGTTTTTTTGAATGTAACTTGGTTTCTTAGCATGTGCAGTATTTTAGCAAATTCTATGTTAGTAATAGCTTTATGGACAGCTACCTTTAACCAAGAATACACTGGAGATACCCTCGTGGGCACCCAGGGATGTGACCAAAAAGGGTTTAGAAAGAAACAGCTAAGCTCAATCAATTGAACACTCACTGATCATATTGATCTCTGTGTTGGATTCCATGACGCTACTGTCTAAATTTCCCTGTGCCCCTCCCATGTTCACGCTCTGGGCAGGGCGTGGGAAATAGGCGGGGCTTGGGAATGGGCAGGGCGTGGGAAAAGGTAGAGCGTGGGAAAGGGTGGGGGTTGGGAATGGGCAGGGTGTGGGAACAGGCAGAGCATGGGAATGGGTGGGGCATGGGAACAGACAGGGCGTGGTAATTGTTGGGGCGCGGGAACGGGCAGGGTGTGGGAAGAGGAAGAGTGTGGGAATGGGTGGGGTATGGGAAAATACAGGGCGTGGGAACAGTCAGAGCATGGGAACTGGTGGGGCGTAGGTACAGGCAGAGCATGGGAATGGGTGGGGTTTGGGAATTGGCAGAGCGTGGGAAAAGCAGAGCATGGGAATGGGTGGGGTGCGAGATCAGGCGCGGCTGATGATGGAGCATGGGAGCAAGCAGGTGGTGGGAATTGGCGAGGCGTGGGAAATAGGTGGAGTGTGGGAAGAAGCAGGTGATGGGAACGGGCTTATTGTGAGACTAGAAGGAGCGTGGCAATAGCCAGGTGGCAGGAATATGTGCAGTGTTGGTATGGGTGAGGCAGAGGATTGAGCAGGGGAAGAGACAGAGCGTGGGAATGGTTCAGGAGTGAGAAATAAGCAGAACTTGTGATGGTGTGATGAACGGGAATGGACGGGGTGTTGGTCATGGCTGGAGTTTTGGAATGAGTGGGGCATGGAAAAAGGGGGCTTAGGATGGGGCAGATCATGGGAAAAAGCTGGGGTTTGGGAATGGGTTGGGCTCTGGAAGTACCCTGGTCTTTGGAAGTCTAAACTTAACCCTAACCCTAATATCATTAACCCTAATCCTAACCCTAATGTCGCTAACCCAAATCATAAATGGAATCATAGCTGTAGCCCTAAACCTAATGTCGGTAACCCTAACCATAAATCTAAACGTAGTGACCCAAAGCAAACGTCCCTAACCGTAACCCTATCCCTATGTAGAAAACTTGAGGAAGCAGTAAGAACTCTTCTTTACATCATAGAAATCAAATTTAATCTAGTATGAAAGGGTTAAAATTTACAAAACAATCCATCTAAAATTTTTTTCAAGATTTTGAATATTCATTTACCAAAGAATGAAATAGATAGTAGAGTTTGATAGAAGAAAGAGATTTTTGGTAATTGTCTAGAATTTGAGATTATTCTATCTTTGGTAGGTACTTTTCATTCTTTTATGCAATGGAGGAGTAAGATTAAATAGTAATGAATAGAAATTTAGAAATTTTAAATCAGAATTTTCCTCCACCACATCAACATTTCTCCCTATTCATTGTCGCCCACAATATATTTATTTTATAAACCCTTTCTCCTATATTCTGTAGCAGGGACATCTGACACTATTTTGTACAATTCAGAAGGTTATGTTCTCAGTTGTTTCTTAAGTGCCACCACAGAATATAGAAATACATCAGCAATTTTCTGTATTTCTTTTTGGCAGTCAGCTTGAGAGACAAATGATGTACCTCACAACCTAGAGATGAATAAGCATAATCCAGGCAGATGTTTTCCTCCTCCCCATCAGTTTATTTCAACTGCCTCTGGAACATGTTCATTTTTTTTGCCTTTTGAGGTCCACAGCTTAACTTCAAGAAGAGCATAGCCAGGAAATGTTCTGTTTACTCTCCTCTCAAATAAAGACTCTTTTTTTGGAAGCAAATATAGGTCAACTTTCAACGGATATCCAATTGAATACAAGAAAACTAGTTCTTGAAAGGAAGTGTTGATACCTGACAAAATTTTACTGGTAAGTTCTTAAAATGAGCTGATGGTTCTTCCTTAAGATCTGTGCATTTTTATTCTATTCTATGCATTTACAACTCTATTAGTTACCAAGGATTGATCAGAAGCTATGTTTTTGAGATCATTAAATTCACCCGTTTTCTCCTCTCCAAAGTGTGCCAGAGGAGTTCCAGGACACAGATGATGAGTGGTGAAGTAAAAAATCCTAGTCTTTAAGTCGCAGACCAAGCTCATATATGTTCACATCTCACAAAAGAGACATAGTCTTAAAAACTTCCCTAGTACCTTGCAAAGTGGAGAATACTCTGCCAAACACTGTGTCAGTTACTCTTACACTTTGGCAACACTAAATCAAAAGAATCATGCTGTCTCATTTGCACCTTAAGGTGGGAATTGGCAGAGTGTGGGAACCCAGAAATTTCAAATAGAAATTTCAACTTAGAATTTTCCTCCCCCCAATTGACATGGAAATTTCTAAATTTCTATTCATTGCTATTTAATCTTACTCTTTCATTGCATAAAAGAATGAAAAGTAGCTACAAAATATTTAAAATACCTCAAATTCTAGACAATTACCAAAAACCACTTTCTGTTATCAAAATCTACTATCGTCTAGATGATGGGGAGGAGGAAAACACCTGCATGGATTATGCTTATTCATCTCTATCTTGAGAGGTACATCATTTGTCTCTCAAGCTACCTGCCAAAAATAAAGACAGAAAATTCCTAATAGATTTCTTTATTCTATGGTGGCACTTAAGATACAACTGAGAACATAACGTTCTCTATTGTACAAAATAGTGCCAGATGTCCCTGCTACACTTTAGAGGAGAAAGGTGGGACAAAAATAAATACCTTATGGGTGACAATAAATAGGGAGCAATGTCGACATGGTGGAGGAAAATTCTGATATAAAATTTCTAAATTTGTATTCATCACTATTTAATCTGACTCTTCCATTGCATAAAAGAATGAAATGTGTCTACCAAAGATTTAAAATATCTCAAATTCTAGACAATTGCCAAACCCCTAATTCTTATCTCAGACTCTACTATCTATTTCATTTATTGGTAAGTGAATATTCAAAAATCTTGAAGAAAAGTTTAGATGGATTTTATGGTATAATTTGACCTTCATAAAGGTATAAATTTGATTTCTGTGATGTAAAGAAGAGTTCTTACTGCTTCCTCAAGATTTCTACGTAGGGGTAGGGTTACCGTTTGGGGCGTTCGGTTTGGGTCATAAGGGTTAGATTTATGGTTAGGGTTACCGACATTAGTTTTAGGGCTACAGTTATGGTTCAGTATATGATTTGGGTTAGCGACATTAGGGTTAGGATTAGGGTTAGTGATATTAGGGTTAGGGTTTGGGTTAGGGTTAGATTTCCAAAGACCAGACTACTTCCAGGGCCCAACCCGTTCCCAAACCCCAGCTTTTTCCCATGCTCTGCCCCATCCGAAGACCCTCCTTTGTCCATGCCCCACTCATTCCAAAACTCCAGCCATGTCCAACACCCCGCCCATTCCCGTTCATCACACCATCACAAGTTCTGCTTATTTCCCACTCCCGAACCATTCCCACGCTCTGTCTTTTCCCCTCCTCAATCCTCTGCCTCACCCATACCCACACTGCACATATTCCTGCCACCTGGCTATTGCCACGCTCCTTCTAGTCTCACACTAAGCCCGTTCCCATGACCTGCTTCTTCCCACACTCCACCTATTTCCCACGCCTCGCCAATTCCCACCACCTGCTTGCTCCCATGCTCCATCCTCAGCCGCGCCTGATCTCGCACCCCACCCATTCCCATGCTCTGCTTTTCCCACGCTCTGCCAATTCCCAAACCCCACCCATTCCCATGCTCTGCCTCTACCTACGCCCCACCAGTTCCCATGCTCTGACTGTTCCCACGCCCTGTAGTTTCCCATACCCCACCCATTCCCGCACTCTTCCTCTTCCCACTCCCTGCCCGTTCCCGCGCCCCAACAATTACCACGCCCTGTCTGTTCCCATGCCCCACCCATTCCCATGCTCTGCCTGTTCCCACACCCTGCCCATTCCCAAGCCCCACCCTTTCCCACGCTCCACCTTTTCCCACACCCTGCCCGTTCCCAAGCCCCGCCTATTTCCCACGCCCTGCCCAGAGCGTGAACATGGGAGGGGCACGGGGAAATTTAGACAGTAGCGTCATGGAATCAAACACAGAGATCAAGATGATCAGCGAGTGTTCACTTGACTGAGCTTAGCTCTTTCTTTCTAAACCCTTTTTGGTCACATTCCTGGGTGCCCACGAGGGTATCTCCAGTGTATTCTTGGTTAAAGGGAGCTGTCCGTAAAGCTATTACTAACATAGAATTTGCTAAAATACTGTGCAGGCTAAGAAAACAAGTGACATTGAAATAAACTATGTTGATAGTTGTCTTGAATTGTTTTTCTTTCATCTGGTGCTTGTTCCCACCCAACTAGCTCTTGTATTCCTTTCAGCTGGCCTTTGTTTACCTTTCAACTCTCTGTTTCAAGGCTTTGATAGAATTGCTCAGTCCCACAGCATCCAGGCCATCTTCTCTGTCCAACGTTGCCACAGGAAAAGACAGAGTGTGGGAATGGGTGGGGCATGAGAAGGGGCAGGGTGTGGGAAGAGTCAGAGCGTGGGAATGGGTGGGGTGCGGGAATGGGCGGGGCTGAGGTTGGAGCGTGAGAAAAAGCAGATGATGGGAATGGGCAGGGCGTGGGAAATAGGAAGAGAGTGGGAACAAGCGGGTGATGGGAAAGGGTTTGGTGTGAGACTAGAAGGAGCGTGGCAATAGCCAGGTCGTAGGAATATGTGCAGTGTGGGTATGGGTGGGGCAGGGGATGGAACAGAAGAAGAGGTAGAGCGTAGGAACTGTTCGGGCTTGGGAAATAAGCAGAAATAGTGATGGTGTGATGAATGGGAATGGGCGGGGTGTTGGACATAGCAGGAGTGTGGGAATTAGCGGGTCATGGAAAGAGTCGGGGCGTAGGATTTGGAAGAGCATGGGATAAGTGGGGCTTGTGAACCGGCTGGGCATGGAAAATAGTCTGGTCTTTGGAACTTTGAGCTTAACCCTAACCATAAGGCTAATACCTCTAACCCTATACCTATCCCTAATAACGCTAACCTATACCATACACCGAACCATAACCGTAACCGTACAACTAATTTTGCTAACCGTAACCTCAACCCTTACCCTAATGCCCCTTAACCTAACCATAACGACCTTAACTGTACACCCTACTTCTACGTAGAAATCTTGAGGAAGCAGAGAGAACTTTTCTTTACATCATAAAAATGAAATAAAAAGAAGAACATAGCCAGGAAATGTTCTGTTTACTCCCCTCTCAAATAAATTTTTGGTTTTGGAAGCAAATATAGGACACCTTTCAAGGGATATCCAATTGAATACAAAATATCTAGTTATGCAAAGGAAGTATTCATACATAAGAAAGTATTTTAATGATAAGATCTTAAAATTAGCTGATGGTTCTTGCTTAAGATCTATGCATTTATATTCATAAAATTATAAAAATACAACCAACAACAAAAAAAACCACTTTTACCATAATTAGGTATCAAAAGCCTTTATCATAAGCTATGGTTTTGAGATCATTAAATTCACCCATGAGAGAGTGGCGATAGTTGGTGCATCGGAACGGGCTGGGTGTGAGAACTGGAAATGTGTGGGAAACAGAGGGGCGTGAGTTAGAGGGCGTTAGAACAGGTAGAGCGTGGGAATGAGTGGGGCACGGGAACAGGTTGGGCATGCGTAAAGGAAGAGCGTGGGAATGAGTGGGGCACAGCAACAGGCAGAGCGTGGGTACACGGAGAGTGTGGGAATGGGTGGGTCATGAGAACTGGCACGGCGTGGGAACCAGCAGAGGGTAGGAATAGGCGGAGCTGAGTATGGAGCGTTGGAATGGGTGCCACATGGGAAATATGTGCAGCGTGGGAAAGGGCAGGGTGTGGGAACAGGCAGAGCGTGGGAATGGGTGGGGTGCGGGAATGGGTGGGGCTGAGGTTGGAGCATGGGAAAAAGCAGGTGATGGGAATTGGCAGAACGAGACAAATAGGTGCATTGTGGGAAAAAGCGGGTCATGGGAGTGGGCTGGGTGTGAGAATAGGAGGAGCCTGGCAATAGCCAGGTCATTCTACTATGTGCAGTGTGGGTATGGGTTGGGCAGAGGTTCGAGTAGGGGAAAAGCCAGAGCGTGGGGATGGTTCGGGCATGGGAAATAATCACAAAATGTGATGGTGTGATGAATGGGAATGTGTGGGGTGTTGGACATATTTGGGGTGTGGGAATTACTAGGTCATGGAAAGAGGCGGGGCTTAGGATCGAGCAGAGCATGGGAGATGTTGGGGCTTGGGAATGATCTGGGTGTGGGATATCGTCTGGTCTTTAGAAGTCTAACCTCAACCCTAACCTAATTCTCCCTAATTAAACAGCGATGAATAGAATTCTAGAAATTTCAAATTAGAATTTTCCTCCACCCGATTGACATTTCTCCCTATTTAATGTCACTCATAATGTATTTATTTTATACCCCCTTTCTCCTATACTCTGTAGCAGGGACATAAAATCATTGAATCATAGATTCATAGAATAACCAGGTCGGGAGAGACCCAACAGATCATTGAGTCCAACCATTCCTATCAAACACTAAACCATGTCCCTTATCACCTCGTCTACCCGTGCCTTAAACACCTCCAGGGAAGGTGACCAATCACCTCCCTGGGCAGCCTCTGTCAGTGCCCAATGACCCTTTCTGTGAAATATGTTTTTCCTAATGTCCAGCCTAAACCTCCCCTGGCAGAGCCTGAGGCCATTTCCTCTTGTCCTGTCCCTTGTCACTTGGAAGAAGAGGCCAGCAACCTCTTCTCTACAACCTCCTTTCAGGTAGTTACAGAAAGCAATGAGGTCTCCCCTCAGCCTCCTCTTCTCCAGGCTTAATAACCCCAGCTCTCTCAGCCGTTCCTCATAGGGCCTGTTCTCCAGCCCCTTCACCAGCTTTGTTGCTCCTCATGGACTCGCTCCAGAGCCTCAACCTCCTTCTTGTGTTTAGGGGCGTGTGATGGTGAAGGGCAGAGGATGGAGCATGGGATGTGATGCGCCCTGGAAACGAGCAGAGAGTGGGAATAGGTGGCGTATGGGAACGGGTGGGGTGTGGGAGCTGGAAAGGCGTGGGAAAGGGCGGGGAGGAATTCTAGAAGTAATGTGGGTATGGGTGGAGTGGAGCTGTGTTGGAGCGTGGTAAATAGATGGAGAGTGGGAAGCAGCTTTTGGCATATTAAACAGACATGGACTCTCATTTAAGTTCAACTGAGGCCAAGTTTATTGTTACAACCTCATCTTTATACCATAATGAAATGTCAACAACAGTCCTGCAAGTCCTTCATAAAAATTTCCACAGCTGTTCTTCCCCTTCCCAGCTCCTCGTGACCACTGTTATTGTTTCTATGCCTTCTTGTTTTTCCCACAGATGTTGAATTTTCTCTGGTTGGAGGCTAGCTGCTTATCAAAGTTCTCTGCAGTTTTATCTCCAGAGGCTCTGCAGCATTCATGGTCATTCTTGCTCAGCATCTCTTTCTGACAGCAGCTGGGCCAAGATCAGAGCGTGGGAAATAGGCAGAGGGTGGGAATGGGCGGGGCTGAGTATGGAGCGTGGGAATGGCTGGGGCATGGGAAATAGGCGGGGCGCGGGAACAGGCAGGGCTTGGGAAAAGATAGAGCGTGGGAAAGGGTGGGGCATGGGAATGGGCAGGGAGTGGGAACAGGCAGAGGTGGGAATGGGCGATGCGCAAGTACCGGCAGGGCTGAGGATGGAGGGTAGGAAAAAGAAGGTGATGGGAATCAGCAGGGCAGGGAAATGGGGGGGGCGTGTGAACTGGTCGGGGGTGGGAAATGGTAGAGCATGGGAATGGGTGGGGTGTGAGAACGGGGAGGGTGTGGGAAAAGGTAGAGCATGGGAAAGGGTAGAGTGTGGGAAAGAGCAGGGCGTGGGAAAAGGCTGAGTATGGGAATGGGCAGGGCACGGGAAAGGGCAGGGCATGAGAACAGGCGGGGCATGGGAATGGTTGGGGAATTAAAACAGGCAGAGTGTGGGAATGGGTGGGGCATGAGAATGGGTGGGGCATGCGAACAGGCAGAGCATGGGAATGGATGAGGCATGGGAAACGGCAGGGCGTGGGAACTGATGGGGCTAATGATGGAGCGTGGGAAACAAGCAGGTGATGGGAATCTGCAGGGCTTGGGAAATAGGTGGAGCGGGGAAAGCGTTGTTGGAACATTTTACAGAGAACAAGGCCTGGATGTTGTGCTACTGAACAACTCTATCAAAGCCTGGAAACAGAGAGCCAAAAGATAAACAGGGGCCACCTGGGAGGACTGCAGCAGCTAGTTCAGTGGGAATGAGTACCAGCTGAAAGAAAAACAATTAAAGAGAACTATCAACATAGTTTATTTTAATGTAACTTGGTTTCTTAGCAAGTGCAGTATTATAGCCAAGAATATGGTAGTAATAGCTTTATGGACAGCTACCTTTAACCAAGAATACACTGTAGATACCCTCGTGGGCACCCAGTTATGTAACCGAAAAGGGTTTATAAAAAACAGCTAAGCTCAATAAATTGAACACTCACTGATCATATTGATCTCTGCGTTTGATTCTGTGATGCTCCTGTCAACAAGTGGCGCCCAAACAGGGACCCTCGGATTACCTGCCGAAGTTGCTCAAAATGACTGAAGACGCGGTAGAGGGTGGAAGGACCGGCCGAAAACTTTCTGGCACTGACCCGGTGCTGAAGATTTTTCTGGCACTGCTGAAGATTTTCTGGCACTGCTGAAGATTGAAACTTCCCGGCACTGCTGATGGCTTTCCGGCATTGCTGAAGATTGGAGTAAGACGCGCGTCCAAATAAAGAAGACTCTGGAGTCAAAGATCCGCTACAGGCAAGTAGAGGCAGTCGGGGAGGAATGAGTTCCACATTTTTTAAATATAATAAAGAGGCAGTGGTGAAAATCCTCCAACCTATCGTCTCCAAGAGAGGGATTAAATATGACAAGATTTGTCTAACTGAACTATTGAAATTAGCTACTAAGTTGCTTTGTCCCTGGCAGAAAGTTTTTGAAGCGTTAAAGGTGCATGTTGGCTCTAAAAAGCACAGTGATAATTCCAAGTCTAGTGCAGGATCATAAAAAACTGCACTAAACCCCCACCCCCCTTGAACTGGCTGTGCTTGCCTCTGCACCCCCCGAAGGGAGGGCCAACAATCCCTTTGATCTGGGTCCGACAGACACCGAAAAGGAGCCCGATCCACCCCATCCATATCCCTCAGACCAACGGGCACAACCCAGGGGGGAGGCACAGCAGCAGGGAGGAGTTGAAATATTGCAAGCTTGGTCCGTGACTTAAAGAACAGGATTATTTACATCACCATTCATCATCTGTGTCTTGGAACTGCTCTGGAACACTTTTCAGAGGACAAAATGGGTGAATTAAATGATCTCAAAAATATAGCTTCTGATAAAGTCATTGGTAACTAGTAGTGTTATAAATGCATAGAATGTAAATTCATAGATCTTAAGTAGAACCACCAGGAAATTTTAAGAACTTATCACTAAAATTCCTTCTTATATATGAATACTTCCTGTGCAAAACTATTTATCTTGTATTCAATTGGATATCCGTTGTATCTTGTCCTATAGTTGCTTCCACAAAAACATCTTTATTTGAGAGGAGTGTAAACAGAACGTTTCCTGGCTACGTTCTTCTTGAAGTTAAGCTGTGGACCTCAAAAGGCAAAAAAATTGAGCTTATTCCAGAGGCAGTTTAAATAAACTGACGGGGAGGAGGAAAACATCTGCCTGGATTATGCTTATTCATCTCTAGGTTGTGAGGAACATCATCTGTCTCTCAAGCTGACTGCCAAAAAAAATACAGAAAATTGCTGATGTATTTCTATATTCTGTGGTGGCACTTAAGAAACAACTGAGAACATAACCTTCTGAATTGGACAAAATAGTGCCAGATGTCCCTCCTACAGAATATAGGAGAAAGGGTTTATAAGATAAATACATTGTGGGCGACAATGAATAGGGAGAAATGTCAATGTGGTGGAAGAAAATTCTGATTTGAAATTTCTAGATTTCTATTCTTTACTATTTAATCTTACTCCTCCATTGCATAAAAGAATGAAAAGTACCTACCAAAGACAGAATAATCTCAAATTCTAGAAAATTACCAAAAACCTCTTTCTTATATCAAACTCTACTACCTATTTCAATTTGTGGTAAATAAATATTAAAAATCTTGAAAAAAATTTTAGATTGATTGTTTGGTATATTTTAACCCTTTCATACTAGATTAAATTTGATTTCTATGGTGTAAAGATGAGTTCTTAATGCTTGATCAACTTTTCTATGTAGGGGTAGGGTTATGGTTAGGGGCGTTAGGGTTAGGGTGACGGTTCGGCTTAGTGACATTGGCTTTAAGGTTATGGTTGTGGTTTGATTTATGGTTTGGGTTACCGACATTAGGGTCAGGAATATGATTAGCGATATTATCCTTAGGCTTAGTGTTAAGGTTAGAGTTCCAAAGACCAGATTATTTCCCACGCCCAGCCTGTTCCAAAGCCCCACCTTATCCCATGCTTTGCCTGATCCTTAGCCTCGCCTCTTTCCATGCCCCACTCATTCCCACACTCCAGCTATGTCCAACACCCCACCCATTCCCATTCATCACACCATCATAACTTCTGCTTATTTTCCATGCCTGAACAGTTCCCACGCTCTCCCTCTTCCCCTCTTCCATCCCCTGCCCCACCCATACCCACACTGCACATATTCCTACGACCTGGCTATTGCCACGCTCCTTCTAGTCTCACACCGAACCCTTTCCCATCACCCGCTTCTTCCCACTCTCTTCCTATTTCCCACGCCCTGCCCATTCCCATCATCTGCTTTTTCCCACGCTCCAACCTCAGCCCCGCCCATTCCCGCACCCCACCCATTCCCACGCTCTGACTCTTCCCACACCCTGCCCCTTCTCATGCCCCACCCATTCCCACACTCTGTCTTTTCCTGTGGCAACGTTGTACAGAGAAGATGGCCTGGATGCTGTGGGACTGAGCAATTCTATCAAAGCCTTGAAACAGAGAGTTGAAAGATAAACAAAGGCCAGCTCAAAGGAATACAAGAGCTAGTTGGGTGGGAACAAGCACCAAAGAAAAAGACAAGCTGAAAGAAAAACGATTCAAGGGAACTATCAACATAGTTGATTTGAATGTAATTTGGTTTCTTATCATGCGCAGTATTTTAGCAAATTCTATGTTAGTAATAGCTTTATGGACAGCTACCTTTAACCAAGAATACACTGGAGATACCCTCATGGGCACCCAGGAATTTGACCAAAAAGGGTTTATAAAGAAACAGCTAAGCTCAATCAATTGAACACTGGCTGATCATCTTGATCTCTGTGTTTGATTCCATGACGCTACTGTCTAAATTTCCCCGTGCCCCTCCCATGTTCACGCTCGGGGTAGGGTGTGGGAAATAGGCAGGGCTGGGGAATGGGCAGGGTGTGGGAACAGGCAGAGCATGGGAATGGGTGGGGCATGGGAACAGACAGGGCGTGGGAATTGTTGGGGCGCGGGAACGGGCAGTGAGTGGGAAGAGGAAGAGTGTGGGAATGGGTGGGGTATGGGAAACTACAGGGCGTGGGAACAGTCAGAGCATGGGAACTGGTGGGGCGTAGGTACAGGCAGAGCATGGGAATGGGTGGGGTTTGGGAATTGGCAGAGCGTGGGAAAAGCAGAGCATGGGAATGGGTGGGGTGCGAGTTCAGGCGCGGCTGATGATGGAGCATGGGAACAAGCAGGTGGTGGGAATTGGTGAGGCGTGGGAAATAGGTGGAGTGTGGGAAGAAGCAGGTCATGGTAAGGGGCTTAGTGTGAGACTAGAAGGAGCGTGGCAATAGCCAGGTGGCAGGAATATGTGCAGTGTGGGTATGGGCGAGGCATAGGATCAAGCAGGGAAAGACACAGAGTGTGGGATTGTTTTGGGAGTAGGAAATAAGCAGAAGTTTTGATGGTGTGATGAATGGGAGTGGGCGGGGTGTTGGACATAGCTCGCGTGTGGGAACGTGTGGGGCATTGAAAAAGGCGGGGCTCATGATCGGGCAGAGCATGGGACAAGGTGGGGTTTGGGAATGGGTTGGGTATGGGAAATAGTCTGGTCTTTGGAACTCTAACCTTAACCTTAACACTAAGTCTAATATCGATAACCCTAATCCTAAGCCTAATGTCACTAACCCAAATCTTATACCGAACCATAACAGTAACCCTGAAACTAATGTCACTAACCCCAACCATAAACCTAACAGTAATGACCCTAACCCTAACGACACTAACTGTAACCCTACCCCTACATAGAAATCTGGAGGAAGCAGGAAGAACTCTTCTTTACATCATATAAATCAAATATATACTTATATGAAAGACCAAACTTTACCTTACAATCCATCTACAATTTTCTTCAAGATTTTGAATATACGTTAACCAATAAATGAAATCTATAGTAGAGTTTTCTAAGAGAAAGAGGGTTTGAGAAAGAGGGTTTTGGTAACTGTCTAGAATTTGAGATAGTTGGTAGCTACTTTCCCTTCTTTTCTGCAATGAAATAGTAAGAATAAATAGCAAAGAAGAGAAATGTAGAAATATCAAATTAGAGTTTTCCTCCCCCCGATCGACAATTCTCCCTATTCCATGTCGCCCATAATGTATTTAGTTTATATCCCCTTTCTCCTATACTCTGTACCAGGGACATTTGGCATTACTTGGTACAATACAGTAGGTTATGTTCTCTGTTGTTTCTTAAGTGCCAACATAAAATAAAGAAATCCAGTAGGAATTTTCTGTATATATTTTAGGCAGGCAGATTGAGAGACAAATGACGTACCTAACAACATAGATATGAATAAGCATAATCCATGCAGATGTTTTCCTCCTCCCCATCATACAGTAGATTTTGATAATAGAAAGTGGGTTTTGGAAATTGTCTAGAGTTTGAGAAATTTTAAATCTTTGGTTTCTACTTTTCATTCTTTTTTGGAAGAAGAAGTAAGATTAAATAGCGATGAATAGAATATTAGAAATTTCAAATTAGAATTTTCCCCTAGCAGATAGACACTTCTTCCTATTTAATGTCAGACATAATTGAATAAAATAGAATAAGGCATGCAGGCAATTGCTGTGACAGAAATATATTGTTAATTTTTCCAGTCCATGAAATAGGCAGAGCATGGGAACGGGCAGGATGTTGGATAGGGTGGAGCTTTGGAAGAGGCGGAGTGTGGGAAAGAGGGAGAGCATGTGATAGGGAAGGGCAGAGGATGGAACATGGGATCAGACGAGCCTAGGGAATGAGCAGAGAGTGGGAATAGGTGGCGCCTGGGAGTGTGCGGGGTGTGGGAACTGGAATGGCGTGGGAAAGGGCGGGGTGTGAGTATAGGATGAACGTGGGAACGGGTGGAGTGGAGCTGTGGTGGAACGTGGGAAATAGGTGGAGAGTGGGAAGCGTCTGGGCCAAGACCAGAGCATGGGAAATAGGCGGAGGGTGGGAATGGGCGGGTCTGAATATGGAGCGTAGGACTTCGCTCCTATAAGCCTTAGGGTTAGGGTTAAGGTTAGAATTCCAAGGACCAGACTATTTCCCTCTCCCAGCCCATTCCCAAGCCCCACCTTTTCCCATGTTCTGCCCGATCCAAGCCCCGCCTCTTTACTGAAATTAAGTTAAGTTAAGTTAAGGTGAGTTATGTTAAGGTAAGGTAAGGTAAGGTAAGGTAAGGTAAGGTAAGGTAAGGTAAGGTAAGTGAAGGTAAGTGAAGGTAACTTAAGTAAAGGCGAATTAAGTTAAGGTCAATTAAGTTAAGTTAAGGTAAGTTAAGGTAAGACAAGTTAAGTTAAGTTAAGTTAAATTAAGTTAAGTTAAGTTAAGGTAATGTAAGTTAATTTAAGTTAAGTTAAGTTAACGTAAAGTAAGTTAAGGTAAGGTATGTTAAGCTAAGTAAAGGTAAGTTAATTTAAGGTATGTTAAGGTAAGTTAAGGTAAGTTAATTTAAGGTAAGGTGAGGTAAGGTAAGGTAAGGTAAGATCAGACAAGGTAGTTAAGGTAAGTTAAGTTAAGGAAAGTAAAGGTAAGGTAAGGTAAGATCAGACAAGGTAGTTAAGGTAAGTTAAGTTAAGGAAAGTAAAGGTAAGTTAAGGCAAGGCAAGGTGAGTTAAGGAATGTTTAGTTAAGGCAAGGTAAGTTAAGGTAAGTCAAGTTAAGGTACCCTGCCCTTACCTTACCCTGATGTTTGCCTGACCTTGATCTTGACATGAGCTTGACCTGACCTGACCTGACCTTACCTTACCTTACCTCACGTCACATTTCCCTACCCTATTTTACCTTACCCTTCCCTTCCCTTCCCTTCCCTTCCCTTCCCTTCCCTTCCCTTCCCTTCCCTTCCCTTCCCTTCCCTTCCCTTCCCTTCCCTTCCCTTCCCTTCCCTTCCCTTCCCTTCCCTTCCCTTCCCTTCCCTTCCCTTCCCTTCCCTTCCCTTCCCTTCCCTTCCCTTCCCTTCCCTTCCCTTCCCTTCCCTTCCCTTCCCTTCCCTTCCCTTCCCTTCCCTTCCCTTCCCTTCCCTTCCCTTCCCTTCCCTTCCCTTCCCTTCCCTTCCCTTCCCTTCCCTTCCCTTCCCTTCCCTTCCCTTCCCTTCCCTTCCCTTCCCTTCCCTCCCCTCCCCTCCCCTCCCCTCCCCTCCCCTCCCCTCCCCTCCCCTCCCCTCCCCTCCCCTCCCTTCCCTTCCCTTCCCTTCCCTTCCCTTCCCTTCCCTTCCCTTCCCTTCCCTTCCCTTCCCTTCCCTTCCCTTCCCTTCCCTTCCCTTCCCTTCCCTTCCCTTCCCTTCCCTTCCCTTCCCTTCCCTTCCCTTCCCTTCCCTTCCCTTCCCTTCCCCTTCCCCTTCCCCTTCCCCTTCCCCTTCCCCTTCCCCTTCCCCTTCCCCTTCCCACTCCCCACGTTCCTATCATAGCCAACTGGGGGTGTTGGTTGACAGAGACTGAATGGCTGAGAGCTGGGGTTGTTTAGCCTGGAGAAGAGGAGGCTGAGGGGAGACCTCATTGCTCTCTATAACTACCTGAAAGGAGATTGTAGAGAGGAGGGTGCTGGCCTCTTCTTCCAAGTGACAGGGGACAGGACAAGAGGGAATGGCCTCAAGCTCTGCCAGGGGAGATTTAGGGTGGACGTTAGGAAAAAGAAATTCACAGAAAGGGTCATTGGGCACTGGAACAGGCTGCCCAGGGAGGTTGTTGAGTCACCTTCCCTGGAGGGGTTTAAGGCACGGGTGGACGAGATGCCGAGGAGAATGGCTTAGTGTTTGATAGGAATGGTTGGACTCGATGATCCAGTGGGTCTCTTCCATTAGAAGGTGGGGGCACCCCAGAACATCTCCCGGCTGCAGCCTGTTGAGGTGACCATGATCCAGCCCTTGGTCCTTGCTTCCTTCACCATCACACCTGGCTCTGCACCATGAGCACCAAGGATGCTTCTTCCCTGAGTTCCCAGCCTCACACAGGCACAAGCTGGAGCTGAGCACTGGTCCTCTCCAGCTCTGCTGGACTCCCAAGATGGAGGAGCAATGTTTCCTCCTGTGACCCTGTCTCCAGGTTCCTTTTCTTCTGCCATCACTGCTAGCTTGAGCAGAGCCTTGGCAGGGAACCTGGTACCAATGAGTCAGGCAGAGCATTGTGGAGGTGGGACTGGTGGGGCAGCACCCACTTCTTGTTCCTGAGGGATCTGCTGTCTCCATACACCTCATGCCAGTGGGAACAGGGTGAGGCCTCCAAAGGGGTGGTTGACACATGTGGGCACAGGAAACACTGACTCCATCCTCTGGGAAACTCCCACCAGGGCAGGCTGCAGTCCTGCACCTCCCCAGGGAGACACGGGCACAGGGCTGGGGACAGAGAGGCTGCTCTGGGACCAGGGGCTGCCAGCAGGAAAGTTTTGGGACCAGGGCAGAAGGGTCTGTGAGCCTGGGCTCCCCCCAGGCCTCCCCAGGGTATCCCCAGGGGTAGAGGAGCTGCCAGCAGGGAGTGGGGTGGGGGCTGAAGCCCAGCAGGAGGGGTCCCAGGGCTGCTGGGGGGTCCTGCAGTCCCTGCCCAGCTAGGAAGCGGCTGTGGGGCTGTGATGGGAGATCTCAGGGTCTGTGATGGCCCAGATCAGCAGGAAGAGCCCACGGAGACCGAGGCCCTGGCAGAGCCAGCGAAGGGGCAACCCCAGCCCTGTGAGCCCCAGAAACTGCCCTACACCCTGAGCCAGGGCAGCGGGAGCAGAGCTGCCTCCTGACCCCTGGGGGAGGGAATCCATGGCTGTGATCCCCCTGGGGCCACGGCCCAGGGTTCACCCCAACTCAGCAGCTTTGTTGGAACCTCCGAACCGTGGGGAGTCCAAGGTCAGGAGGTGGGAACTGCTGCTGGGGTGCAGCGTGGGGATGTGTAGAGAGACAGTTTTGCTGGAAACTGCAGCTGGAAATGTCTCTGCCTCAGGAATGTTCCCCAGGAAGCAGGGGCTCTTGCAGCCCCACAGCTCTGAGGCTGCTGTTTCTGAGCTGTTTCCATGTCCCACCACCATGTCCTTGTCTTCTGCTCCCTGCAACCAGCTCAGGGACACACCCCGACCCCAGCCAGGACAGAACCTGCTCTGCTGGCACTCAAAGGATTTTAATGACACCAAACACAGAGATACGGGTTGAAATGGGAATAAAAACAGAGGCAATGCCCAATTGTTCCTGCTGCTGTGGACAAAGAAAGACAGTTCCTGGTGCTCATGGCTCTCCCAGCTGCACAGTCCTCTCCTCCCTCCTGGCTGCCCCCAGTCCCACTGCAGGGATGGGCTCTGCTGGCCTGGGGCTCAGGAACTGCTGAGCACTCAGCTCCTGGGTCCCAGTCTGTGTGTCTTCAGGGGGATAGGCCAGGGACATTTCTTCAACGTCATCATAGCCCGTGCTCTCTGGAGATGGACAGCAAGCACCTCCCTCAGCTCTAAGGGCCCCAGCACTGCTCTGGGAGTGCAGGTTTGCCCCTCCAAGCAGCAAGACCATGGCGTGCTCATCCCATGAGGTGCCCCTCCTGGGCCGTGCATCACCTTCCTCCCTCTGCTCCCCGGCCCTCAGATGTTCCACTCCCTCTCCCACCCCCAGCCCTACAAAGAAAACTCAACAGCACCTTCCCCACCACAGGATTTTGGGCTCTCAGCAATTCATCTGACACCAGGGTGGCACCCAGGAATCAGCAGTGCTCTTTTTCCCTCTCACCTCCAGGTGTATCACTGGGTCCTGCTCCCTTTTCTGGTGCCCCAGGCATTTCCCAGCCTCCCGGTCCCAACACAGGATCTTGCTCAGGGTCAGGAGCCTCCCTGGCATCATCATAACCATCTGCTGGGTCACCTGCAGGCGAGACAGGGGTCTCTGAAAGGAGAAGGGAGTTGGTGGCAGGGAGGAACCGTGTCCTGCAGAGCAGAGGACAGGAGGATGAGCAGGGACGTGGGGCTCAGACACTGGGGTTGGCAGCACCACAGGAGAACCCGCCATGTCCTCTCTAGCTCTGACAGCGACACTCAGCAACACCACTGTTCTTCACATCTGCAGGAAGGAGAGATCAACCCCTCCCTGCCCTCCAGTACCTGGCACTGACCCCAGACCATCCTCCTCCTTGCTGTCCTTGGGGTGCAGCTCGGTGAGGGACCTCTCAGAATGGGAGCCTGAGGAGAGGCACAGCGGGGCTGAGGGGAGTGTGCTCTGCTGAGCCAGCTCGTGGTCAGCGCTTCTGGGGACAGGGGACGCACAGCGCCAGGGCTGTGTGTGGAGAAGGGCTCAGGGTTCCCCCTGCAACCCTGGGACAAACCCCATCCAAGAGGAGGTCCCAGAACTGCCCCAGAACAGCCCCTTCCCTCAGCCCTCGGGTGCCATAGGGGACGCAGTGGCCGGGAGAGAGGAATTGACCCTGGCTGGACTTGTGGGGAGGAAGGTCCTCTCTCGGGCCCAGGACCTGGCTGCTCTCCCCACACACCCCACAGCACCAGCACTGCAGGGACCGTGGGTCAGGGGCTGCAGTGGGTCAGCCCTGGGTGGGACTAAGGAGAGAGCCCTCCAAATGTTCCCCCCGTGAGGGATGCACACCCACCTGAGCCGCTGAACCTCGCCTGCTTCTCCCATGCTGGGCTGTTCCCGATCTCCTCATACACGGCCTCAGAGAAGGGCTCCCACGCTCTCTCGGAGGCTGCAGATGGAGCAGGGCTGGTTTATGGACACACAGACAGAGGACAGGACCCTGCTCTGCTCCCCAGCCCCATTCCCTGGGCCAGCCCAGGGTTGTCTGCACCCAACAGCCCCACTGTGCTGTCTGGGCACCACTGCACCCTCTCAGGGAGTGCACATGCCCCCATGGAGATCTTCTAGGGCAGTGACACCCTCACACCATCCCTCAGAGACAGACCCTATGCCCCTCTGCCCCTGGATCAGGTCCTGGTGTTGAGCTGGGAGCAGCTTCTACCTCTTCTCTCCCCCTGGCTCTGCCCCCTCTCTCCCCCACAGATCCATAGCACGGTCCATGCTCTGCTGTGGGGAGGTCAGGGCTGGATGGGGAACAGCCCTGGGATCTGAAACCTAGGGAGAGACCCTGCTGCACACCACTCCTCCTGGCAGCTCCCCTGACCCAGAGCCCCTCCAACGCTGCCCTGAGCTCTGTCCCTGCTCATTCTCAGGCCTCTCCTCTCCGTTTCCCCCAGCCCAGCTCTGCTGTTTCTCTCCTTGCCCCGTCCCTGTCTGGACTCTCTGTCCCTGGATGCTGGTGGCCCGTGGCCAGGCAGGTGTTGGGCAGTGTGTGGGGCAGCAGGCAGCATACGCTCTTGTCCCCACAGCTCTGCCCTCGCCCCTCACTGACACCCACAGACCCTCTGGCCTGACTAGGAGGCCCGTTCCCTCAGAGCCGTGGGGAAGGACCCACCTCTGCGCTCAGCCCTGGCGCTTCGCACTTGCCCAGCCAGGAGGGCCAGGAGCAGGCAGAGCAGGGCTCCCAGGATGATGCAGATGATGACGGGCAAGGAGACTCTCCCACTGCTGCTCAGGAAGGCCCGGGTGGGATCTGCAGGGGCAGGAACAAAGCAAGGGCAGCAGCAGGGCAGGGAGAGGTGAGGCTGAGACACATGGCTCCCACCCCCCATTTAAAAAGGGGGCTGGAGAACCTAGGGGCTGAGGTTGGGGATCTCCCACCCTGCCGGGTAAATGACAGCTGTCCCCAACCTCACCCCTAACCCGGTGCCTCCTTTGGGGAGTTTGACACCCTGGCCAGGAGCCCCTTCTCCCAGCTGTGGGTCCCAGCACAGCCCTGGGCAGCCCCCGCGCAGCGGGGAGGACAGGTTACCTGCTCGGGGGGGCGGTGCTGCCATGGTGGATGCAGCTGCAAGGGATGAGAAGGAGAGCTGGGCTGAGAAGGTGGGTGTGCAATCACCAGGGAGCTGCTTTCTGACACGCTCAGTGTGTGTGTGTGTGTGTGTGTGTGTGCTTCCCCATTTATCCCTGCCCCATCCCACCCGCATCGCCCCTCCTGCCAGGCTGGGCAGGGGCACAGGGATGGAGCCCAGGGGGCCGCTCTGAGCCATGGGCAGAGTGGCACAGGCAGCCCAGGAGATACCCTGGAGGCTGCAGGGACTCACGGGCAGAATCTGAAGCACATCCCACCCCACGAACTCTGAAGGACATCCCAAAATCATGGAGTCTGAAGGACATCCGAAACCCACAGAGTCTGAAGGACATCCCAAACCCACAGAGTCTGAAGGACATCCCAACCCAGAGAAGTCAAGGGTGCCTCATCCCTGGAGGTGATCAAGGCCAGGCTGGATGGAGCTTTGAGCAACCTGATCCAGTGTGAAATGTCCCTGCCTATTGCACAGGGTAGAACTGGATGGGCTTGAAGTTCACTTCCACCCCAATCCATTCCATGATTGTATTCCACTCTAGGCACTGGGCTCCCACACTCTGCAGGGATGGCCTTGCTCTCAGGAGCTCTGGAGCCACACTGGGAGTAGCCCCAGCTCCTTTCCAATACCCAGGAGGGGCTCTCAGACCCTCCACTCACCCGAGCAGTTCACAGCGGCGTCCTCCTTGTGCTGGCAGAGCCCCCTGTCCCCAGTCTGGGCCCAGCAGTCCTGCAGAGACAGCTCTGTCCCCTGGCACTCCACCCGCTCCAGCCAGATGGGGCCCGAGCCCTCCCCAAACACCGCCTCGCCCAGGGCAGACACCGCGGGGCCGCAGCCCAGCTGCCTGCACGCCACCTCAGCGTCCCGCATGTCCCAGGAGTCGTCGCACACTGTCCCCCAGGAGCCGCGGTACCACACCTCCACTCTGCCTGAGCATCTATTCTTGCCACCTATGGCACGGATCTTCTCCCTGTCTGGAGAAGACAGAGACCTCCGCGGGCAGTGGGAAAGCAGGAACAGCCTGGCCGGGCAAGAGGGGTGGAGAGGAGCCGCTACCTGTGCAGCTGGTGGAGCTTGGGCACTCGGTCCCCAGGACTGGGGGCACTTCTGGCTGTGTCCCTGCAGAAGGAAATGAGGCAGTGAAGAGGCAGAAAGGGACCCTGGTTCTCAGAGCAGCAGAAGGCTCCCATGGAGACAATGCTCCTCAGAGCCCCTGTGAGGTCTCTTCTGAGAATGTGCCTGGAGACACCTCTGCCTCCCCCAGGCTCTGCTGCAAATTGGGCTGGCAGCTGCTGGGCAATTTGTGGGACCCTGAGAGCTCAACCCCCACTTTCTGCCCCAGCAGCAGAAGGGTCTGATGTGGAAAGACAAACCTCTGTCTCTGTGCTGGAGAAGAGACAGAGCTGGGGGGAGGCTGGTGACCAGGAAGCTCAGAATTACCATTGCAGGAGATGTGGGTCTCGTCTCGCGGGTCATTGCACGACTGTGGGTCCCAGGGGTCGGAGGGGCACTGCCAGAAGGAGCTGTTTCTCTCCCCACACTCCACACGATCCAGCCAGGTGATGTTAGACACTGTGCCAGAGGTCCCTTGTGTCTCGAGGAACCCTCTGTCCCCACAGCCCAGCTCCTTGCATGCCAGCGACACCGCTTTGGGAGTCATCGAGTTGGAGCAGACGCTGCCCCACGTCCCGTTATAGAGAACCTGCAGGCGCCCAGAGCAGCCGGTGCTGTTCTCCAGCCTTAGGGCTACAAACTCTGGGAGGAGAAGTCCAAAGAGTATCAGGCTGGTTTGGGTGGTGGGAGCAAGGATGTCCCAGCACCCCCAGGCCCTCAGCCAGGCAAAGACATGACCAGCAAGTCTGAGGAGACCTTAGAGCAGCTTCCATTATGGAAAGGGGCTCCAGGAAAGCTTGGGAGGGGCTCTTGATCAGGGAGGTCAGGGATGGGACGAGGGGCAATTGATTTCATCTGAAAGAGGGGAGATTGAAATGACATCTTAGGAGGAAATGTTTTGCTGTGAGAGTGAAGAAGCCCTGGCCCAGGTTGTCGAGAGAAGTGGTGGCTGCCTCATCCCTGGAGGTGTTCGAGGCAGGTTGGATGGGGCTTGGAGAACCTGATCCAGTGGGAGGTTGGAACTGGATGGGTTTGACATCCCTTCAAATCTAAACTGTTCCTTCATTCTAGGTCTGCCTTGCACTCATGGACAGAGAAAGGTCCGGGATGGACAGAGACCCCTGCCCTCCTTGGTAACCCTCGGAAGAAGTTGAGCTCTCCAGGGATCCCCGGTGGGACTGAAGGGACCTGTGCATGGCTTTCCTGGGGTGATCTTGGGCAGGGGCTCAGAGGCGGCAAGGAACAGCCTCAGCCATTGCCCGCTCTCCCCTTGCCCCTGCTTTCCTGTCCCTGAGTCCTCCCCAGCTCCCGGCACCGACCTGAGCAGTTGACTCCTGCATCCTCTTTGTGCCCACAGTCGTGCTGCCCCCAGGCCCCTGGCGGGCAGTCCCAGAGAGCTCCTTCAGCCCCGGAGCAGTTCACGCCGTCCAGCCAGATCTGCCCGGAGCCTTCTCCAAACCAAGCGGAACCAGGCGCCTCCAGTGCTCCCCCACAGCCCAGCTGGCGGCACACGACGGTGGCATCGGGCAGGTCCCAGCCGTCATCGCAGATGGTGCCCCAGCTGCCCTGGTGGTAGATCTCCACTCTCCCGGCGCAGCGCACTTGCCCATTCACCAGCCGCACCCGCCGGCTTCCTGCAGCAGGAAGGAACCCCAGCTGCCACCAGGGGCTGGTGACACCCAGCCCCAAGCTGGCGGGGCACTGCAGGGCACTTACCCTGGCAAACAACCCCCACATCCTCTGCGACCCCTGCTGCCAGCGTGCTCTCAGGCACCGAGGTGTTGCAGAGGGTCAGGTTGGCCTCGTGCCCTGCGCATCGCACCCCCCGCAGCCCCACGGGACCCGTCCCTTTCTCCGGCTTCGGGGGGTTGTAGGCTCTCTCTGCCTCTCCACACTGCAGCTGCCGGCACACCACGCTGGCCTCCTGCTCATCCCACTGGTCGTCCAGGACTCTGCCCCACGTTCCATGCTGGAAGATCTCCACTCGCCCATCGCAGCGGCTCTCTCCACCCACCAGCCGCAGGGATGCGGAGCTGGGTGGGCCTGGGGAGAGGAGCAATGGCCTCAGCAGCAACAGAGAGACCAGAAACCTGCAGAGCTTCTCCAGGCTCTAGAACCCTCAGGGCGCCCTGAAGTGCAACTGCCCACACTCAGCCCTCCATGGGGAGCTCCAGGGGAAGGTTTCCTGGTTTGAGTCCAGGTCCCTGAGCATTACTGGGAAAGAATCTCTTTGCTCTTGGTGCAGCAGAGCCACCCAGCCAGTCCCTGCTGAGGCCAATGGGGCAGCTCCCAGAGCAGGACGCAGCCGTGCATACAACAGCTGAAGGAACGGCAGCGCCAGGACAAGGTTTGCCCAGCCTTGAGGTCTTCAAGACCGGGTTGGATGGGGTTTTGAGAAACCTGACCCAGTGGAAGGTGTCCCTGCCCACAGCAGGGAGTTGGAAGGGGATGGTCCTTTCCAGTTCAAACCACTCCCTGATTCTGACCTCTATTCTGGCATGGAGGAGACTCAGGGCAGAGCCCATATCTCTACGCCTCTGCAACCGCGGGGAAGTTGGGAGGCTGTGTCCCTGTCAGAGAGCAGAGCAATGTGGGGTGTCCAAGCAATGAGGAAACATTTGGAATTTGTGCTGGGCAGAAGCCTCAGAAGCAAGGTCAAAGCCCAGCCTTGCAGCTCCCACCTGGGGCTGTTGCTGGGGACACACGGGCAGCCATGAAGGTTGGCTTTGTGCTCCATGAGGCTCCTGGGGTCTGGGACAGGATGTTTAGCAGATGAAGTGATGAAGCTGAACCCGCAGCCCCATCCTGGGCTTGTCCTGCAGCAGAAACACTGGGAAGACCAGGCCTGGCAGTAGCCCCAGAGCTGAGCTGCTGCCCTGGGGGCAGAGACACCTGGACCCACTCAGCTCTCAGCTCTCCCACATGAGAGCAGTCAATGTGAGCAGACAAAGCTCTCCAGATCACTCCTGGTAGAACCAGGCTTTCTCCAGGCAGAAATTGACCCTGGTGCTGCCATAGAGTCTATGCTTTGGGTGGCCATATCGCACCCAAGTGGCAAATGGAATCAACAGAGTTGTTTCCCAGCCCTCACCTGAGCAAACGACAGCAGCGATGTTCTCATGGGAGCATGGTGAGGCCCCCAGAGCGGTTGCTGGGCACTCTCCCAGGTGGGCTTCAGTCCCATCACAGTGGAAAGAGTCTCTCCAGATGGGGCTGGTGCCTCCTCCAAAACGCCCTCCTCTGAGAAGGGACTCAGCAAAGCCGCAGTTGAGGTGACGACAGAGAACGTGGGCATCCGAGAGATCCCAATGGGAGGCACAGAGGTTGCCCCAGGTCTCATGCACCTGGACCTCCACCCTCCCGTCACACGCCGTGCTGCCGTTCACCAGCCTGAACCCTGTGAACCCTTGGACAGAGAAAGATTATTGGGGCCCAACTTGTGCTTCTTCTCTCTTGGGAGCTGGAGGAGAGACCAAATGGATGGATGGCCTTTCTCCTCCTGGCTGCAGACACCCACGTTCCCCTTCTGTCCTCAACCCTGGCTCTGCATGGCCCCTGCCCTGCTCCCACCCCCAGCCCAGCCCCACGGAGCAACACCCCATGCTGAGCACTTACGTGTGCAGGTGACCCTGGCAGTGCTGCCCTTGGGGCAGGGCTGGCCCCTAGAGGATCCCCTGGGGCAGAAGGCAAGGTGAGATTCATTCCCCACGCACTGCAGCTCTCTGTCCCAGAAGGCACCAATGCCTTCTCCAACAAGAGATGCCCCATGGACGGGCAGGGCTGCACCGCACTGCAACTCCCTGCAAACCACAGCGGCGGCTTCAGGACCAAAGTCCAAGTCACAGACAGTTTTCCACTGGTCCCTGTCACGGATCTCCACGTATCCTGAGCAGGGACTGTCCCCTCCAACCAGCTGGACGAAGCCTGGAGAAACAAAACCCTCTGCGAGTTCCGAGCTCCTCATGACAGTCACACATCCATGTTCCCACCTCTTCTTCGGGGCAGCTTGCAGGCAGAGAGACCCACAGGCTCCCAGCATCTCCCAGTAGGTGCTGATGGCACAAACACACTCAGGACCCCTGCTGTCTCCAGACACAACCACCGGGCTTGTGGGCTGGCTCCTGTCCCACCCCCAGCTACAGGCACTGCTCAGACAAACTGCTGCTGTCCTGGAGACCCTGGGTTGCACTGGCCCCAGCATTGCAGCACCCACGGGACTCGAGGCTAAGGAGATGGTCCTTGGTGCTGCTGGCTGCTGCAGCCTGGTCTGCCCAACCGAGCTCATGGCCAGGCTGAGGGACCCCTCAGAGCCACCACCAATGCCCCTCGTCCCCAAGGTTGGGGACGTGCTTTTAGCTGGGATGTGTCCTGGGACACAGATGTGGTACGGGGGCATCCATGGTTACTGTCCCCACCAGTCCCCACCTCCATTGCCAGCCTAGGAAGGGCCCTCAGCAGAGCCCTTGCCAGCGTCTGGGTGAAGGAGAGCAGGCAGAGGAGAAGCCCTGGGCTGACCCAAGCTCCTAGAGCAGGGACAGGCACCAAGGAGAGCCAACAAGGGCTGGCAGATCCCTGTACCCAGGGCAGCCAGAGGCTGAGGTGGGCAGGAGAGGCTGGCCAGGGAAGTGCTGCTGTCACAGGGGTGTTTCCATGTGGGCTGCTTTCAGGAGGTGATCCTGGAAGAGGAATGAGGTGGCCATGACCCACCCTGCTCTTCTGCCCAGGCCCAGTGCTCCTCCCCGTTGAGCAGCCCCTCTGCCCTGGGTCACTAATTTCTGCCAGGGGACACAACCCAAAAATCTCTGGCCACCTTGGACCCTTCCCTGTGAGAGGCATGGGGACACCCGGTCCTCAGCTCTGCCAGGCAGCTCCTGTGTGAACAGGAGGAGAAAGTTTGCAACCAAGAGACCTCAGGGCAGGGTAGGCATTCATCTCCCGACAGAGGCACCCACCAGGGCTCCTGAGCCACATCAGGGTCAGCAGAGGGGTGGTTTCTACTGGGTTTTCATCAGAGACCAGGAAACCAGCAGCGACAGCTTCAGCTTAGCAGAGTCACTGGCCACACCAGCCCTTCCCCAGTACCTCCTTCTTTCCCTGAGGGCACAGACAGGTCCCTTCCCCCATCCCAACCACAAAGCTGGGGAACTGGCTTGCACTGTACCTGAACATGTCACTCCGGCATCCCGTCTGTGATCACAGTAGTCCAGAGCATATTCTGAGTTTTTGCAGTCAGACAGGGCAGACTCGGTTCCCTTGCACTGAACACCAGCCAGCCAAATGGGGCCAGCTCCTGGCCCAAAGTGTGCTGTTCTATGAGCTTTTAGAGCAGATCCACAGCCCAGCTGCTTACAAACCACTGCAGCATCAGCCATGTCCCATGATACATCACACACGGTCCCCCACTGGCCCTGCTGTTTCATCTCCACTCTCCCAGCACAGCGACCGCCGCCGTTCTCCAGCCTCAAGTCCGCAGCCCCTTCAAACACAAACACAGGAGGGGTCAGTAGAGAACCAAGCCCCACACAGCAGGGCTGGGGAGGTCTCCGCTACCCAGACTGATTCACAGGCACATGGGATGGAGTCCTTCATGCTCAGGGTGGTATCCAGAGCAGTGTATGCATCCTTCCTGCCCCATGCATTGGAAAATGCTGAGACTGCCCGGCATCAGGGCTGCTGCCCCACAGCTTCAGACCTCCCACCTCTGTTGCCTTCTGCCCATGCCTGCTCATTCACTGCACCCAGCCTGCACAGGGCACCCTCTCCTCCCCAGCCCAGAGCCCCTGTGCAGCCCCGTGCCCCAAGCCTACAGCTCCCACTCACACCCAAAGGGGCACAGGGAAAGGCAGGGGGTCCATCGACCCGAGTGCCTTCTGCCCCTTGTCTCAGCGTCACCTGCAAAGAAACCCCATTCCCAGAGGTTTCCCAGTGGCCACGCTGGTGACCGCTGGGCTCGGGCTGTGGACAAGGGAGCTGGCACTCACCCCTGCACGGTTGTACCCAGAGTAGCAGCCACAGCATCCGAGGGGACAGGAGCCCCTTCATCCCCATGCTGAGCCTCCTGCTCTGCTGGCTCAGCCCTGCTGCACCCCACTCCCTCTCACGGCTCCTGGGGACTCACGGGGAAGTTAACAGGGTGATGTAGCTGCAGATGCCGACCCAGCTTCAGGAGGAGCCAATCAGAGCAGCAGCACCTTTTTAGACATTATCGGGAGTGATCTCCCCTCCAAGGCAGCCCAGTCCTCCAATGAACTTCTCCAGCGCCGTTCATGACCATATATGAGGGACACACACGTCACGGTTGCTGCGATGGGGGATTGGCACGGGACAAGCTGTGTGTGGGGAAATGGTCCTGTCGCCCCTTGGACCCTGGGATGGGATCTGGGCACACAGAGCCTCTCCTACACTGGGCTCATCCAAGCACCCAAGAGGTGCATGTCCAGCGGCACCTGAGCTGTGGGAGGCGTGGAGCTGGGCTGGGACGTCATCTGTGTCTGGATGGAGAGGAATCAGCCCCTGTGGCTGGCCCAGCCCTGCTGTGCTGGGAGCAGCAGTTGGGAAAAGGCCTCGGCCAGTGGCGGAGCTCCTTCCCAGGCGTGCTGGCTTGCTCATCCCTCCCCATAGAGCCTCACGCTGGGCCTTGGCAGGAGCAGGAGCTGGGCCCTGTCCCTTCCCTGGCAGCATCTCTCCTCCCCTGAGGCTCAGCCGTGTCCCTGCCTCTCAGCGTGTCACCCAGGGGCCGTTATTCCCCACAGACGGATCAGGAACTGGAGCCTGCAGGTGCAAAAACCACAGCCCACGTGGCCTCCCCCCGCAGCGCCCAGGCAGGAAGTTTGTGGTTTCCTGCTGGCACCGAGCCCAGCACAGCCCCGCGGAGCCCCCGAGCCACCAACCCCGACTGCTTCACCAGGCCTGAAGGGCTGCTCCTTTGGCTTCGCAGACACCATGCTGGGCAGCTCCTGTCACCAGGATCCCCTCTGATGGACACGGCTGCTCCGCACTGACCCCATGGCCGTGGGGAGCATCGGTGGCGAGACCTCACACCCTCCTGCTGCCACTCTGTGTGCTCAGGGGTGACAGTGACGGTGACTAAACACCCTCCTGCTTCTACCCTGTGTGCTCAGGGGTGACAGTGACAGTGACCTCAGACCCTCCTCCTTTTGCCGCTCTGGGCTCATGAGTTAAATGGTCACATGTGTGTGCTGTGCATGGGTTCTGCTGGTGATGGTGCCTCCAAAAATCCATATTTACTGGTGTTGAAACATTATTGTGATGTCAACAGAAGTCCCCACACAAGCCCTGGGCCTGCTCATTGCCTAAAAGCTGCTCTGGCACCAGTGCGATCCCGAGCTCGTACACAGCCACGTGACCATCCACCACTCAGCCACAGGTGACCTCACAGCATCTACCACTGCCATGTCTGCTCCTGGTCTATCAGGCATTCAGGTACCACTGGCATCACAAGCAGGTTCACAAGCCACATGCCACCTCCTGCTCTATCATCTGCTCAGGCACCAGTGACCTCACAAACATCTGCACCATCTACAGGCCCTCTTCTGCTCTACCAGCTCCTCAGGGGTGAGTGACCCCATAAGAACCTGCACAACCCATGGGCCTTCTCCTGCCCTATGAAGGAATCGGACACGAAAGACCTCACAAACACCTACACAAGCTTTTGTCCTTCCCCTGGCCTGTTGGCTTCTTGGTGACCTGTGACCTGACAACCACGTATCCATCTATTTGCTCTCTCCCTACTTGTCAGGAACAAGGGACCTCACCAGCTCCTACAAATGCCATGAGTCTCCTCTACTCGGGCAGTGGTGCCCTCACAAGCACACATTGACCTCTTTGCTGTGTGATTGTCTTTTGGGGTGACCCCCACTGACATCAAAACCCTTATGTAATCACTGCCTCCCTCCCCCAGCAGGATGGGGGAGACAATCGCAAGGGCAAAAGCAAGAAAACAAAACTCCTGGGTGAAGATAAAGAGAGTTTCATAAGTGGAAGGAAGAAAAATGAAACCAGGGATGGAGAAGAGGTCAGTCCCACCAGCAGAGTGACGTCCAGCCAGTGTCCAGGCAATGGCTGCTTTGGAGAAGCTCCCCTCCCAGTTTTAGTGATTAACAAGGTTCTGTAAGGTGTGGAATTGCTCTTTGGTCCATTTGAGCCACTTGTCCTGATTTTCCCCCTTCCCAGTCTCTTCCCACCCCAAGCTTCCTCGCTCTTGGGCAGAGTGAGAAAGTGAGAAGGCCTTGTCTCTCTGCCAGCTTGGAGCAGCAGGAGCTGCAGTTCCAGTGTGTTATCAGCACCCTGAGCAGAGCACAGACCCACAAAGGCTGCGAGCAAGAAAATTAACTCCATCTCAGCCAGGCTCTGGGCAATCTCCATCTCTTAGTTCATACTGGTTTGTTCTGGTTTGAGCTAGAGCTGAATCAGTTTTCTCAATTTAAACTCAAAGTTCCTGTCCTTGGACACTTCCAGACGTGGGACATCTACAACTTCTCTGGGCAACCTGTTCCAGCTCCTTGCCACCCTCTTTGTAAAATATTTCTTCCTTTCCACCCTCATTGTAAAATATTTCTTCCTTACATCCAATCTAGATTTCCCCTCTTCCTGTTCAAAGCCAATGCCCCTTGTCCGGCCACTTCAGGCCTTCGTAAAAAGTCTTTCTTGGCCTGTGACCACTATGATTTCAGCTGCAAACACCCTGGAGAGTGCCTAGAGACCTCCCAGGATGGGGTTTGGAGGCCTCAAGCGTATGACCAGTGGCCTCCAGGCTCATTGGTGTGGAGACAGCAAGCATTGTAGGATTTGCATGAGAGTGCTTCAAGGGTGGTTTCAGAGATAGTGGAGCTGGTTTTAGCTGCTGTTGGGTGCTTTAATTGGCATCTGAATGCTTGGGCCTTTTTCTCAGGAGCCCCCTCTGACCAGAGCCAAGGTTGGCTCAAGCAGACCCTGCCTGGACATGAGTGACAGGTGTGGGCTACACCAGGTCAGGGTGGGAAAGAGCAGGGGCTGAGCTTGCCCTGGAAAGCAAGACGTGCACCAGCGCCCGCTCCTGACAGGGAACCTGCCTGCAGGAATTTCCCTGCTCGGTGGTGCCACCAGGTGCCGGTGTCCCCCTTGGCCAAACTGTGCTGGCAGCTCCCAGCTCGGGGTGTGCAGCCGTGCCAGGTCCGTGCCATGGAGGAGAGTCCCTGTCCTCCATCTGCAGCTGAGGCTTCAGCAGCCTTTTCTCTCTACAGGATACGCTCTGCAGCTTCACAAGCCCCGATGGAAACCAGCAGCCTCCCCTTGTGCACTGACAGCCGAGCCATCCACCACAGTACCCCTGAGAGCTGGACCCAAGCCCAGCAGCCACCACTCCCGCCTGGAGAATCATCACGCCCACTCTTCCCACAGCCATCGCTCCCCAACCAGCCCATCCCTGGCGTCCATGCTGAAGCAGAACCAGCACTTCAGCCTCCAGAAGTAGTTGTGATTGTAATGGTCCCTGAACCCTCGCAAAGCCTGCTGGTGTCCCTCCTGCCGTGGGCCCTACACTAGCAGCCACTGCTCCTGCTGGAACATAGACAATCCAACCATCGGCCCCCAGCCAGACCATCTCCTGTGTCCCTGTTGCAGAGGAACAAAGCCCACAGTCTCCAGACGCAGCTCAAAATGAAATGGGCCCTGCAGCTCCCCCAGCCCGCAGGCCGTCCTGATGCCATGGAACCAACAGAACCTTGGCTGAAGCTGGTGGAAGAGAAAAGACCCTACCTGGCTTTGTACAAAGGTGGAAGCAGAAAGAGGAAACTGTGGAGAACCCTGGGACACCACTAAGCAGGAGAGGTGGTGGAAGATGTGGCTGGGTTAAGGGCCTTCATGATAAGGGCTTCCAAGTCCCTTCATGAGCTCCTGTTTGATGGAAATTGGATGGTTTTCCCTCATGAACTCCTCACGGCTGTGGAGTGTGGCTCAAAAAAAAAGGTGTTCTGGGAACTGACTTGAAGTGAAATGGTACCAATTGGTTAATTTGAATGAATTTGTGCATTCTAAGGCAGCTTGCAAATATTCAGTCATCTGTTAGATTAAATAACTCCCGATGCATGGTGAAAGCAAAGAGAAGCACGCATATAAACTGTGTAATGTGCCTGTCTGGAAGGGAGCTGCAGAGTGGACTCCAGTAACACCTTTGACACCATCTCCCTCAGCTCTCTCCTGGAGAAGCTGCTGGCTCATGTCTGGGGCAGGCATGCTCTGCGCTTGGTGAAAACTGTCAGGATGGCCGAGCCCAGAGAGTTGTGGAGAATGGAGCTCAATCCAATTGGTGGGCAGCCACAAGCAGTGTCCCAAGGGCTCTGTCTTGGGGCCAGTCTTGTTCAATACCTTTATCCACAATCTTGGTGAGGGGATCAAGTGCTCCTTCAGTCAGTTTGGAGACGACACCAAATTGTGTCAAGGTGTTGGTCTGGTAGTGGTCAGGAAGGCTCTGCAGAGGGACCTGGGAGCCTCCTGTGACCCAACTCTTCTGTAAACCTTCAACAACTGAACTCTTCTGCGACCCCACTCTTCTATGACTCTTCTATGATGTGGATCCTCTATGATCTGAGCATTCTATTAGCAGACAGCCCTAAACCATGAGTCTTCTGTGAACCAAACCTTCTATGACCCAACTCTTCTCTGACCCTTCTATCACCTGACTCCTCTAAGATTCTTCTATGACTCAACTCTCCTGTGATCTAGCTGCTCTATGACCTCAATAATCTACGACCCAATCCTTCTATGGCCCAGCCTTTTGATGACCTAAGAGTTCTATGGCTTGAGTCTTCTATGACCCAATGCTTATATGACCTTTCTATGACTCTGTTATGACCCAAGACTTCTGAGTCCTGTCTCTTCTTTGACCAGACTCTTCTATAAAAGACTCTTCCAAGTCCCATATATGACTCAACTCTTCTCAGAACCTTCTATCACCCAGCACTTCTATAAATGTTCTACAACTGAACTCATTCATGACCTGACTCCTATCACCATACTCTTCTGTCACTCCTCTGTGGTCTGAGTCTTCTGTGACCTCAGTCTTCTATGACCCAACACATCTAAAACACAAGTCTTCTATGAAACAAACATTATGAAAGGCAGCTGTGAGAAGCGGGGTTGTTTAGCCTGGAGAAAAAGAGGCTGAGGGAGACCTAATCACTATCTACAACTTCCCGAAAGGAGGTTGTAGCAGGGTGGATGTTGGTCTCTTCTCCCAAGTGACAGGTGATAGGATGAGAGGAAATGGCCTCAAGTTGCACCAGGGGAGGTTTAGGGTGAACATCAGGAAATATTTCTTCGCAGCAAGGATTCTCAGGCAGCAGCAGAGGCTGCCCAGGGAGGCGGTGGAGTTGTGGTCCCTGGAGTTATTTAAAAGATGAGGTGATGAAGTGCTCAGAACTCTTATCTAACCCTCTATGACTTTCTATGACCTGACTTCTCAATGACTCTTCTGTGACCAAACATCATTGTTACCCATATATATTACGATCAAACCCTTCCACAACACAACTCTCACATGACCCAACATGTCTGTTACCTTCTATGACTCATATATTCTCTGAACCGACCCTTCTATGACCGATTCTACTACCCAACTCTGCTATGAGACGACTATGACCCAACACTTCTATGAACCTTCTGTGACTGAACTCTATGAACTGACTCTTCTAAAACCTGATTCTTCCTACACCCAAGATTCCTGTGACTCTTCTAGGACCCACACTTTTATGACCCTTACCTTCTAGGACCCAACTCTTCTGCACTTGCATGGAGCTGTGTGAGAGCCTTGGCATCTCCCATGACTCTACAGGCATGTGTTTGGAATTACATGGAAAAACTGCTTCCAATTTGATTCAGCAATGTGAGAATGTCCATGGCACCAGTGACATAGTAACTAAAGCCAGATCTGCCTACCCAGGGCCCGGGGTCAGGGCTTGGACATTCTGCTTCACCAAGCAATCCCGGGCTTTTCTCAGCATCACAGCTCCCTGCACAGCGCCTTTGCCTTCCTGCAATCATGGCCTCCAATTATCGGCACTAAGGAGTCCCTGGGGAACGCTGTGTTATTAACAATCCTCATTGAGACCAGTTAATACTTCAAGGTACTCTGAGTTGTGTTCTTGACTTCTTGAGAGCTTTGCTCAATGCCCTTGCAGCAGCTGAGGACTCATCAGCAAATCCACCCTGGGTCTCATTAAAATACAGAAAGCCTTAACGAGCTCTTTCTCTTCCTGGCATTTTCTTCAGGTCTTCAAGCCTTGTACATTTCCCTGGAGTCATTTCCCAGTGTGGTTAAAGAGGAAGATTTCAAAGTGTACCTAAAAAAAGAGAAAAATACGTTCAGTTTAAAGTTTAGATTTCATTATATTTCAGCTCAGAGAAAAAATGACAGAAGCATCCTCCAATGGGTATTGATGCTTAGTGTCACCTCAGGAGGTCTGGGCAGCATGGAAAAGCGTCCCTTGAGGTCTGACCCTGCATGGACAGCCTTGCTTCTCACCTCCCCAGCCCCACCATTTCTGGCAGTGACCACATGGGACTTGCAACCCTTTTCCTTACATCCCTTTCCATTCTGACAGCTTGGGGAAACGAGGTCATTCTCTGTCACCTTCCTGGAGGCAAAACCCCCTTGCCCTCCCCAGTGATTATCCTGCCCAAGTCATGCAGTAACATTGCAGGAAAGAAGAGTCTCTGACAGATGAGGGAGGGAACATCAGGGATGGCTTCAGCCTGTTTCTCAGCAGGTTCCCCTGGAGCCCCAGAGACACCTCGAGGGACCCCAGAGGGGCAGAGAAAACGCTGCCTTGGGCTGCTTTTCTGCTGCTGAGCTGGGCTGGACTCCTGGCAGGGAAGGAGCTGGTGGCAGGTGGGCAGCGCTACAAAGAGCCAGGTCTGTCCAGGAGCAGCTCCTCTGCAAAGCCCAGCAGGGCTGAGGGCACTGCCTGAAAGCAGCAAGGGGAGAGGAGGGAACAGAGAGAGGGGAAAGGCAGGGTGGGGTGGGCGGATGCTGAGAGCTCTCTGCCAGAGGAACCCTCACAGACCTTCTCAAGGTGAGTCTCTGGCTGTAGAACAATGCAGGAGCCGTTCCTGGAGGGATTTCCTGAAGGGAGCACATCCCACAACTCATGGTATTTGTAAATACAAAATCTCACTTTCTTTAGAGCAGAGGAGGTCAACGTGAGGGACTCCGCACTGAACCATCAGAAAGACTGAACACAAGAGTTGCCTTCTGCTGATGGCTCTGGAGGTATAAAGGTGGATCGACACCGTTGAGTTCCTCAGGGCTGTCCTTCCAAACAGGGTCCCTGTGTCCCAGTGTGCTGGGACAGAGATTCTGCACCTTCCAGGCTCAGCACTCAGCCTGCCAGGGCAGTTGATCTTGGTGAGGTGGGGAGAAACTGTCAGTGGAAGGAGAAACTCACAGCAAGGCAGAATCATTCTGCTGCGAAGAGCTCTGGGGCACTCCTAGAATATTTCCAAATGGATGTCTCAAGGAGAAGGTCAAAGAAAGGATTGCTATAAAGGTAAGGATCTTCCTTATGACTGTGCTTTCTGTTTCCTTTTCCAAGGGAGTAGGGGGGTGAGAGAAAAGCAGTTGTATAAATTAAGCACTCCGTGTTTATTCGGTCCCTGAGATTCCTGGACTGCAGCTCTGAGTGAACTTCAGGTCAGTCAAGACCGCAGTAAAATGCCTTCAGTTACTTCTCTGCCTATGGACAGCACCAGCCTCACCTCTGCTGGACCCATCAGGTTGTTCAGCCCTTTTCCACCTGCAAACAGGAACCCGCGCCCAGGCAGTGACCTGTAAACAGGCAGGTTTGTGTAAGGGAGTGCAAAGCCTCTGCCCTCAGGGCTCTGGGCTCCAAGGCTGAGCCCCCTCCTCTGCAGCCTCAGCTCCAGTGCCCTCTCCAGAGCCCAGGGGCTGAGAGCAACTGCCCAGCATGGTTGGTGTCTGGGAGGGGATGAGCACAGCTGGGGAAAGGGAGAGCTGTCTGTGTTCCCGGCTGCCTCTGCTCAGGCCTCCCACAGCCAGACCCTCACTCTCTTTGTCCCTGTTTATCCCCTGGTCTCTGTTCTTTCTGTTGTTCTCTGGTTCTTGCTGCCAGGCTCTCTGGGGATGGGAGTTTCAGCTGCAGACTCACCCTCTGAACTGGTTGCTCTATTCCTGCAGTTGTGTCCATGGGAACCTGTGTCCCAGCTTTGCTCTGAGCTGTGAGGCACTGGGCAATGCAGTCAGTGCGTCTGGGGAAGGAGCTGAATGTCCCTTCAACAAATGGCATGATGAGGAAACTTGGCTGTCCTTGAAGTGTCCTTCGGAGCTGTGAACTTTCCTCCCGGATGCAAACCAGCTTTATCACATCTTTGTGCTATGTGAAGGCCCCTTGAGATGAGCAGAGATGCAACGAGCTAGAAAATGCTGTTTTGTTTCTGAAATGAGCCGTGTGTGTTCTGGGCTGAAAGTGGGGGCTGAGACTTTAGGAAAGAGTGAGATATTAGGTGGTGTGAGGTGGATCCCTCTGCAGGGCTGACTCCTCACAGCTAGCAGGCAGAGGGCCTGGTGCTCCAGCACATTCAGCCAGCACCAACAAGGGTTCCAGGCACAAAGCTGAAGGAAGGGTTGAGAGAAACTGAAAAACAGTGGCAAGGGTGAAGTGTGAGAAATGGCTTTGATTTTCCTCAAAGAAGTCCCCCCTAACTTATTACTGTAATTTTCTTTTTGTTCAGTGCTTCACATCCACAGGCAGCAGGTGTCCAACAGCAGCTCCATCACCCAGTTCCTCCTCCTGGCATTTGCAGACACACGGGAGCTGCAGCTCCTGCACTTCTGGCTCTTCCTGGGCATCTACCTGGCTGCCCTCCTGGGCAACGGCCTCATCATCACCACCATCGCCTGTGACCACCACCTCCACACTCCCATGTATTTCTTCCTCCTCAACATGTCTGTTCTTGACCTGGGCTCCATCTCAACCACTGTCCCTAAATCCATGGCCGATTCCTTCTGGGACACCAGGGCCATCTCCTACATGGGATGTGTTGCCCAGGTCTTCTTTGTGTTTTTCTTATTTGGTGCAGAATATTCTCTTCTGACTGTCATGTCCTATGACCGTTACGTTGCCATCTGCAAACCCCTGCACTATGGGACCCTCCTGGGCACCAGAGCTTCTGTCCACATGGCAGCAGCTGCCTGGGGCGCTGGGTTTCTCTATGCTCTGCTGCACACGGCCAATACATTTTCCCGGCCCCTCTGCCAGGGCAATGCTGTGGACCAGTTCTTCTGTGAAATCCCACAGATCCTCAAGCTCTCCTGCTCAAACTCCTACCTCAGGGAAGCTGGACTTCTTATGGTCAGTGCCTTAGTAGGATTTGGCTGTTTTGTTTTCATTGTGGTGTCCTATGTGCAGATCTTCAGGGCTGTGCTGAGGATCCCCTCGGAGCAGGGACGGCACAAAGCCTTTTCCACATGCCTCCCTCACCTGGCCGTGGTCTCCCTGTTTCTCAGCACTGGAGCATTTGCCTACCTGAAACACCCTGCCATCTCCTCTCCATCCCTGGACCTGCCGGTGTCAGTTCTATACTCAGTGGTGACTCCAGCACTGAACCCCCTCATCTACAGCTTGAGGAACCAGCAGCTTAAGGATGCAGTGTGGAAACTGTTAACTGGATGCTTCTCTGAAGCAATCAACTGTTCATCTCCTTCTGCATAGCAGTTATCATGCAACTCATGTCAGGCCCAGACTGGCTTCTCTGTTTGTTGTTGGTGTTGCTGTTTTTAATTGGGATAATGCTTTTATCCTGTTTTTAAGTCAATCTCTTCTTGTCTTTTCTTACTGATGGGCTGTGCTCTCTGTGTGTGTAAACACCATAAAGTGATTTTCAATTACTTTTTTCCTCATAACTTTCCTTGAAGGCCTTTTTGGAGCTGCAGGGACAGTTCCTGTGGGCACGGGTGGAGGGGAAAAGAGTCCTGGCATAGCAGCACTGCCAGGCACCAGCACTTCATCTCCAGAGCTGTTCTCTTACCACTTCCACACTATCCTCCTCACTCTTTGCCTTGCTGTAAGGCCTGATGTCCAACTCCAACATTATTAATAAAAGGGAACTGTTTTGCTGTTGGCATTTCCTGCACACCAGTCCCACAGCTCTTGCCACTGCTGGTCTCTCACCCAAGCACTTTCTCACACAGCTCCAAACACATCATGGGCTCATGGCCTTGTCTCATCAAAAACAGAGAACATCCATGCTCTGGGCTCCCCAAGCTGCCCTGGGTCCTTGCTCATTGTTTCACCCCAAAAGGTTTCTCAGACCCCAGCTCTCCAAGCCCATCCTTTTCTATGATGTGCTCCAGCCCCAACCATCCTTCTGGCCTCGGCAGGACTCACTCCAGGCTGGGCAGAGTCTTCCTTGTGGTGGGAGCCCCGTACTGGACACAGCAGCCCTGATGTGTCCTGTGGTGGGTTAACCTTGGCCAACAGCTGGGCCCACCCCAGATGCTGCCTCCCTGCCTAGAACCAATGGGATGGAGGGAGAGAATGAACTAGAATTCCTCATGGGTCAAGAGAAAACAAAGGAGGTTCAGGGACCAGTGAGTGTCACTGGATAAGATGTGTGGACTTGCTGAACATCAATTTAACTTATTGCCATTTAAGAAATGTTCAGATGGTGAGACACAAGGACAAAATATTAAAGCTCATTCCCCTCAAGCTTTCCCCCAGACTCAAACAACTCCATTGCTTACAATTTTTCTGCCCACCCCAAACGCAGCAGGACCATGGAGGGTGGTGAAGAGGAGGTTAACGGTCAGTGAAGAACATCTCTACGAACACTGCACATATTCCTGCCACCTGGCTATTGCCACGCTCCTTCTAGTCTCACACTAAGCCCGTTTCCATCACCTGCTTCTTCCCACACTCCACCTATTTCCCACGCCTCGCCAATTCCCACCACCTGCTTGCTCCCATGCTCCATCATCAGCCACGCCTGATCTCGCACCCCACCCATTCCCATGCTCTGCTTTTCCCATGCTCTGCCGATTCCCAAACCCCACCCATTCCCATGCTCTGCCTGTACCTACGCCCCACCAGTTCCCATGCTCTGACTGTTCTCACGCCCTGTAGTTTCTCATACCCCACCCATTCCCATGCTATTCCTGTTCCCACTCCCTGCCCGTTCTCACGCCCCAACAATTACCACGCCCTGTCTGTTCCCATGCCCCACCCATTCCCATGCTCTGCCTGTTCCCACACCCTGCCCGTTCCCAAGCCCCGCCTATTTCCCACGCCCTGCCCAGAGCGTGAACATGGGAGGGGCACGGGGAAATTTAGACAGTAGCATCATGGAATCAAACACAGAGATCAAGATGATCAGCGAGTGTTCAATTTATTGAGCTTAGCTCTTTCTTTATAAACCCTTTTTGGTCTCATTCCTGGGTGCCCACGAGGGTATCTCCAGTGTATTCTTGGTTAAAGGTAGCTGTCCATAAAGCTATTACTAACATAGAATTTGCAAAAATACTGTGCATGCTAAGAAACCAAGTTACATTCAAATAAACTATGTTGATAGTTCTCTTGAATCATTTTCCCTTCAGCTGGTGCTTGTTCCCACCCAACTAGCTCTTGTATTCCTTTCAGCTGGCATTTGTTCTCATTTATGTTCTCAGTGGTTTCTTAAGTGCCACTACAGAATATAGAAATACATCAGCGATTTTCTGTATTTATTTTTGGCAGTCAGCTTGAGACAAATGATGTACCTCACAACATAGAGATGAATAAGCATAATCCAGGCAGAAGTTTTCCTCCTCCCCATCACCTAGATGATAGTAGATTTTGATAACAGAAAGTGGGTTTTGGTAATTGTCTAGAATTTGAGGTATTTTAAATATTTTGTAGCTAGATTTCATTCTTTTATGCAGTGAAAGAGTAAGATTAAATAGCAATGAATAGAAATTTAGAAATTTCAATGTCAATTGCGGGGAGGAAAATTCTAATATGAAATTTCTATTTGAAATCTCTTGCTTCCCACACTCTGCCAATTTTCACCTTAAGGTGCAAATAAGACAGCATCATTCTTTTTATTTAGTGTTGCCAAAGTGTAAGAGTATCTGACAAAGTGTTTGGCAGAGTATTCTCCACTTTGTTATGGGTGACAATATATAGGGAGCAATGTCGACATGGTGGAGGAAAATTCTGATTTAAAATTTCTAAATTTGTATTCATCACTATTTAATCTTACTCTTCCATTGCATAGAAGAATGAAAAGTGTCTACCAAAGATTTAAAATATGTCAAATTCTAGGCAACTGCCAAACCCCTGTTTCTATTATCAAACTCTACTGTCTATTTCATTTATTGGTAAGTGAATATTCAAAAATCTTGAAGAAAATTTTAGATGGATTTTATGGTAAAATTGGACCTTCATAAAGGTATAAATTTGATTTCTATGATGTAAAGAAGACTTCTTTCTGCTTCCTTAAGATTTTTCCCACGACCTGCCTCTTCCCGCACTTAAACTATTTTCCGCGCCCCAGCCATTCCCACGCCCCATACTCAGCCCCGCCCATTCTCACCCTCTGCCTTTTTCCCGCACTCTATTCTTGGCCCAGGCCTTTCTCACTCTCCACGTATTTCTCACGCTCCACCACATCTACATGCCACGCGTTCCCGCGTTCCACTTACACTCACAAACCGCATTATCGCACGCCTTTCCAGTTCCAACACCCCTCCCCTTCCCACGCGCCACCTATTCCCACTCTCAGCTCGTTCCCAGGGCTCGTCTTATCCCATGCTCCATCCTCTGCCCTTCCCTATCACATGGTCTGCCTCTTTCTCATGCTGTGCCTCTTCCCATTCTCCACCCTATCCTACACTCCGCCCATTCCCATGCCCTGCCTCTTTCATGATTTGAAACATTAACAATACATTACTGTTACAGGTATAGTCTGCATAATTTTTTTATCTTTTACTAAACTGGATATCAGTTGAAAGTTTTCCTATATTTTCTTCTTAATTTTTTTTTTTTTTGAGTGGAGAGTGAACAGAACATTTCCTAGATATGTACTTCTTTAAGTTAAGCTGTGTACCTCAAAAGGTAAAAAAATTGAGCATATTCCAGAGGCAGTTCAAATAAACTCTCGAGGAGGAGGAGAACGTCTACATGGATTATGCTTATTCATATCTATGTTGTGAAGTACATCATTTGTCTCTCAAGCTGCCTGCCAAAAATACATACAGAAAATTCCTAATGTATTTCTTTATTCTATGGTGGCTCTTAAGTAACAACTGATAACATAACCTTCTGTATTGTACAAAATTGTGCCAGTTGTCCCTGCTACAGAGTATAGCAGAACGGGTTATAAAATAAATACATTTTGAGCGACATCAAATAGGGAGAATTGTTGATGTAGTGGAAAAAAGACCCAATTTGAAATTTCTAAATCTCTATTCGTCACTATTTAATCTTACTCTTTCATTGCATAAAAGAATAAAAAATAGCTACCAAAGATTTAAAATATCTCAAACTCTAGACAATTAAGAAAAACCTCATTCTATTTTCAAATACTACTATATATTTCATTTTTTTTAATGTATACTCAAAATCTTGAAGAAAATTTTAGAGAAATTTTATGGTAAATATTGGTTAACGTATACTAAAAATCTTGAAGTATATTGTAGATGGATGGTTTGGTGAAGTTTAACCCTTTTCATAATAGAATAAATTTGTTTTCTATGATGTAAAGAAGAGTTCTTACTGTTTCCTCAAGATTTCTGTGTGGGGGTAGGGTTACGGTAAGGGTCGTTAGGGTTAGGGTCGTTATGGTTAGGGTTATGGATAAGTTTAGCGACATTAGTTTTAGGGTTACGGTTAAACTTCGGTTTATGGTTGGGTTAGCGACATTAGGGTTAGGATTATGGTAAGTGATATTAGTATTAGGTTTAGGGTTAAGGTTAGAGTTCCAAAGACAAGGTGATTTCCAACACCCTGCCCATTCCCAAGTCCCACCTTTTCCCATGCTCTGCTCAATCCTAAGCACTGCCTCTTTCCATGCACCACTAATTCCCACATTCCCAATATGTCCAACATCCTGCCCATTCCCATTCTTCACACCATCACAAGTACTGCTTATTTCCCATGCCAGAACAATTTCCATGCTCTGTTTCTTCCTCTGCTCGATCCTCTGCCCCAGCAATACCCACGGTGCACATATTCCTATGACCTGGCTATTGCTACGCTCCTATTCTCACACCCAGCCCGTTCCCATGACCCGCTTGTTCCCACAATCCACCTATTTCCCACACCCTGCCGATTCCCATCATCTGCTTCTTCAAACGCTCCATCCTCAGCCCCGCCCATTCCTGCTCCCCACCCATTCCAATCCTCTACCTATTTCCCACGCCCTGCCAGTTCCCACGCCACGCCCATTCCTGCGCTCTACATTTTCCCACGCCCTGCCCATTCCCATGCCCCACCCATTCCCACACTCCATACTCAGCCCCACCCATTCCCACCCTCTGCCTATTTTCTGCGCTCTGTTCTTGGCCCAGCCACTTCCCAGTCTCCACCTATTTCCCACACTCCAACACAGCTCCACTCCAAACATTCCCACATTCATCCTATACTCACATCCTGCTCTTTCCCACACCTTTCCAGTTCCCACACTCACCCATTCCACACGCCACCTATCCCCACTCTCTGCTCGTTCCCAGGGCTCATCTCATCCCATGCTCCATCCTCTGCCCTTCCCCATCACGTGCTCTGCCTCTTTCCCAAGCTCTGCCTCTTCCCATGCTTCACTGCACCCAACACTCCGCCGGTTCGCATGCTCTGCTTCTTTCATGGTTTGGAAACATTAAGAATACATTTTTGTCACAGCAATTGTCTGCACACGTTTTATTGTTTTATTCAATTTCATATCAGTGGAAAGTTTTCCTATATTTGCTTATTAATTAATTTTTTTTGTGAGGATAATAAACAGAATAGATAATTTTCCATCATTTTAAATATGAGAACAAGAGCCTCAAGATCAAACATAGATGCACGGAATGTAAAACCTGGAAAAGACTGAGAACAGTATTAATCGGTATTTCTGGAATCTAAACTAAGGTCAAGTGAAAAATAAGTTTCTGGTAACATTTCAGAGCACCTCTCTGTGCTTTGCAATGAACATGATTAATGCATGCAGTACTTTGAAGGCTCAAAGGTGCATTAAACATATTAATAAACAGGGCAGAATGATTTTTAATTTAGACTGCAGAGAAGTGGAAGCGTGATGTTTCAAAATTCGTATCATCTTTTAAGTACTTACCAATAGAATTCCTTCTTATGTATGAATAATTCTTTTGCATAACTAGTTATCTTGTATTCAATTGGATATCCGTTCAAAGTTGTCCTATATTTGCTTCCTAAAACAATATTTATTTGAGAGGAGAGTAAACAGAACATTTCCTGGTTATATTCTTCTTTAAGCTGTGTACCTCATAAATGTTAAAAATTTGAGCATGTTCCAGAGGCAGTTGAAACAAACTGATGGGGGGAGGAAAACATCTGCCTGGATTATGCTTATTCATATCTATGTTGTGAAGTACATCATTTGTCTCTCAAGCTGACTGCCAAAAATATATTGAGAAAATTGCTAATATATTTCTTTATTGTATGGTGGCACTTAAGAAACAACTGAGAACACAACCTTCTGTATCATACAAAATAGTGCCAGATGTCCCTGCTACAGAGTATAGCAGAAAGGGGGTATAAAATGAACACATTATGTGCAACATTAAATAGGGAGAAATGTCGATCTGGTAGAGGAAAAATATAATTTGAAATCTATAAATTTCTCTTCATCGCTATTTAACCTTACTCATTCATTGCATAAAAGAATGAAAAGGAGGTACCAAAGATTTAAAAGATGTCAAATTCTAGACAATTACAAAAATCCTCCTTCTATTATAAAACTCTACTATGTATTTCATTTATTGATTAATGAATAATCAAAATTTTGAAGAAAATCTTAGAGTAAAAAAGTAAGGTAAATATCAATACTTTCTTAATATATTAATATAACTTCTACGATGTAAAGAAGAGTTCTCACTGCTTCCTCAAGGTTTCTAAGTAAAGCTAGGGTTACATTTAGGGTCATTAGTGTTAAATTCATTAGGTTTAGGGTTGTGGTTCGGTTTATGGTTTGGGTTAGAGACATTAGGGTTAGGATTAGGGTTAGCAATATTAGACTTAGTATTAAGGTTAAGGTTATAGTTCCAAAGGCCAGAATATTTCCCACGCCCAGCCTGTTCCCAAGCCCAAACTTATCCCATGCTTTGCCCGATCCTTAGCCCCGCCTCTTTCCATGCCCCACTAATTCCCACACTCCAGCTATGTCCAACACCCCACCCATTCCCATTCATCACACCATACTAAGTTCTGCTTATTTTCCATGCCCGAACACTTCCCATGCTCTGCCTCTTCCCCTCTTCCATCCCCTGCCCCACCCATACCCACACTGCACATATTCCTACGACCTGGCTATTGCCATGCTCCTTCTAGTCTCACACCGAACCCTTTCCCATCACCTGCTTGTTCCCACTCTCTTCCTATTTCCCACGCCCTGCCCATTCCCATCATCTGCTTTTTCCCGCGCTCCAACGTCAGCCCCTCCCATTCTAACGTTCTGCCCTTTCTAATTCCCCACCCATTCCCATGCTCTGCCTGTTCCCATGCCCCCACCCATTCCCACGTCTGACATTTTCCATGCTCTCCGTGTACCCACAACCTGCCTGTTCCCGTGCCCCACCCATGCCCATGCTCTGCCTGTTCCCACACCCCGCCTTTTTCCCACACCCCACCCATTCCTATTTTAAAACTAAGCCTAAGGCTTAGAGGAGCAACTATAGGAAAACTTTCAGCTGATATCCAATTGAATAAAAGAGAAATAGTTCTTTGACAACTGCTGTGCCAGAAATGTATTGTAAATGTTTCAAATCCATGCAAGAGGCAGAGCATGGGAAAGGGCAGGGTGTAGGGTGGGGTGGAGCATGGGAAGAGGTGGAGCATTGGAAAGAGCCAGAGCCTGTGATGGGGAAGTGTAGAGGATGGAGTGTGGGATCACATGAGCCGTGGGAACGAGCAGAGAGTGGGACTAAGTGGCATGTGGGAAAGAGCGGGGTGTGGGAACTGGAAAGGCGTGGGAAAGGGAGAGGCGTGAGTATAGGAGGAAGGTTGGGATGGTTGGAGTGGAGCTGTGGTGGAGCGTGGGAAAGAGGTGGAGAGTGGGAAGGGGTTAGGTCAAGAAGAGTGTGGGAATTAATGCGTTTGAATGGGCGGGGCAGAGTATGGAACAAGGGAATGAGTGGGGCATGGGAAATAGCTGGGGCACGGGAACGGGCAGGATGTGGGAAGAGGCAGAGCATGGAAATGGGTGGGGTGCGGGATCAGGCGGGGCTGAGGATTGAGCATGGGAACAAGCAGGTGATGGGAATCAGCGAAGCGTGGGAAATAGGTGGAATGTAGGAACAAGCAGGTCATGGGAACAGGCGTAGTGTGAGAATTGAAGGAGTGTGGCAATAGCCAGGTTGTAGCAATATGTGCAGTGTGGGTATGGGCGAGGCATAGGTTCAAGCAGGGGAAGAGACAGAGCGTGGGAATGGTTCGGGAGTGGGAAATAAGCAGAACTTGTGATGGTGTGATGAATGGGAATGGGCGGGGTGTTGGACATGGCTGGAGTATGGGAATGAATGGGGCATGGGAAAAGTCGGGGCGTGGGATCGGGTAGAGCATGGAACAAGGTGGGGTTTGGGAATGGGTTGGGTATGGGAAATTGTCTTCTCTTTGGCACTCTAACCTTCACCTTAACACTAAGTCTAATATCGCTAAGCCTAATCCTAACCCTAATGTCGCTAACCCAAATCACAAACCGAACCATAACAGTAACCCTAAAACTAATCTCACTAACCCTAACGATAAACCTAACACTAATGACCCTAACCCTAACGACACTAACTATAACCCTACCTCTACATAGAAATCTTGAGGAAGCAGGAAGAACTCTTCTTTACATCATAGAAATCAAATTTCTACTTTTATGAAAGATCAAACTTTACCATACGATCCATGTAAAATTTTCTTCAAGATTTTGAATATACATTAACCAATAAATGAAATATATAGTAGAGTTTTATAAGAGAAAGAGGGATTTGGTAACTGTCTAGAATTCAAGATATTTTAAATCTTTGGTAGCTACTTTCCATTCTTTTCTGCAATGAAATAGTAAGAATAAATAGCAGTGAATAGAAATATAGAAATTTCAAATTAGAATTTTTCTCCACCTGATCGACAATTCTCCCTATTTTATGTCGCCCACAATGTATTTATTTTATAAACCCTTTCATCTATACTCTGTAGCACGCACATTTGGTATTACTTTGTGCAATACAGAAGGTTATGTTCTCAGTTGTTTCTTAAGTGCCACCATAGAATAAAGAAAGACATTAGGAATTTTCTGTATATATTTTTGGCAGGCAGATTGAGAGACAAGTGACGTACCTAACAACATAGATATGAATAAGCATAATCCATGCAGATGTTTTCCTCCTCCCCTTCAGATAGTAGATTTTGATAATAGAATGTGGGTTTTGATAATTATCTAGAGTTTGCGATATTTTAAATCCTTATGTGCTACTTTTCATTCTTTTATGCAAGGAAAGAGTAAGATTAAATAGCGATGGATAGAAAATTAGAAATTTCAAATTAGATTTTTCCTCTACCAGATCCAAATTTCTCCCTATTTAATGTCGGACATAATTGAATAAAATATAATAAGGCATGCAAGCAATTGCTGTGACAGAAATATATTGTTAATTTTTCCAGGCCATGAAATAGGCAGAGCACGGGAGCGGGCAGGATGTTGGATAGGGTGGAGTATTGGAAGAGGTGGAGCGTGGGAAAGAGGGAGAGCATGTGATAGGGAAGGGCAGAGGATGGAGCATGGGATCAGACGAGCGCTGGGAATGAGCAGAGACTGGGAATAGGTGGCACATGGGAATGTGCGAGGTTTGTGAACTGGAATGGTGTGGGAAAGGGTGGGACGTGAGTATAGGAGGAACGTGGGAATGAGTGGAGTGGAGCTGTGGTGGAACGTGGGAAATAGGTGGAGAGTGGGAAGTGGCTGGGCCAAGAACAGAGCATGGGGAATAGGCAGAGGGTGGGAATGGTTTTCTAATTCTAGAAAATTAGCAAAAAACTCTTACTATTATCAATCTCCAATATGTATTTCATTTATGGGTTAATGGATATTCAAAATCTTGAAGAAAATTTTAGATGGATTTTATGCTAAATTTTAACCCTTTTATAATAGAATAAACTTGATTTCTATGATGTAAAGAGGAGTTCTTACTGCTTCCTGAAGTTTTTTGTACGACCACTCATCATCTGTTTCTTGTAACTGTTGTGGTACACTTTCAAAATGAGAATATTTGTGAATTTAATGACATTTAATGACATTTAGGACATTTGAAAACTAATTATGGCAAGAGTGTTTTTGTTTGTGTGTTGGTTTGTTATTTTGATTACTTTATAAGAATGTAAATGCATTGATCTTAAGCAAGAACCATCAACTAATTCTAAATTTCTATTCATTACTATTTAATCTTACTCTTTCATTGCATGAAAGAATGAAAAGCATCTACCAAAGATTTAAATATCTTGAATTCTAGAAAAGTACCAAACCCCACTTTCTTATATAAAACTCTTCTATATATTTCATTTATTGGTTAATGAATATTCAATATCTTAAAGAAAATTTTTGTTGGATTTCATGGTAAAATTTAACCCTTTTATAACAGAATATATTTGATTTCTATGATATAAAGAAGAGTTCTTAATTCCGCTTCACGGTTTCTACATAGGGGTAGGGTTATGGTTAGGGTTGTTAGTGTTAGGGTTTGGGTCATTAAGGTTATGGTTAGGGTTAGAGACATTAGTTTTAGGGGTACGGTTATGGTTTGGTTTATGGTTCAGGTTAGTGACATTAAGGTTTGGATTAAGGTTAGCGATATTAGCCATAGGGTTAGGTTTAAGGTTAGAGTTCCAAAGACCAGACAATTTCCCACCCCCAGGCCATTCCCAAGCCCCATCTTTTCCCATGCACTTCCTGATCCTAAGTCCCGCATCTTTTCATGCCCCACTAATTCCCACACTCCAACTATGTCCAACACCCCGTCCATTCCCATTCATCACACTACACATATTGTGCTTTTTACCCAAGCCCAAACTGTTCCCACACTCTACCTCTTCCCCTGCTCGATCCTCTGACCCGCCTATACCCATGATGCACGTATTCCTACGACCTGGCTATTGCCACACTCCATCTGTTCTCACACCCAGCCCATTCCCATGACCCGCTTGTTCCGACACTCCACCTGTTTCCCAAGCCCTGAAGATTCCTATCACGTGCTTGTTCCCATGCTCCATCATCAGCCCCATCAGTTCCTGTGCCCCGCTGATTCCCACGCTCTGCCTGTTCCCACATCCCGCCCATTCCCATGCTCTGCCTGTTCGCATGCCCTGCCCCTTCTCATGCCCCACCCATTCCCACACTCTGTCTTTTCCCGTGCCCCTCCCATTCCCACACTCTGCCTGTTTTAATTCCCACACATTCCCATGCCCTGCCTGTTCCCACGCTTTACCTTTTCCTACACCCTGCTAGTTCACATGCCCCCCCTTATAGACGCCCCGCCTATTCCCATCACCTTCTTTTTCCCACCCTCCATCCTCAGTCCTGCCCATTCCCGCGCCCCACCTATTTCCCATGCCCCCGCCATTCCCACGCTCCATACTCAGCCCCGCCCATTCCCACCCTCTGCCTATTTCCCACACTCTGATCTTGGCCCAGGTGCTGTCAGAAGAGATGCTGAGCAAGAATGACCATGAATGCTGCAGAGCCTCTGGAGATAAAACTGCAGAGAGCTTTGATAAGCAGCTAGCCTCCAGCCTGAGAAAATTCAACATCTGTGGCAGAAACAAGAAGGCATAGAAACAACCACAGTGGTCACGAGGAGCTGGGAAGGGGAAGAACAGCTGTGGAAATTTTTATGAAGGACTTGCAGGACTGTTGTTGACATTTCACTATGGTATAAAGATGAGGTTGTAACAATAAACATGGTCTCAGCTTGAAATGAAAGCAGAATCAGTGTCTGTTTAATACGCCACAGGCTGCCTCCCACTCTCCACCTATTTACCACGCTCCAACACAGCTCCACTCCACCTGTACCCACGTTCCTCCTAGAGTCACTCCCTGCCCTTTCCCATGCCTTTCCAGTTCCCACATCCCACCCATTCCCATACGCCACCTATTCCCACTCTCTGCTCATTTCAAGGGCTCATGGCATTCTATGCTCCATCCTCTGCCCTTCACCATCACATGCCCCTCACCACAAGAAGGATGTTGAGGCTCTGGAGCAAGTCCAGAGAAGAGCAACCAAGATGATGAAGGAACTGGAGAACAGGCCCAAGCCACAACATTTCCCATGCTCTGCCCGATCCTAAGCCCCGCCTCTTTCCGTGACCTAGTAATTCCCACACTCCAAACATGCCCAACACCCCACACATTCCCATTCATCACACCATCCCAAGTTCTGTTTTTTTCCCATGCCTGCACCATATCCACGCTCTGGCTCTTCCCCTACTCAAACCTCTGCCCAGCCCATACCCACACTGCACATAGTAGAATGACCTGGCTATTGCCACACTCCTTCTATTCTCACACCCAGCCCACTCCCATGACCCGCTTTTTCCCCCAATACACCTATTTCCCTCATTCTGCCGATTCCCATCACCTTTTTTTTCCCACGCTCCAACCTCAGCCCCACCCATTCCTGCACCCCACCCATTCCCACGCTCTGCCTGTTCCCACACCCTGCCCTTTCCCACGCCACACATATTTCCCATGCACCACCCATTCCAACGTCCCATACTCAGCCCCACCTATTCCTACCCTCTGCCTGTTCCCACGCCCTGCCAATTCTCATGACTCATCCATTCCCACACTCTGTCTTTTCCCGTGAAACCCCATTCCCACTTTCTGCCCATTCCAGTTCCCCACCCATTCCCATGCTTGTCCTGTACCCATGCTCTGCCTTTTGCCATGCCTCACTCATTCCCACGCTCTTCCTGTTCCCACGCCTCACCTTTTCCAACGCCCCACCCATTCCCATGCTCTACCTGTTATAATGCCCTTCCAGTTCCTGCGCTTCACCTTTTCCCAAGCTCTGATGTTCCCACACCATTCCCATTACAATGTCCCACGTATTTGCGCCACACATTCACACACTCTGCCTGTTCCACACCCTTCCCATTCCCATGCCCTATACTTTCCCACGCTCTACATTTTCCCATGACCTGCCCGTTCCCATGCCCTGCCTATTTCCCTCGCCCCACCCATTCCCACGCTCCATAATCAGCTCTGCCCATTCCCACCTCCTGCCTATTTCCCACGCTGTGTTCTTGGCCCAGCCCCTTCCCAATATCCACCTATTTCCCAGGCGCCACCACAGCTCCAATCCACCTGTTCCCACGTTCCTCCTGTACTCACGCACCTCCATTTCCAACGCCTTTCCAGTTCCCACACCCAGCCCGTTCCCATGTGCCAACTATTTCCAGCCTCTACTCATTCACAGGGCTCATCTGACACTATTCTCCATCCTCTGCACTTCCCCATCACATGCTCTGCCTCTTTCCCACGCTCTGACTCTTCCCATGCTCCACCCTATCCAACACCCCGCCCGTTCCCATGCTCTGCCACTTTTGTGGATTACAAACATTAACAATACATTTCTGTCACAGCTATTGTCTGCATACCTTGTTATCTTTTACTCTATTGGATATCAGTTGAAAGTTTTCCTATATTTGCTTTTTAATTTTTTTTTGAGAGGATATTATACAGAATAAATTATTTTCTATCATACTAAATGTGAGAAGAAGAGCCTCAAGATCAAACATAGGAGCACGGAATGTAAAACGAGGAAAAGATTGAGAATAGTATTAATCTGTATTTCCTGAAACTAAACCCAAGTCGAATGAAAAATAAGTTTCTGGTAAATTTTCATAGCACCTCTCTTTATGCATTGCAATGACCATGATTAATGCATGCAGTATTTTGAAGGCTTAAAGAGGCATTAAACTTATTAATAAGTAGGGCAGAAGGATTTTTAAGCTAGACTAAATATAAGTGGAAGTGTGATATTTTAAAATTCATATTTTTTTCCAGGAATAAACAGAAAGAGGTTAATGTGCAATTGAGACAGCATCATTCTTTTCATTTTGTGTTGTCAGAGTGTAAGAGTAACTGACAGGTTTTTGCAGATTATTCTCCACTTTGCAAGGTACCATAGAAATGGTTAGGAATCTGTCTCTTTTGAGAGATGTGAACACATATGAGCTTGGTCTGCGACTTAAAGACTAGGATTTTCTAGTTCACCACTCGTCATCTGTGTCTTGGAACTGCCCTGGCACACTTTGGAGAGGAGAAAATGGGTGAATTTAAGGATCTCAAAACCATAGCTACTGATAAAGGCATTTGATACCTAATTATGGTAAAAGTGTTTTCCTTTGTTTGTTGGTTGTATTTTTATTTTTTTTATGACTATAAATGCATAGATCTTAAGCAAAAAACAAAAGATAAAAACTTATCATTTAAATTCTTTCTTATGTATCAATACTTCCTTTGCATAACTAGTTATCTTGTATTCAGTTGGATATCCGTTGAAAGTTGTCCTATATTTGCTTCCTAAAGCAAAAATTTATTTGAGAGGAGAGTAAACAGAACATTTCCTGGCTATGTTCTTCTTTAAGTTAAGCTGTGTACTTCAAAAGATAAAATAAATTGAGCATGATCTAGAGGCAGTTGAAATAAACTGACGGGGAGGAGGAAAACATCTGCATGGATTATGCTTATTCATATCTATGTTGTGAGGTACATCATTTGTCTCTCAAGCTGCCTGCCAAAAACAAATACAGAAAATTTCTAATGTATTTCTTTATTCTATGGTGGCACTTAAGAAACAACTGACAATATATTCTTCTGTATTGTACAAGATAGAGCCAGAAGTCCTTGCTACAGAATATAGGAGAAAAGGGTTATAAAATAAATACATTGTGGGAGACATTAAATAGGGGGAAATGTCCATATGGTAGAGGAAAATTCTGATTTGAAATTTCTAAGTTTCTATTCATCGCTATGTAATTTTAATATTTCATTTCATCAAAGAATGCAAAGGAGCTATCAAAGATTTAAAATATCTCAAATTCTAGAAAATTGCCCTCTTGCAATCATGGCCTCCAATTATCGGCACTAACGAGTCCCTGGGGAATGTTGTGCTAGTAACAATCCTCATTGAGACCAATTAATACTTCAAGGTACTCTGAGTTGTGTTCTTGACTTCTTGAGAGCTTTGCTCAATCTCCTCTCAGCAGCTGAGGTTCAAGGACTCATTAGCAAATCCACCCTGGGTCTCATTAAAATACAGAAAGCCTTAACAAGCTCTTTCTCTTCCTGGCATTTTCTTCAGGTCTTCAGACTTGTACATCTCCCGGGAGTCATTTCCCAGTGTGGTTAAAGAGGAAGATTTCAAAATGCACCCAAGAAAAATACGTTCAGTTTAATGTTTATATATCACTAATTTTCAGCTCAGAGGACAGAAAACAGAAGCATCCTCCAATGGGTGTTGATGCTGAGTGTCACCTCCTGGTCTGGGCAGCATGGAAAAGCATCCCTTGAGGTCTGACCCTGCATAGACAGCCTTGCTCCTCACCTCCCCAGCCCCACCATTTCTGGCAGTGACCACATGGGACTTGCATCCCTTTTCCTTACATCCCTTTCTCTTTCCATTCTGAGAGCTTGGGGAAATGAGATCATTATCTGTCACTTTCCTGGTGGCGCAACCCCCCCTCCTCCTCCTCCTCAGTGATTCTCCTTCACAATTAATGCAGTAACATTGTAGGAAATAAGTTTCTCTTCCCAGCTGATGGGGGGAGCATCAGGGATGGGTTCAGCCTGTTTCTCAGCAGGTTTCCCTAGAGCCCCAGGGACACCTCGAGGGAGCCCAGAGGGGGCAGAGAAAGTGCTGCCTTGGGCTGCTCCTCTGCTGCTGAGCTGGGCTGGGCTCCTGGCAGGGAGGGAGATGGTGGCAAGTGGGCAGCACTACAAAGAGCCAGGTCTGTCCAGGAGCAGCTCCTCTGCAAAGCCCAGCAGGGCTGAGGGCACTGCCTGCAGGCAGGGAGGGGAGAGGAGGGAGACAGAGAGAGGGGAAAGGCAGGGTGGGGTGGGAGGATGCTGAGAGCTCCCTGCAAGAGGAACCCTCACAGTTCTTCTCAAGGTGAGTCTCTGGCTGTAGAACAACGCAGGAGCCGTTCCTGGAGGGATCTCCTGAAAGGAGCTCATCCCACAACTCATGGTATTTGTAAGTACAAATATCTCACTTTCTTTAGAGCAGAGGAGGACGACGTGAGGGACTCTGCACTGAACCATCAGAAAGACAGAACACAAGAGCTGCCTTCTGCTGATGGCTGTGGAGGTATAAAGGTGGATCGGCACCACTGAGTTCCTCAGGGCTGTCCTTCCAAACAGGGTCCCTGTGTCCCAGTGTGCTGGGACAGAGGTTCTGCACCTTCCAGGGTCAGCACTCAGCCTGTCATGGCAGTTGATCCTGGTGAGGTGGGGAGAAACTGTCAGTGGAAGGAGAAACTCACAGCAAGGCAGAATCATTCTGCTGCGAAGAGCTCTGGGACACTTCTAGAATATTTCCAAATGGATGTCTCAAGGAGAAGGTCAAGGCAAGGATTGCTATAAAGGTAAGGATCTTCCCTGTGACTGTGCTTTCTGTTTCCTTTTCCAGGGGAGTAAGGGGGATGAGAGAAAAGCAGACATATGAATTGAGCACTCCATGTTTAATCGTTCCCTGAGATTCCTGGACTGCAGCTCTGAGTGAACTTTAGGTCAGTCAAGACCATAGTAAAATGCCTTCAGTAACTTCTCTGCCTATGGACAGCACCAGCCTCACCTCTGCTGGACCCATCAGGTTGTTCAGCCCTTTTCCACCTGCAAACAGGAACCCGCGCCCAGGCAGTGACCTGTAAACAGGCAGGTTTGTGTAAGGGAGTGCAAAGCCTCTGTCCTCAGGGTTCTGGGCTCCAAGGCTGAGCCTCCTCCTCTGCAGCCACAGCTCCAGTTCCCTCTCCAGAGCCCAGGGGCTGAGAGCAACTGCCCAGCATGGTTGGTGTCTGGGAGGGGATGAGCACAGCTGGGGAAAGGGAACGCTGTCTGTGTGCCTGGCTGCCTCTGCTCAGGCCTCCCACAGCCAGACCCTCACTCTCTTTGTCCCTGTTTATCCCCTGGTCTCTGTTCTTTCTATTGTTCTCTGGTTCTTGCTGCCAGGCTCTCTGGGGATGGGAGTTTCAGCTGCAGACTCACCCTCTGAACTGGTTGCTCTATTCCTGCAGTTGTGTCCATGGGAACCTGTGTCCCAGCTTTGCTCTGAGCTGTGAGGCACTGGGCAATGCAGTCAGTGCGTCTGGGGAAGGAGCTGAACGTCCCTTCAACAAATGGCATGATGAGGACACTTGGCTGTCCTTGAGGTGTCCTTCCAAGCTGTGAACTTCCCTCCCGGATACAAACCTGCCTTATCACATCTTTGTGCTACGTGAAGGCCCCTTGAGATTAGCAGAGATGCAACTAGAGAGAAAATGTTGTTTTGTTTCTGAAATGAGCCGTGTGTGTTCCGGGCTGAAAGTGGGGGCTGAGACCTTCAGAAAGGGTGAGATATTAGGTGGTGTGAGGTGGATCCCTCTGCAGGGCTGACTCCTCGCAGCTAGCAGGCAGAGGACCTGGTCCTCCAGCACATTCAGCCAGCACCAACAAGGGTTGCAGGCACAAAGCTTAAGGAAGGGCTGAGAGAAACTGAAAAGCAGTGGCAAGGGTAAAGTGCGAGAAATGGCTTTGATTTTACTCAAAGAAGTCCCCCCTAACTTATTACTGAAATTTTCTTTTTGTTCAGTGTTTCACATCCAGAGGCAGCAGATGTCCAACAGCAGCTCCATCACCCAGTTCCTCCTCCTGGCATTCGCAGACACACGGGAGCTGCAGCTCTTGCACTTCTGGCTCTTCCTGGGCCTCTACCTGGCTGCCCTCCTGGGCAACGGCCTCATCATCATCACCATCACCTGTGACCACCACCTCCACACCCCCATGTACTTCTTTCTCCTCAACATGTCTGTTCTTGACCTGGGCTCCATCTCAACCACTGTCCCTAAATCTATGGTCAATTCCTTCTGGGACACCAGGGCCATCTCCTACATGGGATGTGTTGCCCAAGTTTTCTTTGTGTTTTTCTTGTTTTGTGCAGAATATTCTCTTCTGACTGTCATGTCTTATGACCGCTACGTTGCCATCTGCAAACCCCTCCACTACGGGACCCTCCTGGGCACCAGAGCTTCTGTCCACATGGCAGCAGCTGCCTGGGGTTCTGCGTTTCTCTACGCTCTGCTGCACACGGCCAATACATTTTCCCTGCCCCTCTGCCAGGGCAATGCTATAGACCAGTTCTTCTGTGAAATCCCACAGATCCTCAAGCTCTCCTGCTCATACTCCTACCTCAGGGAGCTTGGGCTTCTTATGGTCAGTGCCTTAGTAGTATTTGTCTGTTTTGTTTTCATTGTGGTGTCTTATGTGCAGATCTTCAGGGCTGTGCTGAGGATCCCCTCGGAGCAGGGGCGGCAGAAAGCCTTTTCCACGTGCCTCCCTCACCTGGCCGTGGTCTCTCTGTTTGTCAGCACTGGAGCATTTGCCTACCTGAAACATCCTGCCATCTCCTCTCCATCTCTGGACCTGCCGGTGTCAGTTCTATACTCAGTGGTGACTCCAGCACTGAACCCCCTCATCTACAGTTTTAGGAACCAGCAGCTCAAGGATGCAGTGTGGAAACTGATAACTGGATGATTCTCTGAAGCAATGAACTGCTCATCTCCTTCTGCATAGCAGTTATCATGCAAATCACAGCAAGCCCAGACTGGCTTCTGTATTTGCTGATGGTGTTGCTAGTTTTTGAAATTGCAATAATGTTATCCTTTATTTTAATTCACAGTCTTCTCTTTTCTTAATGATTGGCTGAGTTGATGAGAAGCTGTGCTCTCAGTGTATTTAAATAAAATAAAGGAATATTCCAAGTGTTCTGTTCCTTGATATCTTTCCTCCAATATCTTTTTGAAGCTGCAGGGACAGTTCCTGTGGGCACAGGTGGAGGGGAAAGGAGTCCCAGCATTGCAGCACTGCCAGGCACCAGCATTTCATCTCCCAGCGCTGTCCTCTCTCCATTTCCACACTCTCCTCCTCACCCCTTGCCTTGCTGTAAGGCTCTGAGCTTAGTCCCAGCCGTGCTGCGTGGCAGTGCTGTGCCCGCAGGCAGGGACAGGCAGTGAACACTTTTGGGACAGAGCTGAGTCCACAACAGCCTTTCCATAGACCGAAGGGAATCTCCTCAGGGCAGTGAGGAGCTGAGGTCATGAACCTCATCTGGTTCACCGTGTCTTGAGCAGGAGAGTATGAGTCCATGTGTAGTAAAAGAAGCCTCCTTTCATCTGGCCAAGTCCTGGGAGGGTAATGGATGTGCCTGGTGTTATGAGATCTATTGTATCTCAGAAATTCATAATCCATTGAGGCACATATAGATCCCAAGGGGACTGTGAGGCCAGTTCTGTCTCTAAGAGTGTCAGGCCAGAAGCAAGAACGTGGCTGGGAAGATCTTCTGCCAAAGTACCCACAGAATTGATTAGATAGGAAAGTTTCCTTAAGATGATCAAGTCCAATCATAAACCTAACAGAGCTAAGTTGTTTCCCTCCAACCATGTCCCATAGGAATAACCTACATGTTTCTAAATGCCTCCAGGCAAGGTGACTCTGCCACTTCCCAGCCACTTCTAATTCTTGACAACATGGCTGGTGAAGAAATTTTTCCTAACATCCAGACTAAACCTCTCCGGTGAAACAGGTGGCCATTTCCTCTTGTTACTTGGAAGAAGGGACCAGCAGCCACTTCTCCAAAACCTCTTTTGTGTTAATTGTAGAGAGTAATGAGGTCCCCCTTCAGCCTCATCTCCAGACTTCAGCTTGTCCTTCCCCAGCTCTGTTCCCCTTCTCTGCATGTGCTCCACCCAGTGGTTGTCTGACTTGTACTGAGGGACCCAAAGCTGAACCCAGGACTGAAGGTTCGGCCTCACCAGTGCTGAGTGCAGGGGGTTGATCTCCTCCCTGCTCCTGCTGGCCACATCATTGCTGATACAAGGCAGGACCCAGAACTTAGCTGTGTTGAATCTCATGCAATTGGCCTCCACCCATGGATCTGGACTGTCCAAGTCCCTCTGCAGAGCCTTCCTGCAATCAAACAGATCAACCCTCTCACCCAATTTGGTGTCACCTGCAAACCGACTGAAAGACCGCTTGATCCCCTCATACAGATCATCAATAAAGATATTCAACCAGACTGGCCCAAACACAGAGCCCTGGGGATGCCGCTTGTGACTGGCCACCAAATGGGTCTGTTCACCACAACTCTCTGGGCACAGCCATCCAGCTGATTTTTACCCAGCAAAGAGAACACCCCTCCAAGCCATGAGCCCTCAGCTTCTCTAGCAGAATGCTGTGAGAGACAATGCCAAAGGCTTTACTTAAGGCCAGGTAGACAACATCCACCGTTTTAACCACATCCACGAAGTGGGTCCCCTGGTCATGGAAGAAGATCAGGTCGGCCAAGAAGGACCTGCCTATCATGAACCTTTACTGGCTGGGCCTGATCCTCTGGTTGACCTGCACTTGCCTGGAGAGTGCACTCAGGATCATCCCCTCAATAATGTTCCCCAGGACTGAAATGAGGCTGACAGGCCTGTGGTTCCCCAGATCCTCCTTCTGACTTTTCTTTTAGTTGGGTGTCACACTGGCAATCCTCCACTGATAAATGAAGGAGAGTGGCTTGACAAGTTCCTCTGCCAACTCCGTCTGTACTCTCGGGAGAATCCCATCCAGCCCACAGACCTGTAAGTGTCCAGGTGGCGTAGCAGGTCCTTGACTGCATCTTCCTGCTCTCCATCCTTGTCTGCCAGCTCAGGAATGCCTCCTGGCATTCACAGACACCCAAGAGCTGCATCTCTAGCACTTCTGGCCATTTCTGGGCATCTACCTGGCTATCCTCCTGGGCCAGAGCCTCATCACCACCACCATCGCCTGTGACCACCACATCCACACCCCCATGTACTTCTTCCTCCTCAAATGCACCCCCCTTGACCTGGCCTCCATCTCTACCACTGTCCCTAAATCCCTGTCCAGTTCCTTCTGAGGCACCAGGGCCATCTCCTACGAAGGATGTGCTGCTCACATCTCCTTTGTAGTCTTCTTGTTTTGTGCAGATTATTCTCTTCTAACCATCATATCCTACGACCACTACCTTGCCATCTGCAAACCCCTGCACTATGGGACCCTCCTGGGCACCAGAGCTTGTGTCCAAATCGCAGCAGCTCCTTGGGGCGCTGGGTTTCTCATTGCTCTGCTGCCCACAGCCAATACATTTTCCCTGTCCCTCTGCCAGGGCAATACTGTGGAACAGTTCTTCTGTAACATCCCCCAGGTCATCAAGCTCTCCTGCTCATGCTCTGACCTTAGGGAGTTTGGGCTTCTAATTGTTAGTGCCTGTTTAGCTTTTGGGTGTTTTGATTTCATTGTGGTGTCCTATGTGCAGATCTTCAGGGCTGTGCGGAGGATCCCCTCAGAGTAGGGATGGCAAAAAGTCTCTTCCATGAGCCTCCCTCACCTGGCCGAGGTCTCCCTGTTTGTCAGCACCACACTGTTTGCCTACCTTGAGCACCACTCAGTCTCGTCCCCATCACTGGATCTGGTGGTGTCACTTTTGTACTCAGTGTTCCCTCCAGCACTGAACCTCCTCATCTAAAGCTAAGGAACCAGCAGTTCATGGATGCAGTGTGGAAACTCATGACTGGATCTCTTAAGCATCACTGATCGCATCATCTTCTTCTGCCTATAAATCATAGAATCACAGAATCATTGAATCATAGAGTCCAACCATTCCCATCAATCACTAAACCATGTCCCTCAGCACTTCATCCACCCATCCCTTAAACACCTCCAGGGAAGGTGAATCAAGCACCTCCCTGGGCAGCCTGTTCCAGTGCCCAATGACCTTTACTGTGAATTATTTTTTTTCCTAATATCCAGCTCAAATCTCCCCTGGCGGAGCTTGAGGCCATTCCCTCTTGTCCTGTCCCCTGTCACTTGGGAGAAGAGGCCAGCTCCCTCCTCTCCACAACTCCTTTCAGGAAGTCGTAGAGAGCAATGAGGTCACCCCTCAGCCTCCTCTTCTCCAGGCTAAACACCCCCAGCTTTCTCAGCCACTCCTCATAAGGCCTGTTCTCCTGCCCCTTCACCAGCTTTGTTGCTCTTCTCTGGACTCGCTCCAGAGCCTCAAAATCCTTCTTGTGGTGAGGGGCCCAGAACTGAACACAGGATTTGAGGTGCAGTCTCACCAGTGCCAAGTACAGAGGGAGAAGAACCTCCTTGGACCTGCTGGCCACGTCATTTCTGATCCCAGCCAAGATGCCATTGGCCTTCTTGGCCACCTGGGCCACTGCTGGCTCATGTTCAGTCACTGTCAACCAACACCCCCAGGTCCCTCTCTTCCAGGCAGCTTTCTAGACAGACTTCTCCTAGTCTGTAGCACCGCATAGGGTTGTTGTGTCCCAAGTGCAGGACCTGGCATTTGGCCTTGATAACCTCATGCCATTTGTCTCTGCCCAGCTGTCCAGCCTGTTCAGATCCCTTTGCAGAGCTTCCCGACCCTCCAGCAGATCGACACTTCCACCCCGCTTAGTGTTGTCCGCTAACTTGCTAAGGGTGCATTCTTATTTGGTAGTATGTGCTTTATGGACAGCTCCCTTTAACCAAGAATACACTGGAGATACCCTCGTGGGCACCCAGGAATGTGACCAAAAAGGCTTTAGAAAGGAAGAGCTAAGCTCAATAAATTGAACACTCTCTGATCACATTGATCTCTGCGTTTGATTCCGTGAGGCTCCCGTCTAAATTTTCTCGTGCCCCTCCCATGCCCACGCTCTGGGTGGGGCGTGGGAAATAGGCAGGGCTTGGGAAAGGGCAGGGCGTGGGAAAAGGTAGAGCGTGGGAAAGGGTGGGGCGTGGGAAAGGGCAGGTTATGGGAACGGGTAGGGTGTGGGAACAGGCAGAGCATGGGAATGCTGGGGTGTGGGATCAGGCGGGGCTGGGGATTGAGCATGGGAACAAGCAGGTGATGGGAATCAGCGAAGCGTGGGAAATACGTGGAGTGTGGGAAGAAGCAGGTCATGGGAACGGGCTTAGTGTGAGACTAGAAGGAGCTTGGCAATAGCCAGGTTGTAGGAATTTGTGCAGTGTGGGTATGGGCGAGTCATAGGATCAAGCAGGGGCAGAGAGAGAGCGTGGGAATGGTTCGGGAGTGGGAAATAAGCAGAACTTGTGATGGTGTGATGAATGGGAATGGGCGGGGTGTTCGACATAGCTGGAGTGTGGGAATGAGTGGGGCATGGAAAGAGGCCGGCTGTAGAATCAGGCAGAGCATGGGAAAAGGTGGGGTTTGGGAATGGGTTGGCTATGAGAAGTAGTCTGGTCTTTGGAACTCTAACCTTAACCTTAACACTAAGTCTAATATCGATAACCCTAATCCTAACCCTAATTTCGCTAACCCAAATCATGAACTGAACCATAACACTAAACCTAAAACTAATGTCACTAACCCTAACCTAAACCTAACACTAATGACCCTAACCCTAACGACACTAACTGTAACCCCGCCTCTACGTAGAAATCTTGAGGAAGCAGGAAGAACTCTTCTTTAAATCATAGAAATAAAATTTATACTTTTATGAAAGGTCAGATTTAACCATGCAATCCATTTAATATTTTCTTAAAGATTTTGAATATTCACTTACCAATAAAGGAAATATATAGTAGAGTTTGTTAATAGAATGAGGGGTTTGGTAATAGCCTAGAGTTTGAGACACTATAAATCTTTGGTAGCCACTTTTCATTCTTTTATGCAATGGAAGAGTAAGATTAAATAGTGATGAATAGAAATTAGTAATTTAAAATTAGAATTTTCCTCAACCATATCGACATTTATCCCTATTTAATGTCGCCTATAATGTATTTAGTTTTGTACCCCCTTTTTCCTATACACTGTAGCAGGGACATCTGGCATTATTTTGTACAATAAAGAAGGTTATGTTCTCAGTTGTTTCTTAAGAGCCACCATAAAATAAAGACATATATTAGGAATTTTCTGTTCATATTTTTGGCAGGCAGATAGAGAGACAATTGACATACCTAACAACATAGATATGAATAAGCATAATCCATGCAGATGTTTTCCTCCTCCCCATAATATAGTAGATTTTGAAAATAGAAAGTGGTTTTGGGTAGTTGTCTAGAGTATGAGATATTTTAAATCTTTGGTTACTACTTTTAATTTTTTTATGCAATGAAAGAGTAAGATTAAATAGCGATGAATAGAAAATTAGAAATATCAAATTAGAATTTTCCTCCACAAGATCGACATTTCCCCCTATTTAATGTCTGACATAATTGAATAAAATATAATGACAGAAATATGGTGTTAATTTTCCAGTCCATGAACTAGGCAGAGTATGGGAATGGGCAGGATGTTGGATAGGGCGGAGCATTGGAAGAGGCGGAGTGTGGGAAAGAGGCAGAGCATGGGATAGGGAAGGGCAGAGGATGGAACATGGGATGAGACGAGCCCTGGGAATGAGCAGAGAGTGGGAATAGGTGGCACATGGGAATGTGCGGGGTGTGGGAACTGGAATGGCATGGGAAAGGGCGGGGCGTGAATATAGGAGGAAGGTGGGAATCGGTGGAGTGGAGCTGTGGTGGAACGTGGGAAATAGGTGGAGAGTGGGAAGTGGCTGGGCCAAGGACAGAGCATGGGGAATAGGCAGAGGGTGGGAGTCGGCGGGCCTGAATACGCAGCGTAGGACTTTGCTCCTATAAGCCTTAGGGTTAGGGTTAAGGTTAGAGTTGCAAGGACCAGAATATTTCCCACGCCCAGCCCGTTCCAAAGCCCCACCTCATCACATGCTTTGCCCGATCCTTAGCCCCGCCTCTTTCCATGCCCCACTAATTCCCACACTCCAGCTATGTCCAACACCCCACCCATTCCAATTCATAACACCATCACAAGTTCTGATTATATATTCCATGCCCGAACAGTTCCCACGCTCTGTATCTTCCCCTCTTCCATCCCTTGCCAACCCATACCCACACTGCACATATTCCTATGACCTGGCTATTGCCACGCTCCTTCTAGTCTCACACCGAACCCTTTCCCATCACCCGCTTCTTCCCACTCTCTTCCTATTTCCCACGCCCTGCCCATTCCCATCATCTGCTTTTTCCCACGCTCCAACCTCAGCCCCGCCCATTCCCGCACCCCACCCATTCCCACGCTCTGACTCTTCCCACACCCTGCCCCTTCTCATGCCCCACCCATTCCCACACTCTGTCTTTTCCTGTGGCAACGTTGTACAGAGAAGATGGCCTGGATGCTGTGGGACGGAGCAATTCTATCAAAGCCTTGAAACAGAGAGTTGAAAGGTAACAAAAAGGCCAGCTGAAAGGAATACAAGAGCTAGTTGGGTGGGAACAAGAACCAGCTGAAAGAAAAGTTATTCAAGAGAACTATCAACATAGTTTATTTGAATGTAATTTGGTTTCTTATCATGTGCAATACTTTAGCCAAGAATATGTTAGTAATAGCTTTATGGACAGCTACATTTAACCAAGAATACACTGTAGATACCCTCGTGGGCACCCAAGAATGTGACCAAAAAGGGTTTATAAAGAAACAGCTAAGCTAAATCAATTGAACACTCGCTGATCATCTTGATCTCTGTGTTTGATTCCATGACGCTACTGTCTAAATTTCCCCGTGCCTCTCCCATGTTCACGCTCCGGGTAGGGCGTGGGAAATAGGCGGGGCTTGGGAACGGGCAGGGCATGGGAAAAGGTAGAGCGTGGGAAAGGGTGGGGCTTGGGAACGGGCAGGGTGTGGGAACTGGCAGAGCATGGGAATGGGTGGGGCATGGGAACAGACAGGGCGTGGGAATTGTTGGGGCGCGGAAACGGGCAGGGAGTGGGAACAGGAAGAGTGCGGGAATGGGTGGGGTATGGGAAAATACAGGGCGTGGGAACAGTCAGAGCATGGGAACTGGTGGGGCGTAGGTACAGGCAGAGCATGGGAATGGGTGGGGTTTGGGAATTGGCAGAGCGTGGGAAAAGCAGAGCATGGGAATGGGTGGGGTGCGAGATCAGGCGCAGCTGATGATGGAGCATGGGAGCAAGCAGGTGGTGGGAATTGGCGAGGCGTGGGAAATAGGTGGAGTGTGGGAAGAAGCAGGTGATGGGAACGGGCTTAGTGTGAGACTAGAAGGAGCGTGGCAATAGCCAGGTGGCAGGAATATGTGCAGTGTTGGTATGGGTGAGGCAGAGCGTGGGAATGGTTCGGGAGTGGGAAATAAGCAGAACTTGTGATGGTGTGATGAAGGGGAATGGACGGGGTATTGAACATGGCTGGAGTTTTGGAATTAGTGGGGCATGGAAAAAGGAGGGGCTTAGGGTGGTGCAGAGCATGGGAAAAAGCTGGGGTTTGGGAACGGGTTTGGCCCTGGAAGTAGTCTGGTCTTTGGAAATCTAACCCTAACCCAAACCCTAATATCACTAACCCTAATCGTAACCCTAATGTCGCTAACTCAAATCATAAAACGAACCAGAACTGTAGCCCTAAACCTAATGTCGGTAACCCTAACCATAAATCTAACCCTAATGACCCACACCGAACGTCCCTAACCGGAACCCTATCCCTACGTAGAAATCTTGAGGAAGCAGGAAGAACTCTTCTTTACATCATAGAAATCAAGTTTATACCTTTATGAAGGTCAAATTTTACCATAAGATCCATCTAAAATTTTCTTCAAGATTTTTGAATATTCACTTACCTATAAATGAAATAAATAGTAGAGTTTGATAATAGAAATAGGGGATTGGCAATTGCCTAGAATTTGAGATATTTTAAATCTTTGGTAGACACTTTTCATCCTTCTATGCAATGGAAGAGTAAGATTAAACAGTGATGAATACAAATTTAGAAATTTTAAATCACAATCTTCCTCCACCATGTCGACATTGCTCCCTATTTATTGTCACCCATAACGTATTTATTTTTGTCCCACCTTTCTCCTCTAAACTGTAGCAGGGACATCTGGCACTATTTTGTACAACAGAGAAGGTTATGTTCTCAGTTGGATCTTAAGTGCCACCATAGAATAAAGAAATTTATTAGGAATATTCTGTATTTATTTTTGGCAGGTAGCTTGAGAGACAAATGATGTACCTCACAAGATAGAGATGAATAAGCATAATCCATGCAGATGTTTTCCTCTTCCCCATCATCTAGACGATAGTGGATTTTGATAACAGCAAGTGGGTTTTGGTAATTGTCTAGAATTTGAGGTATTTTAAATATTGTGTAGCTACTTTTCATTCTTTTATGCAATGAAAGAGTAAGATTAAATAGCAATGAATAGGAATTTAGAAATTTCAATGTCCATTGGGGGGAGGAAAATTCTAATTTGAAATTTCTATTTGAAATCTCTGGGTTCCCACACCCTGTCAATTCCCACCTGAAGGTGCAAATGAGACAGCATGATTCTTTTGATTTAGTGTTGCCAAAGTGTAAGAGTAACTGACACAGTGTTTGGCAGAGTATTCTCCACTTTGCAAGGTACTAGAGAAATTTTTCAGAATATGTCTCTTTTGTGAGATGTGAACATATATGAGCTTGGTCTGCGACTTAAAGACTAGGATTTTTTACTTCACCACTCCTCATCTGTGTCCTGGAACTGCTCTGGCACACTTTGGAGAGGAGAAAACAGGTGAATTTACTGATCTCAAAAACATAGCTTCTGATAAATCATTGGTGACTAATAGAGTTCTGAATGCATAAAATAGAAATGCATAGATCTTAAGGAAGAACCATCAGCTCATTTTAAGAACTTACCAGTAAAATTTTCTTATGTATCAACACTTCCTTTCAAGAACTAGTTCTCTTGTATTCAATTGGATATCCGTTGAAAGTTGACCTATATTTCCTCCCAAAAAAAAGTCTTTATTTGAGAGGAGAGTAAACAGAACATTTCCTGGCTATGTTCTTCTTGAAGTTAAGCTGTGGACCTCAAAAGGCAAAAAATGGAGCATGTTCCAGAGGCAGTTGAAATAAACTGATGGGGAGGAAGAAAACACCTGCATGGATTATGCTTATTCATCTCTAGGTTGTGAGGTACATCATTTGTCTCTCAAGCTGACTGCCAAAAAGAAATACAGAAAATTGCTGATGTATTTGTATATTCTGTGGTGGCACTTAAGAAACAACTGAGAACATAACCTTCTGAATTGTACAAAAGAGTGTCAGATGTCCCTCCTACAGAATATAGGAGAAAGGCTTTCTAAAATAAATACATTGTGGGCGACAATGAATAGGGAGAAATGTCAATTTTGTGGAGGAAAATTCTAATTTGAAATTTCTAAATTTCTATTCATTACTATTTAATCTTACTCCTCCATTGCATAAAAGAATGAAAAGTACCTACCAAAGATATAAAAATTTCAAACTCTAGACAATTACCAAAACCCTATTTCTTCTATCAAACTCTACTATCTATTTCATTGTTTGGTAAATGAATATTCAAAATCTTGAAAAAAAAATTAGATGGATTGTTTGGTAAATGTTAACCCTTTCCTAATAGATTAAATTTGATTTCTATGATGTAAAGAAGAGTTCTTAATGCTTCCTCAAGTTTTCTACGTAGGGGTAGGTTTATGGTTAGGGGCGTTAGGGTTAGGGTGATGGTTAGGGTTAGTGACATTGGCTTTAAGGTTACGGTTGTGGTTCGGTTTCTGGTTTGGGTTAGCGACATTAGGGTTAGGATTACGATTAGTGATATTAGCCTTAGGGTTAGGGTTAAGGTTAGAGTTCCAAAGACCAGACTATTTCCCACGCCCAGTCTGTTCCAAAGCCCCACCGTATCCCATGCTTTGCCCGATCCTTAGCCCCGCCTCTTTCCATGCCCCACTAATTCCCACACTCCAGCTATGTCCAACACCCCACCCATTCCCATTCATCACACCATCCTAAGTTCTGCTTATTTTCCATGCCCGAACAGTTCCCACGCTCTGCCTCTTCCCCTCTTCCATCCCCTGCCCCACCCATACCCACACTGCACATATTCCTACGACCTGGCTATTGCCACGCTCCTTCTAGTCTCACACCGAACCCTTTCCCATCACCCGCTTCTTCCCACTCTCTTCCTATTTCCCACGCCCTGCCCATTCCCATCATCTGCTTTTTCCCACACTCCAACCTCAGCCCTGCCCATTCCCGCACCCCACCCATTCCCACGCTCTGACTCTTCCCACACCCCGCCCCTTCTCATGCCCCACCCATTCCCACACTCTGTCTTTTCCTGTGGCAACGTTGTACAGAGAAGATGGCCTGGATGCTGTGGGACTGAGCAATTCTATCAAAGCCTTGAAACAGAGAGTTAAAAGGTAAAAAAAAGGACAGCTGAAAGGAATACAAGAGCTATTTCAGTGGGAACAAGCACCAGCTGAAAGAAAAATGATTCAAGAGAACTATCAACATAGTTTATTTGAATGTCACTTGGTTTCTTAGCATGCGCAGTATTTTAGCAAATTCTATGTTAGTAATAGCTTTATGGACAGCTCCCTTTAACCAAGAATACACTGTAGATACCCTCGTGGGCACCCAGGAATGTGACCAAAAAGGGTTTATAAAGAAACAGCTAAGCTAAATCAATTGAACACCCGCTGATCATCTTGATCTCTGTGTTTGATTCCATGACGCTACTGTCTAAATTTCCCCGTGCCCCTCCCATGTTCACGCTCTGGGTAGGGCGTGGGAAATAGGCGGGGCTTGGGAACGGGCAGGGCGTGGGAAAATGTAGAGCGTGGGAAAGGGTGGGGCTTGGGAATGGGCAGGGTGTGGGAACAGGCAGAGCATGGGAATGGGTGGGGCATGGGAAGAGACAGGGCGTGGGAATTGTTGGGGCGTGGGAACGGGCAGGGAGTGGGAAGAGGAAGAGTGTGGGAATGGGTGGGGTATGGGAAAATACAGGGCGTGGGAACAGTCAGAGCATGGGAACTGGTGGGGCGTAGGTAGAGGCAGAGCATGGGAATGGGTGGGGTTTGGGAATTGGCAGAGCATGGGAAAAGCAGAGCATGGGAATGGGTGGGGTGCGAGTTCAGGCGCGGCTGAGGATGGAGCATGGGAGCAAGCAGGTGGTGGGAATTGGCGAGGCGTGGGAAATAGGTGGAGTGTGGGAAGAAGCAGGTCATGGGAACGGGCTTAGTGTGAGACTAGAAGGAGCGTGGCAATTGCCAGGTGGCAGGAATATGTGCAGTGTTGGTATGGGTGAGGCAGAGGATTGAGCAGGGGAAGAGACAGAGCGTGGGAATGGTTCGGGAGTGGGAAATAAGCAGAACTTGTGATGGTGTGATGAATGGGAATGGGCAGGGTGTTCAACATAGCTGGAGTGTGGGAATGAGTGGGGCATGGAAAGAGGCGGGGCGTAGAATCGGTCAGAGCATGCGAAAAGGTGGGGTTTGGGAATGGGTTGGCTATGAGAAAGAGTCTGGTCTTTGGAACTCTAACCTTAACCTTAACACTAATAGCGCTAACCCTAATCCTAAGCCTAATGTCGCTAACCCAAATCATGAACCGAACCATAACAGTAACCCTGAAACTAATGTCACTAACCCTAACCATAAACCTAACACTAATGACCCTAACCCTAACGACACTAACTGTAACCCCGCCACTATGTAGAAATCTTGAGGAAGAAGGAAGAACTCTTCTTTAAATCATACAAATCAAATTTATACTTTTATGAAAGGTCAAATTTAACCATGCAATCCATTTAATATTTTCTTAAAGATTTTGAATATTCACTTACCAATAAAGGAAATATATAGTAGAGTTTGTTAACAGAATGAGGGTTTTCATAATAGCCTAGAGTTTGAGATACTATAAATCTTTGGTAGCCACTTTTCACTCTTATGTAATGGAAGAGTAAGATTAAATAGTGATGAATAGAAATTTAGTAATTTTAAATTAGAATTTTCCTCAACCATATCGACATTTCTCCCTATTTAATGTCACCTATAATGTATTTATTTTTATACCTCCTTTCTCCTATACTCTGTAGCAGGGACATCTGGCACTATTTTGTACAATATAGAAGGTTATGTTCTCAGTTGTTTCTTAAGAGCCACCATAAAATAAAGACATATATTAGGAGTTTTCTGTACATATTTTTGGCAGGCAGATGGAGAGACAATTGACGTACTTAACAACATAGATATGAATAAGCATAATCCATGCAGATGTTTTCCTCCTCCCCATCATAGAGTAGATTTTGATAATAAAAAGTGGTTTTGGGTAGTTGTCTAGAGTATGAGATATTTCAAATCTTTGGTTATTACTTTTAAATTTTATGCAATGGAAGAGTAAGATTAAATAAAGATGAATAGAAAATTAGAAATTTCAAATTAGAATTTTCCCCTAGCAGATAGACACTTCTTCCTATTTAATGTCTGACATAATTGAATAAAATATAATGACAGAAATATGGTGTTAATTTTCCAGTCCATGAACTAGGCAGAGTATGGGAATGGGCAGGATGTTGGATAGGGCGGAGCATTGGAAGAGGCGGAGTGTGGGAAAGAGGCAGAGCATGTGATAGGGAAGGGCAGAGGATGGAGCATGGGATGAGACGAGCCCTGGGAATGAGCAGAGAGTGGGAATAGGTGGCGCGTGGGAATATGCGGGGTGTGGGAAGTGGAATGGCGTGGGCAAGCGCGGGGCGTGAGTAGAGGAGGAAGGTGGGAACGGGTGGAGTGGAGCTATGGTGGAACGTGGGTAATAGGTGGAGAGTGGGAAGCGTCTGGGCCAAGAACAGAGCATGGGGAATAGGCAGAGGGCGGGAATGGGCGGGCTGAATATGGATCGTAGGACTTTGCTCCTATAAGCCTTAGGGTGAGGGTTAAGGTTAGAGTTCCAAGGACCAGATTATTTCCCACGCCCAGCCCGTTCCAAAGCCCCACTGTATCCCATGCTTTGCCCAATCCTTAGCCCCGCCTCTTTCCATGCCCCACTAATTCCCACACTCCAGCTATGTCCAACACCCCACCCATTCCCATTCATCACACCATCCTAAGTTCTGCTTATTTTCAATGCCCAAACACTTCCCATGCTCTGCCTCTTCCCCTCTTCCATCTCCTGTCCCACCAATACCCACACTGCACATATTCCTACAACCTGGCTATTGCCATGCTCCTTCTAGTCTCACACCGAACCCTTTCCCATGACCTGCTTCTTCCCACTCTCTTCCTATTTCCCACGCCCTGCCCATTCCCATCATCTGCTTTTTCCCACGCTCCAACCTCAGCCCCGCCCATTCCCGCACCCCACCCATTCCCACGCTCTGACTCTTCCCACACCCTGCCCCTTCTCATGCCCCACCCATTCCCACACTCTGTCTTTTCCTGTGGCAACGTTGTACAGAGAAGATGGCCTGGATGCTGTGGGACTGAGCAATTCTATCAAAGCCTTGACACAGAGAGTTGAAAGATAAACAAAGGCCAGCTGAAAGGAATACAAGAGCTATTTCAGTGGGAACAAGCACCAGCTGAAAGGAAAACGATTCAAGAGAACTATCAACATAGTTTATTTGAAGGTACCTTGGTTTCTTAGCCTGTGCAGTATTTTAGCAAATTCTATGTTAGTAATAGCTTTATGGACAGCTCCCTTTAACCAATACACTGTAGATACCCTCGTGGGCACCCAGGAATGTGACCAGAAAGGGTTTATAAAGAAAGAGCTAAGCTCAATCAATTGAACACTCGCTGATCATCTTGATCTCTGTGTTTGATTCCATGACGCTACTGTCTAAATTTCCCCGTGCCCCTCCCATGTTCACGCTCCGGGTAGGGCGTGGGAAATAGGCGGGGCTTGGGAACGGGCAGGGCGTGGGAACAGGCAGAGCATGGGAATGGGTGGGGCATGGGAACAGACAGGGCGTGGTAATTGTTGGGGCGTGGGAACGGGCAGGGAGTGGGAAGAGGAAGAGTGCAGGAATGGGTGGGGCATGGGAACAGACAGGGCGTGGGAATTGTTGGGGCGCGGGAACGGGCAGGGAGTGGGAAGAGGAAGAGTGCGGGAATGGGTGGGGTATGGGAAAATACAGGGCGTGGGAACAGTCAGAGCATGGGAACTGGTGGGGCGTAGGTACAGGCAGAGCATGGGAATGGGTGGGGTTTGGGAATTGGCAGAGCGTGGGTAAAGCAGAGCATGGGAATGGGTGGGGTGCGAGATCAGGCACGGCTGATGATGGAGCATGGGAGCAAGCAGGTGGTGGGAATTGGCGAGGCGTGGGAAATAGGTGGAGTGTGGGAAGAAGCAGGTCATGGGAACGGGCTTAGTGTGAGAATAGAAGGATCATGGCAATAGCCAAGTTGTTGTTCTATGTGCAGTGTGGTTATGGGTGAGGCAGAGGATTGAGCAGGGGATGGGACAGAGTATGGGAATGGTTTGGGAGTGGGAAATAAGCAGAACTTGTGATGGTTTGATGAACGGTAATGGGTGGGGTGTTGGACATAGCTCGAGTGTGGGAATGAGTGGGGTATTGAAAAAGGCGGGGCTTAGGATGGGGCAGAGCGTGGGACAAGGTGGGGTTTGGGAATGGGTTGGGTATGGGAAATAGTCTGGTCTTTGGAACTCTAACCTTAACCTTAACACTAAGTCTAATATCGATAACCCTAATCCTATCCCTAATGTCACTAACCCAAATCTTATACAGAACCGTAACAGTAACCCTGAAACTAATGTCACTAACCCTAACCATAAACCTAACACTAATGACCCTAACCCTAACGACACTAACTGTAACCCTACACCTACATAGAAATCTTGAGGAAGCAGGAAGAACTCTTCTTTACATCATAGAAATAAAATTTATATTTTACGAAAGGCCAAACTTTACCATACGATCCAACTAAAATTTTGTTCAAGATTTTGAATATACGTTAACCAATAAATGAAATCTATAGTAGAGTTTTATAAGAGAAAGAGGGTTTTGGTAACTGTCTAGAATTTGAGATATTTTAAATCTTTGGTAGCTACTTTCCCTTCTTTTCTGCAATGAAATATTAAGAATAAATAGCAGTGAGTAGAAATGTAGAAATTTCAAATTAGAATTTTCCTCCACTTGATCGACAATTCTCCCAATTCCATATCGCCCATAATGTATTTATTTTATACACCCTTTCTCCTATAATCTGTAGCAGGGACATTTGGTATTACTTTGTACAATACAGAAGGTTATGTACTCAGCTGTTTCTTAAGTGCCAACATAAAATAAAGAAAGACATTAGGAATTTTCTGTATATATTTTTGGCAGGCAGATTGAGAGACAAATGACGTACCTAACAACATAGATATGAATAAGCAGAATCCATGCAGATGTTTTCCTCCTCCCCATCATATAATAGATTTTGAAAATAGAAAGTGGTTTTTGGTAATTGTCTAGAGTTTGAGATATTTTAAATCTTTGGTTTCTACTTTTCATTCTTTTTTGGAATGAAGAAGTAAGATTAAATAGCGATAAATAGAAAATTCGAAATTTCACATTAGAATTTTCCTCTACTAGATCGACATTAGTCCCTATTTAATGTCGGACATAATTGAATAAAATATAATAAGGCATGCAGGCAATTGCTGTGACAGAAATATATTGTTAATTTTTCCAGTCCATGAAATAGGCAGAGCATGGGAACCGGCAGGATGTTGGATAGGGTGGAGCATTGGAAGAGGCGGAGTGTGGGAAAGAGGCAGAGCATGTGATAGGGAAGGGCAGAGGATGGAACATGGGATGAGAGGCGCCCTGGGAATGAGCAGAGAATGGGAATAGGTGGCGCGTGGGAATGTGCGGGGTGCGGGAACTGGAATGGCGTGGGGTTTTTTTAAATAATGTGAATGCATAGATCTCAAGGAAGAACCATCAGCTAATTTTAAGAAGTTATCACTAAAATTCTTTCTTATATATGAATACTTCCTTTGCACAACTATTTATCTTGTATTCAATTGGATATCCATTTATGATGTCCTATATTTGTGTCCTTAAACTAAACTTTATTTGAGAGGAGAGTAAACAGAACATTTCCTGGCTGTGTTCTTCTTTAAGTTAAACTGTGGACCTCAAAATGTAAAAAAATGGAGCATGTTCCAGAGGCAGTTGAAATAAACTGACGGGGAGGATGAAAACTTCTGCATGGATTATGTTTATTCATATCTATGTTGTGAGGTGCATCACCTGTTTTTCAAGCTGCCTGCAAAAATATATAGAAAAAAATGCTAATATATTTCTTTATTCAACGGTGGCACTTAAGAAACTATTGATATCATAAACTTCTTTATCATAAAAAGACAGTGCCTTATGTCCCTGCTGCAGAGTATAGGAGGAAGGAGTATAAGATAAATACGTTATGGGTGACATTAAATACGGAGAAATATCGATTGCGTGGAGGAAAATTCTAATTTGAAATTTCTAAATTTCTATGCATCGCTACTACAATATTACACTTCCATATCATAAAAGAATGAAAAGCAACTACCAAAGATTTAAAATAGCTCGAATTCTAGAAAATTAGCAACAACCTCTTTCTATTATCAATCTCTAATATATATTTCATTTATTGGTTAGTGGATATTAAAAATCTTGATTAAAACTTTAGATGGATTTTGTAATAGAATAAATTTGATTTCTATGATGTAAAGAAGAGTTCCTACTGCTTCCTCAAGATTCTTTGTTCAACCACTCATCATCTGTTTCTTGTAACTGCTCTGGCACACTTTCAAGATGAGAACATTTGCGAATTTAATGATCTCAAAATCATCGCTTCTGATAAATACGTTAGAAAACTAATTATGGCAAGAGTGGTTTTGTTTGTGTGTTGGTTTGATATTTTTATTTTTTTATAAGAATGTAAATGCATTGATCTTCAGCAAGAACCATCAGCTAATTCTAAATTTCTATTCATCGCTATTTAATCTTAATCTTCCATTACATAAATGAATGAAAAGTATCTACCAAAGATTTAAAATATCTCAAATTCTAGACAATTACCAAAACCCACTTTCTTATATAAAACTCTTCTATATATTTCATTTATTGGTCAATGAATATTCGAAATCTTAAAGAAAATTTTTGTTGGATTTCATGGTAAAATTTAACCCTTTCATAATAGATTAAATTTGATTTCTGTGATGTAAAGAATAGTTCTTAATGCCTCCTCACGTTTTCTGTGTAGGGTTAGGGTTATGGTTAGGGTCGTTAGGGTTAGGGTTTGGGTCATTAGGGTTATGGTTATGGTTTGCGTTAGAGACATAAGTTTTAGGGGTACGGTTATGGTTTGGTTTATGGTTCAGGTTAGTGACATTAGGGTTAGGATTAAGGTTAGCGATATTAGCCATAGGGTTGGGTTTAAGGTTAGAGTTCCAAAGACCAGACTATTTCCCACGCACAGCCCATTCCCAAGCCCTGTCTTTTCCATTCTTTTCCCAATCCTAAGTCCCGCATCATTTCATGCCCCACTAATTCCCACACTCTCTGTCCAACACCCCATCCATTACCATTCATAACACCATCACACACTGTGCTTATTTCCCAATCTCAAACTTTTCCCACGCTCTGCCTCTTCCCCTGCTCGATCCTCTGACCTGCCTATACCCACGATGCATATATTCCTATGAACTAGATATTGCCACACTCCTTCAGTTTTCACACCCAGCCTGTTCCCATGACCCGCTTGTTCCCACAATCCACCTGTTTCCCAAGGCCTGAAGATTCCCATCATGTGCTTGTTGCAATGCTCCATCATCAGCCCAATCAGTTCCCACGCCCCGCCGATTCCCACACTCTGCCTGTTCCCACATCCCGCCCATTCCCATGCCTCACCCATTCCCATGCTCTGCCTGTTCGCATGCCCTGCCCCTTCTCATGCCCCACCCATTCCCACACTCTGTCTTTTCCCGTGCCCCTCCCATTCCCACACTCTGCCTGTTTTAATTCCCCACCCATTCCCAAGCCCTGCCTTTTCCCATGCCCCAACCATTCCCACGCTTGGCCTTTTCCCACGCCCTCCCCGTTTGAATGCCCCACCCCTTCCCATGCTCTGCCTGTTCCCACACCCTCCCTGTTCTCACACCCCACCCATTCCCATGCTCTATAATTCCCCACCCCCTGCCAGTTCACACGCCTCTTTTATTTCCACGCCCCACCGATTCCCATCACCTTCTTTTTCCCACAATCCATCCTCAGCGCTGCCCATACCCGTGCCTCACCCATTCCCATTCTCTGCCTCTTCCCACTCCCTGCCCATTCCCACGCCCCACCCTTTCCCACGCTCTATCTTTTCCCAAGCCCTGCCTTTTCCCGCGCCCTGCTTATTTCCCATGCCCCAGCCATTCCCACGCTCCATACTCAGCCCCGCACATTCCCAGCCACTGCCTATTTCCCACGCTCTCTTCTTGGCCCAGCTGCTGTCAGAAGAGATGCTGAGCAAGAATGACCATGAATGCTGCAGAGCCTCTGGAGATAAAACTGCGGAGAACTTTGATAAGCAGCTAGCCTCCAGCCTGAGAAAATTCAACATCAGTGACAAAACCAAGAAGGCATACAAACAATCACAGTGGTCACGAGGAGCTGGGAAGGGGAAGAATAGCTGTGGAAATTTTTATAAAGGACTTGCAGGACTGTTATTGACATTTCATTATGGTATAAAGATGAGGTTGTAACAACAATCTTGGCCTCAGTTGAACTTAAATGAGAGTCCGTGTCTGTTTAAAATGCCAAAAGCTGCCTCCCACTCTCCACCTATTTACCACGCTCCAACACAGCTCCACTCCAGCTGTACCCACGTTCCTCCTAGAATCACGCCCCACCCTTTCCCATGCCTTTCCAGTTCCCACACCCCACCTGTTCCCATACACCACCTATTCCCACTCTCTGCTCGTTTCCAGGGCTCATCTCATCCCATGCTCCATCCTCTGCCCTTCACCATCACATGCCCCTCACCACAAGAAGGATGTTGAGGCCCTCTAGTGAGTCCAGAGAAGAGCAAAGAAGCTGGTGAAGGGGCTGGAGAACAGGCCTTATGAGGAGCGTCTGTGAGGGCTGGGGGTGTTTAGCCTGGAGAAGAGGAGGCTGAGGGAAGACCTCGTTGCTTTCTGTAACTACCTGAAAAGAGGTTGTAGAGAGGAGGTTACTGGCCTCTTCTCCCAATTGACAGGGGACAGGACAAGAGGAAATGGCCTCAAGCTCTACCAGGGGAGGTTTAGGCTGGACATTAGGAAAAAATATTTCACAGAAAGGGTCATTGGGCACTGGCAGAGGCTGCCCAGGTAGGAGATTTGTCACCTTCCCTAGAGGTGGTTAAGGCACCGGTGAAAAAGATCCTAAGGGGCATGTTTTATTGTTTGATAGGAATGGTTGGCCTCAATGATCTAGTGGGTCTCTCCCAACCTGGTTATTCTATGAATCTATGATTCTATGATTTTATGTCTCTGCTACAGAGGATAGGAGAAAGGGGTTATAAAAAAATACATTATGGGTGACATTAAATAGGGAGAAATGTTGATTGGGTGGAGGAAAGCTCTAATTTCAATTTTCTAAATTTCTATTCATCGGTATTTAATCTTACAATTTCATTGCATGAAAGAATGGAAAGTAGCTACCAAAGATTTAAAATAATTCAAATTCTAGAAAATTACCAAAAACCTTTTTCTTATATCAAACTCTACAATATATTTCATTTAATGAATATATATATTATATTTAATGAATATTCAAAATCTTGAAGAAAATTATAGATGGATTGTATGGTAAATTTTAACCCTTTCATAATAGAATAAATTTGAATTCTATGATGTAAAGAAGAGTTCTTACAGCTTCCCCAAGATTTCTCCATAGCGGTAGGGTTATGGTTAGGGTCCTTAGGGTTAGGGTCATTGTGGTTAGGGTTGTGGTTAGGGTTAGCGACATAAGTGTTAGGGTTACAGTTATGGTTCTGTGTATGCTTCGGGTTAGCGATATTAGGGTTAACATTAGGGTTAGTGATATTAGCATTAAAGTTAATGTTAGAGTTCAAAAGACCAGACTGTTTCCCAACCCTGCCTCTTTCCATGCTCCATCTGTTCCCACGCTCTGCCTGTATCCATGCTTCCCCTATTTCACACGCCCCACCCATTCCCACACTCCATAATCAGCCCCACCAATTTCCACACTCTGCCTATATCCCACACTCTGTTCTTGGCCCAGCCCCTTCCCACTCTCCACCTATATCCCACAATCCACTACAGCTCCACTCCACCTGTTCCCACGTTCCTCCTATACTTACACCCCGCTCTTTGCCACGCCATTCCAGTTCCCACACACCACACATTCCCACGCACCACCTATGCGCACTCTCTGTGCATTCCCAGGGCTCATCTGAACCCGTGCACCATCCTCTTCCCTTCCTCATCACATGATCTGCCTCTTTCCCACGTTCCGCCACTTCCCATGCTCCACCCTATCCAACACCCTGCCCGTTCCCATGCTCTGCCTCTTTCATGGATTGGAAACATTAACAATACATTTCTGTCACAGCAATTGTCTGCACACCTTGTTATCTTTTATTCAATGCGATATCAGCTGAAAGTTTTCCTGTATTTACTTCTTAAAACGAATTTTGAGACGTTATTAAATAGAATAGATTCTTTTCCATCATATTATATATGAGAACAAGAGCCTCAAGATCAAACATAGGAGCACATAGGGGTAGGGTTACGGTTAGGGTTGTTACTGTCAGTAGTTTTAGGGTTATGTTTAGGGATATTGACGTTAGTTTTCCCGTGCTCCACCCTATCCAACACCCTGCCCATTCCCATGCTCTGCCTCTTTCATGGATTGGAAACATTAACGATACATTTCTGTCACAGCAATTGTCTGCACACCTTGTTATCTTTTATTCAATGTTATATCAGCTGGAAGTTTTCCTTTATTTACTTCTTAAAACAGTTTTTTGAGAGGATATTAAACAGACTAGATTATTTTCCATTATATTATAAATGAGAACAAGAGCCTCAAGATCAAACATAGGAGCACGTAGGGGTAGGGTTACGGTTAGGGTTGTTACTGTCAGTAGTTTTAGGGTTATGGTTAGGGTTAGTGACATTAGTTTTTGGGCTAAGGATATGGTTCGGTTTATGGTTCGGGTTTGAGACATTAGGGTTAGGATTAAGGTTACCAAAATTAGCCTTAGGGTTAACGTTAAGATTAGAGTTAAAAAGACCAGATTATTTCCCACACCCAGACCATTCCCAAGCCCCAACATCTCCCATGCTCTGCCCGATCCTAAGCCCTGCCTCTTTCCATGACCTAGTAATTCCCACATTTCAACTATGTCCAACACCCCACACATTCCCATTCCTCACACCATCACAAGTTCTGCTTATTTCCCATGCCCAAACCATCCCCCCACTCTGGCTCTTCCCCTACTCGATCCTCTGCCCAGCCCATACCCACGCTGCACATAGTAGAATGACCTGGCTATTGCCAGGCTCCTCCTATTCTCACACCCAGCCCACTCCCATGATCTGCTTTTTCCCACAATACACCTATTTCCCTTGTTCTGCCAATTCCCATCACCTGCTTTTTCTCATGCTCCAACCCCAGCCCCACCTATTCCCGCACCCCACTCATTCCCACGCTCTGCCTGTTCCCACACCCTGCCCTTTCCCGCGCCACACATATTACACATGCCCCACCCATTCCAACGCTCCATACTCAGCCCCGCCTATTCATGCCCTTTCCCTGTTCCCACGCCCTTCCCGTTGTCATGACCCATCCATTCTCGCACTCTGCCTTTTCCCGTCACCCCCCATTCCCACGCTCTACCTGTTCTAATGCCCTGCCAGTTCCCACGCCCCACTTTTTCCCAAGCTCTGATGGTCCCACAACATGCCCGTTCCCATGTCCCACGTATTTCCCACACACCACACATTGGCACGCTCTGCCTGTTCCACACCCTTCCCATTCCCATGCCCCATACTTTCCCACGCTCTACATTTTCCCATGACCTGCCCGTTCCCATGCCCTGCCTATTTCCCACACTGTGTTCTTGGCCCAGCCCCTTCCCAATATCCACCTATTTCCCAGGCGCCACCACCCCAGCTCCAATACACCCGTTCCCACATTCCTCCTGTACTCACGCCCCTCTGTTTCCCACACCTTTCCAGTTCTCACACCCAGCCCATTCCGATGCACCAACTCTCGCCACTCTCTCATGGCTGAATTTAATGATCTCAAAACCATAGCTTCTGATAAAGGCTTTTGATACCTAATTATGGTAAAAGTGTTTTCCTTTGTTTGTTGGTTGTATTTTTATTCTTTTATGAATATAAATGCATAGACCTTAAGCAAGAACCATCAGCTAATTTTAAGATTTTATCATTAAAATACTTTCTTATGTATGAATACTTCCTTTGCATAACTAGATATCTTGTATTCAATTGGACATCCCTTGAAAGTTGTCCCATATTTGCTTCCTAAACCAAAAATTTATTTGAGAGGGGAGTAAACAGAACATTTCCTGGCTATGTTCTTCTTTTTATTTCATTTCTATGGTGTAAAGAAAAGTTCTCTCTGCTTCCTCAAGATTTCTACGTAGAAGTAGGGTGTACAGTTAAGGTCGTTATGGTTAGGTTAAGGGTCATTAGGGTAAGGGTTGTGGTTAGGGTTAGCAAAATTAGTTGTAGGATTACGGTTATGGTTCAGTGTACAGTTTGGATTAGCATTATTAGGGATAGGTATAGGGTTAGAGGTATTAGCCTTAGGGTTAGGGTTAAGCTTAGAGTTCCAAAGACCAGACTATTTCCCACGCCCAGCCCGTTCCAAAGCCCCACTTTTCCCATGCTCTTCCCAATCCTATGCCCCGCCGCTTTCCATGCCCCACTAATTCCCACACTACAAATATGTCCAACACCCCACCCATTCCCATTCATCACACCATCACAATTTCTGCTTATTTCCCAAGACCGAACAGTTCCCACGCTCTGCCTCTTCCACTGCTTGATCCTCTGCCCGCCCATACCCACACTGCACATGTTCCTACGAACCGGCTATTGCCACGCTCCTTCTAGTCTCACACCGAACCCTTTCCCATCACCCGCTTCTTCCCACTCTCTTCCTATTTCCCACTCCCTGCCCATTCCCATCATCTGCTTTTTCCCACGCTCCAACCTCAGCCCCGCCCATTCCCGCACCCCACCCATTCCCACGCTCTGACTCTTCCCACACCCTGCCGCTTCTCATGCCCCACCCATTCCCACACTCTGTCTTTTCCTGTGGAAACGTTGTACAGAGAAGATGGCCTGGATGCTGTGGGACTGAGCAATTCTATCAAAGCCTTGAAAGAGAGAGTTGGAAGATAAACAAAGGCCAGCTGAAAGGAATACAAGAGCTAGTTATGTGGGAACAAGCACCAGCTGAAAGAAAAACGATCCAAGAGAACTATCAACATAGTTGATTTGAATGTAACTTGGTTTCTTAGCATGCGCAGTATTTTAGCAAATTCTATGTTAGTAATAGCTTTATGGACAGCTCCCTTTAACCAATACACTGTAGATACCCTCGTGGGCACCCAGGAATGTGACCAAAAAGGGTTTATAAAGAAAGAGCTAAGCTCAATCAATTGAACACTCGCTGATCATATTGATCTCTGTGTTTGATTCCATGATGCTACTGTCTAAATTTCCCCATGCCCCTCCCATGTTCACGCTCTGGGTAGGGCGTGGGAAATAGGCGGGGCTTGGGAAGGGGCAGGGCGTGGGAAAAGGTAGAGCGTGGGAATGGGTGGGGCATGGGAATAGGTGGCGTGTGGGAATGTGCGGGGTGTGGGAACTGGAATGGCGTGGGAAAGGGCGGGGCGTGAGTATAGGAGGAAGGTAGGAACGGTTGGAGTGGAGCTGTGGTGGAACGTGGGAAATAGGTGGAGAGTGGGAAGCGTCTGGGCCAAGACCAGAGCATGGGGAATAGGCAGAGGGTGGGAATGGGCGGCCTGAATATGGAGCGTAGGCTCCTCTAAGCCTTAGGGTTAGGGTTAAGGTTAGAATTCCAAGGACCAGACTATTTCCCTCTCCCAGCCCATTCCCAAGCCCCACCTTTTCCCATGTTCTGCCCGATCCAAGCCCCGCCTCTTTACTGAAATTAAGTTAAGTTAAGTTAAGTTAAGTTAAGTTAAGTTAAGTTAAGTTAAGTTAAGATAAGTTAAGTTAAGGTAAGGTAAGGTAAGGTAAGGTAAGTGAAGGTAAGTTAAGTAAAGGCGAATTAAGTTAAGGTGAATTAAGTTAAGTTAAGGTAAGTTAAGGTAAGACAAGTTAAGTGAAGGTAAGTTAAGTTAAGTTAAGTTAAGTAAAGGTAATTTAAGTTAAGTTAAGTTAATGTAAAGTAAGTTAAGGTAAGGTATGTTAAGGTAAGTAAAGTTAATTTAAGGTATGTTAAGGTATGTTAAGGTAAGTAAAGGTAAGTTAATTTAAGGTAAGGTAAGGTAAGGTAAGGTAAGGTAAGGTAAGGTAAGGTAAGGTCAGACAAGGTAGTTAAGGTAAGTTAAGTTAAGGAAAGTAAAGGTAAGTTAAGGCAAGGCAAGATGAGTTAAGGAATGTTTAATTAAGGCAAGGTAAGTTAAAGTAAGTTTAGTTAAGGTAAGGTAAGTTAAGTTTAGGTAAGTTAACTTAAGTAAGGTTAGTTAAGTTAAGCTTAGTTAAGTTAAGGTAATTTAAGTTAAGTTAAGGTAAGGTAAGTTAAGACAAGGTAGTTGAGGTAAGTTAAGTTAAGGTAAGTTAAGACAAGGCAAGGTGAGTTAAGGAATGTTAAGTTAAGGCAAGGTAAGTTAAGGTAAGTTAAGTTAAGGTACCCTGCCCTTACCTTACCCTGATGTTGGCCTGACCTTGATCTTGACATGAACTTGACCTGACCTGACCTGACCTTTCCTTACCTTACCTCACCTCACATTTCCCTACCCTATTTTACCTTACCCTTCCCTTCCCTTCCCTTCCCTTCCCTTCCCTTCCCTTCCCTTCCCTTCCCTTCCCTTCCCTTCCCTTCCCTTCCCTTCCCTTCCCTTCCCTTCCCTTCCCTTCCCTTCCCTTCCCTTCCCTTCCCTTCCCTTCCCTTCCCTTCCCTTCCCTTCCCTTCCCTTCCCTTCCCTTCCCTTCCCTTCCCTTCCCTTCCCTTCCCTTCCCTTCCCTTCCCTTCCCTTCCCTTCCCTTCCCTTCCCTTCCCTTCCCTTCCCTTCCCTTCCCTTCCCTTCCCTTCCCTTCCCTTCCCTTCCCTTCCCTTCCCTTCCCTTCCCTTCCCTTCCCTTCCCCTTCCCTTCCCTTCCCTTCCCTTCCCTTCCCTTCCCTTCCCTTCCCTTCCCTTCCCTTCCCTTCCCTTCCCTTCCCTTCCCTTCCCTTCCCTTCCCTTCCCTTCCCTTCCCTTCCCTTCCCTTCCCTTCCGCTTCCCTTCCCCTTCCCTTCCCTTCCCCTTCCTTTCCCCTTCCTTTCCCCTTCCCACTCCCCACGTTCCTATCATAGCCAACTGGGGGTGTTGGTTGACAGAGACTGAACAGCTGAGAGAGCTGGGGTTGTTTGTCCTGGAGAAGAGGAGGCTGAGGGGAGACCTCATTGCTCTCTACAACTACCTGAAAGGAGGTTGTAGAGAGGAGGGTGCTGGCCTCTTCTCCCAAGTGACAGGGGACAGGACAAGAGGGAATGGCCTCAAGCTCCGCCAGGGGAGTTTTAGGCTAGACGTTAGGAAAAAGAAATTCACAGAAAGGGTCATTGGACAGTGGCAGAGGCTGCCCAGGGAGGTGGTTGAGTCACCTTCCCTGGAGGGGTTTAAGGCACGGGTGGACGAGACGCCGAGGAGAATGGTTTAGTGATTGATAGGAATGGTTCGACTCGATGATCCAGTGGGTCTCTTCCATTAGAAGGTGGGGGCACCCCAGAACATCTCCCGGCTGCAGCCTGTTGAGGTGACCATGATCCAGCCCTTGGTCCTTGCTTCCTTCACTGTGGATTACCTTGTGAGCACTTGGTTACAAGAAAAAGGTCATGAGGCCCCTCGAAGCTTGGCTACCTAAGCTTAGTTATTGTTTTACAATAGTTATGGCCGAAACGCAAGGCTTAGCAAGTTCAAAGCCGCTTAGATCATAGTACAGAACGTAGTTAGACTGAGATAATCATGCTTGTAGTTGTTCTTTTTTAAAGAACCTGATGTTTAGATAATCATAATAGCCGTGGTAACAGAATAATGCAGTATTGTGTTATATTTAGACCTTTTGTAGTAAATGACTAAAATAATGTGACCAATGATGAGCTTCTATTTTGTAATATGTATGAGCTAATTAACTAATGTATATATATCATTGCTTTATCCCCAATAAATTGAGACTTGTTGGTCATCATCTGATGTGCATGTCTCCCGTCGTTTCCGACACTTCACCATCACACCTGGCTCTGCATCATGAGCACCAAGGATGCTTCTTCCCTGATCTCTCAGCTTCACACAGGCACAAGCTGGAGCTGAGCACTGGTCCTCTCCGGCTCTGCTGCACTCCCAAGCTGGAGGAGCAATGTTTCCTCCTGTGACCCTGTCTCCAGGTTCCTTTCCTTCTGCCATCACTGCTAGCTTGAGCAAAGCCTTGGCAGGGAACCTGGTGCCACTGAGTCAGGCAGAGCATAGTGGAGGTGGGACTGGTGGGGCAGCACCCGCTTCTTGTTCCTGAGGGATCTGCTGTCTCCATACACCTCATGCCAGTGGGAACAGGGGGTGGTTGACACATGTGGGCACTGGAAACACTGACTCCATCATCTGGGAAACTCCCACCAGGGCAGGCTGCAGTCCTGCACCTCCCCAGGGAGACACGGGCACAGGGCAGGGGACAGAGAGGCTGCTCTGGGACCAGGGGCTGCCAGCAGGAAAGTTCTGGGACCAGGGCAGAGGGGTCTGTGAGCCTGGGCTCCCCCCAGGCCAACCCAGGGTCACCCCAGGGGTAAAGGAGCTGCCAGCAGGGAGTGGGGTGGGGGATGAAGCCCAGCAGGAGGAGGGGCTCCCAGGGCTGCTGGGGGCCCTGCACTCCCTGCCCAGCTAGGAAGTGGCTGTGGGGCTGTGATGGGAGATCTCGGGGTCTGTGAGGGCCCAGAGCAGCAGGAAGAGCCCACGGAGACCGAGGCCCTGGCAGAGCCAGCAAAGGGGCAACCCCAGCCCCGTGAGCCCCAGAAACTGCCCTGCACCCTGAGCCAGGGCAGCGGGAGCAGAGCTGCCTCCTGACCCCTGGGGGAGGGGATCCATGGCTGTGATCCCCCTGGGACCATGGCCCAAGGTTCACCCCAACTCAGCAGCTCTGTCGGAACCTCCGAGCCGTGGGGAGTCCAAGGTCAGGAGGTGGGAACTGCTGCTGGGGTGCAGCATGGGGATGTGTAGAGAGACAGTTTTGCTGGAAACTGCAGCTGGAAATGTCTCTGCCTCAGGAATGTTCCCCAGGAAGCAGGGGCTCTTGCAGCCCCACAGCTCTGAGGCTGCTGTTTCTGAGCTGTTTCCATGTCCCACCACCATGTCCTTGTCTTCTGCTCCCTGCAACCAGCTCAGGGAGACACCCCGATACCAGCCAGGACAGAACCTGCTCTGCTGGCACCCAAAGGATTTTAATGACACCAAACACAGAGATATGGGTTGAAATGGGAATAAAAACAGAGGCAATGCCCAATTGTTCCTGCTGCTGTGAACAAAGAAAGACAGTTCCTGGTGCTCATGGCTCTCCCAGCTGCACAGTCCTCTCCTCCCTCCTGGCTGCCCCCAGTCCCACTGCAGGGATGGGCTCTGCTGGCCTGGGGCTCAGGAACTGCTGAGCACTCAGCTCCTGGGTCCCAGTCTGTGTGTCTTCAGGGGGATAGGCCAGGGACATTTCTTCAACGTCATCATAGCCCGTGTTCTCTGGAGATGGACAGCAAACATCTCCCTCAGCTCTAAGGGCCCCAGCACTGCTCTGGGAGTGCAGGTTTGCCCCTGCAAGCAGCAAGACCATGGCGTGCTCATCCCACAAGGTGCCCCTCCTGGGCCGTGCATCACCTTCCTCCCTCTGCTCCCCGGCCCTCAGATGTTCCACTCCCTCTCCCACCCCCAGCCCTACAAAGAAAACTCCACAGCACCTTCCCCACCACAGGATTTTGGGCTCTCAGCAATTCATCTGACACCAGGGTGGCACCCAGGAATCAGCAGTGCTCTTTTTCCCTCTCACCTCCAGGTGTATCACTGGGTCCTGCTCCCTTTTCTGGTGCCCCAGGCATTTCCCAGCCTCCCGGTCCCAACACAGGATCTTTCTCAGGGTCAGGAGCCTCCCTGGCATCATCATAACCATCTGCTGGGTCACCTGCAGGCGAGACAGGGGTCTCTGAAAGGAGAAGGGAGTTGGTGGCAGGGAGGAACCGTGTCCTGCAGAGCAGAGGATGGGAGGATGAGCAGGGACGTGGGGCTCAGACACTGGGGTTGGCAGCACCACAGGAGAACCCGCCATGTCCTCTCTAGCTCTGACAGCGACACTCAGCAACACCACTGTTCTTCACATCTGCAGGAAGGAGAGATCGACCCCTCCTTGCCCTCCAGTACCTGGCAGTGACCCCAGACCATCCTCCTCCTTGCTGTCCTTGGGGTGCAGCTCGGTGAGGGACCTCTCAGAATGGGAGCCTGAGGAGAGGCACAGCGGGGCTGAGGGGAGTGTGCTCTGCTGAGCCAGCTCGTGGTCAGTGCTTCTGGGGACAGGGGACGCACAGCGCCAGGGCTGTGTGTGGAGAAGGGCTCAGGGTTCCCCCTGCACCCCTGGGACAAACCCCATCCAAGAGGAGGTCCCAGAACTGCCCCAGAACAGCCCCTTCCCTCAGCCCTCGGGTGCCATAGGGGACGCAGTGGCCGGGAGAGAGGAATTGACCCTGGCTGGACTTGTGGGGAGGAAGGTCCTCTCTCGGGCCCAGGACCTGGCTGCTCTCCCCACACACCCCACAGCACCAGCACTGCCGGGACCGTGGGTCAGGGGCTGCAGTGGGTCAGCCCTGGGTGGGACTAAGGAGAGAGCCCTCCAAATGTTCCCCCCGTGAGGGATGCACACCCACCTGAGCCGCTGAACCTCGCCTGCTTCTCCCATGCTGGGCTGTTCCCGATCTCCTCATACACGGCCTCAGAGAAGGGCTCCCACGCTCTCTCGGAGGCTGCAGATGGAGCAGGGCTGGTTTATGGACACACAGACAGAGGACAGGACCCTGCTCTGCTCCCCAGCCCCATTCCCTGGGCCAGCCCAGGGTTGTCTGCACCCAACAGCCCCACTGTGCTGTCTGGGCACCACTGCACCCTCTCAGGGAGTGCACATGCCCCCATGGAGATCTTCTAGGGCAGTGACACCCTCACACCATCCCTCAGAGACAGACCCTATGCCCCTCTGCCCCTGGATCAGGTCCTGGTGTTGAGCTGGGAGCAGCTTCTACCTCTTCTCTCCCCCTGGCTCTGCCCCCTCTCTCCCCCACAGATCCATAGCACGGTCCATGCTCTGCTGTGGGGAGGTCAGGGCTGGATGGGGAACAGCCCTGGGATCTGAAACCTAGGGAGAGACCCTGCTGCACACCACTCCTCCTGGCAGCTCCCCTGACCCAGAGACCCTCCAGCGCTGCCCTGAGCTCTGTCCCTGCTCATTCTCAGGCCTCTCCTCTCCGTTTCCCCCAGCCCAGCTCTGCTGTTTCTCTCCTTGCCCCGTCCCTGTCTGGACTCTCTATCCCTGGATGCTGGTGGCCCGTGGCCAGGCAGGTGTTGGGCAGTGTGTGGGGCAGCAGGCAGCACACGCTCTTGTCCCCACAGCTCTGCCCTCGCCCCTCACTGACACCCACAGACCCTCTGGCCTGACTAGGAGGCCCGTTCCCTCAGGGCTGTGGGGAAAGACCCACCTCTGCGCTCAGCCCTGGCGCTTCGCACTTGCCCAGCCAGGAGGGCCAGGAGCAGGCAGAGCAGGGCTCCCAGGATGATGCAGATGATGACGGGCAAGGAGACTCTCCCACTGCTGCTCAGGAAGGCCCGGGTGGGATCTGCAGGGGCAGGAACAAAGCAAGGGCAGCAGCAGGGCAGGGAGAGGTGAGGCTGAGACACATGGCTCCCACCCCCCATTTAAAAAGGGGGCTGGAGAACCTAGGGGCTGAGGTTGGGGATCTCCCACCCTGCCGGGTAAATGACAGCTGTCCCCAACCTCACCCCTAACCCGGTGCCTCCTTTGGGGAGTTTCACACCCTGGCCAGGAGCCCCTTCTCCCGGCTGTGGGTCCCAGCACAGCCCTGGGCAGCCCCCGCGCAGCGGGGAGGACAGGTTACCTGCTCGGGGGGGCGGTGCTGCCATGGTGGATGCAGCTGCAAGGGATGAGAAGGAGAGCTGGACTGAGAAGGTGGGTGTGCAAGCACCAAGGAGCTGCTTTCTGACACACTCAGTGTGTGTGTGTGTGTGTGTGTGTGTGTGCTTCCCCATTTATCCCTGCCCCATCCCACCCGCATCGCCCCTCCTGCCAGGCTGGGCAGGGGCACTGGGATGGAGCCCAGGGGGCCGCTCTGAGCCATGGGCAGAGTGGCACAGGCAGCCCAGGAGATACCATGGAGGCTGCAGGGACTCACGGGCAGAATCTGAAGCACATCCCACCCCACGAACTCTGAAGGACATCCCAAAATCATGGAGTCTGAAGGACATCCGAAACCCACGGAGTCTGAAGGACATCCCAAACCCACAGAGTCTGAAGGACATCCCAACCCAGAGAAGTCAAGGGTGCCTCATCCCTGGAGGTGATGAAGGCCAGGCTGGATGGAGCTTTGAGCAACCTGATCCAGTGTGAAATGTCCCTGCCTGTTGCACAGGGTAGAACTGGATGGGCTTGAAGTTCACTTCCACCCCAATCCATTCCATGATTGTATTCCACTCTCGGCACTGGGCTCCCACACTCTGCATGGATGGCCTTGCTCTCAGGAGCTCTGGAGCCACACTGGGAGTAGCCCCAGCTCCTTTCCAATACCCAGGAGGGGCTCTCAGACCCTCCACTCACCCGAGCAGTTCACAGCGGCATCCTCCTTGTGCCGGCAGAGCCCCCTGTCCCCAGTCTGGGCCCAGCAGTCCTGCAGAGACAGCTCTGTCCCCTGGCACTCCACCCGCTCCAGCCAGATGGGGCCCGAGCCCTCCCCAAACGCCGCCTCGCCCAGGGCAGACACCGCGGGGCCGCAGCCCAGCTGCCTGCATGCCACCTCAGCGTCCCGCATGTCCCAGGAGTCGTCGCACACCGTCCCCCAGGAGCCGCGGTGCCACACCTCCACTCTGCCTGAGCATCTATTCTTGCCACCTATGGCGCGGATCTTCTCCCTGTCTGGAGAAGACAGAGACCTCCGCGGGCAGTGGGACAGCAGGAACAGCCTGGCCGGGCAAGAGGGGTGGAGAGGAGCCGCTACCTGTGCAGCTGGTGGAGCTTGGGCACTCGGTCCCCAAGGCTGGGGGCACTTCTGGCTGTGTCCCTGCAGAAGGAAATGAGGCAGTGAAGAGGCAGAAAGGGACCCTGGTTCTCAGAGCAGCAGAAGGCTCCCATGGAGACAATGCTCCTCAGAGCCCCTGTGAGGTCTCTTCTGAGAATGTGCCTGGAGACACCTCTGCCTCCCCCAGGCTCTGCTGCAAATCGGGCTGGCAGCTGCTGAGCAATTTGTGGGACCCTGAGAGCTCAACCCCCACTTTCTGCCCCAGCAGCAGAAGGGTCTGATGTGGAAAGACAAACCTCTGTCTCTGTGCTGGAGAAGGGACAGAGCTGGGGGGAGGCTGGTGACCGGGAAGCTCAGAATTACCATTGCAGGAGATGTGGGTCTCGTCTCGCGGGTCATTGCACGACTGCGGGTCCCAGGGGTCGGAGGGGCACTGCCAGAAGGAGCTGTTTCTCTCCCCGCACTCCACGCGATCCAGCCAGGTGACGCCAGACACTGTGCCAGAGGTCCCTTGTGTATCGAGGAACCCTCTGTCCCCACAGCCCAGCTCCTTGCATGCCAGCGACACCGCTTTGGGAGTCATCGAGTTGGAGCAGACGCTGCCCCATGTCCCGTTATAGAGAACCTGCAGGCGCCCGGAGCAGTCGGTGCTGTTCTCCAGCCTTACGGCTACAAACTCTGTGAGGAGAAGCCCAAAGAGTATCAGGCTGGTTTGGGTGGTGGGAGCAAGGATGTCCCAGCACCCCCAGGCCCTCAGCCAGGCTAAGACATGATCAGCAAGTCTTAGGAGACCTTAGAGCACCTTCCAATATGGAAAGGGGTTCCAGGAAAGCTGGGGAGGGGCTCTTGATCAGGGAGGTCAGGGATAGGATGAGGGGTAATTGATTTCATCTGAAAGAGGTCAGATTGAGATGGCGTTTTAGGAGGAAATATTTTGCTGTGAGGGTTAAGAGGCCCTGGCCCAGGTTGTCCAGACAAGCTGTGGCTGCCTCATCCCTGGAGGTGTTCAAGGCCAGGTTGGATGGAGCTTGGAGAACCTGATCCAGTGGGAGGTTGGAACTGGATGAGTTTGACACCCTTTCAAACCCGAACCGTTCCATGATTCTAGGTCTGCCTTGCACTCATGGACAGAGAAAGGTCCGGGATGGACAGACACCCCTGCCCTCCTTGCTAACCCTTGGAAGAAGGAGCTCTCCAGGGATACCTGGTGGGACTGAGGCTTTCCTGGGATGATCTTGGGCAGGGGCTCAGAGGCTGCCAGGAACGGGCTCAGAGGCGGCCAGGAACAGCCTCAGCCATTGCCCGCTCTCCCCTTGTCCCTGAGTCCTCCCCAGCTCCCGGCACTGACCTGAGCAGCTGACTCCTGCGTCCTCTTTGTGCCCACAGTCGTGCTGCCCCCAGGCCCCTGGCAGGCAGTCCCAGAGAGCTCCTTCAGCCCCGGAGCAGTTCACGCCGTCCAGCCAGATCTGCCCGGAGCCTTCTCCAAACTGAGCAGAACCAGGCGCCTCCAGTGCTCCCCCGCAGCCCAGCTGGCGGCACACGACGGTGGCATCGGGCAGGTCCCAGCCGTCATCGCAGACGGTGCCCCAGATGCCCTGGTGGTAGATCTCCACTCTCCCGGCGCAGCGCCCTTGCCCATTCACCAGCCGCACCCGCCGGCTCCCTGCAGCAGGAAGGAACCCCAGCTGCCACCAGGGGCTGGTGACACCCAGCCCCAAGCTGGCGGGGCACTGCAGGGCACTTACCCCGGCAAACAACCCCCACATCCTCTGCGACCCCTGCTGCCAGCGTGCTCTCAGGCACCGAGGTGTTGCAGAGGGTCAGGTTGGCCTCGTGCCCTGCACACCGCACCCCTCGCAGCCCCACGGGACCCGTCCCTCTCTCCAGCTTCGGGGGGTTGTAGGCTTTTTCCGCCTTTCCACATCGCAGCTGCCGGCACACCACGCTGGCCTCCTTCTTGTCCCACTGGTCGTCCAGGACTCTGCCCCACGTTCCATGCTGGAAGATCTCCACTCGCCCGTCACAGCGGCTCTCTCCACCCACCAGCCGCAGGGATGAGGAGCTGGGTGGGCCTGGGGAGAGGAGCAATGGCCTCAGCAGCAACAGAGACACCAGAAACCTGCAGAGCTTCTCCAGGCTCTGGAACCCTTAGGGTGCCCTGAAGTGCACCTGCCCACCCTCAGCCCTCCATGGGGATCTCCAAGGGCAGGTTTCCATGGGTTGGGGTCCAGGTCCCTAAGCATTACTGGGAAAGAATCTCTTTGCTCTTGGTGCAGCAGAGCCAACCGGCCAGTCCCTGCTGAGGCCAATGGGGCAGCTCCCAGAGCAGGACGCAGCCGTGCATACAACAGCTGAAGGAACGGCAGCACCAGGACAAGGTTTGCCCAGCCTTGAGGTCTTCAAGACCGGGTTGGATGGGGTTTTGAGAAACCTGACCCAGTGGAAGGTGTCCCTGCCCACGGCAGGGAGTTGAAAGGGGATGGTCCTTTCCGATTCAAACCACTCTCTGATTCTGACCTCTATTCTGGCATGGAGGAGACCCAGGGCAGAGCCCATGTCTCTACGCCTCTGCACCCCTGGGAACTGGGGAGGCTGTGTCCCTGTCAGGGAGCAGAGCAATGCAGGATGTCCAAGCAATGAGGAAACATTTGGAATTCGTGCTGGGCAGAAGCCCCAGATGCAAGGTCAAAGCCCAGCCCTGCAGCTCCCACCTGGGGCTGCTGCTGGGGACACACGGGCAGCCCTGAAGGTTGTCTTTGGGCTCCATGAGGCTCCTGGGGGCTGGGACTGGGTATTTGGCAGATGGAGTGATGGAGCTGAACCCGCAGCCCCATCCTGGACTGGTCCCGTAGCAGAAGCACAGGGAAGCCCAGGCCTGGCAGTAGCCCCAGAGCTGAGCTGCTACACCTGGACCCAGTCAGCCCTCAGCTCTCCCACATGAGAGCACTCAATGTGAGCAGACAAAGCTCTCCAGATCACTCCTGGTGGACCAGGCTTTCTCCAGGCAGAAATTGACCCTGGTGCTGCCATGGAGTCCATGCTTTGGGTGGCCGTGTCGCACCCAAGTGGCAAATGGAATCAACAGAGTTGTTTCCCAGCCCTCACCTGAGCAAATGACAGCAGCGATGTTCTCCTGGGAGCATGGCGAGGCCCCCAGGGCAGTCACTGGGCACTCTCCCAGGTGGGCTTCAGTCCCATCACAGTGGAAAGAGTCTCTCCAGATGGGTCTGGTGCCTCCTCCAAAATGCCCTCCTCTGGGAAGGGACTCAGCAAAGCCGCAGTTGAGGTGACGACAGAGAACGTGGGCGTCCGAGAGATCCCAATGGGAGGCACAGAGGGTGCCCCAGGTCTCATGCACCTGGACCTCCACCCTCCCCTCACACGCCGTGCTGCCGTTCACCAGCCTGAACCCTGTGAACCCATGGACAGAGAAGGATTATTGGGGCCCGACTTGTGCTTCTTTTCCCTTTGGAGCTGGAGGAGAAACCAAATGGATGGCTGGCCTTTCTCCTTCTGGCTGCAGACACCCATGTTCCCCTTCTCTCCTCAACCCTGGTTCTGCATGGCCCCTGCCCTGCTCCCACCCCCAGCCCAGCCCCACGGAGCAACACCCCACGCTGAGCACTTACGTGTGCAGGTGACCCTGGCAATGCTGCCCTGGGGACAGGGCTGGCCCCTAGAGGATCCCCTGGGGCAGAAGGCAAGGTGAGATTCATTCCCCACGCACTGCAGCTCTCTGTCCCAGAGGGCACCAATGCCTTCTCCAACGAGAGCTGCCCCATGGACGGGCAGGGCTGCACCGCACTGCAAGTCCCTGCAAACCACAGCGGCGGCTTCAGGACCAAAGTCCGAGTCACAGACAGTTTTCCACTGGTCCCCCTCACGGATCTCCACGTATCCTGAGCAGGGACTGTCCCCTCCAACCAGCTGGACGAAGCCTGGAGAAACAAAACCCTCTGCGAGTTCCCAGCTCCTCATGACAGTCACACATCCATGTTCCCACCTCTTCGGGGCAGCTTGCAGGCAGAGAGACCCACAGATTCCCAGCATCTCCCAGTAGGTGCTGATGGCACAAACACACCCAGGACCTCCTGCTGTCCCCAGACACAACCGCAGGACTTGTGGGATCACTCCTGTCCCACCCCCAGCTACAGGCACTGCTCAGACAAACTGCTGCTGTCCTGGAGACCCTGGGTTGCACTGGCCCCAGCATTGCAGCACCCACGGGACTCGAGGCTAAGGAGATGGTCCTTGGTGCTTCTGGCTGCTGCAGCCTGGTCTGCCCAACCAAGCTCACGGCCAGGCTGAGGGACCCCTCAGAGCCACCACCAATGCCCCTCGTCCCCAAGGTTGGGGGCATTCTCTTAGCTGGGGCGTGTCCCGGGGCACAGATGTGGTACGGGGGCATCTGTGGTTACTGTCCCCACCAGTCCCCACCTCCATTGCCAGCCTAGGAAGGGCCCTCAGCAGAGCCCTTGCCAGCGTCTGGGTGAAGGAGAGCAGGCAGAGGAGCAGCCCTGGGCTGACCCAAGCTCCTAGAGCAGGGACAGGCACCAAGGAGAGCCAGCAAGGGCTGGCAGATCCCTGTGCCCAGGGCAGCCAGAGGCTGGGGTGGGCAGGAGAGGCTGGCCAGGGAAGTGCTGCTGTCACAGGGGTGTTTCCATGTGGGCTGCTTTCAGGAGGTGATCCTGGAAGAGGAATGAGGTGGCCATGACCCACCCTGCTCTTCTGCCCAAGCCCAGTGCTCCTCCCCATTGCACAGCCCCTCTGCTCTGGGTCACTCGTTTCTGCCAGGGGACACAACCCAACAACCTCTGGCCACCTTGGACCCTTCCCTGTGGGAGGCATGGGGACACCTTGTCCTCAGCTCTGCCAGGCAGCTCCTGTGTGAACAAGAGGAGAAAGTTTGCAACCAAGAGACCTCAGGGCAGGGTAGGCATTCATCTCCCGACACAGGCACCCACCAGGGCTCCTGAGCCACATCAGGGCCAGGAGAGGGTGGGTTCTCACTGGGCTTTCATCAGAGACCAGGAAACCAGCAGTGACATACCCAGCCTAGCAGAGTCACTGGTTACACCAGCCCTTCCCTAGTACCTCCTTCTTTCCCTGAGGGCACAGACAGGTCCCTTCCCCCATCCCAACCACAAAGCTGGGGAACTGGCTTGCACTGTACCTGAACATGTCACTCCGGCATCCAGCCTGTGAACACAGTACTCCCGAAAGTATTCTGAGTTTTTGCAGTCAGACAGGGCAGACTCGGTTCCATTGCAGTGAACCTCAAACAGCCAAATGGGGCCAGATCCTGGCCCAAAGTGTGCTTCATCATGAGCTTCTAGAGCAGATCCACAGCCCAGCTGCTTACAAACCACTGCAGCATCAGCCATGTCCCATGATAAATCACACACCGTCCCCCACTGGCCCTGCTGTTTCATCTCCACTCTCCCAGCACAGCGACTGCCACCGTTCTCCAGCCTCAAGCCCGCAGCGCCTTCAAACACAAACACAGAAGGGGTCAGTAGAGAACCAAGCCCCACACAGCAGGGCTGGAGAGGTCTCCGCTACCCAGACTGATTCCCAGGCACGCGGGACAGAGCCCTTCATGCTCAGGGTGATATCCAGGGCAGTGTACGCATCCTTCCTGCCCCATGCATTGGAAAACGCTGAGACTGCCCAGCATCAGGGCTGCTGCCCCACAGCTTCAGACCTCCTCCCACCTCTGTTGCCTTCTGCCCATGCCTGCTCATTCACTGCACCCAGCCTGCACAGGGCACCCTCTCCTCCCCAGCCCAGAGCCCCTGCACAGGCCCGTGCCCCAAGCCTACAGCTCCCGCTCACACCCAAAGGGGCACAGAGAAAGGCAGGGGGTCCATCGACCCGAGCGCCTTCTGCCCCGTGTCTCAGCATCACCTGCAAAGAAACCCCATTCCCAGAGGTTTCCCAGTGGCCGCGCTGGTGACCACTGGGCTCAGGCTGTGGGACAAGCGACCCGGCACTCACCCCTGCACGGCGGCACCCAGAGCAGCAGCCACAGCAGCCGAGGGAACAGGAGCCCCTTCATCTCCATCCTGAGCCTCCTGCTCTGCTGGCGCAGCCCTGCTGGACCCCACTCCCTCTCACGGCTCCTGGGGACTCACGGGGAAGTTAACAGGGTGATGTAGCTGCAGATGCCGACCCAGCTTCAGGAGGAGCCAATCAGAGCAGCAGCACCTTTTTAGACATTATCGGGAGTGATCTCCCCTCCAAGGCAGCCCAGCCCTCCAATGAACTTCTCCAGCGCCGTTCATGACCATATATGAGGGACACACACGTCACGGTTGCTGCGATGGGGGCTTGGCATGGGACAAGCTGTGTGTGAGGAAATAGTCCTGTCGCCCCTTGGACCCTGGGATGGCAACTGGGCACACAGAGCCTCTCCTATGCTGGGCTCATCCAAGCACCCAAGAGGTGCATGTCCAGCTGCACCTGAGCTGTGGGAGGTGTGGAGCTGGGATGGGACGAGGTCTGTGTCTGGATGGAGAGGAATCAGCCCCTGTGGCTGGCCCAGCCCTGCTGTGCTGGGAGCAGCAGTTGGGAAAAGGTCTCGGCCAGGGGCAGAGCTCCTTCCCAGGGGTCCTGGCTTGCTCATCCCTCACTGCAGAGCCCCACACTGGGCCCTGGCAGGAGCAGGAGCTGGGACACGTCCCTGCCCTGGCAGCATCTCTCCTCCTCCGAGGCTCAGCCGTGTCCCTGCCTCTCAGCGTGTCACCCAGGGGCCGTTATTCCCCACGAGCGGATCAGGAGCTGGAGCCTGCAGGTGCACAAACCACAGCCCACGTGTCCTCCCCCCGCAGCGCCCAGGCAGGAAGTTTGTGGTTTCCTGCTGGCACCGAGCCCAGCACAGCCCCGCGGAGCCCCCGAGCCACCACCCCCGACTGCTCCACCAGGCCTGAAAGGCTGCTCCTTCAGCTTTGCAGTCACCGTGCCGGTCAGCTTCTGTCACCAGGATCCCCTCTGATGGACACGGCTGCTCCGCACTGACCCCATGGCAATGGGGAGCATCGGTGATGAGACCTCACACCCTCCTGCTGCCACTCTGTGTGCTCAGGGGTGACAGTGATGGTGACTAAACACCATCCTGATGCCACCTTGTGTGCTCAGGGGTGACAGTGACCTCAGACCCTCCTCCTTTTGCTGCTCTGGGCTCATGAGTCGAATGGTCACACGTGTGTGCTGTGCATGGGTTCTACTGGTGATGGTGCCTCCAAAAAGCCATATTTAGTGGTGTTTAAACATTATTGTGATGTCATCAGAATCCCCCACACAAGCCCTGTGCCTGCTCATTACCTAAAAGCTGCTCTGGCAACAGTGTGATCCCGAGCTCGTACACAGCCACGTGCCTGCTCCTGGACCATCCACCACTCAGCCACAGGTGACCTCACAGCATCTACCACTGCCATGTCTGCTCCTGGTCTATCAGGTGTTCAGGTACCACTGGCATCACAAGGAGGTTCACAAGCCATGTGCCACTGCCTGCTCTATCATCTGCTCAGGCACCAGTGACCTCACAAGCACCTGCACCATCTACAGGCCCTCTTCTGCTCTATCAGCTCCTCAGGGGTGAGTGACCCCATAAGAACCTGCACAACCCACGGGCCTTCTCCTGCCCTATGAAGGAATCAGACACGAAAGACCTCACAAACACCTACTCAAGCCTTTGTCCTTCCCCTGGCCTGTTGGCTCCTTGGTGACCTGTGACCTGACAACCACGTATCAAATGCCACGAGTCTCCTCTACTCGGGCAGTGGTGCCCTCACAAGCACACACCGACCCATTTGCTGCGTGATTGTCTTTTGGGGTGACCCCCACCGACATCAAAACCCTTAGGTAATCACTTCCTCCCTCCCCCAGCAGGATGGGGGAGATAATCACAAGGGCAATAGCAAGAAAAGAAAACTCCTGGGTGAAGATAAAAAGAGTTTCATAAGTGGAGGGAAGAAAAAGGAAACCAGGGATGGAGAAGAGGTCAGTCTCACCAGTAGAGTGACATCCAGCCAGTGTCCAAGCAATAGCTTCTTTGGAGAAGCTCCCCTCCCAGTTTTAGTGCTGGGCAAGGTTCTATAACGTGTAGAATTGCTTTTTGGCCCATTTGAACCACTTGTCCTGATTTTCCCCATTCCCAGTCTCTTCCCACCCCAAGCCTCCTCGCTCTGGGGCAGAGTGAGAAAGAGAGAAGGCCTTGTCTCTCTGCCAGCTTTGAGCAGCAGGAGCTACAGTTCCAATCTGTTATCAGTGCCCTGAGCAGAGCACAGCCCCACACGGGCTGCGAGCAAGAAAATTAACTCCATCTCAGCTAGGCTCTGGGCAATCTCCATCTCTTAGTCCATATTGGTTTGTTCTGGTTTGAGGTAGAGCTGAATCAGTTTTCTCAATTTAAACTCAAAGTTCCTGTCTTTGGACGCTTCCAGACGTGGGACATCTACAACTTCTCTGGGCAACCTGTTCCAGCTCCTTGCCACCCTCATTGTAAAATATTTCTTCCTTGCCACCCTCTTTGTAAAATATTGCTTCCTTACATCCAATCTAAATTATCCCTATTCCTGTTCAAAGCCAATGCCCCTTGTCCTGCCACTACAGGCCTTCGTAAAATGTCTTTCTTGGCGTGTGACCACTATGATTTCATCTGTAAACACCCTGGAGAGTGCCCAGAGACCTCCCAGGATGGGGATTGGAGGCCTCAAGCATATGACCAGTGGCCTCCAGGCTCATTGGCGTGGAGACTGCAAGCATTGTAGGATTCGCCTGAGAGTGCTTCAAGGGTGGTTTCAGAGATAGTGGAGCTGGTTTTGGCTGCTGTTGGGTGCTTTAATTGGCATCTGAATGCTTGGGCCTTTTTCTCAGGAGCCCCCTCCAACCAGAGCCAAGGTTGGCTCAAGCAGGCCCTGCCTGGACATGAGTGACAGGCGTGGGCTAAGCCAGGTCAGGGTGGGAAAGAGCAGGAGCTGAGCTTGCCCTGGAAAGCAAGACATGCACCAGTGCCTGCTCCTGACAGGGAACCTGCCTGCAGGAATTTCCCTGCTCGGTGGTGCCATCAGGTGCCGGTGTCCCCCTTGGCTAAACTGTCCTGGCAGCTCCCAGCTCGGTTTGTGCAGCCGTGCCAGGTCCGTGCCATGGAGGAGAGTCCCTGTCCTCCATCTGCAGCTGAGGCTTCAGCAGCCTTTTCTCTCCACAGGATCCGCTCTGCAGCTTCACAAGCCCTGATGGAAACCAGCAGCCACCCCTCATGCACTGACAGCCCAGCCATCCACCACAGTACCCCTGAGAGCTGGACCCAAGCCCAGCAGCCACCACTCCTGCCTGGAGAACCATCACGCCCACTCTCCCCACAGCCATCGCTCCCCACGCAGCCCATCCCTGGCGCCCATACTGAAACAGAACCAGCAATTCAGCCTCCAGACACAGTTGTGATTGAAATGGTCCCTGAACCCTCGCAAAGCCTGCCGGCGTCCCTCCTGCCGTGGGCCCTACCCTACCAGCCACTGCTCCTGCCGGAACACGGGCATGCCTACTATCAGCCCCCAGCCAGACCATCCCTGGTGTCCCTATTGCAGAGGAAAAAAGCCCACAGTCTCCAGACGCAGCTCAAAATCAAATAGGCCCTGCAGCTCCCCCAGCCCGCAGGCAGTCCTGATGCCATGGAACCAACAGAACCTCGGCTGAAGCCGGTGGAAGAGAAAAGACCCTTCCTGGCTATGTGCAAAGGTGGAAGCAGAAAGAGGAAACTGTGGAGAACCCTGGGACACCACTGAGCAGGAGAGGTGGTGGAAGATGTAGCTGGATTAAGGGCTTTCTCCAAGTCCCTTCATGAGCTCCTGTTTGATGGAAATTGGATGGAATTTCCCTCATGAACTCCTCACGGCTGTGGAGTGTGGCTCAAAAAAATGGCGTTCTGGGAACTGACTTGAAGTGAAATGTCATCAATTGGTTAATTTGAACGAATTTGTGCATTCTAAGGCAACTTGCAAGCATTCAGTCATCTGTTAGATTAAAATAACTCCTGATGTGTGGTGAAAGCACAGAAGCACGCATATAAATAGTGTAATGTGCCTGTCTGGAAGGGAGCTGCAAAGTGGACTCCAGTAACACCTTTGACACCATCTCCTTCAGCTCTCTCCTGGAGAAGCTGGTGGCTTATGTCTGGGGCAGGCATGCTCTGCGCTGGGTGAAAACTCTCAGGATGGCCGAGCCCAGAGAGTTGTGGAGAATGGAGCTCAATCCAATTGTTGGCCAGCCACAAGCCGTGTCCCAAGGGCTCTGTCTTGGGGCCAGTCTTGTTCAATACCTTTATCCACAATCTTGGTGAGGGGATCAAGTGCTCCTTCAGTCAGTTTGGAGACGACACCAAATTGTGTCAAGGTGTTGGTCTGGTAGTGGTCAGAAAGGCTCTGCAGAGGGACCTGGGAGCCTCCTGTGACCCAACTCTTCTGTAAACCTTCAACAACTGAACTCTTCTGTGACCCCACTCTTCTATGACTCTTCTATGATGTGGATCCTCTATGATCTGAGCATTCTATTAGCAGACAGCCCTAAACCATGAGTCTTCTGTGAACCAAACCTTCTATGACCCAACTCTTCTCTGACCCTTCTATCACCTGACTCCTCTAAGATTCTTCTATGACTCGAATCTTCTGTGATCCAGCTGCTCTATGACCTCAATAATCTATGACCCAACCCTTCTATGGCCCAGCCTTTTGATGACCTAAGAGTTCTATGGCTTGACTCTTCTATGACCTGATGCTTATATGACCTTTCTATGACTCTGTCATGACCCAAGACTTCTGAGTCTTGTCTCTTCTTTGACCAGACTCTTCTATAAAAGACTTTTCTAAGTGCCATCTATGACTCAACTCTTCTAGGAGCCTTCTATCACCCAGCACTTCTATAAATGTTCTACAACTGAATTCATTCATGACCTGACTCCTATCACCATATTCTTCCATCACTCCTCCATGGCCCGAACCTTCTGTGACCTCAGTCTTCTATGACCCAACACATCTAAAACGTGAGTCTTCTATGAACCAAACATTACGAAAGACAGCTGTGAGAAGCAGGGTTGTTTAGCCTGGAGAAAAAGAGGCTGAGGGAGACCTTATCACTATCTACAACTGCCCGAAAGGAGGTTGTAGCAGGGTGGATGTTGGTCTCTTCTCCCAAGTGACAGGTGATAGGATGAGAGGAAATGGCCTCAAGTTGCACCAGGGGAGGTTTAGGATGGATATCAGGAAAAATTTCTTCACAGGAAGGGTTCTCAGGCAGCAGCGGAGGCTGCCCAGGGAGGCGGTGGAGTTGTGGTCCCTGGAGTTATTTAAAAGATGAGGTGATGAAGTGCTCAGAACTCTTATCTAACCCTCTATGACTTTCTATGACCTGACTTCTCAATGACTCTTCTGTGACCAAACATCATTGTTACCCATATATACTATGATCAAACCCTTCCACAACACAACTCTTACATGACCCAACATGTCTGTTACCTTCTATGACTCATATATTCTCTGAACTGACCCTTCTATGACCAAACACTACTACAAACCAAATGAACTCACACTTCTATGACTCGAGTCTTCCATGACTCAAATATTCCATGACGCTTTTAAGATCCGAATTTTCTATGACCCGAGAATTCTACTACCCAACTCTGCTATGAGACGACTATGACCCAACACTTCTATGAACCTTCTGTGACTGAACTCTATGAACTGACTCTTCTAAAACCTGATTCTTCCTACACCCCAGATTCCTGTGAGCCTTCTAGGACCAACACTTTTATGACCCTAGCCTTCTAGGACCCAACTCTTCTGCACTTGCATGGAGCTGTGTGAGAGCCTTGGCATCTCCCATGACTCTACAGGTCTGTGTTTGGAATTACATGGAAAAACTGCTTCCAATTTGATTCAGCAATGTGAGAATGTCCATGGCACCAGTGACATAGTAACTAAAGCCAGATCTGCCTACCTAGGGCCCGGGGTCAGGGCTTGGACATTCTGCTTCACCAAGCAATCCCAGGCTTTTCTCAGCATCACAGCTCCCTGCACAGCGCCTTTGCCCTCCTACAATCACGGCCTCCAAGTATCGGCACTAAGGAGTCCCTGGGGAACGCTGTGTTATTAACAATCCTCATTGAGACCAATTAATACTTCAAGGTACTCTGAGTTGTGTTCTTGACTTCTTGAGAGCTTTGCTCAATGTCCTTGCAGCAGCTGAGGACTCATCAGCAAATCCAACCTGGGTCTCATTAAAATACAGAAAGCCTTAACGAGCTCTTTCTCTTCCTGGCATTTTCTTCAGGTCTTCAAGCCTTGTACATCTCCCTGGAGTCATTTCCCACTGTGGTTAAAGAGGAAGATTTCAAAGTGCACCTAAAAAAAGAGAAAAATACGTTCAGTTTAAAGTTTAGATTTCATTATATTTCAGCTCAGAGAATAAATGAGAGAAGCATCCTCCAACGGGCATTGATGCTTAGTGTCAGCTCAGGAGGTCTGGGCAGCATGGAAAAGCATCCCTTGAGGTCTGACCCTGCATGGACAGCCTTGCTTCTAACCCACCCAGCCCCACCATTTCTGGCAGTGACCACATGGGACTTGCAACCCTTTTCCTTACATCCCTTTCCATTCTGACAGCTTGGGGAAACGAGGTCATTCTCTGTCACTTTCCTGGTGGCACAACCCCCGTTCTCCTCCTCCCCAGTGATTCTCCTTCACAATTAATGCAGTAACATTGTAGGAAATAAGTTTCTTTTCCCAGCTGAGGGAGGGAACATCAGGGATGGGTTCAGCCTGTTTCTCAGCAGGTTCCCCTGGAGCCCCAGAGACACCTCGAGGGAGCCCAGAGGGGCAGAGAAAACGCTGCCTTGGGCTGCTTTTCTGCTGCTGAGCTGGGCTGGGCTCCTGGCAGGGAAGGAGCTGGTGGCAGGTGGGCAGCGCTACAAAGAGCCAGGTCTGGCCAGGAGCAGCTCCTCTGCAAAGCCCAGCAGGGCTGAGGGCACTGCCTGCAGGCAGCAAGGGGAGAGGAGGGAACAGAGAGAGGGGAAAGGCAGGGTGAGGTGGGAGGATGCTGAGAGCTCTCTGCCAGAGGAACCCTCACAGACCTTCTCAAGGTGAGTCTCTGGCTGTAGAACAATGCAGGAGCTGTTCCTGGAGGGATTTCCTGAAGGGAGCACATCCCACAACTCATGGTATTTGTAAATACAAATATCTCACTTTCTTTAGAGCAGAGGAGGTCAACGTGAGGGACTCCGCACTGAACCATCAGAAAGACAGAACACAAGAGTTGCCTTCTGCTGATGGCTCTGGAGGTATAAAGGTTGATCTGCACCGCTGAGTTCCTCAGGGCTGTCCTTCCAAACAGGGTCCCTGTGTCCCAGTGTGCTGGGACAGAGATTCTGCACCTTCCAGGGTCAGCACTCAGCCTGCCAGGGCAGTTGATCCTGGTGAGGTGGGGAGAAACTGTCAGTGGAAGGAGAAACTCACAGCGAGGCAGAATCATTCTGCTGTGAAGAGCTCTGGGGCACTCCTAGAATATTTCCAAATGGATGTCTCAAGGAGAAGGTCAAGGCAAGGATTGCTATAAAGGTAAGGATCTTCCCTGTGACTGTGCTTTCTGTTTCCTTTTCCAGGGGAGTAAGGGGGGTGAGAGAAAAGCAAAAGTATAAATTGAGCACTCCGTGTTTAATCGGTGCCTGAGATTCCTGGACTGCAACTCTGAGTGAACTTTAGGTCAGTCAAGACCGTAGTAACATGCCTTCAGTAACTTCTCTGCCTATGAACAGCACCAGCCTCACCTATTCTGGACCCATAGGGTTGTTCAGCCCTTTTCCATCTGCAAACAGGAACCCGCACCCAGGCAGTGACCTGTAAACAGGCAGGTTTGTGTAAGGGAGTGCAAAGCCTCTGTCCTCAGGACTCTGGGCTCCAAGGCTGAGCCCCCTCCTCTGCAGCCTCAGCTCCAGTGCCCTCTCCAGAGCCCAGGGGCTGAGAGCAACTGCCCGGCAAGGTTGGTGTCTGGGAGGGGATGAGCACAGCTGGGGAAAGGGAACGCTGTCTGTGTGCCTGGCTGCCTCTGCCCAGGCCTCCCATAGGCAGACCCTCACTTTCTTTGTCCCTGTTTATCCCCTGGTCTCTGTTCCTGCTGTTGTTCTCTGGTTCTTGCTGTTGTTCTCTGGTTCTTGCTGCCAGGCTCTCTGGGGATGGGAGTTTCAGCTTCAGAGTCACCCTCTGAACTGGTTGCTCTATTCCTGTAGCTGTGTCCATGGGAACCTGTGTCCCAGCTTTGCTCTGAGCTGTGAGACACTGGGCAATGTAGTCAGTGGGTCTGGGGAAGGAGCTGAACATCCCTTCAACAAATGGCATGATGAGGACACTTGGCTGTCCTTGAGGTGTCCTTCCAAGCTGTGAACTTCCCTCCCGGATACAAACCTGCCTTATCACATCTTTGTGCTACGTGAAGGCCCCTTGAGATGAGCAGAGATGCAACGAGCTAGAAAATGCTGTTTTGTTTCTGAAATGAGCCGTGTGTGTCCTGGGCTAAAAGTGGGGGCTGAGACTTTAGGAAAGGGTGAGATATTAGGTGGTGTGAGGTGGATCCCTCTGCAGGGGGTACTCTTCACAGCTAGCAGGCAGAGGACCTGGTCCTCCGGCACATTCAACCAGCACCAAGAAGGGTTCCAGGAACGGAGTTGAAGGAAGGTCTGAGAGAAACTGAAAAGCAGTGGCAAGGGTAAAGTGTGAGAAATGGCTTTGATTTTACTCAAAGAAGTCCCCCTTACTTATTACTGAAATTTTCTTTTTGTTCAGTGCTTCACACCCACAGGCAGCAGATGTCCAACAGCAGCTCCATCACCCAGTTCCTCCTCCTGGCATTCGCAGACACACGGGAGCTGCAGCTCTTTCACTTCTGGCTCTTCCTGGGCATCTACCTGGCTGCCCTCCTGGGCAACGGCCTCATCATCACCACCATCGCCTGTGACCACCACCTCCACACCCCCATGTACTTCTTTCTCCTCAACCTGTCTGTTCTTGACCTGGGCTCCATCTCAACCACTGTCCCTAAATCCATTGCCAATTCCTTCTGGGACACCTGGACTATCTCCTACATGGGATGTGTTGCCCAAGTCTTCTTTGTGTTTTTCTTGTTTTGTGCAGAATATTCTCTTCTGACTGTCATGTCCTACGACCGCTACGTTGCCATCTGCAAACCCCTGCACTACGAGACCCTCCTGGGCAGCAGAGCTTGTGTCCACATGGCAGCAGCTGCCTGGGGTGCTGCATTTCTCTATGCTCTGCTGCACACGACTAATACATTTTTGCTGCCCCTCTGCCAGGGCAATGCTGTGGAACAGTTCTTTTGTGAAATCCCACAGATCCTCAAGCTCTCCTGCTCGCACTCCTACCTCAGGGAAGCTGGACTTCTTATGGTCAGTGCCTTAGTAGGATTTGTCTGTTTTGTTTTCATTGTGGTGTCCTATGTGCAGGTCTTCAGGACTGTGCTGAGGATCCCCTCTGAGCAGGGACAGCACAAAGCCTTTTCCACATGCCTCCCTCACCTGGCCGTGGTCTCCCTGTTTGTCAGCACTGCAGCATTTGCTTATCTGAAACCCTCCTCCAACTCCCCTCCATCCCTAGACATTGTGTTGTCAGTTCTGTACTCAGTGGTTCCTCCAGCACTGAACCCCCTCATCTACAGTTTTAGGAACCAGCAGCTCAAGGGTGCAGTGTGGAATCTGATATCTGGATGGTTCTCTGAAGCAATGATCTGTTCATCACCTCCTGCATAGTAGTTATCATGAAACTCACGGAAGCCAAGACTTGCTTCTGTATTTTTTGTTGGTGTTGCTGGTTTTTCAGTTGCGATCATCTTGTCATCCTGTTTTTAATTTACTTTCTTCTTCTCTTGTCTTACTGATTGACTGTGGAAATGAGGAGCTGTACTCTCTGTGTATTTAAACATGATAAAGGGATATTCAATGACTTCTGTGTCCTGCTATCTTTCCTCCAAGGCCTTTTTGGAGCTGCAGAGACAGTTCCTGTGGGCATGGGTGGAGGGGAAAGGAGTCCCGGCACGGCAGCACTGCCAGGCACCAGTGCTTCATCTCCCAGAGCTCTTCTCTCTCCACTCCCACACACCCCTTGCCCTGCTGTAAAGCCTGAGTGCTCTGAGATTGGTCAGACTGCCTATGGTTTGCATCATGTCACCATTGCCAATGATTTGCATCACTTTTGGATGTTCAACAATGTGATTATTGCACTGATTTAAACCTATGGACGTGATCTACCTGGACTTCTGTAAAGCATTTGACACAGTCCCTCACAACATCCTTCTCTCGTCCCTCAACTTTCTCTCTTTCCACCCTTTGGGTGGGTTTAGGGGGGTCCTGGGTCCCTTTTGGGAGGTTTTAGAGAAGATTCTTGGTCCTTTTTTGGGGTGGGTCCTGGGTAATGGACTGTTTTGGTGTGTTTGTGGGGGAGATCATGGGTCTCTTTTTTGGGGTTTAGGGAGGGTTTTTGGTCCTATTTTCAGGGTGTTGGGGGTGTCCTAAATCCAATTTAGGGAATTTGTTGGGGTTCTGTGTCCTCTGGAGCTCCTTCATCTTTTTTTTTTTGGGGGGGAGTGGTTTTGAGGGGGGGTCCTGAAAACATTTGGGAACAGGAGGGAGTCCTGGATTTTTTTCTGGGTGTTTGGTGGGGATCTTTGGTCCCTTTTTGGGGGGAGTTGTGGGGTTATGGGTTCCATTTGGGTATTTTGGGTGTCCTGGATGCCTTTGTTGGGGGAAGGGTTGAGGGGCTCCTGGGTCCCTTTTGGGGGTTTGGGGGGTTATGGACCTATTTTGGGGGATTTGGTGGAGTCCTGTTTCGGGTTTGGCAGGCTCCAGGGTCCCTTTAGGGCAGATTGGGGGAGTCCTGGATCCCTTTAGGAGGGGTTTGGAGACATCCTGGATCCCTTTTCGGGGGTTGAGCGGGTCCTGGATCCCATCTTGGGGGTTGAGGGGGTCCTGAATCCCTTTTGGGGGGTTGTGGGTCTCTTTTGAAGGGATTCAGGGGGTCTCAAATCCCTTTTGGGGTTTGTGGGTGGGTGTCCATGGTCCCTTCCGGGGGCTTGGGGGTGTCCTGTGTCACTTTTCTCAATTTGTCAATTTTTGGGGGGTTGGGGGAGTCCTGAGTTATTTTGGGAGGGTTCTGGATCCCTTTTTTGGGATTGTGGGAGTCCTGGGTCCCTTTTGGAGTGGTTGGGGGACTCCTGGGTCCCTTTTCGGGGTCTATGGTGGGGGGGTCCTGGGTTAGAGGGGGTCCTGAGTCCCTTTTGGGGGTTTGTAGGGGGTGGTCCTGGATCCCATTTCGGGGGATTTTGGGGAGTCCTGTCTCCCTTTTGAGGGGCTTTGGGGGAAGTCCTGGCTACATTTCAGGGAGGTTGCGGGGGTCCTGGTTCACATTTGGGTGGGGAGGAGGGATTGAGTGGGTCTTGAATTCAGTTCAGGGGGGTTTGGGGGCTCCTGGGGCCCTTTTGAGGGGTGGGTTTTGGGGGTCCTTGGTCCCATTTGGTGGGCTGGGGCTTATTGGATCTCTTTTGGGGGGTTTGGGGGTCCTGGGTCCCTGGGGGGGGTGGGGTAGGTGTCTTCTGGGGTGTTTGGGGGGGGGTCCTGGGTCCCTTTTGTGGGTTTAGGGAGGGTCTTGGGTCCCTTTTCAGGGGGGTTGATGGGGTCCTGAATCAAATTTGGGGGGCTTTGGTGTGTTCTGATACCCTCTGGGGGCTCCTGGGTCCCTTTTTGGGGGGGGTTGAGGAGGTCTTGGATCCATTTCTGGGGGTTTGGCAGGGGTCCTGGGTACCTTTTTTGGGGGGATTGGGGGGTTGAGGGTCCCACTGGGGTTTGGGGAGGGTCCCAGGTACCTTTTCAGGGAGGGGTTGTGGGTCCTCTGTCCCTTTTGGAGGTTTGGGCAGGGTCTTGGGTCCCATCTGGGAGTGTTTTGGTGGGGTCCTGGGTCCCTTGTGGAGGGCTTTGTGTAAATTTTGAGGGGGTTGGGGTGGTCCTGGATCCCTTTTGGGTGTCGTGGGTCCCTTTTGGGCTTTTGAGGGGGGCCTGGTTCCTGTTGGAAGGGGTTTGGTGGGGGATCCTGAGTCCCTTTTGGAGGTGTTTTAGTGGGTCCTGGGTCTGTTTTGAGGGGGGTGGGGGATCCTGTGCCCCATTTGGGGGTTTGAGGGAGTCCTTGATCCCTTTTGGGGGTGAGAGTTGAGGGGTCTTGGGTCCTTTTTGAGGGGTATGGGCAGGACCTGGGTCTCTTTTGTGGGGTTTGGGGGAGTCTTGGATCTGTTTTGGGGGCTTGCAGGAGTCCTGGGTCCCATTTTGAGGGGGTCCTGTGTTCTTTCTTGAGGCGTTTGAGGGAGTCCCAGCTTGGGTTTTGGAGCATCCTGGGTCCCTTTAGGGCAGATTGGGGGAGTCCTGGATCCCTTTAGGGGGATTTGGGGGGTCCTGGGTCCCATTTGGGGAGATTTGGTGGGTCCTGGGTCCCATGTTGGGGGTTGAGGGGGCACTGGATCCCTTTTGGAGAGTGGTGGGCCCCAGCAAACTTCATGAGGTTCAACAAGGCCAAGTGCGAAGTCCTACACCTGGGCCGGGGCAACCTGCGGTTTCAATAGAGGATGGGGAACGATGTGATTGAATCATAGAATCATAGAATCATTAGGTTTGAAAAGATGTTAGAGAACTCAGCTCCAAACATACCTCTCTACTAACTAAATCGTGTCCCCAAGCATCTCATCTACCTGCCTTTTAAAGACCTCCATGGATAATGACTCCACCATGTCCCTGGCCAGACTCTGCCAATGCCTGAGAACCCTTCCTATGAAGGATTTTTTCCTAATGTCCAATCTAAACTACCCTTGATGCAGCTTAAGGCCATTCCCTCTTGTCCTATCACCTCTCACTTGAGAGAAGAGACCAGCACCCACCTCTTTATGACTTCTCTTCAGGCAGTTGTAGACAGTGATGGGGTCTCCCCTCAGCCTCCTCTTCTCCAGGCTAAACAACCACAGGTCTCTCAGACACTCCTCATAAGATTTCTTCTCCAGTCCCTTCCCCCGTTTCCTCACTCTCCTCTTGATGCTCTCCCAGACCTCAATGTTTTTCTTGTAGTGAAGGGCCCCAAACCAAAGACAATATTTGTCATGAATCATTGCTGGGTACAGGGGGAGAATCACTTCCCGAGTCTTTCTGGCCACACTATTTCTGATACAACCCAAGATGCTGTTGGCTTTCTTGGCCACCTGAGCACACTGTTGACTCATGTTCTGTCGGCTGCCGACCAACACCCCCAAGTCTTTCTCTGCCAGGCAGTTTTCAAGACGTTCTTCCTGAAGCCTGGAGCGCTGCACGGGGTTTCTGTGTCCCAAGGACTTTACACGTGGCCTTTTTAAACCTCATCCCATTGGCCTCAACCCATCGATCCAGCCTGTCCAGATCCCTCTGCAGAGCCTCCCTACCCTCCAACAGATCAACACTTCCTACCAGTTTAGTGTCATCTGTAAACTCGCTGAGGGTGCATTTGATCCCCTCATCCAAGTTGTTAATAAAGATATTGAACAGAACTAGGCCCAGCACTAAGCCCTTGGGACACCATTTGTGACCTGCCTCCAGTTGGATTAAACTCCATTTCCTACCAGATTTTGGGCTCGGCCATCGAGGCAGTTTTTCACGCAGCAGAGGGTGCACCTGTCCAAGACAATGGTAGCCTGGTTCTCAAGGAGAACACTGAGAGAGACAGTGTCAAAGGCTTTACTGAAGTCCAGGAAATCATATCCACAACCTTTCCCTCATCCATCAAGTGGATCACCTTGCCTTAGAAGGTGATCAGGCTGGTTTGGCAGGACTTGCCTTCAATAAACCCATGCTGACTGATCCAGATCACCTGGTTTTCCTCCGTGTGCCGTGAGATGGCACTCAAGATGACCTGCTCCATGACCTTCCCTGGCACTGAGGTCAGACTGACAGGCCTGGAATTTCCTGGATTCTCTCTCTAGTCCTTCTTGTAAATGAGTGTAACATTTGTCACCCTCCAGTCCAATGGAACTTCTCTAGTCAGTCAGGACTGCTGGTAGATGATGGAAAGAGGCTTGATCTCCACCAGCTCCAACAATACCCTCTGGCGAATCCCATCCAGCCCCATAGACTTTTGAATATCTAATTCACCCTTCTATGATCTGGCCCTTCAGTGACCTAAGAATTGGCCCTTCTATGACATCGACCTTATATGAATTAATAATACGCTCTTCTATGACCCAGCCTTCTATGACTTAACAGTTCTTCCTTTTATGACTCAGCCCTTCAATGACCTAACAGTTTGTTGTCCTGTGACCCTGCCCGTCTATGACTTGCCAATTCGCTGTTCTGTGACTCATCCGTTCCATTACTTAAGAATTGGCTTTTTGTATTACCCAGAACTCTAAGACTTAGTAATTCGCCTTTCTATGACCTGGAATTTCCATGACTTAAGAATTCACCCTTCTATGACATGGACCTTATATGAATTAACAAGACACTCTTCTATGAGCCAACCCTTCTACGACTTAACAATTTGCTCTTCTGTGACCAGGCCAGTCTAAGAGCTAACAGTTGCCCCTTCTGTCACCCTGATCTTCCACGACTTAATAATTTGCCTTTCTATGACCTGGCCATTGTGTGACTTAAAAATTCACTCTTCTATACCTGGCCCTTCAATGAATTAACAACTCCCCCTTTATTACCCTACCATCCTATGACTTGAGATATCACTCATCTTTGGCCCAGCCCTTCTATGACTTAACAATTCACCCTTCTACAATCCACCCCTTCGATGACTCCAGAATCCCCCCTTCTATGACCCAGACCTTCTATGACTTTACAATTAAAACTTTTATGCCCTGACACTTCTAGAACTTAATAATTCGCCCTTTTGTGTCCCAGATGCTCTATGGCTTAACCATTTCCCTTCTCTGACTTTATAACTGCCGTTTTATGATTTAAATTTTCACCCCTCTTTAACACGGTGCTTATATGACTAAAGAATTTATCCTTCTATTACCCACACCTTCTACGACTTAACAGTTCACCCTTTTATGACCCTGCCCTTCTATGAGCTAATAACCTGCTGTTCTGTGACCCTGCCCTTCTGTGACTTATCAACTGGCGTTTCTAAGACCCAGACTTCTATGACCTAGTAGTTTTTTCTTCTATGCCCCAGACCTTCTATGACTTAATAATTGGCCTTTCTATTACCCAGACCTTATCTCATTTAACAATTCACCTTTCTATGACCTGGTGCTTCTGTGACTCAACAATCGGGCCTTCAATGATGCAGATATTCTATGACAACAATTCTTCCTTTTATGACCTCTTCTATGGCCTCACAATTTGCTGTTCTCTGACCCTGCCCATCTATGACTTAGGAATTTGCTCTTATGTGACATGGCCCTCCTACGACCCAGCCCTTCTATGATGGTTTGCAGTGAAAGTGCTGCCAGGGGAAGGGACTAAGAAGCAGCCGCATTCAGCCATACTGAGCATAGTCGACTCACAGGCGACTCTCATAGACCGATAGTTGTCTCCATGCAGCTGGGTAAGTGCCCTCTCTAAGTTTCTGTGATGGGGCTTATGTGCCTGATTCCTGTGTGAACTCTCTCTGTGGATGCTGGCATTTACTTAGCAGCCTTGTCTGACCTCAGAGCTGGCCCTGCTTGGATCTGGGCATTGGGCTAGAGATCACCTCAGCTCCCTTCCTCCTGAACTGTCCTTTGAACACCTGAGTACCTGAAGCGGGTCACAAAGAAAGATGGCAAGGGACTTTTTCCAAGGGCATGGAACAACAGGATGACAGGGGGTGGCTTTATGGTTTAGGGAAGAGTTAGATTAGACAATAGGAAGAATTGTTCACAAAGAAGGTGGTGAGGCAGTGGCCCAGGTTGCCCAGAGAAGCCGTGGCTGCCCCCTCCCTGGAGTTATTAAAATCCAGTTGGATGGAGCCTTGGGCAGCCTGGTCCAGTGGGAGGTATCCCTGCCCATGGGCAAGGAGGTGGAACTGGATGGGCTTTAAGGTCCCTTCCAACCCAGACCATTCTCTTATGCTGAAAAGTCTTGAAATATAATCTTTAAACTAAACCATATTTTTCTTAGGTGGACTTTGACATCTTCCTCTTAAACCACAATGGGAAATGACTCCAAGGAGCTGTGCAAGGCCTGAAGACCTGAAGAAAACAATAGGAAGAGAAAGAGCTTGTTAAGGCTTTCTGTATTTTAATGAGACCCACAGTGGAATTGCTGATGAGTCCTTGAACCTCGCTCACTGAGAGGAGACTGAAGAAACCTCTCACGAAGACAAAAGTAGAACTCAGAGTAACTTGAAGTATTAATTGGTCTCAGTGAGGATCATCCCTGACAAAGCCTCCCCAGGGACTCGTTAGGGCAGATAATTGAAGGCCATGATTGTAGGTAGGGAAAGGTGCTGTGCAGGCACCTGCGATGCTGAGAAAAGCCTGGGTGTTCTTGATGACGCAGAAAGGCCAAGCCCTGTCCCCCGGACCCTGGGCAGGAAGGTCTGGCTTTGGTTACAATGACACTGGTGTCATGAACATTGTCATATGGTCAAGTCAATTTGGGAGCAGTTATTCCACGTAATTAAAAAAAACCCCACGCCTGTAGAGTTACATGAGATGCCAAGTCTCTCGCACAGCTCCATGGAATTATAGAAGGCTTGGGTCAAAAAAATGGTAGGGTCTTAGAACTGTGACAGAAAACTTGAGTGTTAGAAGAGTCAGGTGATAGAAGGGTTTAGTTATAGAGGAGTAACAGAGGAGTGCAGTCATAGAAGGGTTATAGAAGTGTTGGGTGATAGAATTCTCAGAGCAGAATTGGGTCATAGATGAGTAAGTTCATAAAAGGGTCACAGATAATTCAGGCCATGGAAGAGTCAAGTCATAGAACTGTGGGTTTATTTGAATTTTAGAAGGGTTTAGACATAGAAGGGTCAGAAAAGGGTTGGTTCAGAGAAGGTTTGTGTCACAAAAGTGTCATAGAACAGTCAGGTCATGGAAGAATCTGGTCACAGAAGGTTCATGGAAGAGTCAGGTCATGGAAAGAAGCATCATAGAGCAGTCAGACAACAGCCAGGGCATAGAATGCAGTGTTGTGTCATAGAAGGCTCGAGTCATGGAAGGGCCTGGTCATATAAGAACTGAGTCACAGAAGAGATGTGTTATAGACAAGCCAGGTCATAAAGGAATAATAGAAGATTTCAGTCATAAAAGTTTCATAGAAGGCTGGGTGACAGAATTCTCAGGCTACAGAATTTTCTGATAATAGAGGTGTTGAGTCATAAAAACATGAGGGTTTATTTGGGCGATAGAAGTGTCAGGTCATAGAAGGGACATTGAAGAGTCAGGTCACAGAAGTGTCAGGTCATAAAATGGTTAGGTCATAGGCTATTCAGGCCATAGAGGAGTCGGATCATAGAAAGTCATAGAAGGATCATAGAAGAATTGGGTCATAGAAGTCTCGGGTTTTAGATCAGCCAGGTCATAGAATAGTGGAGTGGTAGAAGAGATGGTTTATAGAAGAGATGGATCATAGAAGGCTCATTGAAGAGTAGGGTTGCAGGAAGAGTGTGCCATTGAAATGTCAGGGCATAGAAACAGTAGGTCATAGAAGGGTCATAGAATTGCTGGGTCATAGAAGAGTCAAGCACTTAAAAGAGGCAGCTGATGGCTCATATGTGAATCAGATGATACAGGAAGGACATCATAGAAGGGCCAGTTAACAGTGGGGTTGGTTCATAGAACGGGTGCATGATAAAAGGGTCACACTTTGGAAGAGTCGGGTTGTAAGTGCGTCAGGGCATAGATAATTTGTGTCACAGAAGAGTCATAGAAGACTTGGGTCATGGGAAGTCACATCATAGAAAAGTGAGAGAATAGTCAAGTCATAGAAGGTCATGGACAGCTTGAGTCATGGAAGGGTCTGATCATATAAGAGATGGGTCAAAGAAGAGTCGGGTTCTAGATGATCCATATCATAGAGGAATAACAGAAGAATTCCATCATAAAACATTCATAGAGCTGTCAGGTCATAGGACTCTAAGGCCATGAAAGTTTTGGGTCAGTCATAGAAGGGCCATAATATATTTGGGTCATGGAAGAGTCAAGTAATAGAAGCATGAGAATTTAGCTAGGAAAAGGAAGGATCCGGTCATTGAAATGTCATAAAGGATTCAAGTCATAGAAGTGTTGAGTCATAGAAGAGTTGGCTCATAAATTCTTCACATCGTAGAGGAGTTGAGTCAAAGAAGAGTCGAGTCATAGAAGAGTCATAGAGGAGTTAGGTTATAGAAAGCCATAGAGTCAGAGAAGAGTTTCACCATAGAATGCCTGGGTCATAGAAGACACGTGTTATAGAAGTGCTGGTTTATAGAAGGCTCCTAGAGGAGATGGGTCGCAGAAAGGTAGGGTCATAGAAGTGATGGGTCACAGAAGTGCAAGGTCTTGAAAGGGACACAGGAGAGTCGGGACATAGAGGACTTGAGTCATAAAAGAGTCATAGAAGGGTCATATAAGCATCAGCTCAAAGAAGAGTCATTAGCAGAGTGAGGTCATTAGTGGCTCAGGTCACAGAAAGGCTGGTTCATAGAAGACACGGTTTGTATAAGTGTCTGGTCATAGATGAGTCAGGTCAGACAAGCATCAGGTTATACAAGTGTGGGATCATAAAAGGGCTGCACCATAGAAGGATAGTGAGACACAATCTACCCAAGGGCAATGCAGATCTCTTCTCTTTCAGACATCCAGAAATGGAATCTGAGGGGAGAAGGTCTGGAGCTCAGCCTTTAGATCCTCTGTTAATCCACTGACCATTTCTGAAAAGAACATAAAATATTGTTTCTTGTTGAACTATTCCTGAAGCAGCAAATATTCATCATGGGGCCACTGAAAGGCATTTCAAGTTCAGACTGATTCACAGTCTGGACCCTCTCTGAGCTTGGAGGATGCTGTCTGTGAAGACCATCTGTCTTGAGCTCCATGACCATGTCCCAGCTCTGTCTCCAAGAGCAATGGCTCCAGCTCCTCCTGCTGAGGGCATTGCTGCCCATTGGGGCTGAAGCCCTGCAGGTGTGGCACAAGGCAAGCTCGTCCATTTTCATCAGGAAACCAAGCATCCAAGACCCCGTGTGTGAAAAGGTTTTATATAAAGCAGAGACACGGCTGGGGCAGAAAAGAGCTGAGTATCTTTCCAGCCCCAGGTCTAAAGACTAGGAAAGAAAAGCCTAAATTCTCTCTATGGAAGGGCATGGAGAAATGAAAACATTCCCCATAACCTTCCTGGGGTCCTGTTCAAAGATGGGGCAAAAAAAGGGATTCTCATGCCCAGGAGCAATGACAATGCAGGACAGAAGTGTCTCTTCCCAGATGAGGGAGGGAACATCAGGGATGGTTTCAACCTATTTCTCAGCAAGTTCCCCTGGAGCCCCAGGGACACCTTGAGGGAGCCCAGAGGGAGCAGAGAAAGTGCTGCCTCGGGCTGCTCCTCTGCTGCTGAGCTGGGCTAGGCTCCTGGGACAGTGGGAGCTGATGACGAGAGGGCAGTTCTGAAAAGAGCCAGATCTGGCCAGGAGTAGCTCCTCTGCAAAGCTCAGCAGGGCAGAGGGCACTGCCTGCAGGCAGCGAGGGGAGAGGAGGGAGCAGAGAGAGGGGAAAGGCAGGGTGGGGTGGGAATGGAGAGGAGGCTTCATTTGGAGAAAATCTTCACAGCCCTTCTCCAGGTGAGTCTCTGGGTGCAGGACAGGGCAGGTGTGGTTCCTGGAGGGATTTCTAAAAGCTGACACAGTCACAGCCTGGGGGATCTGTCAGGAGGGCTCTTGCAGTTTCTCCAGTGGAGAGAAAACTAGGGTCAGTACTTAGCCTACCTGAAGATCTCTTTCAAGGCGAAGATCAGGGCAGAGATTATATTAAAAATAAGGAGCTCTCTTAGTCTGTCTTTTCAGTTTCCTCCTCTTGGGGAATTTGAGGAAAGAAATGGAATAAGGGTCTACCCTGCTGGAACAAATCATTGAGATTCCTGAGCATTATCCTTGAGTGGTCAATATATCTGATAGGAGCCTCCTAAAGTGTCTCCAGCTGCTGCTCTGCCCATGGAAAGCACCAGCATCACCTCTGTTTGACCCATCAGGCTTACTCTGTCCTGTCCTTTTCTGCTTATAAATAAGAACCTGATCCCAGCTTTTCCGGGCAAACAGGCAGATTGTGTACAGCCAGTGGCATGAAGAGAGGGTCAGATGGGGCGCGGTACAGGGAAACGCTTCACAGGAGGAAAATCTCCAGGCTGAAAGTATAAGATCAAAGACTGAGAGGGAATTAAAAAGGAGATGTTGTGGGAGGGAAAATGCAGGAAACTCTGTGTGACCCCCTGCAGTGCAGCCCCTTCCTCTGAGCAAGCCCCCTTGCCTCCTCTCCCACCCAGCAAAACCTCTGCCCTCAGGACTCTGGGCTCCAAGGCTGAGACCCCTCCTCTGCAGCCACAGCTCCAGTGCCCTCTCCAGAGCCCAGGGGCTGAGAGCAACTGCCTGGCAAGGTTGGTGTCTGGGAGGTGGTGAGCACAGCTGGGGAAGGGGAACACTGTCTGTGTGCCCAGCTGTCTCTGCCCTGGTCTCTCACAGCCAGACCCTCATTCTGTTTCTCCATGTTTCTCCTCTTGTCTCTGTCCTTGCTGTTGTTCTTTTGTCCTTGCTGCCAGGCTCTCTGGGCATGGGAGTTGCAGCTGCCAGGTCACGCACTAATTTTTTGATTCCTCCCATGCAGGTGTGTCCATGGGAATTCAGAGTCCAAGCTTTCATCTCATTTGTTGAGTGTGGGCAGTGCAGTCTGTGTCATTCCCTAGCAAATAAGCTGACTCTCCCTTACTGTGATATTTCATCATTAGGAGACAATGTTTTCTCCTTGAGGTTTCCTCCCAGTCTGTGAGCTTCCCTTTTCTGCCACATTTTGTGTTACCTGAAAGCCCCTTGGAAAAGTGCAGAGATGCTACAAGAGAGAAAATGGCGTTTGTTCTTGAAATGAGCTGTTGTGTCGTGCGCTGAAAGTGGGGGATGACACCTTAGGAAAGGGTGAAACATTGAATATTCAGCAGTGAGGTTTTCCTCTCTCAGCAGTGCCTGGTGGCTTTTTAGGTTAACATGAAATTTTCAAGCCCAGGGGAGCTGGGAAGAAGAGTGAGGGACAGAGAAGCTCTCTTTCCTCTGCACAGAGTAACAGGCAATGTTCTCACCTCACAGGACTTCCTCTATTGTCCCTGAGTGCAGCATTAATGCTGAGAGTTTCTGACATCCAAGAAGACTGCCCAGAGTGGCAGAAAGATCTGCAAAACCCACAAGACTGTCACCCTGCCTTCATCCCTGTCAGTTCCCTTTCCCTGTCAGTGCAGATGTTGACACGCCCTTCTGCACCAGGAGCAGTTCCCCAGGAAAAATCTGAACCCCAGCAGTGTCCACTGTCCCCTCTGTCCCCATGACCCTCTGCTGAAGAGCAGGGCTGACTCCTCGAAGCTGGAGGGATGAGGCCCTGTTCCTCCCAGCACATTCAGCCAGCACCAAGTAGGGCTCCAGGTATGGAGCTGAAATAAGGGCTGTGAGAAAAGGGACAGGCTGTGTGCAGCAGGGTAGGGGGAATGGGAAATTGCTCTGATTTTGCTTTGAGCCAGGTGGCTCCTTTGTTGCTCCTTTCTCTCAGAGAAGTCTCCCCTAAATTGTCACTGTTCTTACCCTTGTGACAGAGTCCCACACCCACAGGCAGCAGATGCCCAACAGCAGCTCCATCACCCAGTTCCTCCTCCTGGCATTCGCAGACACACAGGAGCTGCAGCTCATGCACTTCTGGTTCTTCCTGGGCATCTACCTGGCTGCCCTCCTAGGCAACGGCCTCATCATGACCACCATCGCCTGTGACCACCATCTCCACACCCCCATGTACTTCTTCCTCCTCAACCTCTCCCTCCACGACCTGGGATCCATCTCTACCACTGTCCCCAAATCCATGGCCAATTCCCTCTGGAACACCAAGGCCATTTCTTATGCAGGATGTGCTACCCAGGTCTTCTTTGTGGTTTTCTTGTTTGGTGCAGAATATTGTCTTCTCACAGTCATGTCCTACGACCGCTACGTTGCCATCTGCAAACCCCTGCACTACGGGACCCTCCTGAGCAGCAGAGCTTGTGTCCACATGGCAGCAGCTGCCTGGGGTGCTGGGTTTCTCAATGCCCTGCTGCACACAGCCAACACATTTTCCCTGCCCCTCTGCCAGGGCAATGCTGTGGACCAGTTCTTCTGTGAAATCCCACAGATCCTCAAGCTCTCCTGCTCACACTCCTACCTCAGGGAGCTTGGGCTTCTTGTGTTCAGTTCCTGTTTATTTATTGGCAGTTTTGTTTTCATTGTGGTGTCCTATGTGCAGATCTTCAGGGCTGTGTTGAGGATCTCCTCTGAGCAGGGAAGGCACAAAACCTTTTCCACGTGCCTCCCTCACCTGGCCGTGGTCTCCCTGTTTATCAGTACTGGCTTTTTTGCATACCTGAAGCCTCAGTCTTCCTCCTCCCCTTCCTTGGATCTGGTGCTGGCAGCTCTATACTCAGTGGTTCCTCCAGCACTGAACCCTTTCATCTACAGCTTGAGGAACCAGCAGCTCAAGGATTCAGTCTGGAAACTTATGTCTGCCTCTTTTTAATCAGCAACAAACTGTCCACCTTGATCTCTGTTTCCCTTGCAATGTAATGCACTGCAGAACCAGTCTTTCTTTGGTAGCTTATTTAGATTCATTTGGGATTTATTTTTCTTGGTTTTAGTAAAGTTGTCCACAGAGAAATGTCATTGTTCCTCACACTGCTGTGTCAGTCTCTTCTTGTCTTGTGTGACTCAGAGACAGTGCAATCAGCGACCAGTGCTCTGTTCGTGTTTAAAGAAAAGAAAGGCCCCTACAGTCACTCGTTTGTCCATAATCCTTCCTCCAGGACTTTATGTGGAGCTGCTAGGTCACCTCCAGAAGTGGTGGGGAAAAGAAACCCAGCACAATGGTACTGCCAGGGAGAACCAGCACTGGGTCTGTCTAGAGCTGCTCTCTTGGCACCTCCATGATCTTCTGAGCCCTTGTGCTGCTGGAAGGTCTGAGTGCTCTGAGCTTGGTCACTCTTCTGCATTGTGGCTGTGCTGTGATCATAGGCAGGGACAGGCAATGGGCACCTCCGGGACAGGGATGATGTCCATGGGGTTGCTGTTGGGGCCTCTGGGAAAGAGAGATCCTCATGGTCACCTCACCTTGAGAACAACATCCCCCGGAAACTGCCTGAGTGCAGCTCTGTGATGTGCTTCCTTGGACCAAGGTCTCCATGTCCATTCCTCATGGTGTGGAGCACCTCAGGTGCATGCAGAGCATGCTGACCAACCCCAGCTCTGGGAGTGGCAGCAGGAGAACAGAGACACTGTGACTGCTGCTGTGCAGCCGCTGTGTGAGTATGGGGAGGGTCTGTCTCTGAGCCCCCTGTGTGTGAGATGGGGGCACAAGGTGTCCCAGTTCAGCCCCTCGATCTGGCAGCAAACAATAGGAAGTGGTTCCTTCTCCACCTTTAATCAGGAAAGGAAAAGAAGTCTTGACAGATGAACTTAAAAGTTGGATTTAAGAAACACAATAAAACCTCACACTATTCCTATCACTGAAACTTACATTAATGCTCATGCTTGTGCCAGGGCTTGTTTTAGTACTAGTGGTAGCTGTAGAATCATAGAATCACAACATAGAATCATGGATTGGTTTGGGTTGGAAGAGACCCTATAGATCAGCCAGTTCCAACCCCCTTTCCATAAGCAGGGACACTTTCCACTGGACCAGAGTGCTTAGAGCCTCATCCAACATGGACTTGAACACCTAAGCACTAGTAATAAAACTAATACTAGTTTATATACAATGATATCAAGGCATTTGGCCCAATTATAGATTGTGCACCACCAGCAATTGTCCCCTCGGCACCCTGGGGAAGCTGCCCCACCAAAATCATCCCAGATGAATCCCACACAAAGGCTATTTCCCTATCTGGCTGTACCTCCCAACCCTTTGCAGGGACTTTTACTGTATGGATATCTCTGTTGTTCTTTGCTCAGTAGACAACCGACCCCACCACAATTATTTATAAGAAGGGAAGACATTTCCTAATGACATTTCTTGCACACCAGTCCCTCAGCTCTTGCCACTGCTGGTCTCTCAGACAAGCTCTTTCTCACACAGCTCCAAACAAATCAGGGGCTCATGGCCTTTTCTCATCAAACACTGAGAAAGTTCGTGGATTGGGATCCACCATCTGCCCCAGGTCCTTGCTCTGTGTTTTACCCTGAAAGGTTTCTCAGACCCCATCTCTCCCAGCCGCTCCTTGCCCATGATGTGCTCTAGGACCAATCATCCTTCTGTCCTCAGCAGGACTCGCTCCAGGCTGGGCAGGGTCTTCCTTGTGCTGGGAGCCCCGTACTGGACACGGCAGCCCTGATGAGTCCTGTGGTGGGTTAACCTTAGCCAGCAGCTGGACACCTCCAGCTGCTCCCTTCCTGCCCAGAACCAATGGGACAGACGGAGAGAATGAACCAGAAAAGCTCATAGGTCAAGAGAAAGCAAAGGAGGTTCAGTGACCAGTGACTGTCACTGGCAAAGACGTGTGGACTTGCCCAAGGTCGTTTTAATTTATTGCCAGTTAAGAAAGGTTTGGATTGGGAGCAACAAGGATAAAATATTAAAGCTCATTCCCCTCCCACTTTCTCCCAGACTGAAAGAGCTCCATGGATTCCAATTCCTCTGTCTACTCAAGTCCTAGGAGGAGAAGGAGGATGGTGATGAGGGGGTTAACAGTAAGAAAAGAACATCTCTGTAGCTCCTTCCTCCTCACAGTTTTCCCCTGATCCAGCCTGGCTCCTCTCCATGGGATCCCACCATATTTGTGGTCAGGGGTCTGTGTGGTTCATTTCTTTCTCTCTACCCATGGGGCAGTGTCATGGCCCTGACCAGCGTCTCCTGGGCCTCCACCCACCCCTCTGTCCATGGGCCAGAAGACAATGAACACAGGACTGAATTTTAACACCAGGTTAATCTGAGCTGTAGGTGTGCAGACACAGACACAGCCTGGCCTGACCATGGACTTTGTTGAGTCAGACTTGCAGAGTCACTGCCCAGCTTGGCTCTTTATGAGGTGAACAATGGAACGATATCATAGCCATCAGAATTCCAGACCCGAGGAGATTCACAGAGGCCTAGGACCGTTCTTCTTCCTTTCTTTCCATCAGGTGATCAGGTTTTAGAGGCGAGGCGGAAAAGCAGGTGTGGTTTCAGGGTGCAGATGATGGAAAGGGGAGAGCAGAGCCATGTCATGACATGATATGAAGTCAATGTTTTTTTTAAAATTGTTCTCTTCCTTTCATGGAACTCTTAACCTGGATCCTCTGAGATTCCTCTACCTGTTTGAGCAACTAAAGAGACAGTATCCATGTCCTTGAGTTGAAATTCTGCTTCCAGCCTAAAGCACCTCGTGGGCTGAAGATGGGCCAGGAGACTGGCAGAAGGATCCCACTCCTCTGCGCAAGAATGTGGATGTTCTCAGGTGTCACAGGAGCCGTGGCCGACCAATAGCTGTGTCCATGGAGCCGATGACACGACAAAATCCTTCTTATCGTGGCCTTGGTGCCTTGTTGATGTCTAAACTCTCTCTGTGGATGCTGACATGGACTGAGCAGCCTAGTCTGACCTCAGAGCTGGCCCTGCTTTGAGCTGGCATTAGAACAGAGGCTACTTGAGCTCTTTTGTTCCTTAAGTTTTTCCATGAGCATAAGATGTAGAGACCCATATGGCAGGTTGCCCCGAGCCTCCCCAGCAGGCCAAAGTGTGCCCTCAACCCTCATGCTGGGGGCCCCTAACTCCATCCTGCCAGACCTCCTCCAGGGCCTCTCCAGTTTCTCCACTTTCTTTTCAAACTGTGAGACTCACTGGGTCCTGTGGCATCGTCCTGGTGCCAGAAGAGTGAGGGCAGCGATTGTCTCCTTTGCACAGCGTCAAGAGTTGTTCGCTTTGCTCCCTCCCAGTGAGTATCAGGGGGTAAGCAAGAAGCTGTCAGGGGGAAACAGCCAGGAGAGCTGACCCCGGCTGACCAGAGGGAGATCCCGTAACATAGATGCCACGCTCCATGATAACGAGTATGCCAGGACAAGAAAGAAGTGGAGATTTTTATTTTTCACGGTGATCGTTGGTGATAGAGTGGTGGGGTGTGGCAAGTGATGACATTTGCATTGGTTTGGGGTTTGGAGGTTTGGATTATGTGGTTATTTTCTTTGTTCTTTCACCCATTAAAGTATATTCGGCTCGGCCCACAAGTCAAAAAACATTTCCGTGGAGCATCATGGGCAGAGACCTAGCTAGCCAAGGGATGCCCTGAGCAGAAGGACCCAGGCACCAGGACGCTAGGTTGTCCTCACTCACAAGAGACCTCCACCAAGGCCATGCCCTTTCAAAAGAGATTTTTTAAAAGAAAACTTACTCTTCTTCTGAAAATTCCTCAGCCTGGAGAAGAGAAAGCATCAGGGATAACTTCTAGTGGCCTTCCAGTACCTGAAGGGTGTCACCAAGAAAGAAAAGTTTAGAAATATAAACTTTAAAATAAAACATTTTTTTCTAGGTCCACTTTAAAATCTTCCTCTTTAACCACACTGGGAAATGACTCCAAGGAGCTGTGTAAGGCTTGAAGACCTGAAGAAATCTCCAGGCAGAGAAAGCGCTTGTTAAGTCTTCCTGTGTTTTAATGAGACCTCAGCTTCTGAGAGGAGATGGAGCAAAGCTCTCAAGAAGTCAAAAGCAGAACTCAGAGTATGGAGAAGTATTAATTGGTTTCAGTGAGTATTGTTAGAGACAAAGTGTCCCCAGGGACTCGTTAGAGCTGATAATTGGAAGCCATGATTGCAGAAGGGCAAGGGCGCTGTGCAGGGAGCTGTGATGCTGAGAAAAGCCTGGGTTTGATTGATGAATCAGAAATGCCAAGCCCTGACCCCCAGGCTCTGGGCAGCAGATCTGTCTTTGGCTACAATGACACTGGTGTCATGAACGTTCTCACATTTCTGAATAAAACTGGGAGCACATATTCCATATAATTCCAAACCAAGGCCTGAGATTCCAAGGATCTCAGACAGCTCCATGGAGTTGTGGAAGAGTTGGGTCAAAAAGGGTAGTATCATAAAATGGTTTGTTCATAGAATTGTAACAGAAAACTGTTTGAGAAGAGTCAGGTGATAGAAGAGTTGGATCATAGAGGAGTGATAGAGGAGTTCAGCCACAGAAGCTTTACAGAAGAGTTGAGTCATTGAAGTCTCCTATCAGAACTGGGTCATAGATGATTAAGGTCATAAAAGGTTTATAGAATATTTGCACCGTGGAAGAGTAGAGTCATTGAAGTGTGAGTGTATTTGGGGTTTAGGAGGGTTTGATTACAGAAAGGTCACAAAAGGGTTGGTTCAGAGAACGGTTGGGTCATAGAAGAGTCGTAGAACCGTTAGATAATAAAATAATCATGTCACAGAAGGTTCATAGAAGTGTCAGGTCACGGAAAAGTCATAGAGTCAGGGCATAGAAAGTCCCATCATAGAACAGTCAGACAACAGTCAGGTCATGGAATGAAGTGTTGTGTCATAGAAGGCTTGAGTCATGGAAGGGCCTGATTATATGAGACAATTCACAGAAGGGTTGACTTATAGATGTGTCAGGCCTTAGAGGAATAATAGAAGAGTTCAGTCATAGAAGGTTCGTAGAAATCTCAGGTCACAGAATTTTCCCTTAATAGAAGAGTTGAGTCAAAGAAACATGAGAGTTTATTTGGATAATAGAAGAGCTTGGTCACAGAAGGGTCATCAAGGAGTCAGGTCATAGAAGTGTCAGGTCATAAAATGGTTGGGTCTTAGATTATCCTGGTCATAGAGGAGTCAGGTCATCGAAAACCATAAATGGATCATAGAAGAATTCGGTCATAGAAGGCCTGAGTTATAGAAAGCTTAGAGTCTAGATGAGTTGGATCATAGAAGAATCGTGGAAGAGCGGGGTGGTAGGAGAGTTGGTTCATAGAAGAGATGGTTCATAGAAGGCTCATAAGAAGAGTAGGGTTGTAGAAGGTGTGTATCAGTGAAGTATCGGGTCATAGAAGCACTAGGTCACAGAAGGGTCATGGAATTTTAGGTCACAGAAGTAATAAAAAAGCAGCTTGTGGCTCATGTAAGAGTCAGGTCATACAGGAGTCAGATCACAGAAGGGTCAGTTAATTGTAGGTTTGGTTCATAGAGCAGTTGGGTGATAGAGGTGTTGGGTTTTAGAAGAGTCGGGTCATAGAAGCGTCAGGGCATAGATGATTTGTGTCGCAAAAGACGCATAGAAGACTTGGGTCATAGCAAGTCAAATCACACAAGAGTCAGAGAAGGTCACAGAAGTGTCAGGTCATATAAGGGATGGGTCAAAGAAGAGTCAGGATATAGATGAGACGGATCATAGAGGAGTAATAGAATAATTCAGTCATAAAAGGTTCATTGAGGCGTTGTGTCACAGAAGTCTTAGGCCATAAAAGATTTGGGTAATAGACGAGTCATGAAATATTTGGGCCATGGAAGAGCTGAGTCATAGAAGTTTGAGGGTTTAGTCAGGAAAAGGAAGGATTGGGTCATAGAGAGGTCTTAGTAGAATCAGGTCATGAAAATGTTGGCTCATAAAAGAGTTGGGTCAAAAATAATTCAGGTCATAGAGGAGTTTAGTAATAGACGGATGATGAGACACTATCTGCCCAAGGGAAATCCAGTCCCCTTCTCTTTCAGATATCCAGAAATACAATTTGACTGGAAATTGTCTGGTCAACTACCTTTGGCTCTCCTGTTCATTCATTGGCCATTTGTAAAAACGAACGCAATGTGGGAGTGGTGCCAGCGGTCAGGGAGTATCCTCACCCCCCATGACCTTTAGAAAATGATGGAGAGTGGCCTCACTGTGACACTGTCCTGCTCACTCAGTTCCCTGCGATGCTCCCTCTCCTGTCCGATAGACAGGGAATGATTGTGTTTGCTCAGTTGATCCCTGATTTGATTACCAGTCACTCCTGGTTATCGCCTGCAGAGTCCTGCCCTGAGTCACAGAGGCCTGGGAGACCTTGCTGGGGAAGACAGACACAAAGAGGACACAGGGAATCTCAGATCTGTCTACAACTCCTCTTCCTAAATCCAGCAGTGCCTACATAGGGTCTTCATTTCTTCTTTAGCTGTTCCTAAAGCAGCAAACACTCATCATGAGGCCCTTGAATGGCTTTTAAAGTTGAGAGTGAGTTTGCCTGGACCCTTGTGAGCTTGGAATATGCTGTCCTTGAAGTCCATCTCTCTTGTGTTCTGTGACCATGTTTTCCTGTGTCTCCCACAGGAACGGCTCCAGCTGCTCACACCTTTGCCCCTGGCTGAGGGAATTGCTGCCCATGGGGCTGAAGCCCTGCAGCTGTGGCACCAGGCAAGGTCATCCCTGCCATGAGGAAGCATGGGACCAAGTGCCCAAGACTCCATGTGTGCAAAAGCTTTGGTTGGAGCTGAGACACATCAAGGACAGAAGAGAGCTGAGTGTCTTTCCAGTCCCAGGTCTAAATGTGCAGGATGAAATGCCTGAATTCACTCAATGGAACACATCCTCCAGCTTGGAGATTTGAGATTATTCTCTGTCACCTGTGCTCCATCACATCTTACAGGATGGTAATAAAGACAATTGACAGTGCTGGCCCAAGCGCTGGTCACTGGGGGATGCCACAAGTCACTGGCTGCACGAAGGTCTTTGTACCACTGATGGCATTTGGGCTTGGTCCTTCAGACAACTTCCCAGCCAGGGTCACTTCTTCAGCCCAGACTCTGGCTATGAGGACACACAGGAGACCATGTCTAAGGCCTTGCAGAATTCCATGTAAACAACATGCCCTTCTTTCCCTTCTCATTTTGGTTCAGAAACTCATTTCTTTTTATCTGAGGGCCTGGAAAAGGCTGCAGGGCTTTGCCACCCCCTTCCTGGGATTGAGGGTTGCCTGATCTGCCTGTAATCTCCAAATTCTCATTTCTACTTTTCCAGAAGACAGATTTGGCATCTGCCTTATCCAAGGACCCCAGAACTGCTCTGATTGCTCTAGCACCTTTGAGAGCAAAATCCAGAGTCATGGACCTAGGTGATGCAGCAGACAGGAACACTTGCACTGGGCCTGTCTAAGGCAGCTGAGATGGATCTCCCTGGGCTGGTGGGATTCTTCCTGGAGTCACATACAAATCCCAGGGTTCTCTCAGGAGTCCATGTCTGAGCTGGCCTCGTGCACCCCTAACGCACTTAACGATGCTCACTGACAAGGTCTTTCCTTTTCACACAGAGAGGCACTTCAGGAGTCACAGTGTCTCTCTGGCTCCTGGTTGTCACTCACAGAGGATGGGAGGCATCTCAGCCCTGCAGTGTGTCACCCCGATCTGTATTTCTCTGAGATGCCCCAAGCCATGAGGAATGGACACAGAGATCTCAGTTCATGGAAGCAGATCCCAACATTACGTTCAGGTGATTTCCATGGGATTTTACTCTTAATATGAAGTGACCTCAAGGACATATGATTCCTACAGGCCCTCATGGAACCCAAGGAACACTTGATCTGGTCTGGTCTCACCTGGGTCCATCTCACCTCACTCAAGCTGGGGTGAGAGACCAGTGCTGGCAATGATGGTTGTGAGGGGCAACTCCAGGACGATTTCCCTGAGGCAGATTCCCCAGGGTGTCCAATGCACATGGGCACAGACCAGACCCTGCCTGGCTGCTCCTTCAGGTCTCTCACAAGGAGCATGGTTGTAGTAGCCTGTCCCAACCCTGCACAGTCACACTGTTTATCTGGACAGTGGGGCTTCCATCTGGGGGCAAATTCTTGGCAATTCTTTAAAGAGAATCTCTGAGAAAAAGGCCTAAGCCTTAGACAGTGCCCTGAGGAGATCCCTTCTCTTCATGGAAAGGCTGTTGTGTCCCCACATGCCCACTGCCCATCCCTGCCTGCGGGCACAGCACTGCCACGCAGCACAGCTGGGACCAAGCTCAGAGCCCTCAGGCCTCACAGCAAGGCAAGGGGTGAGGAGGAGATTGTAGAAGTGGAGAGAGGACAGCCCTGGGAGATGAAGTGCTGGTGTCTGGCAGTGCTGCCGTACCAGGGCTCTTTTCCTCTCCACCCATGCCCACAGGAACTGTCCCTGCAGCTCCAGAAAAGCCTTGGAGGAACGACATCAGGAAACGAAAGTCTTTGAATATCCCTTTATTTTGTTTAAACACACAGAAAGCACAGCTCCTCATTTACACCACCATTCAGCAAGAAAGGAGAAGACAGTGAATTATAAACAGGATGGCAAGATTTTCCCAGCCGAAAAATCAGGAACACCAATAACAAATGCAGAAGCCAGTCTAAGCCTGCCATGACTTGCATGGTAACTGCTATGCAGAAGGTGATGAGCACTTCATTGCTTCAGAAAACCCCTCAGATATCAGTTTCCCCACTGCATCCTTCAGCTGCTGGTTCCTCAAACTGTAGATGAGGGGGTTCAATGCTGGAGGCACCACCGCATATAGAATTGAAACCACCAGATCCAGGGATGGAAAAGAGACAGAGGGAGGCTTCAGATATGCAATCATGCCAGTGCTGACAAACAGGGAGACCACAGCCAGGTGAGGGAGACACGTGGAGAAGGCTTTGTGTTGTCCCTGCTCTGAGGGGATCCTCAGCACAGCCCTGAAGATCTGCACATAGGACACCACAATGAAAACAAAACAGCCAAATCCTACTAAGACACTGACCATAAGAAGTCCAGCTTCCCTGAGGTAGGAGTGTGAGCAGGAAAGCTTGAGGATCTGTGGGATTTCACAAAAGAACTGTTCCACAGCATTGCCCTGGCAAAGGGGCAGGGAAAATGTATTGGCTGTGTGCAGCAGAGCAGTGAGAAACCCAGCACTCCAGGCAGCTGCTGCCATGTGGACACAAGCTCTGCTGCTCAGGAGGGTCCCGTAGTGCAGGGGTTTGCAGATGGCAATGTAGCGGTCATAGGACATGATGGAGAGAAGGGAATACTCTGCTGAAATGAAAAAGGCGAACAGAAAGACTTGGGCTACACATCCTGTGTGGGAGATGGTTCTGGTATCCCAGAGGGAATTGGCCATGGATTTGGGGAGAGTAGTAGAGATGGAGCCGAGGTCAAGGAGGGAGAGGTTGAGGAGGAAGAAGTACATGGGGGTGTGGAGGTGGTGGTTGCAGGTGATGGTGATGATGATGAGGCCGTTTCCCAGGAGGGCAGCCAGGTAGATGCCCAGGAAGAGCCAGAAGTGTAGGAGCTGCAGTTCCCGTGTGTCTGCGAATGCCAGGAGGAGGAACTGGGTGATCGAGCTGCTGTTGGACATCTGCTGCCTCTGGGCACGGGGCATTGTCACAGGAGGAAAGGACAGTGGGACGTTAGGGGAGATATCTCTGAGCAAAATCAAAGCCATTTATCAGAAATCGCATTCTTCCATACTTTTTCTTTCCCAGGACATCACCATTCAGCTCTGTGCCTGGAGCCCTGCTTTTTGCCAGATGAATGTGCTGGGAGGAACAGGGCCTCTGCCCACTGGCTGCGAGGAGTCAGCTCTGCTCTGCAGCAGGGGGGCATGGGGCGATGTGGGCAGTCCTGGTGTTCTAATTTTGCAGTTAAAATGGCTCCTAATGTAAAAGGATTTCTCAGTAGCTGCACCCCCAGTGCTAGGAAAACACAGTGTCCAATGTGTTTGAGAGGGAGAGGTTTCTTTACAACTCTTTCCCATCTCGGCTGGAGATCTTCATGGATGTCAGAAACGCTCAGTATTTCTGTTGCATTCAGGGAAAACAAAGCAATTCATGTTAGGCAAGAGAATTGTCTGTGGCTCAGTGCAGAGGGAGGGGAGCTCATGTCATCTTTGCTCTTGTTCCCAGCTTCCCTGGGCTTCAGCCTTTCTGAGATGGAGGGGTACCGCCGTATTCTTTTACCCTGAAAGGCCACCAGACCCTTCTGTGAACAGAAGGATCAACCTCACACCACTCAATGTCTCACAAACCCAACAGCCTTTCCTTGGCTGTAGTGTCTCTGTACTTCTCCAAGGTTATTCGGGTAGCACCAAGTTGTGATAGACGTTTATATTCTGGAGGAAAGCTCACAGCTTGGAAAAAAACCTCATAGAACTATTCAAGTATCCTAACGATGGTGTTTCAGTAAGGAAGATTTAGCTCTTTCCTCAGGGAATGACACAGGTCTCTTTGCCCACAGCCCCACAGGTGAGATGAAAGCTTGGACACTGCATCCCACGGACACACCTGCATGGGAGGAATCAGAAGGTCAGTGCCTGGCTCGACTGCTGAAACTCCCATCCCCAGAGAGCCTGGCAGCAAGAACAAGAGAACAACAGCAAGAACACAGACAAATGGAAAAGCCAGCAAAGAAGCCGTGCTGGTCCAGCTGAGAGAGGACAGGGCAGAGGCAGCTGGGCACTCAGGACAGTGTTACCCTAACCCAGCTGTGCTCACCCTCTCCAAAACACCAATTTGCTGCTCTATTGCTCTCAGCCCTTGTGCTCTGGACAGGAAAGTGGACTCGTGATTAGAGAGCTGCACCATGGCTCTGCTTGAGCTCTGGCTGAAGAAGAGGGGAATCAGTCTTGGAGCCCAAGCTGAGGGCAGAGTCTTTGCTAGGTGGGAGAATAGGCAAGGGGGCTTGCTCAGAGGAAGGGTTTGTGGTGAATGGGATCACACAGAGCTGTCTCAATTCTCCCTCCCGCAACGTCTCTGTTTTAAGTTCCTCTCATCCTCTGATCCTATCCCTTCTGCCCAGAGATTTTCCTCACTGGAGGTGCTTCCTTGTCCCATGCCTTTTTTCTGTCAGTGCTTACAGACCCCATCTGACCCCCTCTGCTCTCCCCCTGGACCTGCATAAACCTGCCTGTTCACTGGGTTAAGCTTAACACAGGTTCTTATTCATAAGCAGAAAAGGACAGGACACACAAAGCCTGATGGGTCCTGCAGAGGTGATGCTGGTGCTGTCTATGGGCAGAGGAGCAACTGCAGACACATTTAGAGGCTCCTACCAGACCAACTGACCGCTCAAGGATACAGCTGAGGAGTCTCAGTGATTTCTAGCTTGAAAGTCTCTTGTTCCATTTCTTGCCTCAGATTCCCCAAGGGCAGGGAAATGAATACACAGATGCAGTTGTGTTCCTTATCTTTAACATAATCCCTGCCCAGATCTTGAAATGTCCTCTTAGAAATATTGTGGGTTGATTTGGAGCTGTGAGCAGCCCTGACTCACACTGCACCCTCTTCAAAGCAGAAAGGCCCTCTCCTCCCAGGACCTGCTTCTTCCCCCCACAGCTCCTCCCTGTCCCACCATGAGGAGCTACATGGGCAGGCTGAGCACTGACCATGCCTTTTGTCTCCACTGGAAAAACTGCAAGACTCCTCCTGACAGATCCCACAGGCTGTGGCTGTGACGGCTTTAGGAGATCTCTCCAGGAACTTCATCTGCATTGTCCTACAGCCAGAGACTCACCTGGAGAAGGACTGTGAAGATTTTTCTCCAAATGAAGTCTCCTCTTCCCTCTAACTCCAGCCTGCCTATTGCCTCTCCCTGGTCCCTCCTCTTCCCTCGTTGCCTGCAGGCAGTGCCCTCAGCCCTGCTAGGCTTTGCAGAGGAGCTGCTCCTGGACAGACCTGGACAGACTCTTTGTAGTGCTGCCCCCTTGCCACCAGCTCCCTCCCTGCCAGGAGCCCAGCCCAGCTCAGCAGCAGAGGAGCAGCCCAAGGCTTTCTCTGCCTGCACTGGGCTCCCTCGAGGTGTCCCTGGGGCTCCAGAGGAACCTGCTGAGAAACAGGATGAAGCCATCCCTGATGTTCCCTCCCTCAGCTGGGGAGAGAAATTTCTTTCCTGCGGTGTCATTGCTCCTGTTAGAAAAGCACCTGGGCATGAGAATCGATATTTTTGTCCCATCATTTGACAGGACAGCAGGAAGGTAACAGGGAGTGATCTCATTTCTCCAAGCTGGGGGGATCTGTTCCATTGACTGATCTAAAGCATTTCATCCTGGGTCTTAAGATCTAGGGCTGGAAAGACACTCAGCTCCCTTCTCTCAGCCCGTGGCTCTGCTCTCAGCAAAGACTTTGCACACTCGGGTCTTAGAAACTTGGTCCCAGGTTTCCTCATGGCAGGCATGAGCTTGCCTGGTGCCACAGCTGCAGGGCTTCAGCCCCGGAGGGCAGCAATGCCCTCAGCCAGGGCCACAGGCAGGAGGAGCTGGACTCGTTCCTGTGGGGACAGAGCTGTGATAAGGTCACAGAGATCAGGACAGATGGTCCTCAAGAACAGCATCCTCCACGCTAAGCAAAGGTCCAGACAAAAACTACCCCTCAACCTGAAATGCCATCAGGAGGACAATGATGAGTGTCTGCTTTTTCAGGAACAATAAAGGGCACTGTGTGGGCAGTGCTGAATTTAGGAAGAGCAGGTGTAGAGAGATTTGAGATTCCCTGTTTCTTCTTTGTCTCTGTCTTCCCCAGCAAGGTCTCCCAGGCCTCTGTGACTCAGGGCAGGACTCTGGAGGAGATCAACCACTGGTGACTGGGGATCAAGTCAGGGATCACTTGAGCAAACACAATCCCTCCCAGTCTGTGGGAGAGGAGGGGCAGCTTCCCAGGGAGCTGAGTGAGGAGGATGATGTCACATGAGGCCACTCTCCATCATTTTCAGAAGGTCATGGAGATGGGGGGAAATCCCTGACCACTGCCATCATCCACACATTACATGTCCTTTTCAGAAATGGTCAAAGGATGAGCTGGGGATCTAAAGGTTTTGCCTAGGAATTGTCTCCTAGGATTCCATTTCTAGGTGTCTGAAAGAGAAGTGGACTGGATTTCCCTTGGGCAAATTGTGTCTCACCATCCTTCTATGACCTGACTCTTATTAGAATTTGTATGACCTGTTCCTTCCTTTTCCTGACTATATTCTCATGCTTCTATGACTCAACTCTTCCATGACCCAAATCTTTTATGACCCAAATCTTTTATAGCCTGAGACTTCTGTGACCCGACACCTCTATGAGCCTTTCATGACTGAACTATTCTATTACTCCTCCATGATACCACTCATCTATAACCCAACTCTTCTTTGACCTGCTCTTATATGATCAGACCCTTCTGTGACATGAGCCCTCTATACCCTTCTATGACTTGACTATCCTCTGAATCTTCTGTGATTTGTCTTTCTATGACCCAAGTCTTCTCTGATTCTTCTGTGACACAAATCATCTATGCCCTGACGCTTCTATGATCCGACTCTTCTAAAACCCAACCCTTTGATGACCCAACTGTTCTATGAACCAAACCTACTATTAATTGACCCTTCTATGACCTGACTCCCTTATCACCTGACTCTTAAATGAGCCGCCACCTGTGTTCTTATGACTTCTATGACCCAACAGTTATATCACCAATCTATGACCTAGTGCTTCTATGACCCGACACTTCAGTGACACACCTCTTGAACGACCCATCTCTTCTATGAACCAACTCTTCTACAACCCCATACTTCTGTGAATTCTCCATGATCTGACTTACCTAGAGGCTGAGCCTTCTACCAATCAAGCCATCTAGGACCCAATTCTTCTCTGATCCTTCTATGAACTTATTCCTCTCTGCATTAAATAATCTATGACCCAACCATTTTATGACCTGACCCTTCTATGACCTGACTCTTTAATGTCCCTTCAGTGACCAAACCCTTCTATTATCCAAATAAACTCTCATGCTTCTATTACTCAATACTGCTATTTCCTGAAAATTCTATGATCTGAGACGTCCATCACCAGACCCTTTTATGAACCTTCTGTGACTGAAATCTTCTGTTATTCCTCTATCACCTGACACATCTATAATTCAACTGTTCTGAGACCCACCTCTTACATGACCAGACCTTTCCATGAGTAAAGCCTTCTATGACACAACACTTCATTCCATGACCTGACTCTTGTCTGACTGTTCTATGATGTGACTTTCCATGACCTGAGTCTTTCATGAACCGTCTGTGAACAGATTCTTCCATTATCTGACTGTTCTAGGACTCTTCTATGACCCAACCCTTCTCTGAATCAACCGTTCTGTGACCCTTCTATGAATAAACCCTTCAAAAACCCAAACAAACTCACACTTCTATGACTCAACTCTTCTATGGCCTGAATATTCTATGAACTCAATCATCTGTGGTCCAGTTCTGCAATGAAAATTCTATGATCCAAAACTTCTATAACCCTTCTATGACTGCACTGCTTAGTTACTCCTCTATGAATCAACTCTTCTCTCAGCTGACCCTTCACATACCCAAGATTTCTGTTTCTCTTCTATGACTATACCCTTTTATGACCCTGCCCATCTAGGACCCAAGTCTTCTATAACTGCAGGAAGCTGCGTGAGAGTCTTGGAATCTCCCATAACCCTACAGGCCTGTATTTGGGATTAAATGGAATAACTGCTGTGATTCTGATTTGGCAATGTCAAAGTGTTCATGGCACAAGTGTCATTGTAGCCAAAGCCAGATCTGCTGCCCAGGGTCTGGGGGTCAGGGCTTGGCCTTCCTACTTCACCAAGAATACCCAGGCTTTTCTCAGCATCACAGCTGCCTGCACAGCGCCTTTGCATTCCTGCACTCATGGCCTCTAATTCTGGGCTCTAACAAGTCCCTGGGGAGGCTTTGTCACTAACAATCCCCACTGAGACCAGTTAAGACTTCAAGGAATTTTGAGCTTTACTTTTGACTTCTTGAGATGTTTCCTCAATCTTCTCTCAGCAGTGGTCATTCAAGGACTCATTAGCAAATCCACCCTGGGTCTAATTAAATTACAGAAAGACTTAACGAGCAATTTCTCTTCCTGTTGTTTTCTTAAGGTTTTCAAGGGTTGCACAGCTCCTTGGAGTCGTTTCCCAGTGTGGTTAAAGAGGAAGATTTTAAAATGCACCTAAGAAAAATATGTTTTAGTTTAAAGTTTATATTTCAAGACTTTTCAGCATTAGAGAATGGTTTGGGTTGGAAGGGACATTAAAGCCCATCCAGTTCCAACCCCCTTGCCATGGACAGGGACACCTCCCACTGGATCAGGCTGCTTAAGGCCCCATCCAAGCTGGCCTTGAACACCTCCAGGGGAGGGGGCATCCACAGCTTCCCTGGGCAACCTGGGCCACTGCATCACCACCTTTTTTTGTGAAGAGTGTCTTCTTAATGTCTAATCTAAATCCTCCCGTCAGCGCTTTAAAACTTTTCTCACTGTCCTGTCATTCCATGTGGTTGTAAGAAGTCCCTCCTCAGCTTTCTTGGTGACTCCATTCAGGTACTGGAAGGCTGCTATAAGGTCTTCCTGAAGCATTGTCTCCTGCAGGCTGAGGAAGTTCCAGGAGAAGATGAATGTTCCTTTAGAAAATCCCTTTTGAAAAGGCATGGGATTGGTGGAGGATTTTTGGGAATGACGACAAGCAGGCATCCTGGGGCCCAGGTAAACTCCTCAGGGCACTCCTCAGCTGGCAAGGTCTCTGCACATGCTGCTCCATGGAAATGTTTTTTGACTTGCAGGCTGAGCTAAAAATAGTCTAATAGATGAAAGGAAAAAGATAAAGAAACAACATAAACCCAAACTAAACCCAATGCAAATACCATCACTTGCCACCTCCCTCTAGCAGACTGACACCCCTCCAGTCTATCACCATCCATCACCTTGAATGAAACAAATCTCCACTTCTTTCTTCTCCTGGCATACTTTTTATCACTGCGGGTAGCATCTATGTTACGGGATCTCCCTCTGGTCAGCCGGAGTCAGCTCTCCTGGCTGTGACCCCCTGACAAGTTCTCGCCCACCCCCAGCCACTCACTGGGAGGAGTAGAGGGAGCAACTCTTGATGCTGGGCAAAGGAGACAATCGCTGCCTTCACTCTTCTGGAAGCAGGATGATGCCACAGGACCCAGTGAGTCTCATGTTTCAAAAGGAAAGTGGAGAAACTGGAGAGGATCTGGAGGAGGCCTGGCAGGATGGAGTTAGGGCCCACAGCATGAGGGGTGAGGGCACACTTTGGCCTGCTGGGGAGGCATTGCCTTTAGATCATTTCACATTTGATGGCTCTGCACTCCCTTTCAGTCACTGGCACTCTTAAACCTCACCTGCTTTCCCTTTCTCTCTTCCCCAAACCTGACCAAGTGATGGGAAGGATGGCAGCAGAAATGCCCAAGGCCTGTGTGAATCCACTGGGGTCTGGAACTTGGAGACCCATGGTTTGATTCCATTGCACACCCCAGAGAGAACCAAACAGGGAAGTGACTCTGCAAGTCTGACTCAACAAGGCCCATGGGCAGCCCAGGCTGTGTCTGTGTCTGGAGACCCGCACACATACAGCACAGATCAAACTGGAGCTGTAACTCAGTCCTGGCTTCAGTGTCTCCCTGCCCATGGACAGAGGGGTGGGTGGAGGCCCCAGGAGATGCTGGTCAGGGCCATGAAGGCCCATGGATGCTCTCTGAGATGTGCCACTGCCCCATGGGTAGAGAGAGGAATGAACCACACAGAGGCTTAATTGTTAATATGGTGGGATCCCATGGAGAAGAACCAGGCTGGAGCAGGGAGAAGTGTGAGGAGGAAGGAGCAGTAGAGATGTTCTTCACTGACTGTTAACTCGTTCTTCTCCATCCTCGGTGCTCCTCCTGGGGTTGGGGTGGGCAGAAGAGTTGGGAGTATTGGAGTCATCTGAGTCTGGGACAAAGTGTGAGGGTAATAGGCTTTAAAATTTTGTCACTGAGCAAAGGATGGCAGAGGTGTCCATGAAGTAAAAGTCCCTCATCAGAGTTGGGAGGTACAGCCAGACATGGAAATGGTCGGTTTGTGGGACTGATCTGGGATGATGTACCCGGCTCAGCTTCCCCAGGGTGTCCAGGGGACAATTGCTGGTAGTGCACGATCTATAATGGGGCCAAATGACTTGATATCAGTATATTTAAATTAGTATTAATTTTAGTTTTAGTACTGAGAAGTTCAAGGCCAGTTTGGATGAGGCTGTAAGCACCCTGAGCCAGTGGGAGGTGTCCTTGCGCATGCAGACGGGGTTGGAACTGTATGATCTCTAAGATCCCTTACAATCCAAACCATTTCATGCTTCTGTGTTGTGATTCTATGATTCTGCCACTACCACTAGTACTAAAACTAGCCCTGGCACCAGCATGAGAGTTAGTGTAAGTGTTACTGTTAGGAGTATTGTGAAGTTTTATTGTTTCTATTTAATCCATCTTTTTATTTCAAACTTCAGGACACCCTTTCCTTTCTAGATTCCCCTTCCCGATTAAGGAGGGGAAGAGACTCCTTCCCATTGATGGCTGCCAAATCAGAGAGGCTGAATTGGGACACCTTGTGCCCCCATCTCACACCCAGGGGGCTCAGAGACTCTCTGTGCTCACACAGTGGCTGCACAGCAGCAGTCACAGTGTCTCTGTTCTCCTGCTGCCACTCCCAGAACTAGGGTTGGTCACCATGCTCTGTACTCATCTGAGGTGCTCCACACCATGAGAAATAGACACAGAGACCTTGGTCCAAGGAAGCACATCCCAGTGCTGCACCCAGGCAGTTTCCGGGGGACGTTGTTCTCAAGGTGAGGTGACCCTGAGGATCTCTCTGTCCCAGAGGCCCCCACGGCAAACCCATGGACATCATCCCTGTCACAGAGTTGCCCGTTGCCTGTCCCTGCCTGTGATCACAAGACAGCCACATGGCTGAAGTGTGACCAAGCTCAGAGCACTCACACCTTCCACTAGCACAAGGGCTGGGAAGGAGATCATGGAGGTGCCAAGAGAGCAGCTCTAGAAAGACCAAGCGCTGGTGCTCCCTGTTAATGCTGCTGAGCTGGAATTCTTTTCTCTTATACTTGTGAAGGTATCCCTAAGGCTCCAAATCCTTGGAGGAAGGATCATGGACAAACAAGTAGCTGCAGGGCACTTTATTTTCTTTAAGCACACAGAGAGCATTGTTCCTTGTTTACAGTGTCTCAAGGTCACACGAGACAGAGAGATACTGACACAGGAGTGACCAGAATAATGACATTTCTATTCAGACAACATTATCATAGTGAAGAAAACCTAAAAAGCAAAGCACAATTGCCACCATGGGATGTTTCTGCAGTGCTTGTCACTGTGAGTGAGTCAGAAGAAGATGGGCAGATCAGTGATGCTTAAAAAATCCAGCCATGAGTTTAGATGCTGCATCCTTGAGCTGCTGGTTCCTCAAACTGTAGATGAGGGGGTTCAATGTTGGAGGTACCACTGAGTACAAAAGCGATACCACCAGATCCAGGATTGGGAAGGAGATGGAGGGAGATTTGAGGTTAGCAAACATGGCAGTGCTGACAAACAGGGAGACCACGGCCAGGTGAGGGAGACAGGTGGAGAAGGCTTTGTGCCGACCCTGCTCCGAGGGGATCCTCAGCACAGCCCTGAAGATATGCACATAAGACACCACAATGAAAACAAAACAGCCAAAAGCTAAAGCAGCACTAACGCCAAGATACCCAGATTCTCCAAGGTGGGAGTGTGAGCAGGAGAGCTTGAGGATCTGTGGGATTTCACAGAAGAACTGTTCCACAGCATTGCCCTGGCAGAGGGGCAGGGAAAATGTGTTGGCCGTGTGCAGCAGAGCATTGAGAAACCCAGCGCCCCAGGCAGCTGCTGCCATGTGGACACAAGGTCTGCTGCTCAGGAGGGTCCCATAGTGCAGGGGTTTGCAGATGGCAATGTAGCGGTCGTAGGACATGACAGTCAGAAGAGAATATTCTGCACCAAATAAGAAAACCACAAAGAAGACTTGGGCAACACAACCTGTGTAGGAGATGGCCCTTGTATCCCAAAGGGAATTTTTCATGGATTTGGGGACAGTGGTAGAGATGGATCCCAGGTCGAGGATGGAGAGGTTGAGGAGGAAGAAGTACATGGGGGTGTGGAGGTGGTGGTTGCAGGTGATGGTGGTGATGATGAGGCCGTTTCCCAGGAGGGCAGCCAGGTAGATGCCCAGGAAGAGCCAGAAGTGCATGAGCTGCAGCTCCCGTGTGTCTGCGAATGCCAGGAGGAGGAACTGGGTGATGTAGCTGCTGTTGGACATCTGCTGCCTCTGGATTTGAAGCACCAATCATGAAGAAAAAGACAGTCACAAGTTAGGTGTGATGTCTCTGAGGAACATTAAAGCCATTTCTCACAATGCACACTCTCCATTGCTTTTCCTTTCCAAGGGGATCATCATTCAGCTCCCTGCCTACAGCCTTACTTGGTGCTGGCTGAATGTGCCAGAAGGAACAGGATCTCTTCCTGGGGGCTGAAGGAGTCAGACCTTCTGTGCAGCAGGGGCGTCATGGGAGTGTTGTTAAAACTGCTCCTAATGTAAGAGGGATTCTCAGCATTTGCACACCCTGTGATAAGAAACCACAAGCTCCAACATGTTTGAGAGGGAGAGATTTATTTACAGCGCTCTCCAATCCTGGCTGGAGATTGTCATGGATGATAGAAAACCTCAGTAATTCTATTGCATCCAGGGTCAACAAAGCAATTCTGACAAGGCGAGAGCATTGCCTGTGGCCCAGTGAAGAGGGAGGGGAGCTGCTCTTTCCCTCACTCTGCTTCCGAGTTGCCCTAGGCTTGCACCTTTCTGAGGCGGAGGAGGATCACACTCCCATGTTACCCTGAAAAGCCACCAGGCCCTGCTGGGAGCAGAGGGATCCACCTCACACGACTTAGTATGACACCCTTTCCTAAGGTTTCAGCACTCACTTTCAGCCCAGGACACACACAGCTCATTTCACAAACCCAAGAGCATTTCCTTGGCTGAAGTGTCTCCTTGCTTCTCCATGGAGCTTACAGGTTACACCAAGATGTGACAAGTCATGTTTACATCCTGGAGGGAAACTCACAGCTTGGAAGGACACCTACGGAGAACGCCAAGTGTCCTCAAGGTGACATTTGATTACTGGAGATTCAGCTCCTTCCCCAGCCCCACTGACTGCATTGCCCTCAGCCTCACAGCTCAGAGCAAAGCTGGGACACAGGTTCCTATGGACACAACTGCAGGAATGGAGCCACCAGGGCAGTGGGTGACTCTGCAGCTGCAACTCTCATCCCCAAAGAGCCAGGCAGCGAGAATGAGAGAACAACAGCAAGAAGAGAGACAAGGGGAGAAGTAGGGAGAAAAAGAGTGAGAGTCTGGCTGCGAGAGGCCAGGGCAGAGGCAGCCGGTCACGCAGACAGCATTCCCCTTCCCCAGCTGTGCTCACCCCCTCCCAGACACCAACCTTACAGGGCAGTTGCTCTCAGCCCCCGGGCTCTGGGGAGGGCATTGGAGCTGTGGCTGCAGAGGAGGGGTCTCAGCCTTGGAGCCCAGAGCCCTGAGGGCAAAGGCTTTGCTGGGTAGGAGAGGAGGCAGGAGGCTTGCTCAGACGAAGGGTCAGCCCTGCAGGGGATCACATAGAGCTTTTGGAATTCTCCGTCCAACATCTCTGGTTTTAATTTCCTCTAATTCCATGAACCTCTTCCTTCAGCCTGGAGATTTTCCTTCTGGGAGGTGTTTCCCTGTCCTATCTTTTCTCCCTGTCAGTGCTCACAGACCCCATGTGACGTTCTTTGCATCCCGCTGGACCTACACAAACCTGCCTGTTTGTCAGGTAAAGCTTGAAACAGCTTCTTTTCTATAAGGAGAAAAGGACAGGAGAGGCTAAGCCTGATGGGTCCAGCAGAGGTGGTGCTGGTGCTGTCCATGGGCAGAGGAGCAGCTGCAGACACTTTAGGAGGCTCCTATCAGATCTACTGACTACTCAGAGACACAGGAGTCTCAGTGATTTGTTCAAGCATGAGAGACCCTTGTCCATTTCTCCTCTGAAATACACCAATTGCAAGAAACAGAAAACACAGACTCAGGGAAGCTCTTTATCTTTAATGTAATCTCCGCCCTGATCTTCCCCTTGAAATGTCCTCTTAGAAATATCATGAGGTGATGTGGAGCAGCGCTGACACCGTTTTTTCTCTCAACCAGAGAAACTGCAAGAGCCCTCCTGACAGATCCCAAAGCGCCAGCTTTAGGAGATCCCTCCAGGAACCGCAACTGCATTGTCCTGCACCCAGAGACTCACCTGGAGAAGGGCTGTGAAGGTTTTTCTGCAGACGAAGCCTTCTTTCTCCTCCTGCCCCACCCTGCCTTTCCCCTCTCTGTCTCCCTCTTCTCCCCTCGCTGCCTGCAGGCAGTGCCCTCAGCCCTGCTGGGCTTTGCAGAGGAGCTGCTCCTGGACGGACCTGGCTCTTTTCTCAACTTCTGTCTCATTATGAGCTCCCTCCCTGCCAGTAGCCCAGCCCAGCTCAGCAGCAGAGGAGCAGCCCAAGGCAGCACTTTCTCTGCCCCCTCTGGGCTCCCTCGAGGTGTCCCTGGGGCTGCAGGGGAACCTGCTGAGAAACAGGCTGAAGCCATCCCTGATGTTCCCTCCCTCATCTGGGAAGAGAAACTTATTTCTTGCAGTGTCATTGCTCCTGTTAAAAAGTACCTGGGCATGAGAATCAATATTTTTGTCCCATCATTAGACAGGACAGCAGAAAGGTAACAGGGAATTAGCTCATTTGTCCAGGCTGGGGAGGGGGATCTGTTCCACTGAATGAATTTAGTCATTTCATCCTGGGTCTTAAGACCTGTGGCTGGAAAGACACCCAGGTCCATTCTCTCCCAGCCATGTCTCTGCTCTCAGCAAAGCCTTTGCACACATGAGGTCTTTGAAACTAGGTCCCAGTTTTCCTGATGGCAGGCATGAGCTTGCCTGGTGTCACAGCTGCAGGGCTTCAGCCCCAATGGGAAACAATGCCCTCAACCAGGGCCACAGGCAGGAGGATCTGGAGCTGTTCCTGTAGGAGGCAGAGCTGGGACATGGTCACGGAGCTCAGGACAGATGGGCTTCAACAACAGCATCCTCCAAGGTGAGCGAGAGTTCAGACAAAAACTCCCCCTCAACTCGAAAGGCCATTCAGGAGCCTCATAATGAGGGTTTGCTTTTCCAGGAACAGTAAAGGGCACTGTGTGGGCAGTGCTGAATTTAGGAAGAGCAGGTGTAGACAGATCTGAAATTGTGTCCTCTTTGCCTCTGTCTTCCCCAGCAAGGTCTCCCAGGCCCCTGTGACTCAGGGCAGGACTCTGGAGGAGATCAACCACTGGTGACTGGGGATCAAGTCAGGGATCACTTGAGCAAACACAATCCTTCCCAGTCTGTGGGACAGGAGGGGCAGCATCCCAGGGAGTTGAGTGAGGAGGATGATGTCACATGAGGCCACTCTCCATCATTTTCAGAAGGTTACAGAGATGGGGGGAACTCCCTGATCACTGCCATCATCCCCACATTACATGTCCTTTTTAGAAATAGCCAACAGATGAGCAGGGGTCTAAAGGCTTTTGCCGAGATGTTTTCCTCTTCAATTCTATTTCTGGATGTCTGAAAGAGAAGTGGACTGGATTTCCCTTGGGCAGATTGTGTCTCACCATCCTTCTATGACCCAACTCCTCTATGATCTGAATAGTTGTTCACCCAACTCTTCTATGACCCAACACTTCAATGACCTGACTTATATAAGAATTTCTATGACCTGTTCCTTCCTTTTCCTGACTATATTCTCATGCTTCTATGACTCAACTCTTCCATGACCCAAATCTTTTATGACCCTTCTTATGACCCAAATCTTTTATCGCCTGAGACTTCTGTGACCCAACACCTCTAAGAGCCTTTTATGACTGAACTATTCTATTACTCCTCCATGATACCACTCATCTATAACCCGACTCTTCTTTGACCTGCTCTTATATGATCAGACCCTTCTGTGACATGAGCCCTCTATACCCTTCTATGACTTGACTATCCTCTGAATCTTCTGTGATTTGTCTTTCTATGACCCAAGTCTTCTCTGATTCTTCTGTGACACAAATCATCTATGCCCTGACGCTTCTATGATCCGACTCTTCTAAAACCCAACCCGTTGATGACCCAACTGTTCTATGAACCAAACTTACTATTAATTGACCCTTCTATGACCTGACTCCCTTATCACCTGACTCTTAAATGAGCTGCCACCTGTGTTTTTATGACTTCTATGACCCAACAGTTCTATCACCAATCTACGACCTAGTGCTTCTATGACCTGACACTTCAATGACACACCTCTTGTACAACACTGCTCCTCTATGAGCCTTCTATGACCCATCTCTTCTATGAATCAACTCTTCTACCACCCCATTCTTCTGTGACTTCTCCATGATCTGACTTATCTAGAGGCTGAGCCTTCTACCAATCAAGCCATCTATGACCCAATTCTTCTCTGATCCTTCCATGAACTTATTCCTCTCTGCATTAAATAATCTATGACCCAACCATTTTATAACCTGACCCTTCAATGACCAAACCCTTCTATTATCCAAATAAACTCTCATGCTTCTATTACTCAATACTGCTATTACCTGAAAATTCTATGATCTGAGACTTCCATCACGCGACCCTTTTAGGAACCTTCTATGACTGAAATCTTCTGTTATTCCTCTATGACCTGACACATCTATAACTCAACTCTTCTGAGACCCACCTCTTACATGACCAGGCCCTTCCATGACTCAAGCCTTCTATGACACAACACGGAACATTCTGTGCATGGGGCTGGGCTGGGGCTGGGGGAGCCCAGAGGCTTTTCAGCCTTCATGGTTCTGTGCTTGTGTGACTGAAGGGACAGAGTCCTTTGTGGCCCCAGCACCTCCTGTCAGTGCTCCCGGCCCTATTTTGGGGCCAGAATCCCCCATTTTGGTGCAGAACCCCCATCCCAGCCCCTCGCTCTCCCCCCCTGCCCCTCAGATCCACAGTTCCCCCCAAGCCCTTACCTGGGGCTGAGCTGTTGACTGGGAACACTGCGGGTGTATGGGGGACACCTCCCTTTTGGGGCCAAAAGCCTTGCTATAGTGTACTGACCCTCCTTTGTGAGCTCCAAGCCCCTCTTTTGAGCTTCAAGGACTCATTTTAAGGCCCAGAGCATTATTTTTGAGGAACAAAGTCTGAATTTCTATGTCCACAGACTGAGTTTTTTGAGACAAAAGCACTTAAAAGGATTCAAAAGGTCAATTTTAGCCCCAAAGCCCCTTTTTCATGGAACAAAGCCTCATATTAGAATCCAGTCTACAATTGCGAGGACTCAAATCCTCATTTTGAACCTCTCAAGTCCCATTTTCAGGGTGCAAAACCTTCTTGTTTGCTACCACATCATCATTTCAGGGCACAAAACCTGAAGTCAGGGCTCAAGGACTCAGTTTCAGTTTCAAAGCACCATTTGTAGGACCCAAACCCTCCTTTTAAAGCTCCAGGCTCCAGCCTCTAATATAAAGGGTCCTAACCTCTCTTTTACACCTTGAAACCTCCGCTGGGGCACCCAAAGCCCTGCAGTCAGGACCAGAGCTTCTTTTCATGTGGCCACAGAGGAATCAAGAGGTTCTCCTCTCTTGCAGGGTCAAAAGACTCATTGGTAGCACTGCACCCATTCCTGTAGTGCCCAAAGTCTCACGTTTTGGGATAAAATCCTCAGTTCCAGGGTTCCAACTTGTTTTTGAGGACCAATAGAAATTTAGAACCTACAGTCACATTTTGAGGATCCAAACTGTCTTTTAGTTGTATCTAAACAGACATTTTAAGAGCCTCATTTTTAAGGCCCAAAGTCTGATTTTGACTGATATGACTGGCCCAGCCAGTCTGTTACACCACATGCTCTGATCCCGGATCCATGCACTCCTGAATCCTGTTCCTAAGTCCAGCTCTCTCCTGCTGCTGAGTCCAGCCTGGGACCTTCCCTCCATGCCTGCTTTGAAGCATCAGTGGTGACGGAGTCACCAAGGTGGAGCAATTACGTATTTGTATATATTTACCATCTCCTTATTAAAAAGGTATTCCTAATTATTATTGTTGTTTCATTAAAGATGTTTTAGTTTCAGTTTATAACTCACAAGTCCTCTTCTCTAATTTCCCTTTCCCTGGGCAGGAAGGGAATTGGGACCCACAACTGCTTGCGTTC